>NC_064924.1:408424950-409049950 GCF_023897955.1 Schistocerca gregaria | reverse complement strand
TAAATATACAAGCACTGCAACGGAAGTGGATTTGATGTTGACGCCAAATTCCACGAATTAGTGCAAGTGTTGCAGACGGCGCAGCATATGGCAGTCCCAACATTTCTTAGGACGTGAAAATGGTTTTAAATTCGCTGGAGTCCTGTCCTATATTCTTTGAGTTGCAGAGCAAAGAAGGGAGAAGATACTGTCAAAGATCCATAGGGGGATCAGAACGACAGAGAAGGCTGAGTTTCTGTCGAACAGCCAAGCGACAATGTAGAGAACTATTACACCAAACAAGAGTAGAAAAGCTGGAGGCATACCTCAGTGACTAAATGGTAACAGATGTTTGGGGTTTTCCATAAAAATTTGCAACAAACGAAGTTCGATCGCCCACTGTATTATCAACCCTGAGAAGGTCCGACGGCACGATGACGACAGACAAGGAGGCAAAAGTGCAGTATCAAGTCAGAACTCTGTTGACAAACGATATAGCGGTGGAAGACAATCTTACCATCAGCATCTTCGATCTGAATTACGAGAGCAGCATATGAATATAAGTGCTGTGATTCTCTTTGCTCAGGAGGAAGTGAGTCTGGCGATACTAAATTTATAGAAGAACAAGAAAGCACTAGGGCGTGACAGAAGTTGTGCATCAGCTAGTAGATCAAATTGTACCATTTATAACGGTGTTATTAAGCGAGTGTCTTTCCTAATGACGTGTGCTCAGAATATGGAAAACCTCGTATATAATTATACTGAAAACAGGGGAAGGCAAAGACCGAAGAGAACCACATCTTATTGGCCGATTTGTTTGGTAAATGCTCTAGCTAAAGTACTGGAAAAGTAGTCTTTATCGGCGCCTGACAGACCAGAGACATATAAGAGGCATGAGCCCTCTGCAGTACGGTTTCAGGGAAGGGAAATCCAGTGATGATGCGATAAATCATGTAGAGAATATTCTGAACACTTCAGGCGATGAGTATGTTATAAGCATAATGATTGATATAGCTGGGGCGTTTGATAATTTATGGTGGCCTGTCCTATTCAGATGACTGAAACGGATGGACTGTCGTAGATGTCTCTATAACAGACTACCAGATCATTGGATAGACAGGCAGGTGCATTCAGAACGTCACGGAAAGCAAATTGTGAAAAATGTCGCCAAAGGCTGCCCTCAGGGCTCTGTTTGCGGTCCTGCGTTCTGGGATGTTGACGTAGAGCATCGTCTAAGCAGGCGCTCTCCCAATTAAAGAATCTGCCAACACAAGGGCTAAATTAGAGGAAAATACTAGGATAGTTCTTGAAACACTAAGTAACTGGTGCGTAGAAAAAGCGAACTAGCGATAGCAGCACACAAAGCAGTTCACGTATTACTAAAAGGAACATTGTCAAGAACGAGAAACGTCACAATTATAATACATGACCAACGTGTGAAAAGAGAAGAAGTATATAGGCACCTTGTAATTAACATCGATGAAAAACAAAACTTTTATGAACATGCAGAAATCGTCTTCCAGGCAGGCATTAACATCCTAAAAAGATCAACAACTGACCAAAGAAGTTTTCAGCTGCTGCTAAATGCAATAATAACGTCCCTATTGAGGCTACGGATCGAGCGTTTGGGAGCTTAGAGCCAGAAAGGTAAGGACAGCACGGTCTCTACAGCGAGCACGGAGAAGTGTACTCCTGCACTTGATATGCTCATACAGAACAACACCGACTGAGGCGCTGCTCGTGATACCAGGCGTGCTGCCTCGGGACCTTTCCGTAAGAAAAAGAGGTGATCAATGTTGGCTAAAGAAGGGCGAAATGTTAAGGTAAGGAGATAGTGGGCTCGAGAGCCACATCGAATAAAAAAATAAAGGCGTACTGAGACGCCCTGATAGATCCGCAGGACAGGACAGGAAGTTTAAATTGTGGAAAGGGGCCAAAATAAACGGCTGTCAGTTACACTCGAACATACAACTTTATTTATTTGACCAAACATTACAAGAGCCAAGAAAATTAAAAAAACACACAGCATTAATTTTTGGAACTTAATTACCAGCTGAATGCGCCATACAATCTCATGCCTTAAGGGCAAGACCACTTTAATTTAAAATCGGCTGAAAGCCAAATAACTTAAGACTCAAACCCAAAATCGGAAATTTAAAAGGCAGAATGGCTTATCTTAAATCAGTTCTTTCAATTAGGCTGAAGACCCAAACAGTCTCACACCTTACGAACAAAACAAATGTAATTTAAAAATCAGCTGAAGGCCCATCACTTACGACTCAAACCAAAATAAATTTTTAAAAGACCAAAGGTCTTACCTCAAAACAGTTCTTTAAATTAGGCTGAAGGCCCAAACAATCTTACGCCTTAAGAGCAAAGAACCTTAATTTAAAAAGCGGCTAGAAGCCATACAAATACAAACAACAAGAACAAATAAGAAAAGATAGTACACCCAACGGTGCTAAGAAGTTTCCCGGGGTCGGCCTAGAATTCGAACACTAACGCTCGCTTAGGTGCGACAGGCAGTCGGCCCAACCATTCTCGATCCGACGACTACCCAACCGACAGACAGTCAGTCAGCAGACTCACCGACAAGATAATCTGCGCTGCACCCGATCAGCACACAACAGGGAGTTCAATGGAACAACGTAGAAAGTATTGGCGCCCACACCCAATTATACATTGAGCTGTAAAGCTACACAACGTGCTGGACAGCGACAACACGATGAGGAAAATACACTGCCTGTATTTACGACAACGGCCAGGGCAGGTAACTGGAACGTTAACAGCCACAAGGCGGAATATTCCGCTGGTGCACTTCAATTCAAAATAACCAAGTGCAGTTAAACTCCACCGGAGGGTGGCTAAAATTTGCCAACTTGAAAACACACGTTGCTGCTCGAGGGAATGTCCCGACAACGAAATCCAAACGACACAATGTGAAAAGTTGGGGCTGGCTGGTACATTAAGTCAAAACTCAACTTTCGTGTCCAGGATCGGTGAGCCACGGACCTCGTAGCAATGGGAACAGCACCACACACGCCGACCACAAGTGGACGCAGCCAGCGGCCCCGGCCACACACGCGCCACGGAGACTTCCTCGCTGCTCCACGCCAACCGACCAACTCCCAGGCCCGGAAACGGCGAAAGAACCAAATATACGTCAGCCGGTGAGACGACCAACCAACCGTCGTCCCGCTCCAATCTCCCTCCATCGGACAGTTCATGTGTGTCGCCAGCGGCCGGCGAGCACTGGCTGTCGGCGACTCACCGGCGCTCCATCCCCAAGTGCACTGCTGGTCCATCCAGAACTGACTGCCAGACACACTACGACCCGGAAATACCATCGGTCGCTCCAGAGATGGTACGACAGTGCCCTTATAGATACGCGCTGCTGCTGCCGCTCAGGGGCAAGTATAGCAGGAAGTTAGTGACGCCAGTAAATGGAATAAGAAAACGAGGCGGCAGTACCGTAATAGAATATGACAAAAAATAAAGGGGATAAACGCGAGCCGTGCACGGCTCACATACATTCACAGAGCGTGTCAAGAAATTTGGGACAGAGCAGAAACGGCTAAGAGAATTTACCATTACATTCCTAACATAAAAGAAAGATCCAGAATGTCATACTTCCTTCCGACCAAAAGAGCTACACAGACCTGCTGACACATGGTCGATTTCGCAAGCTACTTACTAAAAATGCGGTAACGCTTCAGAGACACTTACGAGTGTTGAGTACTAGGTACCCCGGACCACATCGTCTTGGAGTGTGCCATTATACAAAATGTTACAGTCCAGTACAGGAGCGTCTCTGGTAATATAACGACCCATAACTTACGGAACTGCAAGCCTGCATGGCTGAAAGACAAGCAAAAAGATGTAGTACATCATGATAACGAGACACACCACGACGGAACTTCCTCCTACAACAATCATCCGGAAGCAGTGAAGAGATAAGCCTCGGTAAGGACCGTGACAGCCACCTCCAAATCTCTGTACCTTGAGTGGCACAGCAGCACTGCCTATGCGACTCATGAGCTGCGCCTCAGCGCGCTGGGGGATAACTATCCGGACAGATGAGGAATCTGGCTTTGTTCTGATGCCAAATACCGTAGTGCAATGTAGTGATGTGTTGTGTAGTATTCTATACTAATGGAGACCAGAATTTTAATTTACAAAATTTATGATGGAGCACTGCAGCATAGTACGTACCTTCTGGACCACGAATGAACATAGACCATGTCATCAAAAGTATCCGGACACCTGACTGAAAATGATATACAACTTCGTGGCGCCCTCCATCAGTAATATTGGAATTCAGTATAGTGTTGGCCCCCCTTAACCTTGATGACAGCTTCCACTCTCGCAGTCATACGTTCAATCAGATGCTGGAAGGTTTCTTGGGGAATGGCTGCCCATTCTTCATGGAGCACTGCGCTGAGGAGAGGTATCGATGTAGGTCGGTGAGGCCTAGCACGGAGTCGGCGTTCCAAAACATCCCAAAGGTGTTAAACAGGATTTAGGACGGGACTGTATGCAGGCCAGACCATTACATAAAGTTATTATCGTTTAACCACTCCGCCACAGGCCGCGCATAGCGAACAGGTGCTCGATCGTGTTCAAATATGGAATTTCCATCCCCGAATTGCTGTTCAACAGTGGGAAGCAAGAAGGTGCTTAAAACATCAATGTAATGACCAAAACACCACCGCCTCCGAATTTTACTGATTGCACTACATACGCTGCAGATGACGTTCACCGTGCATTCGGCATACCTACACCCTGCCATCGGATCGCCACATTGTGTACCGTGATTCGATACTCCACACAAATTTTTCCACTGTTCAATCGTCCAATGTTTACACTCCTTACACCAAGCGAGGCGTAGTTTGGCATTTACCGGCGTAATGTGTGGCTTATGAGCAGCCGCTCGACCATGAAATCCAAGTTTTCTCACCTCCCTCCTAACTGTCATAGTACTTGCACTGGATCCTGATGCAGTTTGGAATCCCTGTTTGATGGTCTGGGTAGATGTCTGCCTATTACACATTACGACTCTCTTCAACTGTCGGCGGTCTCTGTCAGTCAATAGACGAGGTAGGCCTGTACGCTTTTGTGCTGTACGTGACCCTTCACGTTTCGACTTCACTATCACATCAGAAAAAGTGGACCTAGGGATATTTAGGAGTGTGGAAATCTCGCACAAATGACACCCAATCAGCTGACCACGTTCGAAGTCCGTGAGTTCCGCGGAGTGCCCCATTCTGCTCTGTCACGATGTCTATTGAGGCCGCTGATGTGGAGTACCTGGTAGTAGTAGATGGCAGCACAAGGTACCTAATATGAAAAACGTAAGTTTCTGAGGGTGTCCGGATACTTTAGATCACATAGTAGATTTTTTCAGTCTTTCTTACAAAAATAGTTACAGATTTTTTCTTTACAAAGATGATTCCCTTCCCCCCTTAAACACCATAATGCTTAGTTAGAACTAAATCATTTGAAATTATGTTAAAATATTATGTGGTGTATTCATGGCAATTGATTCTCAACATATGGTCTGTTCTTGTATCTAGATAACACACTAAATCAAAATAGCAAATAAGTAACTAAAGTATCGGCAAGCATTCGAAGAGAATTGGCGTAATATTATTGCGATTTTCGGTTCGTATTCCAGGAGAAATGAGTAATTTTAGTGCGATTTCCGGCCTTCATTCGAAGAGAAATGGCGTGATTTTAGAACGATATTTACAGCATGCTGTAGCACATTAGCACATGATCACCGGCCGCTAATAGCTTCAAGTTTTAGCGAACTATTCCTGCTTATGTGTAAGTTTTTACTACATTTGTTCTTCTTTTGTACAAGTAATGGAAGAGAGATGCTTTTGTGACTCACAAGGGGAGGCCACGGCGTTTGGAACGCGGATTTACTGCAAACTTCGTACATTCGTAGTACTCCATGAGGACAACAAAATGTGTAAGCAGTAGCGCGTACTTCTCAAGCGTTACTGAGAAAATCACAGGATAGTTTCTGTCGTCAAATAGGTACCTGTGCGTGGCCGTTGCCGGCGCGATAGCTCAGCGTGTTCGGTCAGAGGGTTATGTGCCCTCTGCAATTAAAAAAAAAAACTGAGTTAGTTGATCAACAACGAACTTAAACGGTGTCTTACGACGTCCGCCCCGAGCAGGTGCAACGAACAAAATGAGGTTTTCTTTAAAAAAAAAAGTGGTTAGCGTCCAAGCCCCGTAATCATAGGTCGTTGGTCGGTGGATCGAGTCCCGTTCGTCACTTTTTTCCCAACACAGTCATATTCTGTACTATTTATAATACAAGTGATATAACGGGAAAATACGTGTAATCAGATGAACATTTATTAAATTTACAGTGTTATTTGGCATTCTAAAAATTTTTACTATCACAAATAATATAACATTCATAACTACCCACTAGTAAACGACCAAACCCATAAAGTGATACTGAAAAAGTTTGCTTGTCCGTGATTTGAGAAATCCCTTATACCTGGAAGGAGCCCGAAACTACTTGTTACCTGCACGTTTTGACCACCACAGACGGCTTTCGAAAGATGTAGAACTAATCGCCGCTTTCGACATTACGAGTACAAGTTGCAGGATGGTATTTTTCGTAAAATCATGGAAAACATAAAGTTAAACGGCACCAGCTGCATTGAATAATTGCTATATTTCCGCTTACGCAAGGTCTCTTGAGGTTTTCCGTGAAAAAACGAACCTCGCTAACATTTTTAAAAACATCTCTTTCACCCGATAATTTGGAAGCAAACCATGCATAACGCAGCATTTCCTTAAATATCGGCGCTGATCAATTGGTCGTGCAGTATCGAGTGTATTTTAATAGCGTCTTCAAGAGAAGCAATTTCTCGTTCTCTTCCAATTAAATAAGAACAATTTTGAAGACGCTTAATGAAATGTTTAAGTTGCCTGTAGAAATAAACATCGCACGGTTGGCAAACTGGGGTGCATTTAACCGTACATGTTCCAAGTCCTTCTTCATCGGTGATTATTTCGTCGTAGAAACCAGGATTTGTTGGACCCCCCCTCCCCCAAGAATCTATTATTAATAAGAATTTGTCTTCTTCGCGTAGGGAAGCATGAGATAAAAATGAACAATATAATTGCGTGGTAAGTTTCCCGGATTTCCAACTCGTTACGACGACATTCGGAAGATCTTTCGTTAATTTGTCAACGGTGTTCTGAACCTTTGGTTCAAAGTTCCCCGTGGCTTCTCGCAAACAAAGAGACACGTGCGGCAGTAATTCGCCACACAATTTTGTCGCATATTGTGCCGTGTACGAGTGCGTCACCTCATTCAACAAACACGGTCTTCGAATTTCTCCCGGCGAGAGTTCTGTTGTATGAGGACTGGTACTGGCAACCTGTCTGGTCAGTATTGATAGAAATTTTTTTTTCGAAATTCCGGATGACTGCCCTCGTCTGCAATCGAAACTTTATCGCGGCTTCCAGCGTTTCTTCCGCTGACTCACATTCCCTCAAACTCACATACTGCGTGATCTTCCTCTGCTGAATTCTGTGCCGTAGTTTGAATTTTTTTATCCATGAAAGCGATGCTTTGAAGATGAATTCCTCCGGTTGGAAGTGGCCTGCAGCAGCCAAAGCCCACTGCTGCAGGTTTCTGGTTGTTACCTGAAAAGTAAAATCAAAGTTTCATTTTATCAATATAATTATTTCTTCGAATGAGGTTGTTGAAGATATAGAAAATTAGATGTAGAGTGTAAAAATGAACAGCTACTTGCTGATAATTTTCGCGTGACTCCACGAAATGGTCGTAGGTCCACGAATCAATTATCGAATATTTATCGATCGTTGATCCTCCAGATTTTATGATTTCTTCCCATATCTTCAATTCGTCTTTTCTTGTCAAACTTCTAGATCCTTCTATCTGGAGAGTTCGAAGACTCCATTTGGGGTGTTCTTTCGCCAGTTTAACAACTTTTATTTTGGTCTCGAACGGAATATAATCGCCTTTTGACGCCTTTTCTGCTGGCTCATAATCTTCATCGTCGGACAAATTTTCTTCGACTTCACGGAATTGATCTTCTTCGTCTACTTCATCTAATGAATATGGTCCACGACATTTATTTTTTCTCCTAACATTTCCATAGTAGCCCGATACAGTTCTCCTCCGATCACCATTGCATCGGTAGAAATCATTGCTGATGTTTCTGTATCAATGACGTCCGCTTCTTGAAGAAGATTCTCACTATAAAGGAACGTATCTTTCAAACGACGTTTCGCAACTGCACTATGGATTAAATATTCGTGACATTCTTCGTCCGCAGTTCTCGACGAACCAGGTAACACTTCCATTTTTCTAGTCACGATGTGAGGTTTTATACATCACGAACAATGCGCACGTACATTATTTCTTCCTGCTACATAAGCAAGGTCTCACCGCTGTGCGAGTTAACCGTCGAATGATCCGCGTTCTACTCCGGTTCGAGCCTGGCGCTCACCTCGTTGGTCGTTTACAAGACGGGAGTTTCGAATATCAGATTATTTGTGATAGTAAAAATTTGTAACATTGTAAATTTAATAAAAGTTCATCTGATTACACGTATTTTCCCGTTATATCACTTGTAATATTAAAAGTAAAGAATATAAATAAAGAATAAAATTTGTTAACATCGAATATAGATTTAAGTGTCAGGAAGTCGTTTCTGAAAGTATTTGTATGGAGTGTAGCCATGTATGGAAGTGAAACATGGACGATAACTAGTTTGGACAAGAAGAGAATAGAAGCTTTCGAAAGGTGGTGCTACAGAAGAATGCTGAAGATAAGGTAGATAGATCACGCAACTAATGAGGAGGTATTGAATAGGATTGGGGGGAAGAGAAGTTTGTGGCACAACTTGACTAGAAGAAGGGATCGGTTGGTAGGACATGTCCTGAGGCATCAAGGGATCACAAATTTAGCATTGGAGGGCAGCGTGGAGGGTAAAAATCGTAGAGGGAGACCAAGAGATGAATACACTAAGCAGATTCAGAAGGATGTAGGTTGCAGTAGGTACTGAGAGATGAAGAAGCTTGCACAGGACAGAGTAGAATGGAGAGCTGCATCAAACCAGTCTCAGGACTTAAGACAACAACAACAACAAGAAAATGACTGTGTTGGAAAAAAAGTGACGAACGGGACTCGATCCACCGACCAACGACCTATGATTACGGGGCTTGGACGCTAACCATTTTCTTTTTTCAATCTCATTTTGTTCGCTTTTGTTCGTTGCACCTGCTCGGGGTGGACGTCGTAAGACATCCGTTTAAGTTCGTTGTTGATCGACTAACTCAGTTCTTTTTTTTTTTTTTTTTTTTTTTTTTTTTATGGATACATGACCCTCTGACCGTACACGCTGAGCTACGATGCCGGAAACGGCCACGCACAGGTACATATCTGACGACCGAAATTATCTTGCGATTTTCTCAATAACGCTTGAGAAGTACGCGCTACTGCTTACACATATTGTTGTCCTAACGGAGTACTACGAGTGTGTGAGTTTTGCAGTAAATTCGCGTCCCAAACGTCGTGGCCTCCCCTTGTCAGACATCCAGTATAATGTGCGTTTTGCAGCATGCATTTACTCTCAGAGCTATGCGTCCGACTCCAGCACGTTACGGTCATGTCACCTATATACACTCCTGGAAATTGAAATAAGAGCACCGTGAATTCATTGTCCCAGGAAGGGGAAACTTTATTGACACATTCCTGGGGTCAGATACATCACATGATCACACTGACAGAACCACAGGCACATAGACACAGGCAACAGAGTATGCACAATGTCGGCACTAGTACAGTGTATATCCGCCTTTCGCAGCAATGCAGGCTGCTATTCTCCCATGGAGACGATCGTAGAGATGATGGATGTAGTCCTGTGGAACGGCTTGCCATGCCATTTCCACCTGGCGCCTCAGTTGGACGAGCGTCCGTGCTGGACGTGCAGACCGCGTGAGACGACGCTTCATCCAGTCCCAAACATGCTCAATGGGGGACAGATCCGGAGATCTTGCTGGCCAGGGTAGTTGACTTACACCTTCTAGAGCACGTTGGGTGGCACGGGATACATGCGGACATGCATTGTCCTATTGGAACAGCAAGTTCCCTTGCCGGTCTAGGAATGGTAGAACGATGGGTTCGATGACGGTTTGGATGTACCGTGCACTATTCAGTGTCCCCTCGACGATCACCAGAGGTGTACGGCCAGTGTAGGAGATCGCTCCCCACACCATGATGCCGGGTGTTGGCCCTGTGTGCCTCGGTCGTATGCAGTCCTGATTGTGTCGCTCACCTGCACGGCGCCAAACACGCATACGACCATCATTGGCACCAAGGCAGAAGCGACTCTCATCGCTGAAGACGACACGTCTCCATTCGTCCCTCCATTCACGCCTGTCGCGACACCACTGGAGGCGGGCTGCACGATGTTGGGGCGTGAGCGGAAGACGGCCTAACGGTGTGCGGGACCGTAGCCCAGCTTCATGGAGACGGTTGCGAATGGTCCTCGCCGATACCCCAGGAGCAACAGTGTCCCTAATTTGCTGGGAAGTGGCGGTGCGGTCCCCTACGGCACTGCGTAGGATCCTACGGTCTTGGCGTGCATCCGTGCGTCCCTGCGGTCCGGTCCCAGGTCGACGGGCACGTACACCTTCCGCCGACCACTGGCGACAACATCAATGTACTGTGGAGACCTGACGCCCCACGTGTTGAGCAATTCGGTGGTACGTCCACCCGGCCTCCCGCATGCCCACTATACGCCCTCGCTCAAAGTCCGTCAACTGCACATACGGTTCACGTCCACGCTGTCGCGGCATGCTACCAGTGTTAAAGACTGCGATGGAGCTCCGTATGCCACGGCAAACTGGCTGACACTGACGGCGGCAGTGCACAAATGCTGCGCAGCTAGCGCCATTCGACGGCCAACACCGCGGTTCCTGGTGTGTCCGCTGTGCCGTGCGTGTGATCATTGCTTGTACAGCCCTCTCGCAGTGTCCGGAGCAAGTATGGTGGGTCTGACACACCGGTGTCAATGTGTTCTTTTTTCCATTTCCAGGAGTGTACTTCGTTAGCACTGGAGGCCCGACTGTGCACGGATATACACATCGCTATCAAAGGCTTAAATGAATTGTGTAGTGTGTGTAGTTAACAGACATAAGCGTAAGTGCGTAGTAAATGGTGTTGTATCTCATTTTTGCAACGATGGATGTCGTTCATTGAGGTAGATCAGAAAACAAGAACCCTTAAAAAAATGTTTCCTTCGTAACAACTGGACACGAGAGTGATTAACCGTTGAAGTAATGTCACAGTTTACGCGAAACAAACGCAGTTACTAGCAAAGACTAAAGTGAATATTTATGTGCGGTATATACCTGTACACTCATAAGCCAAAACACTGTGATCCCCGCCGACCACGATGTTGCATGCCGCCTTGTGGCGTTGGGCGCACGTGACGCGGTAATAAAAGCAAGAGGAGCAGACACTAGCGATGATATGTTTGGCAAATGGGGAAACCCATTGAGATAAGTGACTTTCTCATAGGGCAGATTATTATTTTGTGCAGCTGGTCGAATGTTTACGTGCTACTGTCGTGAGCACCTACGGAAAGAAGTAGAAGGACAGTGAAACTACACTAGACGCTAAATGGTCGGACGTCCGCAACACTTCACAGAAAGTGGAGTTCGGAGTCTTGTCTGCTCTGTAAAGTAAGCTAGATGGTTGTCTGTGGCATCTCTGCCGAAAGAGCACAATGCTGGTGCGGGCACAAGTGTATCAGAGCACACCGTCCATCGTATATTGTTGAACATGGAGCTCCGATGCAGACCACCCGTATGTGTTCACACGTTTGACACAAGGACATTGTCAGTTTGTAAGCAGGCTGTTTAGGTTTTCTTATTGGTAACGCCACATAGCGCTCTGTATGAAAAATCACTGGCTGTGCTGTGCGCAGTCTGTGGATATTTTGCATTGTTGTCTGCCATTGTAGTGTTGGACAGATGGATGTTAACAGCGCGTGGCGTTGCGCAGTTGGAAGTGAGCCGCCAGCAGTGGTGGATGTGGGGAGAGAGATGGCGGAGTTTTGAAATTTGTAAAACTGGATGTCATGAACTGCTATATACATTATGACTTTTGAACACTCGTAAAGTAAATACATTGTTTGTTCTCTATCAAAATCTTTCATTTGCTAACTATGCCTATCAGTAGTTAGTGCCTTCAGTAGTTCGAATCTGTTATTTAGCTGGCAGTAGTGGCGCTCGCTGTATTGCAGTAGCTTCAGTAACGAAGATTTTTGTGAGGTAAATGATTTGTGAAACGTATAGGTTAATGTTAGTCAGGGCCATTCTTTTGTAGGGATTATTGAAAGTCAGGTTCCGTTGCGCTAAAAATATTGTGTGTCAGTTTAAGCACAGTCTTGTATAATTTTTCTAAGGGGACGTTTCAAGTTAAGATTGCAGTCGGCATGGGACCATCGGGATTCGACCGTCGATAAATGGAATCGTGTGGGCTCTTTGGGTAAATCACACTTTTGCTACTCTAGGTCGATTGTCGTCTTCACAAACGCCGCCATCGAGGTGAACGGCGGCTCGTAACGTGCCACGTATGCTAGCTGGTGGGAGCAGTAGTATATTGTGGGAGACATTATCCTGCGCTTGCATGGGGCCCGTGATAGTAATTGAAGATAGCTGACAGCTGCGAACCATCTGCATCCCTTTATGCTTGATGTCTTCCTCCACCGCGATGTTGTCTTTCAACAGTATGATTGTCCATGTCTCGGAGTCATAATGGTGCTACAGGGATTTAAGGAGCACTGCAGCAAATTCACGCTGATGCCTCGGCGTCTAAATTCGCCTGATATAAATCCTATGGAACCCATCTCTATCGCCACCGGGTGCCTTCAGGGCATATGCAGATCTACGGCCCGATATTCACGCGATTTACATTACCTTCTCGTAGACATCTAATGCCACAAACCTATCAACAAATTGACGGATACGTGATACGCAGATTCAATGACGAAGTTCGTTCCAAAGACCGACAAACAAGCTATTACGCAAGTGGTCATAATATTTTCGCTCATCAGTGTACAAAAGTGAATGGGCACTTATGGCGATCGATAACAGGAATAAGTAAGAAATGTGTGGTAAGTGTTTACAGCTGGAGAGGCGCATAACGCGGTATAAATGGGCTTCACAATTTGAACTACTTACTTATCTGTCTGGCTAATGCGACATTGTTATTTCAATGTATAAGTCGGTGAAGAGCGGAATGATGTTTACTTACGATATAGTTCTCTGCACAAAAAAAAAACAACTTAATTCCAGAATAAATTAATTAACGATTAATTTAGGAGCACATGATGAGAAGGAACAGAAAAGAGATAAGAGATAAACTTAACTTTAAAATTGGGAACCACAACCAGACGAAGTGAAGGAAAAGTGCTTTCTTGGAAGCAGGACAATAACGCACGATGGACGAAGCGAGGAAGACTGTCACAGATAAAGAAAGCATTAGTGTCTACTGCTGCCAAACATAGATCTTGAGGAAGAAATTTCAGAGAATGTTCGATTAGAGCGTAGCATTGTCTGGAATTTAATGACGAACAGCGAGAGAACCGCAGATGAAGAGAATCCAAACGCTTGAGATGCGGTGCCATGGAAGGGTGTTAAAATTAGGTGTATTGGTCAGATAAGAAATGAGGAGGTTCACCGCAAAATAAATGAGGAGAAGAAAATGAGGACAACTTTTATAAAAAGGTGGGTAAGATAACAGGATATATGTTAAGACATCAAGATATAACCTATAAGGTACTTTAGGATGCTGCAGGGGGTAAAACGAAGAAGACGAAGAGTGGAGCTGAGATGAAGAGCTTGCATAGGAGATAGATTATCAGCGGACAGCATTATACCAGTCAGAAGATTATATGAAAAAAAACTCTGTTTCCTAGGCTAACTATTTATCGCCTGAGACACACGTAAAAGTATATACAATCACAGCACTTATCGTTTCTGTTTGCTTTGTTAGGTACATTTCATCCGTCTATGTATACTGATCTTAGAACGTAGAACGAGTCATCTAAACGATATTTAACGCTGAATTTAAATATCTTCGCACACAGAGCACTTATAGATGAACCAGTGCAACATATGGGTTCCGTTTGGTCTATGTATACCGCAAATCTCTAAACACAAATTCTGCGAAAGAGTTCTCGACAAGACAAGTTTCTGACCTGATTTCAGAATTAGCTTAGGTATGTGGTATCTAATGGGCTTTTTATGTAGCTGTACAAGTGTTATGCCTTATTCCCACAATCCTTTCCGTAGTCGTTTGGCCCCACTGCATTGTATATGTCTTTTAAGGACATTATGTAATCACGATTCCAAAAATAGGCCTACGTCAGTAAATAACCCTCGTCGGTTATCTGTGAGTAAATGGTACATAATTTTTGTACAGTATTCTAACATTATAAGTAAATATTAATAAGAAAACATTATTACCAAATTTGTTACATACGTCACATAGGTTTGATGTCCATACGTTATTGTGGTTCTGTCGCTGTCTCTTTTTTTTTATTACATACCGGTAGTGTTCTTGGATTAATAATTATCTGTTGTACCGATGTATCGGCGATACGACTAACAAAGAGTACTGAAATAACAGCATGATAAACAAAACTGATTGTAAGCATACAGTATCGCTGGCACATCTGTCAAACAAGCTGTCAAGTAATTATTGCTCTAGAGAGAACGAAGACAATCTGAAAATTATATCGGACAGCAAGTCATGTCTAGTTCAAACAATCGTTATCATTCCAAGGACACTTAACTGAGAATAATTAAAATAAAGAGACAGCGACAGAACCACAATAATGTATGGATTTTGTACCCATCTAACGGTTATCAAAAAATTTATAATAATGTTTTCTGGTTAACATTTACATATAAGTTAGAAATATTGTACCAAAACTATGTAACATTCACTTACAGATAACCTAATAATGGGTATGTGGCTATTTGCCGAAATAGGCCTATTGCAACGAATAAAACGTTGTGACTTGGCGGCGTTTTTGGAATGGATTGAAACAGAGCTTAACAACTCGCAGATTTTAAATGTAAGCACTCCGCGCCTGCTCAAACTCTTACTCGCAAGGACAGCAGTTAGAGGGTGGGGAGGGGGGGGGGGGGGAGGAGCTGAGCGACATGCGTGCACACTGTTGGGTAGCGACAACAGGGGAGAAGCCCATCTATGTTATATGGGAGGGTCAGCGTTGATAGCGGTGCCATCTAATAGCAGCAACACCGAAAATGTCTTGGTATCTCAATCCCTTGTGCCAGGAACATCACATTTTAATACAAAACGATATATACGCAAAACAGCAGCGGCAAAAAGGAAATAAAGCTCATTTTCCTAGATTGTCGTCCTCGCAAGACGGTGTTGTTAACAAAGACTTCCAACATTATTCACATATCTTAGTGTCCCTTAAGGAGCCCGCCCAGTTAGCCGTTCGGCCTAACGCACGGCTTTCCAGATTCAGAAGGAGCGCCTGGACCCCGGCACGAACCCGCCCGGCGGACTTGTGTCGAGCTCCGGTGAGTCGGCCAGTCTGTGGATGGTCTTTAGGCAGTTTTCCGTCTGCCTCGGCGAATGCGGTCTGGTTCCCCTTATTCCACCTCAGCTACACTATGTCGGCGGTTGTTGGGCTAACAAGTTCTCCACGTACGCCTACACCACAATTACTCTATCACTCGTCTGCCGTCTGGAGTGAGACCTTCCCCCGCCGGCCAGTGTGGCCGAGCGGTTCTACGCGCTACAGTCATATGGTATAATGTTTAATGTCATATGGTATAATATTTTGGGGTAACTCTTCAAGTCAAACAAAAGTTTTCAGAGTCCAAAAGCGTGTAATACGTATTATTTGTGGAGTAAACTCACGGACGTCTTGTAGAAGCCACTTCAAAGAACTGGGTATACTAACTACTGCCTCTTAGTATATTTACTCCTTAATGAAATTTGTACTAAATAATATATCTCTTTTTCCAACAGACACCTCAGTTCATACATACAATACCAGGAACAAAAATGATCTGCACAAGGACTTAAAAGCACTTACTTTAGTTCAAAAAGGGGTCCACTACTCAGGAACACTCAATTTCAATAATTTGCCAGCAAACATAAAAAATTTAGTTACAAATAGAGATCAGTTTAAAAGGAGCCTGAAAGACTTACCAGTGGCCAACTTCTTCTACTCCATTGACGAATTTTTTAATAGAAACAAATGATGTGTTGTATATATTTATACTATTAGTATTGTTATTTCAGCTTAAAAATATAATTAAAAAAAGGTGACATGTTCCACATCCACGAGGATCTCCTCAACACGGATCTATGGAACGAAAACTAATCTAATCTAATCTAATCTAAAGTCTGGAACCGCGCGACCTATACGGTCGCAGGTTCGAATCCTGGATGTGTGTGATGTCCTTAGGTTAGTTAGGTTTAAGTAGTTCTAAGTTCTAGAGGACTGATGATCTCAGCAGTCAAGTCCCATAGTGCTCAGAGGCATTTGAGACCTTCCCTGGGGAGGGGGGTCCACAGGAGCCTGAACCACACAGTAACCCTGGGTTTGGTGTGAAGAGGCGGAAGGTTGAAGTGGACTGCGGTAGTCGTCGTATGGTTGTACACCACTGCGGCTGCGGCGGGGACGGAACCTCTCTGTCGTTCCTAGGCCCACGGTTAACATACAACACAATACAATACAATCCCTTAAGGAACAATCTGAGAATGTTTTCAAGATCTAACGGCATTACAAAGTGATTTTTATCTCTTCTTGTCTCCATATTGAGCGAATAGTGAAGAGATTCGTTCTGAACTACAACTAGAAGCTACTGACATGCAGTGTGAAAGAGAATAAAATAAAATGCCAGTACAAGAAAAACATCTCGGTATTCAATAGACGCGTTTCTTAGGATAGATTCCCTTGTTTCCATAAACAGGCGGCTACAATAATACCAATATTAGGTTCCACGTACATTTGTGAACAATTGATCTCTGCAATGAAAAGTAATAAGACGCATCTGAGAAACACACTGTCTGGAGGTAACCTAAACTGCACGCTACGTCTACAACACACAAGAACAATTACTCTGAACACAGAAGCAATAAGTCAGGCTGAAAGATGCAAGAGAACCGAAAATCCTACACTTTCACGACTTCATTTTTATATAACAGCTCACAAAGCAAATTAAGAAAATGTAGAACTATACGTTAATAAAGTTACATGGCACTAAATGTTAATACAGTGATTTTCATGCTGCTGGTCGCGGATCTCATCTGAGTGGCTAACGTGACGGCAGCTGTTCTGTCCACCACTCGACACTCCATTCGGGCTCCCCCCCCCCCCCCCACCCTGCCCACCCTCACCGTTCCTCAGCCAGTGCCTCTACTGGGGATAGAGTGCTTGGTCCGAGAGCACGTCTGTCGTGAAGCCCTGGAATAAAGCAAGGTAGTCCTCGTCTTGCAGTTTGTTACATTATTGAGCAGCCGTGTCACCTGGTATGGAGAATTCACACTTTTCTCCCTCCCTACAAGTGCAGAGTTTTTTCATTAATGCATTTAGCCCTGTGAATTAATTACAGATGTACACATACACTATTAAGCATGAGTGTGTATAGATATACACACATACAATAAACTATGGGTGTGTTCCTCAGGATCTATTGCAGTACCTCTTCCGTGTAAAATAGAACGTACGATAAGCAACCCATCATGGTTTTTTCCTTCGTCCACAGACAAATGGTAAACTACTGCTGTGGTTACGTTGAGCAGTAAGTGGAGGCGGCTTCCGTGGGATGGGAATTGGCGAGATATGATGGGCATCTATACTGCTGAAATATTTGTGTTCAGCTGCCAATCTGCACTTAGGGTATCTGACGGTTCATTTCTGTCACTCTATAGACACTGTACGAGGAAGCATCAGAGAAAAGGCTGAAGACACTCTTTCGTCCACTTTTCTTTGTAGTTGCGCACCGACCTTGACAGCAGGACAGCAGCGAAATTGCTACTGCACTAAAGAACTTGCATAATTTCCCGTGACGAGCAGAAAGCAAAACAAAAGCCAACAAAAGGAGATATGTAGTTACTGCTGTGTGACAACATTTCCCGTTGTCCTCGACAATGCGAAATCAGCAGTTTAGTAGAGTCGCAACAATCATTTCTAGAAATTCGTCGCTGCAGCCATGGACTGTGCGGCCGGTCCCGGCGGAGGTTCGAGTCCTCCCTCGGGCATGGATGTGTGTGTTCCTCCTTAGGATAGTTTAGGTTAAGTAGTGTGTAAGCCTAGGGACTGATGACCTTAGCAGTTAAGTCCCATAAGATTTCACACACATTTGAATATTTTTAGAACGTCGTTAGAATTCTACAATGAGTAAAATGCTACTGCCCAGGTTCCTGCAGGCGACAAGTGCACTTCTTTACTCCACCCCCGCCTCCCACCCCATCCTCTTGCTCACACCTATGAGGAAACCCAAAAGCAAGATGACTAAACAAGAAATTCAACCCTCCCCTTCTTTTGCTCTATTAACCATTATTTTCAGCCTTAGTCAGATGCAGCATTCAGTCTTTGTCAGGTGTAACATAAAATATTAATCACATGTACTTGAATATTCAGTATTAATCGGTTAGACTTAATCAGTTTCAGTTAGTAGTGCACTTGGTCCTCAGCCGACTAATTACTTAACATTTTATTTCCCTTATTCATCATAGAAACGCTTTGCCTTGCATAAGTTTATTACAGACGATTTCTGTAGCGTAATGCTTCGTGAACTAGCGTGCCAAGCAGACGACTGGAGCTCCTCGTTTTATTCTCTTCTGTGAATGCAAATGCAGGTACAGTGTGGGCAACACAGCAATGTGCCTCGTAAAAGTTAGGTATTTGTTATGTTGAAATATAAGGGACTACCAAAATGTTTCCGTTTGAGCGCATTGCTGCAGCGTGAATGTAACCCAGCATGACTCCGATGCGGGAATATAAGCAACCACATACAGGCAAGAAGTTAATGTGGCCTACGAACGGCAACGTTTTGAAAGCCCTTACTATGTGATGTGCTTGTAACATTTTGGATAGTAATTCTTCTTTGTAAATTTGAGATTTTTCGTATCATATGGCCGTTAGTGACCACTTTGTTTTATCTTGATGTAGCTATTGAGGCCTGGATTAGTGCGGTTTATACGAAAAAGTAATGGTTTATCAAACTGTTCACGGATTTCTTACAGTAGAAGAAGAGCGGGGAAGCTTATCTGATTAAATCATCATCTGTTTAAGTTGTAACATCCACGAGATAAATTTTTGTTACAGTGCGACGAGAGGAAATTATGCCTGTAACATTATCTATACGACATATGAAAAAATAGTGAAAACGATGATAAATATTAATTATTTATATAATATTCTATGATATAATTGGACATATCGATGTGTATCATACAAAGACAATGATAAATGTAAATTCATTTATGACCTCCGGTTTTTTTTTTTTTTTTTTTTTTTTTTTTTTTTTTTTTTTTTACCTTTCGTTGGAAGGCTTTTGTAGGTTGCGGACGCATATCAAACTGAGGTCTGTTAAGAAATTGTAACTATTTGTTAATCATTATTTGAGAATAGAGCTCATTAATATTATAAATATGAGTGAATAATTATTTGTAACTTTAATTCCTCTCTCAGTAAGCATTATCTGTGTTAATTATTTCTTTCCGCTGCAAGGAGCACAGCCATTGATGATAGCGATTTGTATCGCGTTGTTTGTCTGTGTTTTCCTTAGAAAAAAATCAAATGATTGCTTGATGAAGTCTAAATAGTGCACAATACGAAAGTAAAGTTTAATAAGCATTTCAAAAATTATTTAGTGATTACTCAATCTAATAAAATAAGATTATCATTTTCATTTACAAATTAGTTAAATACCAAACCACTGAATAACACAGCGTACCCCACAATGTGAAATTAGATTTAATGAGTCTTGTGTCAAGCATCAGATTTCTTTTGCCGCCGAATAGTTTCGTCCTGGCGTGAACTACATGTGATGTGTGATAAACAAGTGTGCACTAATCTAAATGTAATTTGAGTCTAGATCTGGGACGTGAGAACAATGTGCTCTTATTTTCAGCTTTTCTTTGGTCTAATTTATCTGTATCGAAATCAGTAACTCTTGACTTGTTCCTCATACGCCATCTATGTGCGCAGCTTAGATCTTTCACGTTATAAACGGACATTCTGTTTAACAATTAAATCACTATTTTGGCAGATAACTCAGAAATTTTAGAACAGTTCACACGAAACCATTCAGAGAACATTAATATTGGATGATACAGAATCTTTGAAACCACATGATCACGAACGAGCTAGTTAACTCTACGACTAAGCTGTAAGATACTGCACATCACCACTTCTCTTTCTACTTTTCGCCCCAGTATAAAGCAATCGACGAGCAAGGTGGCATGTAGCTGTCGAATTGTCTCCTAACCCCACTATGTTCTCAGAAATCTTCAGATGTGGTTAGATACAGAACAGATAGTTGGGGTTGTTTCTAAAAGTCAGAACCGTTATCCAGTGTGTGGTTTTGGTTAATGAACAGTAAGATAAATTCGATGCGAATCATGGTTTTGTCTTTTGTGCATTTTTAATGGGCCTTACTGATTAACTTTTTGTTGGATGTTGTTGTTTTCCATCACGCTTAAACACTTCAACCTTAGTCAGATGCAATATTTGGTTTATTTCAGTGTTCATATTAAACTGGTCACGCTTAAATGATCAGAATGAGTCACAGGTGCCTTAGTATTCAAGGTGAGCCCTATGCAACTTTATAACAACTTACAGCACAACAGTAAACTTGCAAAGTATGTTTCCATACGATTACCTGAGCTGTCTTCGATTTCAGTACATGACACAACCTCGTGTTTCGATACACTCTGTAACATTAGTGAGGCTGCAGAAATGACCATTACGCAAATCTAAATAACTTCTCGAATACATTTGTCGGAACTCACTCCACCGTTAGTGTTCAGAAGCATTCTTCAACAACATTACGCAGTGTCAGTATATATAAAAAGAAATATCTTGAATGACTCATCATCCCTCAGTCAAAACCGGCAAGAACGGAAACTTAAAATTTGGAGAGGGTGTTGGACTTATACTCTAGCTATCGTTTAGTAAGGGACTGTTCGAAATTCCACCCCTAAGGATGTGACTTAGACGATGAAAAGGTTTTTGAAAATATATCTCTATTAAGGTAGTTTTGCAGCAAGAACTACGAATATTGGTATTTGGTGGTCTCCTGGTCACAAATAAAAAAATACGTGCTTCAGCAGTTTCGGGAATTCAATCACTAAGAGGGTAAAATAGGCGCTGAAAGTGTTTTAAAATAAATTATTATTAAAATACTATTAAAGGATTTTTAAGGCTACATCTATGAAAACTGGTACTTGACTTCTCCGTTAGAAATTTAAACAATATGTTTCTAAATCTAAATTTACGTGATTACTCTGCTATTCACAATAAAGTGCCTGGCAGAGGGTTCAATGAACCATCTTTATGCTGTCTCTCTACCGTTCCAATCTTGAAAGGGACGCGGGAAAAACGAGCACTTAAATTTTCCCGTGCGAGCTCTGATTTCTCTTATTTTATCGTGATGATCATTTCTCCCTATGTAGGTGGGTGCCAACAGAATGTTTTCGCAATCGGAAGAGAAAACTGATGTTTGAAATTTCATGAGAAGATGCAGTCGCAACGAAAAACGCCATTGTTTTAATGATTGCCACTCCAGTTCACGTATCATGTCTGTGACACTATCTTCCCTGTTTCGCGATAATACAAAACGAGCTGCCGTTCTTTGTACTTTTTCGATGTCATCCGTCAATCCCATCTGATGCGGATCTCACCGCACAGCAGTACTCCAGAATAAGGCGGACAAGCGTTGTGTAAGCAGTCTCTTTGGTAGAGCTGTTTCACCTTCTAAGTGTTCTGCAGATGAATCGCAGTCTTTGGTTTGCTCTACCCACAATATTACCTATGTGATCGTTCCAATTTAGGTTATTTGTAACTGTAATTCCTAAGTATTTAGTTGAATTTACAGCCCTCAGATTTGTGTGACTTATCGCGTAATCGAAATTTAGCTGATTTCTTTTAGTACTCATGTGAATACCTTCGTACTTTTCTTTATTCAGGGTAAATTACCACTTTTCGCCCAATACAGATATCTTTTCTAAACCATTTTGCAAGTCGTTTTGATCATATGATGACTTTACAAGACGGTAAATGACAGCATCATCTGCAAAGAATCTAAGACGGCTACTCATATTGTCTCATATGTCGTTAATATAGATTAGGAACAATAGAGGGCCTAAGACTTCCTTGGGGAACGCCGGATATTACTTCTGTTTTACTCGATGACTTTCCGTCTATTACTACGAACTGTGACCTTTCAGACGGGAAATCACGAGGCCAGTCGTACAACTGAGGCGATACAGCATAGGCACGCAATTTGATTAGAAGACGCTTGTGAGGAAGGGTGTCGAAATCGTTCCGGAAATCTAAAAATATGGGATCAATCTGACATCCCCTGTCTGTAGCACTTAGTACTTCATGACTTTAAAGAGCTAGTTGTGATTCACAAGAACGACATTTTCTGAGTCAGTGCTGACTATATGTCAATAAATCGTTTTCTTCGAGGTACTTCATAATGCTCGAATACAGTATATATTCTAAAACCCTACTGCAAATCGACTTTAGTGATGTAGGCCTGTAATTCAGCGGATTACTCCTACTTCCCTTTTTGGGTATTGGTGTGACTCGAGCAATTTTCCAGTCTTTAGGTACGGATCTTTCTGTGAGCGAGTGGTTGTATGTAATTGCTAAATATGGAGCTATTTTATCAACGTTCTCTGAGAGGAACCTGACTGGTATATAATCTGTGATTTAAGCTGCTTTGTTACACCGAGGATATCTACTTCTATGTTTCTCATCTTGGCAGTTGTTCTTTATTGGAATTCAGGAATATTTACTTCGTCTTCTTTGGTGAAGGAGTTTCGGAAACCCGTGTTTAATAACTAAGCTTTAGTGGCACTGTCATCAGTGACTTCACCATTAATATCGCGCAGTGAAGGTATTGACTGTGTCTTGCCACTGGTGTGCTTTATGTACGACCAGAATCTCTTTGGGTTTTCTACCAAATTTCGAGACAGAATTTCGTTGTGGAAATTATTAAAAGCATCTCGCATTGAAGTACGCGCTATATTTCGAATTTCTGTAAAACTTTGCCTATCTTGGGGATTTTGCGTTCTTTTAAATTTCATATGCTTTTTTCGTTGCTTCTGCAACAACGATCTGACCGTTTTTGTATACCATGGGGGATCAGTACCATCACTTATTAATTTATATGGCATATATCTTTCAATTGCTCTTGATACTATCTCTTTGAAAACATTCCACAAATTTTCTACACTTACATGATCAGATCGGAAGGAGTGAAGACTGTCTCTTAAAAAGGCGTTAAGAGCATTTTTATCAGCCTTTTTAAATAGATATACTGTGCGTTTCTTTTTGACGGTTGTAGGTGTTACGGTATTCAGCCTAGCAGCAACTGCCTTGTGGTCGCTAATCCCTGTATTCGTCACAACACTAATTCTCCAGGATTATTTATTGTTAAAAGGTCAAGTATGCTTTCGCAATCATTCACGTTTCGAGTGGGCTCATGAACTAATTGTTCAAAATAATTTTCTGAGAAAGCATTCATTACAATTTCGGATGATGCTTTTATGCCTGCCACCAGCTTTAAACGTATAATTTTTCCAACAAATCGAGGGTAGATTGAAGTCAACTCCGACTACAACTGAATGAGCGGGGTACTTATTTGAAATGAGACTCAAGTTTTCTTTGAACTGTTCAGCAACTATGTCTTCTGAGTCGGAGGGCCGGTAAAACGATCCAATTAATAGTTTAGTCCAATTGTCAGGTATAACCTCTACCCATACTATTTCACACGAACTATCTACTTCAATTTCGCTACAAGGCAAACTACCTCTGACAGCAATAAATACTCCGCCACCAACTGTATTTAATCTATTCTTTCTGAACACTGTTATATCTCTTGAAAAAATTTCGGCTGAACTTATTTCCGGCTTAAGCCAGTTCTTCGTACCTACAACTATTTGAGCTTCATTGCTTTCTATTAGGGCTTGGAGCTCTGGTTATTTCCCAACACAGCTACGACAATTTACAACTACAATACCAATAGTTTCTACAACTACCTTACTGTGTTTTACCTGCCGACTTTCTGACGGACGCCCCTTCTGTGGTTCACTGAGGCCCTCTAATCTAAATGTTTAAGTGTTCTTGTACATTCAACCCCCAAGGGGGTGAAATAGGGGACGAAAATTTTTATGAATTAGTTCGTTATAGTAAAACATTTTAAAGCTAAGTCTATGAAAACTGGTATTGATCTCTAAAGAAATATGTGTTATGGAATGAAAGTTTCTACGAAAGGCAGAATTAACACAGACCTACATCTCAAATTATCAGAATCGCTTTTTGGTCAGAAGTACATTCTGGAAGGACCATGCTTCTATGACCCTAATTAGCGTGAAAAGATACAGTCTCCATGAGCGAAGCAGAAGACGCTAAGCTAGTGCCGTATACACTGAGGTGAAAAAAGTCATGGGATACCTCTCGATGTCATGTCGGACTTCCTCATTCTCGGAACTGCAGTAACCCTACGTGATGCAGACTCAACCAAAGGTTGGAATTCCCCTGCGGAGATACTGAGCGATGCTGCCTCTATAGTCGTCCACAACTGCGAAAGTATTGCTGGTATAGGATTTTGTGCACGTACTATCCTCTCGATTATATCCCATAAATGTTCGATGGTATTCACGTCGGGGAGTCTGGGAAGACAAATCATTCGCTGGAACTCTCCAGAATGTGCTTCAAACCAATTACGAACATCTGCGGCCTGGTGACATGGTGCATCGCCAACCACAGAACTTCCATCATTGTTTGGAAACTAAGTCCATCAATGGACGCATATGGTCTCAGCTGATTCAATTGGACCGGAGGACCTAGTATTCCATGTAAAAGCAGCCGTCCCCATTATGGATCCACCACCACCTTCCACAGTGCCTTGCTGATATCCTGGGTCCATGGCGCTATAGGGTGTGCACAACACTCGAACCCTACCATCGGCTCTTCCCAACTGGAATCGAGACTCATCTGACTAGGCCGCTGTTTTCCATTCATCTAGGGTCCAACCCATATGGTCGCGATCCCAGGAGAGGAGTTGCAGGCGATGTCCTGTTCTTAGCAAAGGCACTCGCGTCCGTCGTCGGCTGCCACAGCCCATTAATGCCAAATTTCGCTGTATTTTCCTAATCGATACATTTGTCGTACCTTCTACATTAACTTCTGCGGTTATTTCACGCAGTATTACTTGTCTGCTAGCACTGACAATTGTACGCAAACGCCGCTGCTCTCGATTCTTAAGTGAATGCCGTCGGCTACTGCGTTGTGCGTGGTGAGAGATAATGACTGAAATCTGGTATTCTCGAGACACTCTTGACACTGTTTATTTTGGAATGCTCAGTTCCCTAACAATTTCCGAAATGGAGTGTCCTATGCGTCTACCTCCAGCTACAATTCCGCATTCAGGATCTGTTAATTCCCGTCGTGTAGCCATAAGCACGTCAGGGAACCTTTCCTCATGACTCACCTAAATATAAATGACAGCTCCGCCAATGCACTGCCCTTTTATACCTTGTGTACGCGATACTACCGCAATCGATATATATGCATAACGCTATCCCATGAATTTTGTCGCCTCAGTGTAAATAGATAATAGAGACTGAGCCTTGTAAGACGTTTCCTCATTTCAGAAGAATATAGGTAGCTGGTTTGAATCGCAAATCTGAAGCCAGAAATTTCACTTCCTGCAGTGCCTTGTAATCTCTAACAGCTATGCTGAAAAACATTCCGAAAAACTTTAAAAGTTCATTTAAAAGGTCATTACACGACGGTTCACTGGTCCTTATTAATTTGTAGGATATCCTTCACAGTATGCAAAAAGACATCGAACATCACAAATATTTTAACGTATAAATCTACAATCTTTAAAGTATTCAGATTTTAAAAGAAACTATAATTTCACATTTGTTTTCTTTACTACTACATTATGCTTGCACTTCCGATCATGTAGGTTCATCATCAGAAAGTGACAAATACTTATGTTCTTACCTGTTATTAATATATATGTTAGTTTCTGGATTAACTACATTGATTGAAAGCACAAATAACAAACAGGAGTTGCATACGAATGTCTGCTGTTAATTTTACTGCTTCCTTCATAATTTTGGGGTCTTCACCTTTAAGAAAAAGATTGATAGTGCACTTTACGCCACGTGTATGCTGAACAAGATACAAATATATAATATATTGGGCTGTAGTAAAATCAATCTATTGATTTCAGGCGACACATTACATCTTTACGCAAAGGACACTGAGTGCTTCACAAAGCAGCAATTTCTGTTATCTAGAAATATTTGCAAAATTATCTGTACAACAGAACCACATAAAGTAAACTGTATTTACAATTAGCAACATTTTCATTTACTGAGTGCAATAGATAGAAATTTTCATGAACAGTAGTGAAACGTTCGTGAGATAGCCCTTAAATTTCTTTCGGTAACCTAGGACGTGTCAGCTGAGTCACAAGACCACAAATATTCATTAAGAAAGTAGTGAAAGTTCTGTGCTATTTGAGGCATATTTGCAAAATCTAAGTCTTCAAGTAGAGAAATTGAGAAATATCCTCCAACGCAGGATTATGCACTGGTCAAAAGATAAGTAAAGGAAGATACGGGTACTTTAACAAAGGTATGGTTTCTCCACGGATGGTCTCCATATCCGCTGTAGATAAATTTTAGTTCACTGAAATCCCGAAACGAGTCAGTGGGATTCCTGCATTGCCAAGTGCTGTGTGAGGAGTGTGGCCACTTCTGAGGACTTAACAGAAACTATCATATCTAATCACTATACGCTCCATCGTCTTAAAGATGACATTAAAATGTTGCGAAGATCTGTAGATAGTATTATCTTTAGTCGTACTCGTTAGCCGACATATAATCGTAACGTGGAAATCAGTCTCCTTACGTAACACTGGAATGTCCATGAGATGTGTTAAGTACTGCACAATGCAATAGCAAAAACTATGGAGTTCTATTTGTCTGGTGAAGCTTAAACTTGTCACAAGTCTGTCTAATGGTGTGTAAACTTAGGCAGTTTTATCAGCAATCAGATTCAACTAACGGTTCAGATATACACAAAATGTACTGTGATTAGTGAGAACACCCTTCCCAAATGATTATTATAAAAATACAAGAATTTGGTTAGAAAAAAACTATATGACGCTATTCTCTAAGGTAGTAAGATAGTAGAAATAGATAAACTTACTTGACTTACAAAATTGTCAGTAAACATTGTGCATTTACTGTGACTAAAATCTTGAACGTATAACTGCACTCGACAACTTGTGACAATTTCGAACTCTGGCGTAGCAGAGAGCTCTTATCACACAAACGCGCCTGGTAAATAGACTACAGTCGACACTGTCAATTACCGACGACCGCACTGAACGCTAATACCTTGGGTAAAAAAAAAGCACTCCCTCTTCAGGCCACGACTGGCCTACCGGTACGATCCGACCGCCGTGTCATCTTCAGTGGAGGATGCGGATAGGAGGGGCGTGGTGTCATCACACCGCTGACCCGGTCGTTATGATGGTATTCTTGACCAAAGCCGCTACTATTCGGTCGAGTAGCTCCTCAATTGGCATCACGAGGCTGAGTGCACCCCGAAAAATGGCAACAGCGCATGGCGGCCTGGATGGTCACCCATCCAAGTGCCGACTACGCCCGACAGCGCTTAACTGAGGTGATCTCACGGGAACCGGTGTATCCACCGCGCCAAGGCCGTTGCCCAGTGCCTTGGGTAAAATCCAGTCTTATTCTCAGCAATACGAGCATCATCGAGACGATCGAAACTTTGGTTGAAGAGCGTAACTCCTGTTGGTATTTTCAAAACGATTACACTACTTTCCGACACCGCGCTTCGCGTTGATAAATAAGTTCTCAGTGTTAATTTCGAGGATTTAATATTGGCACCAGTATCACTGCTGAGCACATACATCTTATTGTTGTGGTCTTCAGCCCGAAGATTGGTTTGACACACCTCTCCACGCTAGCCTGTCCTGTGCAAGGCTCTTCATTCGTGCATAACTATATCTGTTTCAACGACCTTACTGCACTCAATCCTTTGACTCCCTCAGCAATTTTTAATCGGTGCACATCCATTTATAGGAAAATTGATTCATTAATGCTTCACGATCTGCCCTATTAACTGATTCCTTTTTTTTAGTCTAATTGTGTCACAACTTTCTTTTATTTCCGATTTGATTCAGTGCCTCCTCACTGGCTATTTGATTCGCCCACCTAATCATCAGGATTAGTCTGCAAAACCACATTTGAAAATCTTGTCTTCGCATCTCGTCTGAACTATTTGTGGTCCAAGTTTCGCTTCCGTCCTAGGCTACGTTTCAGCTATTATCTTAAAAAAATAAATCGTGTGAGTTAAATTTATATTCGGTGGTAACAAATTTCGATTTTCCAGACACGCTGTTATTGTTTTTGAGGGTCTACTTTTTAATCATCTCTACTTCAGCCATAATCAGTTATTTTGCTACCCAAATAGCAAAAGTCATGTAATACTTTTAGTGTCTCACTTCATAATCTGATTACCTCAGCGTCGTCTGATTTAATTCTACCACAGATCAAAACTCTTTTCTTATTTCTGTCGATATTTATTTTGTCAACGGCCTTGCCGCAGTGGAAGCACCGGATGTCGTCAGATCATCGAAGTTAAGCGCTGTGGCTAGCACTTTCATGAGTCACCGCCCGTGTCTACCAAGTGTTGATGGTAAGAGGGGTGCCCTCAGACCTTGTGAGGCCAAGTGAGAAATTACTTGACTGAGAAGTAGCGGCACCGGTCACGAAAACTGACAACGGCTGGGAGAGCGGTGTGCTGACCACATGCCCCTCCGTCTCTGCATCCGGTGACGTCTTTGAGATGAGGATAACACGGCGGCCTGTCGGTACCGAAGGTTGTTCAAGGCGTGTTCGGACTGTGTCTGTTTGTTGGTTTGTTTTGAAACTCATTTTACAACCTCATTTCAAGTGCTCTTCCTAGTTCTTTGCTGTGTCTGACAGGATTAGGCTACAATATCTTCGGGAAACTTCAGAGTTTTTACTATTTTCTCTGAACTTCAATTCCCGTTCAAAGTTTCTCTTTGGGTTCCTTTAGTGCGTGTTCAACGTTCAGAATGACTGACGTCGGGGATACGCTACAAACTTGTCTCAGTTCTCGTTCAGCTTATGCTTCTCTTTCCTGCCCATCATCTGTGACAAATATTTTTGTACATATTGTAGATAAATTTTCGTCCTTATATTTTTACCTGCTAACTTCGGTATTTCAAAGAAGGTGTTCCAGACAACTCTGTCCAAAACTACCTCTCAGTCTACGAATACCATAGATACAGGTTTGGCTTTGAAATCTATTCTTAAGGTAATTCATGGCCTCGCATGTTCCTGTCTCTTTCCGGATGCCAAAGTGATCTATCCCGAGGGCGGCTTCTACCAGTTTTTCCATCTTTCTGTAAATAATTCGTGTCAGTACTTTGTAACCATGTATTCTTAAGGCGATGGCTCCGTAATGTTGAGACTTGTTAGCACCTACTTTCTCTGAAATACCAGTTGTTACGTTCTTCCTCAAGTCTGAGGGTATTTCTGTCTCTCTCTTCACACCTACCAAGAATTCCACAGTATTAATAACACAAAGAGACCTCGTAAAACAATGAACGACCTGCCTTAATCCATAAACAGGATCATTCAGTCTTATTGCCGTTAATCTGTCATTTAGAGTTACCGTTCATACCTGTGGATTTGATAGTATTTTTCTTCGGTCATTTAATTGAGTTCGTTCTTGCTGTTGTTTCGGCCATCAAACTATAAGATTGGTGTCATGCATTTCTCAGTCTTCTCAACGCTTGCAACCAGTTCTGTTCATTTCAGCATTACTGGTGCACCCTTCATCAGCAAAGACTACAATACATCACATCTAAACCTAGTCCTTCAATTCTTTTCTTCCACAATTCCTTCAAGTATTGTTTTCAACAACGACTCAAGTTGTGAAAAGACGTTCGCGGTAGTTCTATCACTTCAATTTGTTATGTTTCGTATTACACATTTTTTTGTCGTTGACTCGTTGCGGCTACCGATTGATTCATCTGATCTTCTACATCTACATCTACATACATAATCTGAAAGCCATCATATAGTGCATGGTGGAGGATACCTTGTACCATTACTAGTCAATCCCTTTCCCGCTAAACTCGCAGTGAAGCGAGGGAAAAACGATTATTTGGCTCTGGAGAGCACAGATATATCTTATCTTGGCAGTCCTTGTGCTAAATTTTCGTTGGCGGCGATAGAATCGTTCTGCATTCAGCCGTAAAAGCCGGTTCTCTACATTTTTTTCCATAGTATTGCACGTAAAGGAAGTCGTCTTCCATCCAGGGATTCCCATTTGGGTTCAGGAAGCATCTCCGTAATACTCATGTGTTGGTCGATTCTGCCAAGTAACAAATCTAGCAGTACGTCTCTGAATTTCTTCGATGCTGATTCGACCTAATCGCGATTTCAAACACTCTATCAGTTTTTTATACGACTCTCTCCCAAGGCTCATATTTTTAGACGGTAGCAGCTGTTGTTCTTTATACAATTCCTTTCTTTCTTGTGCAGCTCTTGCTACCACGCCTTTCTTACGTCTTACAAGTTTATACGTTCTAATTTAGAGTGGACAAAATTCATCCCTCTCTTCAAGGGTGTATTGTCAAAGTTTAACATTTAGCTATTCAATACGCCTACTTGCTTCGTCTGTCATTCCCATATTTTTTAAGACCTATATACTGTACTAGCACATCTTTCATTTCATTAAGCACCACCTCAATTCCTCTTATCTTTCGATGGCCATCTTCACCACTATGTCATGACCGTACCATCCTTGGTTCAAATGGCTCTGAGCACTATGGGACTTGCCATCTGTGGTCATCAGTCCCCTAGAACTTAGAACTAATTAAACCTAACTAACCTAAGGACATCACACACATCCATGCCCGAGGCAGGATTCGAACCTGCGACCGTAGCGGTCATCCGGTTCCAGACTGAAGCGCCTTTAACCGCACGGCCACACCGCCCGGCCGTACCATCCTATCTGATTTTTTTGTCCTTGACAAACGCATCGATGCAGTCCTTTTATTCCCTTTGGTCTCTTCAGTAAACAGACCGATTATCAGTAGTGACCGTAAGAAACCTTGAGTTCAATCTCTCCTAATTTCGGCCTCTTTGTTCCATCTGTCTGTGCTTCCCATTGACGGGATTTTCATCTTTAGTTGACACCACGTTGTCCAGAAACCGAAAATATTTATCATATTTCACTTTATCATAAGCCTTCTCCATTCACTTCTAGCACCTGTGTATTAATATTACCAGTATTTTATTTTCGCTATGAAATCGTTATTCTCTTTGTTAGGTTTAAACTGAGCAGGTAGGAAAATGAGGGAAGAATTTTTTACCTCTTACAGTAACAAGTCTGAGTAAATGAGTTCACAGATTATACTTCATGGACTGGCTAAAAGGTTTCCCACTACTGTTTCATGGATATGTATATAAACTGCTACCTTGATGGTAAAGAGTAAATTAATTAGACACGCCTACTTAAAAGAGCGTAGCACCCCTTCCTCCCTGCATGTGATGCAGATCCTTGGGAAGTCTCCACCGTACATAGAGCCACAGGAGACTCTGCAGTTGCCCACAACGAAGACACAGCGATCAAACCAGGGTACAAGCTACACTCAGCCTTCCGGACAGCACCTGAGATTAACTCAATGGGACTGAGGCCACGTAATCTCAGGACGAGGTAAGTGCCTTAATGTTGACTGAACCACACTCAGGCACACTTTTTAAGTGACTGTTCCGGCATTATCTTACTGAACAAACAAGTGTACATAATACACCAGCTCAATGCGAAGGATGAGAGCTAAAAGGCCAGAATTTCATCCGATGTCGTTATCATATAGTCGACTATCACTTACCGCGAATCGGTAGTAAAGACTAAGATTTTTCTTGCTTTTCAGGTGCAGCTATCATGTCTTTTCTTCTGTCATTCAGCCTCTATGTCTTTTAAGGCAAATTTATCGGAAGTACTCGATCGTTTAGGTAGCCATTTCGCCACACGCTGGGGAGATGATTCGTAACGGCTTCACTATTCACATGCTGGATTGATCCAGAAATGAAATGCCAAGTGATCCGCTGCACAATAAGCGATTGTTCGCGACTACTCTTCAATCCCGTCTAGGTCGACCTGAGCCATTGACTCGTTTTTCACGACAGGTCTTTCAGGGAGCGATTTCGATTGAATCGCCCGGTATTTGTTGTCCAATTATGCCAGAGTGGCAGTACCGTTGTATTTACGCCAGAATAAAGAAGGCAGACATGGAAGGAAGGAAGGAAGATTGGGTTTAACGTCGGTCGACGTCGAGGTCATTAGAGAGAGAGCACAAGCATGAATCGTGTCAGGACTGGGGAAGGAAATCGGCCACGGCTTTTCAAAGGAACCACCCCCGCATTTTCCTCGAGCGATTTATGTAAATCATACAAAACGTAAATCCGGATGCCCGGACACGGATTTGAACCGTTGGCCTCCAAAATGCGAGTCCATACACAGAAATAGTAACAATGTCATCATCATGAGACATTTCAGATCCTCTGCTTTATAACAGCCTCTTGTGGCCTTTGCCATTCATTCGATCTTCAGCTATGCACATCCGTGATGCGCCTACATGTTTCCTAATGTCATTTACCCACCTTTCATTAGGCACTCGTCTCACTCACACTCGTTTCTCATTTCTTGGAAACCACCAAAGAATTCTCTTGGTCCATCGATCACCCGTTCGCTTGGTCTAGTCCGAATCGCCCCCACTGCATCTACATCCGCATGACTACTTTACAACTAACAGCTATTGCCTGGCAGGGGGTCCATTGAACCACCTTCAAGCTTTTTCTCTAGCTTTCCACTCTCGAACGGAGCGCGAGAAAGACAAGCACTTCAGTCTTTCTCTACGAGCTCTGATTTCTCTTATTTTATCATGATGATCTTTTCTCCCCACGTAGTTGGGCACCAACAAAATATTTTCGCAGTCAGAGAAGAAAGATGGTAGTTGAAATTCCACGAGAATATCCCGCTGCAACGAAAACCGTCTTTAATGAGTACCACCCCAATTCACGTATCATGTCCGTAACACTGTCTCTCCTGTTCCGCGATAATACAAAAGGAGGTGCCATTTTTTTGAGCTTCTACGGTGTCCTTCGTCAATCCAATCAGATGCGGATCCGACACCGCACAGCAGTACTCGAGAAGAGGGCGGACAATTGTAATGCAAGCCATCTCTTTAGACGACATGCACTTTTTAAGTGTTCTACCAGTACATGGCAGTTTTTGGTTTGCTTTGCCCATTACATCATCTATGTAATCGTGCCAGTTGAAGTTATTCGTAATGGTAATTCTTAAGTATTTATCTGAATTTACAGCCTTTAGATTTGTGTAATTCATCGTGAAACCGAAATTTAGCTGATTTCTTTTAGTACCCATGTGGATGACTTCTCACTTTTCATTATTTGAGTCAATTGCCACTTTTCGCGCCGTACAGATATGTTGTCTAAATCATTTTGCAATTGGTTTTGATCATGTGATGGCTTTACAAGAGGGTAAATGACAGCATTATCTGCAAACAATCTAAGAGGGCTGCTCAGATAATCTTCTGTGTTGTTCATATACATCAGGAATAGCAAAGAGACTATAACTTTCTACATATTACTTATGTGTTACCGAAGACTTTCAGTCGATTACTACGAACTGTGACCTTTCCGACAGGAACTCACAAATCCGATCGTACAACTGAGACGATACACCATAGGCACGCAATTTCGTTAAGAATCGCTTGTGAGGACCGGTGTCAAAAGCATTCTGGAAATGTAAAAATTTGGAATGAATTTGACACCTCTTGGCAACATGTCTTATTACTTCGTGAAAATAAAGAACTAATTGTGTTTCACAAGAACAATATTTTCTGAATCCGTGCTGAGGTTTTGTCAATCAGTCTTTTTCTTCGAGGTAATTCGTCGTCTGCCCATGCTTATTACTTGTTATTGCCACGGAAGGTACGGAATCCCGTTAATTTTGGCCCGCTGCTAACGATTGAATTCATTGTTCATTAAAATGGTTGTGGATGACAGGTTACGCTTGGGGCCTGACGATAACACCGTTTGGTGTCGAAACTGGTAGCATGTGTTAAAAAGAATAATTGAAGTGACATTCAAATACAGCCTCCCATTTTGTTATCAGTATTCGAGTGATCCATAATGTTCAAGCAGGGTATAAATTCCAAAATTTTACTGAAAATCGACGCTTTCGGTCTGCATTCCTATTTCCTTTGTTACGCATTGCCGGGACTTGTGCAACTTTCCAGTCTTTGGATACGAATCTTTCGGCGAGCGAGCAGTTGTATATGACTGCTAAGTACGGTATTGTATCAGCATACTCTGAAAGGAACCTGACTGGTATACAATATGGACCGAAGGCTCTGCATTTATTGAATGAATTAAGCTGCAACGGTACCACCGAGAGTATCTGCTTCTAAGTTACTCATGTTGGCAATTGTTCTAGATCCGAAATCTCGAATATCTACTTCGTCTTGTTTGGTGAAGAAGTTTCATTAACCCGTGTTTAGTTTAGATTGGTGCATAAGTTCTTAGCGTTTTTGTTTTGCATATTTTTATTCCGGTTGCTATGAGTTTATTTACCGTTTGCCATTTTTTATTTGTAGTTCACTGTTGCTATTTGAGTTGACATACTGTCATTTTGTCATTTGTCGGTACGAGTGGAGCTGCGGACGCCAGAAAATGGAGTGACAAATGGAGAAATCCGAACATTTCTAACACACTCTTCTTTTTGACTTTAATAGACCGGTAACAGCAACGGAGGTAGCAAGAAATAGTGGCGCCGTGTATGGGGATTATGCCACTGGACAGAGCACGGCAATAAACGAAACCTGTTTTCTCGTTTTAAAAATGGTTCAAATGGCTCTGAGCATTATGGGACTTAACATCTAGAACTACTACTTAAACCTAACTAACCTAAAGACATCACACACATCCATACCCGAGGCAGGATTCGAACCTGCGACCGTAGCAGTCGCGCGGTTCCGGACTGAAGCGCCTAGAACCGCTTGGCCACAGCGGCCGGCTTTCTCGTTTTAAAGAGGACCGTTTTGACATTAGTGATTCTCTATGTTAAGAAGATCTTCGTGGTTTGAGAAAGATCGTCTAAACGCATTAAGCCACAACTATCCACGTCAATGTACTCGAACTGTGATCATTCCACAATCGTGCGACACTTACATGCAATGGGGAAGGTGTAAAAAACGGATGTATGGGTACTGCATGCTGTAAGCCAGAGTAACGGGTGGCCATCTGTGCATCTTTGCTTGGTGTTCAGCAATTGGCTCGTGAGCAACAGCAACCATTCCCATCATACACTCCTGGAAATGGAAAAAAGAACACATTGACACCGGTGTGTCAGACCCACCATACTTGCTCCGGACACTGCGAGAGGGCTGTACAAGCAATGATCACACGCACGGCACAGCGGATACACCAGGAACCGCGGTGTTGGCCGTCAAATGGCGCTAGCTGCGCAGCATTTGTGCACCGCCGCCGTCAGTATCAGCCAGTTTGCCGTCGCATACGGAGCTCCATCGCAGTCTTTAACACTGGTAGCATGCCGCGACGGCGTGGACGTGAACCGTATGTGCAGTTGACGGACTTTGAGCGAGGGCATATAGTGGGTCTGCGGGAGGCCGGGTGGACGTATCGCCGAATTGCTCAACACGTGGGGCGTGAGGTCTCCACAGTACATCGATGTTGTCGCCAGTGGTCGGCGGAAGGTGTACGTGCCCGTCGACCTGGGACCGGACCGCAGGGACGCACGGATGCACGCCAAGACCATAGGATCCTACGCAGTGCCGTAGAGAACCGCACCGCCACTTCCCAGCAAATTAGGGACACTGTTGCTTGTGGGGTATCGGCGAGGACCATTCGCAACCGTCTCCATGAAGCTGGGCTACGGTCCCGCACACCGTTAGGCCGTCTTCCGCTCACACCCCAACATCGTGCAGCCCGCCTCCAGTGGTGTCGCGACAGGCGTGAATGGAGGGACGAATGGAGACGTGTCGTCTTCAGCTATGAGAGTCGCTTCTGCCTTGGTGCCAATGATGGTCGTATGCGTGTTTGGCGCCGTGCAATCAGGACTGCATACGACCGAGGCACACAGGGCCAACACCCAGCATCATGGTGTGGGGAGTGATCTCCTACAGTGGCCGTACACCTCTGGTGATCATCGAGGGGACACTGAATAGTGCACGGTACATCCAAACCGTCATCGAACCCACCGTTCTACCATTTCTAGACCGGCAAGGGAACTTGCTGTTCCAACAGGACAATGCACGTCCGCATGTATCCCGTGCCACCTAACGTGCTCTAGAAGGTGTAAGTCAACTACCCTGGCTAGCAAGATCTCCGGATCTGTCCCCAATTGAGCATGTTTGGGACTAGATGAAGCGTCGTCTCACGCGGTCTGCACGTCCAGCACGAACACTGGTCCAACTGAGGCGCCAGGTGGAAATGGCATGGCAAGCCGTTCCACAGGACTACATACAGCATCTCTACGATCGTCTGCATGGGAGAATAGCAGCCTGCATTGCTGCGAAAGGTGGATATACACTGTACTAGTGCCGACATTGTGCATGCTCTGTTGCCTGTGTCTATGTGCCTGTGGTTCTGTCAGTGTGATCATGTGATGTATCTGACCCCAGGAATGTGTCAATAAAGTTTCCCCTTCCTGGGACAATGAATTCACGGAGTTCTTATTTCAATTTCCAGGAGTGTATATCGTTACTGGTGATGGTATCTTTATGTTAGCATAAACAAAAGAAATAAATCTTTGAGCCCAAACAAAGTAGCAACTGCCAGTACAAAGACCTGCGAGCATCCACAAAAGATAATGGTATGCCTCTGGTGGAACAGTGACTGTATAATGTACTACGAACAGTTTCCCCGAGTTACAACCATCACTGCGCATATTTATTGTCGACAACTAAGGTGTCTTGCAGACGCAGTACAAGAACAATGACCACCGCCGACCGCGTTTGCTAGACTGACAAAATGCACTACACAGGACTTGGATTGGGAAGTCATTCCACATTCATCTTATCCGACTGATATTGCTCCCTCAGATTTTTACCTTTACCGCTCTCTGTCAACCATCTTTCAAGGAACTTCCGTGCTGGAAGAAAATGCCCTCCGAGCATGGCTCGACGAGTTCTTCGTCTCAAAACCACGTGATTTCTACAATGGCGGAATCCAAAAGTTAACCCTGCATTGAAGACTGTTGTAAATAGTGATGGAGAATATATTACCAATGGCAAAAGTTTCAGTTATGTTTATCTTTTGTGTTTAATAAACTTATGGAAAAACTTTTCGAACTTATGCACCAACCTAATAACTATGTTTTAGTGCTGCTGTCATCAGTGACATCACCATTGTTATCGCGCAGTGAAGGTTTAATCTATCTCATCTTGCCACTCGTGTGCTTTACGTGTGACCATAATCCCTCCGGCTTTTCGAGACAGATTTTTCGTTGTGAAAAACATTAAAAGCATCTCACATTGAAGTTTGCTCTAAATTTCTAACTTCTGTAAAACTTTGTCAATTATGGGGTTTTTGCGTTCTTTTAAGTTTTCCAGCTTTTTTTCGTTGCAGTATTCTGACCCGTTTTGTGTATCAATGGGGATCACTACCATCTCTAATTAATTTATTTGGTGTTTATTTCTCAACTGCCATCGATACTATATCTTTGAATCCAAACCACATCTGGTATACGCTTACACAGTAAATAATTGAGACTGTCTCTTAGAAAAGCGTTAAGCGAATAATCTACATCTACATGGAGACTCTGCAGATCACATTTAAGTGCCTGGCAGAGGGTTCATCGAATCACCTTCACAATTCTCTATTAATCCAATCTCGTATAGCGCGCGGGAAGAATAACATCTATATCTTTCCGTACGAGCTCTAATTTCCCTTATTTTATCTTGGTAATCGTTCCTCTCTATGTAAGTCAGTAGATTTTTTAATAGAAGTACTTTGCGATTTTTTTGGTGGATTTGAATTTATAGTATACAGTCTCGCTGCAACAAGTTTATGGTCGCAAATCACTGTATCCGTCGAAATGCTCTCTATTTGCTCAGGATTATTTGGTGCTAAGTGGACAAGTAGAACTAATTGCTCAAAATAATTTTATGAGGAACCATTCAGTACAATTTCGCCAAACGTTTTATGCCTACCGCCTACTTTAAACAACGTAGTTTTGCCGACATACCGAGGGTAGATTGAAGTAATCATCAACTGTAATTGTATGGGTGGGGTACCGATTTGAAATAAGATTTAAGTTTTCTTTGAACTGTTCAGCAACTATATCACCTGGGGTCAGAAGGTCGCTAAAAGGAACCAATTCATTTATTCCAGCTCACAAATATATTCTGTGCCCACACTAAGTTGCAAGAACTACCTGTCTCAATTTCATTACAAGGTAAACTACTGCTGACAGCAGTAAACACTCCACCACCAACTGCATTTAATTTATCTTTTCTGAACACGGTTAGGTCCTTTCAGCTGAACTTATTTCCGACTTCACTCAGCTGTCTATACTTCTTCCACTTCACTTTACAGTAAAGCAAGTGGGAGTTGTTACCTGTGGAAAAGTGTGTGTATGGAGTAGTGCTGGCAAGACTCACTGAAGACCTTCAACCAAGAACAGCCCTACATAAATTTCTTTGGAGGACAAAACTGAAGACTAAAGGAACGACACGACGGTACTGAGTCTGCACGGTAAACTGGATGTAAAGCAGATCCAGTACAGAAGCCTAAACAGCAGCAGTATTAACTGCATAGTACTGTATGAGGCTATTCGAATCGCGCCATCTTATTTCCTGTTTACCCACCTTACTATACAACCGTGTACTTTTTGGTTTCATAGATTCTAGCATACACCGCGGTATCTGATTCGGTTCGCTGTTTACAACGCGAGCTCAATAGTCGCGAGTCTCACGTTTGTGTTGGTAACGTGCTAGTTAGCAATCCCACTGTTCTAAATGATGACTATGTCAGATAGAAAACCAAAAGAAGATTAGCAATACATAAAAATCATCGTTAAAACGTGCAGCGTCAACCATTGAGCACGAATCATTATGGAGTGAAAAGTAGGTACGTTGAGGAAGCAATAGCGGTAGTCAAGGAGCAATTTGAAGAGGAATTTAAAGTTCAGAGAGAAGAAAAAGTTTCGAGGTTTGCCGATGACATTGTAATTCCGTCAGAGACAGAGAAGTACTTAAACGACCAGGTCAACGGAATTGATAGTGTCTTGGAAAGATGCTGTAAGATGAAAAGCAACAAAAGTAATACAAGGATAATGGGATGAAGTCGAATTAAATTAGGCTACACTGAGGGGATTAGATTAGTAAATGAGCTACTAAGAGTAGTACGTGAGTCTTGTCGTTGTGCAGAAAAATAACTGACTATGGCAGAAGTAGAGAGCGTATAAAATGCAGACTTCCACTGGCAAGAATAGCATTTCTGAAAATGATAGTTCCGTTAACAATGAATATAAATTTAAGTGTTAGGAAGTATTTTCTGAAGGTATCTGTCTGGCAATGTAGCCCTGCTCACAAGTAAAACTCGACAGTAAACACTTCAGACAAGAAGAAAACAGATTTTGAAATGTGGTTCTGCAGAAGAGTGCTGAAGATTGAGTGAGGTAATCGGATAACTAATGGTGCAGTAGCGAATCGAATTTGGGACAAAAGATAATTATGGGACAGCTTAGCTAGAGGAAGGGGTTGGATGTAGCATACATTCTGAGACATCACAGATTCGTCAGTTTGGTAGTGGAGGGAAGTCTGTGCAGTTGAACTTTTAGGAAGAGACCCAGGCGTGAAGAATTCAACTGCAGGTACGAGGGTTGGCTGAAAAGTAATGCCTCCACCTTCGTAACTCTTCAACAGTAGGCAGCATTGGCTTGTTCCAGAGCCTCTTCTCTACATTTCCAGTTGGCTGCAAGCCTTAGAATTGAATGGTTGTGTTGTGAGAGTGTAAAGTATGAAACCCCCCACGGACGGTTGATCAATGCGATTTAAGCAACGCGCAGTCCCTGAATTCTTGACAGCAGAAGGTTTCACCCCAAAGGAGATAAAGGAGATTCATCAGAGAATGAAAGCAATTTATGGTGATTGTTTTGATGTGAATACTGTGCGTCGTTGGGCGAGTGAGTTTAAAGATGACCAGCGTGACAAACAAAGAGTTGGACGTCCTGTGACAGCAACCACCGAGATTCACAAGTAAATTGTTGACAGATTGATTCAGGCCGATTGTCATATCAGTCTGAGAGAAACTGAAAGCACAATCGGCATTTCGCAAGTAGGTGTGGGTCGCATTACTGCTTTGATTGGCTATCGGAAGATCTGTGCACGATATGTACCCCGGATGCTGACTCCTGCAATAAAAGTGCACAGACTGGAAATTTGCCAGGAACTTCTCTCACCAAACAATGTCCTGGGCAGCGTTAAGGATGTAAAAGAAGGGAACTAGGTTTCTGACTTATATGGCAGCTTCAGAGGCATTCCCGCGCCCGGTTTCCCGGGTTCGATTCCCGGCGGGGTCAGGGATTTTCTCTGCCTCGTGATGGCTGGGTGTTGTGTGTTGTCCTTAGGTTAGTTAGGTTTAAGTAGTTCTAAGTTCTAGGGGACTGATGACCATAGACGTTAAGTCCCATAGTGCTCAGAGCCCTTTGAACCTTCAGAGGCATTTAAATCAACACATCTAGACATATTTTCGTTTCATTTACGAGTTAATACTACTTCCCCAACGCAGAATTTGCAATCTTAGCTGAAAGATATTGGCATTCCTGCATCTTGTAATTTATAGGCTGAAGTCCCTGATCCTGTGCCAAAAATCCAGAAGGTTCATCAGCTATAGTAAACAGGATATGATGGTATGTGTCATATTATACGAAATGACATTGTGTATTATGTTACTTTACTTAACACGATGCATTATGTTACATGAAACAATTAAAAATCATGAATATGTGGAGGTGTTCTGATGCAAATGTCTTTGAAGCTGCCAGATTTCTCGAAAAGCTGTCCGCCTCCTTAGCTGAGTGGTGCTATATTTCTTGGATTCATATCTGAACTACTTGTACTGGAAGAGTAAGGTGCCAGTAAGTACATTTATTCTGTGGGCTTAGAGATGGTGCCATCATCTCTGAACCTTCCTCAGACATCATTCAGTACTCTTACAGCAGAACAGAGAAAAATCATTTGTTTTGTACGCACTTTCAGAGTCTCAGCTACAGCTAGGAATTCCTGGTGATAAAGCAATACGAGAATCGCTGAAACCATCCGCTCACAGCATGCCACCAATCTCTCTGCAGTGTGCTCCATTCTTAAGTGCTGTAGTAGTAACAAAGTCTAGGAAAAAAGACGGTAGCATGAAAAGAAATGATGATGAGTTGGAAACAGATGATTCAGGAATGGAGATTGATGACAGTGAATCATCTGTAGTGAAAGAAGTACTTCCTGTGAAAAGTGAGGATAAATTGGACCTTCAGCAAGAAACGCCAAAAGTCAAATCACAAAAGGTGACTCTTGTTGATGTAGAGGCAAATTTGGAAGGTATTCTCCACTACTACCGATGCCTGCGGAGTATTTGACAGTTTTATACTGCACGTCATGTGAAATATCTCTTTTCAGACCAACTGTTCTTTTGTGATCTTGCCTGAGGAACGCAGCTCAAAAACGGAGTAAATTTACACGTTTTCCAACATTTCCTGTAGAATTTAAAAACTTCCATCGTTTCTGTTGACTTGAGAATTTTAATATTATAAAAAATATAACAATAGCATGATAACTTGTCCGTGGCTGCTGAATATGATTTATGCAATGATCAAAGCTAAACAGCACTAAGAAACTTTTCCTTGAAAGTTGATCTGAAGACAAAACATATGTATAAAGGGACACAGAAAAGTAAACGTAGTTTATATACAGTAACCAGCTTAATTTATCTGTTTCATTTTGTAAGCACAAAGCACACGCCATAATTACAGCAGTTATGAAAAATGCTATTCGGAACAGTGCGTTAATGTCAAATTCGCTAAAACTACTACCGATGCCTGCGGAGTATTTGACAGTTTTATAGTGCTGGTCATGTGAAATATCTCTTTTCAGACCAACGCACTGAACCATTTGAATTATTTTAGGACATTTGTTTAAATAAAAGGGGGAGTAATTTCACATGGAACATTATGACAATGCTTCCTTTTTATGGCAGTGAAAGCAAATGTATAGTTTTATAGCTGCACTAATATGCAGAGAATTCTTACAATATAGGGGAAGGGGGGCAAGATGAAGAAGCTAACTTTAAACCATTACAAAAGGGTACAAAATAAACAAATTCAAGCAGGTCTGATTATCATTTGTTTCCTTAACCATTGAATTACAATAGCATGCAAAGAAACCTGCAAACTTGTTACATTTAGTTAGAAATATCTCGATTTAAAACAGAAATTACCATTTCCCCGTCTTGCCCCATATGCGGGGTAAGATGGGGAACTAGCATGAATTCATCTCTAAAGCTCTTAAGGACTGGAATAACAATATCATGTGACGATAAGGTTTCGAAACATGGTTCTGCGAATTGTTGAATGAGGAATTACGTTTTATTTAGGCCTCTTACTTTCACGCAGTACACAAATGTGGACAACCTCGTCATTACTTTCTATCCCTGCACAAGTGTCGTGGGCCCAGCGTCCGCAGTTAATACACCGTATCCAGCCTCCTTCAGAGAGGTCATAGCAGTATAAACATTCTTCACTCTCTTCCTCCTTGTCATTCGACTTCAGTTTATTATCCCTTGAGCATGAAGGAGTGGTTAAGACGTCAGTAACGTTCGTCACTTTTTCGTTGTCATTATCTGCTTTTGGTGGTATCCCAGGTTTATTAAACGTCTTTGAGAAGAGTTTTCGTTTACATGAAGCACGTTTGGGGACTCCTTTTCGTTTAATTTCTTCAGGTAGTTAACTCCTATAAGGAGATTCGGTTAAGACAATGGGTTTTCCACGCCTGTTGTATGGTTTCCTTTTGGTTTTTTATCCACCTTTGGAATAGCTAACACCATTTCAGGGCTGGTAACCTGAAAGTTAGACGAAACAGAGGCTTGATCGTCAGTTGTTAATTGTTCAGGTGTTTTACGTCTTGACAACATCTCTGGTCTTCCGTTTCTGTAACTTCAGATGTGTGAGCTTGATGAATGTCTGTAGTTGAACAGGGAAGGTAATCACTTTCCTGAAACACATTTCTGTTTACAGGCCAATTGCCTGTTTTCCGAAACCCATTCACTGCTATGGACATTGTAGCTGAATGAATGAAGGCTTTGCCGAATAAACTTCAACGTATAATTTACGTGTTCAAAACCCGCAGCGAGGTAAACACATGCGACGATAAGAACGTAATGGTTGGACAAATAGTAGGGGCTCCCCATCATGCCCCACCCCATCTTGCCCCCTACCATGCTGTCAGGTTATGTTACGCCTACATGAACAGTATTTAGTGAACATTGACTACTGACACAGCAGTTTATTGTTAATAAGACGTACTATTCAGTGCTATATATACAGTCTGGACAAATGTTCACGAAACACATGTTTTAGGACCTCGAAAGGTGTAAAACATTGCAAATCAGTATAACAATTGTATGTACCTTGCAAAGCTCACAGAAACCACGACGAAATTAAGGTTCAGCAATGTCAACACACTGAGACATGTGTATTGATAATGTTGACGTAGCTATCCACAGACGGCAGCACTCTGTAGTTCATAGCCCTTCTCCGTCTTACCCCACCTCCCCGTCTTGCCCCGCCTTCCCCTACACTGTGAGGAGTACATGAAAATAAGCCAGAAATTGTAAATAATAACATCCCTTTTACAACAATAAATATCATAGGAGAAAAATGCGATACATTCTGTACAAAACTTATTGGTCGTAATAAAATATTTCTTAAATACAAAAATGTATTCAGCACGTCAGAAGGTCATCATGCGATTAGCCTTAATGATATGTTCCTGCTGGTGTACAACAACGCCTGTCAGCAGCTAATAGTATTGATTTAATTGTAATTTCATTCTAGAGAGCTGCACGGTCACTGTTCTTTCGGAAATGCAGTGAGTAGTGGGTCTAGTGGCAGGGGCACTACGAATGTAGTGTGTGGACTATAAGTTGAGAACGTGGGTGTCGCGGGGAGCGTGCCAGCGATACGTCCCTGCAACCGCACTATCCTCTGTGTCCTCAGTGGCTCAGATGGATAGAGCGTCTACCATGTAAGCAGGAGTTCCCGGGTCTGAGTCCCGGTCGGGGCACACTTATTCAACTCTCCCCATTGGTGTATATCAACGCCTGTCAGCAGCTAATGGTATTGATTTAATTGTAGTTTCATCTATAGCCGGTGGTGCACCATAGTTGGCTTTGCACTGGTTTTGGATAACGCTATTTTCCTATGCACGGAATGCTTTGACCACAGTGGCAAGCGAACAGTTTACAAATGTAACCATTTCATAAGCATTCCTACTCTTGGCCCAAAAGCCAATAATCATCCCTTTTGGACTGCACTGTTTTCTGCGTCCACCAAAGCCCTCCCCACTTTTTTTCACAGAGGATGGGGCCTCTCCACGCCCACACCAACGTGGTGACCAAACCAAAAGTTCTGCTGTCACCTCCGTATAACATGTTAGTTTTTGAATCAGGAGTCACATGATGCGGGCTGTGATGTTATCCATGCGTCTGGGTAAGATTACTCATTAACATGGTCCATCAGGAGATAGAAAGTGGACGAAAGCGATCGAAGGGTAGCGGTTGTAAGGGCAGAGGAAAAAAAGTGACAAGGCAAGCGCCAAGTGAAAAAAAACCCTGCGGCAGTAGGACGGGTAGTAAGGGCAGTAGCGGCTTGCTATCTGCGACAGTGCATGCAAGGTGTGGTTATGTAGGTGCGAGGTATCGTGCATCGTTACCTTTGTCGTTGCTGGAGCTCGTTGCGGGGCTTGCTGCAGTTGCTGCGTCCGTGCAACAGTTCAAGGTCGTTGTAGATTAGTGGGCGATCGGTCATAGATCGGCTCACAGACAGTGCAGGGGGTGTGTGTGGTTGGTTTGCGTGCTGTGTACAGTACGGTTCCCCTGCGGTTGCCAGTTTTTCGGCTGGTTGGACATCTGGGGTTACCAGTAGTAGCTGTATTGCAGGGGCTCGCCAGTACTGTCGTGTTAGCGTGCTGTGGACCATAGGTGTTTAGTTCCTAGCCAATAGATACCCCTCCTTTATATACCTCCCACTGCTATTGCTGCCACCTGTTGCCTGTGAGTGGTTATTGCATGTTGATGCTGAACGTAGGTGGTGGTCACATTAATGTTATTGGACCGTGTATTATACCGATCAACACGTACGAATCACATATGTACTCAAAATGTTTTAGGGTTTTCTCTCTTCCACAACAGCCGTTATTCATCACAGTCACCCTTAGGGAGAATCGATACAGCATTTGTTTCTTGACTGCGCTTCGCAACAGGTAACAAACTACGAGGGCTATTCGAAAAGTAAGGTTCGATCGGCCGCGAAATGGAAACGTATGTAAAAACCCAAAATATTTATCTGCAACAGTTTGCTACAACTTCCAGCTACTTATCTACGTAGTCGGCTTTCTAACTTAGACATCTGTCGATGCGTTGCACCAACTTTCCAGTATCATCGTCATAGAAGGCAGCCGCTCGTGCTTTCCATCAATTCTCTACGCTGGTCTGTAGCTCGTTGTCTGTGCCAAAAGTTTGTCTTCATAGCCAGCAGTTCATGTGAGCAGAGATGAACCTCAGGGGGAGCCAATTATGGGCTGCATTGAGCGTGATCAAACACTTCCTATCGAAAACGCTGCAGGAGCATCTTCATTGCCCAGCATAGTGCGGCCGAGAATTTTCGTGTAGAACGAAACGCATGACAGTTATGTTATGTTTGTTGCATAGCTTGAGGCGAAATCTTTCACCAGGCCCTCATACTCGGCGGGAGACATTACATCTGCCCATCTTTACGTTCTCATTGTGAGCTCAGAAGAGAGCAACGTGCCGCAATCAACAGACCTCCTAGAGACACTCCCCAACACATCTGTGCAAAGCTTCATAAGATTTTCCACTGTGGTTTACAATTCGCGCCCGAGCGGACCGTACGTTCCGACTATCTCCCGTAGGTGCCGTGACAGCTAACAGCATGACTCTCGGGTCATTTCGAATACTTTTTGTCGCTTCCGTTTTTCAGATGTGAGAATCAGAAAATACGAATATTTGGTACGAATTTGATAACACCTCCTTTGATGCTGACGATAGTTTTATTCATCATACGTTGTGTGACCCAGTAATGATCTGAATCCGAAAACGCTATGGTGAACGAAACGACTGCCTTGGTGTTGTGTTTGTGAAAGCCAGTTGGTGCAAATAGCACTGTGAACTATATTCTGTAGCGTGGACTAACTCCGTCAGTTTGTTATTTGCGTTAGATCTTTGCGGCTAAAATGTACCTCGCATATTTGAATGTACAGGGTGTACCAGGAGGAATGGTCAGTATTCAGGGATATGACACGAACGACCATTCAAAGCAAAAAATGTGTAGTAAACATGTGCTCTATAACGGATATCTTAAGAAAGCTGTGGGCTCTTGCTCATTAGCAGAGATGTGTAGCACATTATGTAAGATGAGCAAATGCTCATAGCTCTTAAGGTATACGTTTGACACCACATTTTTGCTTCGAATGACCGTTCCTGTCATACTCCTGAATATTCCATTCCTGCTGGGACGCTCTGCATAGTCCAGCAAAATTCGTAATCTGCGATCCGAATTATTTCGGTGGTTCCAATTTAATATGTTATATACGCTGAAAAAATCTAGCCTTCATCACGACAAAATCTTTTTCTCCATCTGTCTCCTTTCCAGTGGAAATTTCGATTAAAGTAGTCTCAATAATTTTTGTAGAGTAAAGACTTACTATAAACTTGTACTTATAATTTTTTTCTTTCCTTATAGCTTTCTTGACATTTTGCCTTTTGTAATGTGTATGAGTTAGCAATAACATGTTTTTTTTTTCACGAATAGCTTTGATTTGTCGTGAGTACTTCGTTACAAGTACAATTTTGAGAAAAAGTAACTAACAGCACTGCAGTACACCATAAAATTTGATATAAGACGTATAAGCTGTACAAAGATAAACATACACTTTTGGTGTAACTGACAGAGATGCACCCCCCTACCCTCCCCCGAAGTGATACCCTGCCACCCTGCACAAATACCAGATTAGCATAATGATCCTGTGAAGATATGGGAAAAAGAAGAAGAGCAGACAATTTAAATCTGAACACCATCTTAGTTCATATGTTATAGTTTCCAGCCAGAAACATTCCAAAACAAGTTTAAAACATTTCAACTCCTATTTTTTACGTGTATTAATTGACGTAAGAAGTTTTGCTAATTATGGCAGTAATTTTCGTTAACAGGAGCTCCTAACATAGTGGCGTTCGATATACAGACTAGAATTAACAGGTAATTCGCTAGTGTGTTTTCGACCAATTTCAAGGCGGGGAGGGGGGGGGGGGAAGAGGTCACGTACAAATGATGCTCACTGTTGTAAATCGCGTATCACCGAGATGAAACCCAGCAATAATCAATGACGACTGCAGCGCCAGGTCTTTGGCTTGCATGCAGAAGTTGACGACGAAATGAATCAACATATCAGCAGCTCGAATACGTAAGATCTCTACCAGTTCAGGACTAGAAACACGAGCAGCATTGAAAATGTGGCAGCACTGTATTAGTATTTAAGATATGAATTGCACTAAGATCAAGACGATAATGCAAACCCACCTAATTTAATGCACGCAAGTACAAAAAATTTCAAACGGCATTTTATTCCATGAACAAGACACCTATGATTTAAAAGGCAGATCAGTGTTCTGTCAAAATTAGAAGACAAATTCTAATGTACCCATTCCACCCATCGGCTTTGACCAATGATGTCATACTTAAGTCAAAAGGCGCTACATGGTGGCGATATCTAGGCAATGAGGCTTATTCGCAAACAAACTAACGTATCGCAGACGTACACGGAAAAAAATATTTATGCATAAATACGATAAAATACCGTCGCAATTCACGCGATTAATTACATAGCCACGAATTATACCGTAAAGAAACTGAGGTAACGAAAAAGAAATTAAGAACAGATAAAAGGGAACATACATTCTTGAGATAAATTGTCATCGCAGTCTATCGAGTAAATGGAACAATCACAGACGACCTTTAAAGTCCACTACAATACCACGCATCGTAAACTCGTAATATTATGGAATAGCGGTAATTCCTAATAAGTATAGAATCTAAGGGGGCTACCGCGGAAAAGGAGGAAGGGGGGGGGGGGGGGTCTTTGGCGGCGCCGATCTAAAATCTAACATAAAAACTGAAAAATTAAATTGATAGTAACACATAAGAAACGTGAGAAAGACGTTAGCCAGAAATACGAGTATGGAAAAGACAATACAGAATTTCTAAAAGAAAAGGCACTACACTAGCAACCAAAAACCCCAAATAGCGATATCATGCAGTTAAATCATTAAGGAACTAGCAACCCACACCTAATGACAAAATGACATAACATAGGAATGAGGAATTGACAATCAGAGCACATATGAAAATTCTACAATAAAGCTTAGTGAAAGTGTTCAATGGTTGCCTGAAATATTTATATTTTGGTTTTTACACTCTGATCTAATACGAAAAATAAGGCTTCTGCAGTAGGTGTGTGTACGCAATTCTTTGTTACAGGATTTCTGTTTCTGGTGTCGCTTTCTGCACTATTGCGATAAATAACATACCCTGGAATCGATAACTAGAACTGGCCCAAGTAGATCAGTTCTAGATACCGATTTCATGGTTCTTTATTCTTCATGTTTTCGCAGTTTGTCCCTGCAGTGGTTTGTTATAGAATTTCTGCTATTGGCGTTCTGTGCATTGTTTGAGAATTGTTATATATGGTATCACTCTAACTGTGCAGCCCACGTTCCGTTATTATATATTACTTCCATTAGGTGCGGATTCCTAATTCGTTAAGGATTTAACTGTATGGTATCGCTGTCTGTACTACTGCAGAAACACGATAAATAACAAACCTATAGAGGTCATTTCTAGTTGGCCATTTCAATGTTTGTTATTTATCGCGTTTTGCAGTTGTACAGAAAGCGATAGCGTACAGTTAAATCCGCAGTCGGGGCGACGACGGTTCAAACCCATGCCTGGTCATCCAGATTTCGCTTTTCCGTGGTTTCGCTGAGTCGCTCTAGCCAAATGCCTTGATGGTTCCTTCGAAAAGGCACGGCCGGTTTCCTTCCTCATTCTTGACACGATCCGAGCTTGTGCTCCGTCTCTCATAAATCGGTGTCGGCGGGACGTTAAACCTAACTTTCCTTCCTTCTTTTAGTTAAATCCTTAAGCAATTAACAATCCACATCCAATGAAAATGACGTAATAAATGAACGTGAAATCAAATGTTGGAGTGACGGCACAAATGAAAATCGTAAAAGAGTGCACAGTGCACGTCAACTACAAAACACGAAAGATTAGTCATTAGTTCATTATTTTTAATGTTTTTGTAGTAGGTATGTGCTGTGGCCTGTTCTAGACTTTTATTTCTATTATTGTTCTCTTGATGACAGTGAAAAATAATACGTCTTGAAATCGGTAAATAGAATTGAATTATGTAGTTGTTAATCCAGAGTTCGTTGTTTTTCACGTTTTGCAATGGGTCTGTGAAGTACTTTCTTTTACGATTTTAAATTTTAGTATTCCTCTTTGTAATTAAACATATAGATCGCTTCTAATTATCGTCCCAGGTTCCGTTATTTTTCCTTGATCTTTTCCGGCTACGAATTGCTTCGTTGTGGATATAAGTTCGTATCACTTTCTATGCTACTGCAAAAGCGCTAAATACAACAAACATTGCTATCAACAACTAGATGTGACTTACATAACTCAAACACAGAAACAAGTACCAATAAATAAAATCTAAACGAAATAGCAATATACACTTAATGAAAAATCACGAAAAATAACGAAGCATGGAATAGAGAACCAGAATTGCTCTAGTTGTCCTCTTACGTTCCTGACTAAACTCACCATCGCAAACAGTGCCATATTCGGATAAAATAGCGAAACATTTGTGAGGACCAAGATTATAAACACGATTGCTACTTGATACATCGCAACAATTTAAGCTGTGTACTTAGGATCCTGCCTGACCACATCCTCGGCAATCTCGAAATATTTGTCTAAACGGTATAGGTTATTATGTCAGTTACTAAGACAACCACATATATCATTTAGTAACAGCCACGGTGGAGGTATAGCACTCCATGTATTTCTCCACGTCGTAAACACTGGTCAAAGCTGACGAGTGGAATCGTACACTAAAACTGACCCAAAATGCTTAAAATTCATCTCTGATCCTGTAGGGCTTCTTAAAAAATATATTGTTACTTACGGTAAGTCCATGGAGAACGTGTATTTGTAGACACCTTGTCGATGTACGAACCTTGTCAAGCATTGTCTAAACGAGTGAGTGCAGCAACCACCTGACACGCCAGCTTCGAATGAGCGTTTATAATGTATGGTGTTCCAATCTTCCTGCAACTACAAGATCACAAAATTAATGTTTCTCCAACACATACTGCCTGAGATAAACCTTAATAAGTTGTCTGGAATACTGATTTGCGGTATTAAATTACCTTGAATGTAACTGCTGCGTCGAAAATCTTCATATTCATTAAACATACATCAACGTGAGAATTAATATCATGCGTTCGCCGAAAGATGCGAACGAGTCGACGTCTGTGTTTTTCGAGAAATCAAATGCTGGTTGATGGAGTCCGAGAGAAAGCTATCGTTGATCCGTGATCTTACCGTATTTCACGGTTTCCTTTAAGATTTTCTGAACGGAGACGGGAACATTGGTGTTGCTCGCCGTTCGACTCGTCTCAAACTGTTGCTAAGCTACGGCATAGGGCGTCGAGGAGACCCCTGTATTGTTGACAACTGCGTCACGTCCCGATTTGTGTTGTTTATTCTAAGAGGGTATGCGGCCAAGTATCACAGTACAATCAGAAACCTATCGAGCGATGACAAAAAGGAGCGTAAATGGTTGCCATGAAGAAAGTGCGCCTGGGGCCCTAAGGGAAGAAAGTAAAGAAATAAGGAACTTTAAAACAGAAAGGAAAACTGGTCAGAAACTGTAAAATTGATCAATCAAGACAAATCCTTCACCAGGTTAAAGTAATCTAAGTTATTTATTTTTGTTTTATTCTGTAGGTCTAGTTCCGCAGGACCAAATTGAGGAGCGAGCCTCCATGGTCATGGAACGAATCAGTACATAAAATTAACATCTGGAACGTTAATAGCAGATAAAATTTACGCAAATAATACGTGGAAGACAAGCTGATGAGTAGAAAAAAGCATCACCACCAACACAACATATGAATCTGCTTAATTTTTATCACACATCTCACATACAAAATAGATGGAGAGAGCCATGAGGAGATTCTTAAGTTTGGATTTGAAAGTGCGTGGAATGCTGCAAAGCTCGTTTAACGCTTGCGGTAGCTTACTGAAAATAGCGAACACTACACGACCTTCTGCACGCGAGTCCAGGAGGTGCAATCGAAATGAAGATTGAATTTATGCCTGGTAGTAACTGCGTGAAGGCTGCTAATTCCCGTGGATAAGCTGATATTTCTAACAACAAACGACATTAATGAAAATACCTTCAGAGGTAAATGTAAAAATTTCCAGACTCTTGAACAGTGGGTGAAAAGTGTTTCGCAAAACTGAACGCCATATTTTGCTCGAACTGCCCTTTTATGAGCCAAAACTACCCTTTGAGATTGGGAGTAGTTATCCCGGAATACATATAATAACGTATGTTGTCAATATAATGTATAATCAACGAAGACAAATTTCTGTGTTGGACTGTCAATTATTTAAGATATTATTCTCTTTATCTACATCTACATCTACATGTATACATCGCAAAACCACCTTGCGGTGTGTGGCGGAGGGTACTTCGTGTATCAACAGAAGTACTGGATAACTGCTGTGTTGGTCTCTAAATAAGAAGCCACCGGCTCACTTTATATATCTGATCACCAGATATTGATGACAGTTTGACGATGTATTCTACCTGAAATGTGACAAATACAGTCATCGGGTTATCAGCTGGTGACCCCTTGTTTAGTGATCAATATATCAATCGTGCAATATTCCTACTGATTTGCAGTGTGGTCGCCTTTTTTCCTTTGTGGCTTTAAGTTACAATTGAAAGGCATTTTGTGTGCCACTGACACTTTCGCCCTTTCCTTTCCCAGCCCCGAATAGTTCGCGGGATGAACGATTGCCGGCAAGCCTCCATGTGGACTCGAATTTCTTTAATGTTATCTTCATGGTCTTTTCACGAGACATGCGTAGGAGGAAGCAAACTATTTGTTCACTCTTCTGTGAACGTACGTTCTCAGAACTTTATCAATAAACCATACCGCGATGTGGAACCATGGAGGTAAAAGAAGATGGGAGAGGGCACTACAGACTTACGTTCTACGTTGTTTTGAAGCCAGAGTGGAAGGGCCTTCCGCCATCTTAAATAGCCTAAAACATTACTAAACTACTGTTTACGACTGCTTCTTGTTCATTATCTCTGTCGTGTGCACGTGACAACTGTTATAAATATTAAAAATTACAGTGCTTACGTAATTAACATAGTGTCAGGAAGGCAATTTCGAACGTTTTTCTGTTCTTGAATGCCTATTTGCTCTAGCAATACAACACATGTGGCCTCGTTAATGTAATTTGTTTTTTGTTGACATATTTCTAATAATCAAGAAGAGAAAGAAATTATGTGCAAAACATGGTTTCCTAATCCATGTATTCCACTTTTGTTGTGCTTGTATCGATAGCAAATGAAACTGGAACTCCGAAACCAATGCTTATTTACTTACATGTACTGCTTTTTGTTCGTTGAATTTTCAGCTTTCAACTCGTGTGCACATTTTTATGTTCACGTTTGCAAACAAACGATTTAATTTCATTTTTAGATTATCAAAGTATGTAAGTCTGTGCCGTGCTTTGCCATATACCAATATTTAGTTAGTTAGTTGGTTTCATATTCCATGTACCACTTGTGGAACGACTCATTTTTGGTATTTTTTATATTAGCATCAACTTTTTTTAAATATGCCTCCGAGCTGATCATTTATTAGTTTTTTGTTTTTGTTTTTTTAGTTAAAGACATATTTTAGTTATTAATTCCTAGCCATCACTATTTACTCATTACAATAATAGATAGTCGTCTGCGGAATGCGAGGAGTTATCAAAGAAAAACTTTTCTGTTTAGTTTCAAATTTTATTTTGCCGTCTTGCAGGTATTTTATATCATAGGTACGTGATCAAAACTTTGGATTCCTGCAGCAAGAACCGTTGTTTGTGTTACAGATAATCGTAACCCTTGTTTGTGCTACAGACAATCCTAATGTGGCGAAACAAATGTCGTTTCTTTTCCTCTGGTAATGTAGTTCTGTAAGTCATCGTATCTGTTGAAGTGCAGTGAATTATTTACAACAAACGTCTTGAGGAAATAACTATGCTGTGAAGCGTATAGGTTGCTACTCACACACCGAACAACAGGCAGCCACGATGAAAAGAGTGTTCGTATACGTTTTTGGCCAAAATCTTCTTTACAAAGGAAGCAAGGCATACACACACACACTGATACAATTATACACACGAAACTCACACACACAAGACAGCCAGAATCTTTTTTTATTTAAAGAAGGAGAAAATGTGAACAATGAATAATTATTGATGAAAGGAATAACATGCTGCGCCAACAATAACCGCTGTCAAGTAGACGTGTGTTGTGCGGGGACGAGACCGTTGACACAGTGTGACTCGGATGTCGGAGCTTTCGTGATTTGGAAGGCAATGAAAAACACAAGAAAGAATGAAATAAAAACAAACGGCTGAACTGTAATTCTAGTATGCAAAACAAAATATTGCTTGAACGGCCCCACTTATGAACGAAATGAGTCTTTTAAAATGTACATTACGATCGAATAGATTAGCACAACAGTAAACAACATAAACTGGCATTTGTGATAGAACTACATCTCCACGCACTAAAAGCACCAGATGCTACTCAGGATACGACCACAAGAGCCTATAGATATCCTCTACAGTAGAAACTTTGCACGTCTGACCGTCTGACCGACGACATCAATGGTAAATGCGATCACAGTGAGCCATGTAAGTATAAATGCGGTGAACCTAATATGTTGGGCTACATAAGATGGCGGGCGTCGGCTTCAAGTTTGTGACGTAATGACAACTCCCTTCTTTTTGTACCTCCATGCACAGAACGCTTCTCTTGTGGCGTACACCATTGGTGTGACGCTTTCGTACTTGCTAAATGAACCTGTAATGCGATGCGCTCCATTGGATCTTCTTTATCTCCTCTATCAGTCCTATCTGGCATGGATCCATACTGACGAGCCATATTCAAATATTGGTCGAACGAGTGTTTATTAAGCTACTTGCTTTCTTGATGGACTACATTTCCTGAGGATTCATCTTATTAATTTTATGTGATCATTCCACTTCATATCGCTCCGTATGCATACTCCTAGATATTTAATTGAAGAAATTGTTTCCAGTGATTGTTCCGTAATCGTCTAATCAAACAATAACGGGTCTATCTATTTATTTGCAGTACTTTGTATTTGTTTTATTGAGGGTCAGTTGCTACTCCCTGCACCAAGCGTCAATCCCGTGCAGGCCTTCTTGCATTTCGCTGCAATTTTCTAGCTTCACGAATTCTGTGTATACCACAGCATCGTCTACGAAAATCCTCATGGTACTTCCGACGTTATCTATATGTGATTTGCATATATCGTGTAAAGTAATGGTCCTATAACACTATAATGGGGCATGCACCAGTTAATTTTGTGATTGGCGACTTCTCTCCGTTTAAAACGACATGCTGTTTTCTGTCTGCTGGAAACTCTTCAGTCTCGTCACACAACTGGTCCGATATTCCGTGCGCTCATATCTTGTTCGTTAGGCGGCAGCATGAACCATGTCGAACGGCTTCCGGAAATGAAGGAACACGGCATCTACCTGGACGTCTCCTGGAGGAACAGAGAGAACTGGGTTTTCACACGATCGTTGTTTTCGGAACACATGTTGGTTCCTACAGAGGAGATTTTCGACCTTCAGAAATGTAATACGCGAAGATAAAACAAGTTCCAAAATACTACAACTGACCGAGGTCAGAGATATAGGCCTGTAGATTTGTGCGTCTGTTCGACGACTCTTCTTGAAAAGGGAATGACCTCCGATTTTTTCCAGTCGTGGGAACACTTCACTTCCCCAAAGAACTACGGTGAATTGCTGCTAGAATATGGGCAAGTTGTTTGGCATATTCTACGTAGAATCGTGTTGGTATCCAGTGACCTTCCTTCTGTTGAGCGATTTCAGCTGCTTCTCTATCCCATGGTCACTTATTTCGATATCAGCCATTTTGTAATCCGTGCGATGATTTCTAGTAGCCACTCCAGTGCGATCTCTATTTGTGAAACAATTTCGAAGAAAGCTGTTCAGTAATTCGGCCTTTTCTGTGTCGACCTCCGTTTCAGTGCCATTCTGGTCACTGATTTTCTGGGCAGATGGCTTCCATCAGTTTAACGTAAGACCGAAACTTCTTAAGATTTACTGTAAAGTCGGTAGACAGAATTTTACTTTCGAATTCGATGAACGCTTCACGCTTGGCTCTCCTTACGCTCATATTGGCTTCGTTTATTCTTTGTTTGTCTGTGGGGTTCGGCTACGTTTAAAATTGTAAAGCAGCACTTTTTGCTTTCGCAGCAGTTTTATAACATGGCTGTTGAACCACGGTGGGTCTTTTCCATCCCTCACAACATTGCCTGTAATGTACCTGTTTAAACCGTATTGTACAGTGCTCTAGAACTCCGTCCACAGCTATTCAACTTTCGTAGTACTAGAGACGAAATTTTTATGCTGACCGCTGAATTAATCTGAAATCTGTTTCTTGCCGCTCTTGCTAAGCAGAAAGATCTTCCTGTCTTTGTCTTCCTATTTACGGCCGTATTCAGTGATGCTGTATCGGCCTAATGATAACTAATTTCCCGTTCTGCGCTAATTGAGCCGAGAAGTCGGGGTCTTTTTGTTACCAGCAGGTCTGAGATGTTACCTCCAAGAGTCGGTGCTCTGATTAACTACTGAAGGTAACTTGCGGAAAATTCAGTCAGAAAAATTAGGTAACTGTGACAGAGGTGGACAGCGATCACGCACACTTCTCTTTAAAGTAGATCATAAAGGTTCAATACTGTTGCGATATGGCCACTGCGGTGGTCACCGGCGATGCGACAATTCGTCCTCATGCTAACGAAACCAGTCCTGAACGATGCGAGCCGTGTGAACAGCGTCCCTGCGGTCTTGGAACGCAGCATCACCACTGTAGAACAAACACTGTACCGTGGGATGGATCTCATCAGCCAAAATGATCACATAATCCTGGACAATAACACGGCCTTGCAGAGGATCCATGGCGCCAATGGAATACCACGATATGTTTGTCCAAATCATCACTGAAGCACCGTACGAATCATTCTTGGGACGTAAACTCGGCCTGAAGTTAGAAACAGTGTGAAACAAGACTAATCCTATCTAATGACTCTCTTCCATTGTTCAGTAGTCCTGATTTTATGGCTTCGGCACCACGGCATTGGCATCACTGACGAGTGGTTCTGGAATTCCAGCTCACCCTGCACTCTCCTGCTTACAGAGCTCATTTCGCAATGTTTTGAAGCTGACAGGGTGTGCAGGTGCGATATTTAGTTCTGTAGTGACTCTTTCAGTTCCCGTCCTCTGATTTTTCTTCTTAATCCTCCAATCACCGTCTGTCAAGATCACTCAACACGTACCTTCGTCCTCGCTGTGACTTAGCTGTTGACATATTTCCGCTTTCCCTGTATGCGGTATAAATTTTCGACACAGTGCCTCTTGAAACACCAAACCTTCGGCTACCTTGGTTGCGGAAGTATCCACCATACGAGCACCAACAAGTTGCCCACGTACGAATTCCCTCATTCCGACATAATGCATTCACAGCTACGAAGAATAATTTTCTGACCACGACTTACACTTGTAACGTATTGGGGACACTGCACAGATGCTGTTCTTGGTCAAATACAACAGCGCAATCTGCAGGCTTGGCTAGCATCTGCCTTTATGTTCAGGCATTCATTTCTTGCGGTGTATTCGTATTTGTATCCAACCCGTGTAATTAAGAGTTGGACTTGACACTCTTGGGACAAAGATGTGTTGGCCCTCACCCGTGATTCGACGTATCCCAATGGCTGTCAGGAAACGCTCCTGGATATGTGTGAATAAATTTTAATTGACTAAGCATCCTCGTGTCAACTGAGACAAGAAGGACATCGGTGAATGACCTATACTGCGGAAGAGGAATCCTACGAACGCAAAGGAAACAGAAGGACCTGCTGCACGGCCTGCAATCGTGACTCTAAGAAAGGGCTGAAATACCTGTATCGTAGAACATTGTTGTTGCTAGCCGTAACAGCAAGAGTAGTGACGTTTAGCTTTCATATGAACGCTGTTGCTACCAAAACTTGGATTTTGTTAATGTAAAGGCCAGAGGCATTCCTACCTAAAGGGCAGCAGAAGAAAGGAATCTGAATATATTTGGCCAGAGGCGCCCTGGAGGTCCACACCTACTCGTCGTACTGTCAATGTGGTATGGCCTATACATGACAAACAACGCGTACAGTGGAAGAGCGTTGTACGGAACATCAACGCTGCACTCGCCTATTGCAACCCAGTAAGTTTGCAGTTGACGAACATTGTATTTGCAACGGACATTCAGTGGAATACGACAAAACTTCCGTACAGTGGAAGAGCGTTGTGCGGAACATCAACGCTGCACTCGCCTACTGCAACCCAGTAAGTCTGCAGTTGCCGAACACTGTATTTGCAACGGACATTCAGTGGAGTGCGACAAAACTTCGATTTTGACCACAGCAACAACTTATTGAAACTCCATTATCAAAGAATCCGTTGAAATGCGCATCGCGGGAAAACTGAACCGTGAGAATGGTTACCAATTGAATAACGCGTAGAATCCCGTCATCTCCGAAATTTGCATGAGACGAGGGCGTCAGAAGACTTCGATAGCTGCGGCCAGCGACAATACCGACGGCAGCTGAGTCTTGCAGTTCCACCAGCGAGGGCGCTGTCGCGGGGCGGTGTGGTCCTTCTGTCTCCGCGACTGCAACGCATGCGCGGCAGTACCATCAGCGCACTATAAGACGGAGCAGAGAACATCTTCGTCAGTCCTCGTTCGGCTCACCTGAAGGTGGTTGGCAGTTGTCCAACCGAAATATTGTGCAATAAAGTTTACGACGACCGGTTGCAGGCACGAAATCTTTTTGAACAGTTGATCCACCGGAAAAATTTAAAATTTTGCAGCTGCATTGCTATTATTTAGTTACGTGCTTAAATGAGACGTTATGTTTGACATAACTCAAAGGATGATGTGTTACATCCAAAGGCAATTTATAAGTTTACCTCCACACTAGTGGCCCAGGCGCTTCTTAAATCGTCCGCTGTTCACAGTATACCTCTTACGGGACTGTGGGGCCTTTGTTATAGTATGGAATCTGCTAGTAGGTGATAGGGAAGGAAATTACGATCTCGGCAGCGACAGAGCTCAGTAGACTGAGTGGACCTCGAACACATCTGTTTTCACATTTGTTGACATGTCTAACACAAACTCAGGTGCCTTAAAGTAAGTATTTCTCCACATTCTCAATAAAACAAGCCAAAAATTTTCGCAAATTCCTCTGAGCACAATTATTATCGACTACGCGTCAGTCTCATACTGCGCTACTAAAGTTGAGTTTGTCTTACCTTTACGCTGAAAAAACTTTCTACTGGACGCCGGAAACCGAAAATAATGTTTCTGTTACTGAACTCTTTTACAGAAAACTAGAAGTTTCGAATTAGCCTCATATGCAACTATCGAAAACAGAGCAGAGTATAACAAAATGACAACTCTTCATTCATATTCACCAATCAAACTGCAATTGTTTGTCGTGAAAAAACAATCAGAGAATAAATAACAAGAAATGGTTTAAATGGTTCTGAGCACTATGAGGTCATCAGTCCCCTAGAACTTAGAACTACTTAAAACTAACTAACCTAAGGACATCACACACATCCATGCCCGAGGCAGAATTCGAACCTGCGACCGTAGCGGTCGCGCGGTTCCAGACTGAAGCGCCTAGAACCGCTCGGCCACTCCGGCCGGCAATAAATAACACGTGGCGGAAAGACACTCAGAGAGTAAGCATTAAGTGGAGCGAAATGCGCAAACAGCCACTGCACATGTGAACTGCCTTTATAACACGAACAAATAGGGAACGCTAAACAGCGTTTACACCCCGATTCTATCGAACTGAAGAGAGTTGTGCCAACGGAAATAAGCCGCGGAAAAAACCTGGACGAAAGTGTCGAATCGCAGTGCTAAATGAAATTTCGCTCTATATCGAGAAGAACGAGCAAAACCGAGACGTAAGAAGTAGTATCGAGACAGGTCGAGACTCGGATCGATCGCCCGCATGCATAACTTTTCGCGCACGTGAAGTTTCTCGCGCTGTGGCAGACCGTCCTCTATATGTCGGCGTGTGCTGTTCTCTTCTTGTTCGACATAGTGGTCTAGGCACTAGGGGCTAAGCTCGTCGAATACTTGGAAACTGATGTATTTGTAGTGTACACTTCGTAAAAAAATTGAGAACATAGATGCGACGATGACAAAAAAATTAAGTATTTATAATGTGTGTACTCTTCCGTCTAGTATTTGTGATGTACATACTGTACTTAAAAATATATGTGAGATGAATACGAAACAGCAGTCAGCATAGCAACCGTGAGGCAGAGTGCAAAGTAGTAATGAACAATAAAATAAGAAATTAACTTTTATTGTGTAATATTTGTGGAATATTCCGTCGGCTCTTGGAGGAACATCGACATATTAATACCAAATACAAATTTTGTGTAATTATAATATCGGTTACGTTCGTGCCTCAGTACAAGATAGCATTTATTATTGATATTATTAGAGTGAATGTTGTCATGCCTTTGTTTTACTGAGATTCTAAATTCTCAATAATATCATTCAATTTTACTTCATTGGATTTTTTTTTTTTAGTTGATAAACTGAGTTAGGTAATATGCATTCATTTATGAGGAGGCACTATGCAACAATTGAGCAGCAAGGCACCTGTATGCAGTACGGTTTCCAAGGAGAAGGTTAAAGGATCAAACCACATTTCAAAGGCTTGATGGCCATATTGGTGAAACAAGTATCTTAGACCAGGCTGATGGGAAACTGGTAGACATCACTGTATGGAAATTCTCCAGACTGAGGAAGCTGCGTTACAGAAAAATGAGGACGACACCAACACATAACCATGAAACTAAATGCAGGGTTTGGACAAAAATGTGGGGATACCGCGAGATATGCGTACCTGAACATAAATGAGGGCAGAAGCCAGGACATGCTGGGTGTGCTGTTACATTTGACCAAGTACAGCACCGTGCAATGTTCTCAACACTTTGCAAGTGGCAGTCGTGTTCAGAACAGTGGTCTGTGTAGTTGTAAGTACATTATGTCGACGCTAAGAGTATTGGAACGTGGGCAATTATTGGTGGGTTGGTTGGGGGAAGAGACCAAACTGCGAGGTCATCGGTCTCACCGGATTAGGACGGGGAAGAAAGTCGGCCGTGCCCTTTCAAAGGAACCATCCCGGCGTTTGCCAAGAGCGATTTAGGGAAGTCACGGAAAACCTAAATCAGGATGGCCGGACGCGGGATTGAACCGTCGTCCTCCCGAATGTGAGTCCAGTGTGCTAACCACTGCGCCACCTCGTTCGGTAATTATTGGTGCTCGTACCGTAATCAAGGTACTCGTAGTGTTCAGGGTTTCAAGAAGCACTGTACTGAAGATTTATATCGTATACAAGCAAAGCGGAAAAGCATCTTCTGCTAGGTCACAATGCAGACGAAAGTTTGTGTTGAGTCATTGTGACAGATGGCCTCTGATAAGGATTGTGACGAAAAATAATAAGACTAGAGCTGAAAAAGGTACTGCTGAACTGAATTTCGCAATCGCGATTCTTGTCAGCACCAAAATAACAGCAACGAAGCTCCATTATCAGGGAGTAGTAAGGCGAGCAGGAATTCCATATCCACTCAACACTGATGCAAATGCCTGTAGTGGGAAAGCTTTGTGCCGAAGTCATAAAACCTGGACTGTGGAGCAACAGGAGGAAGCAAGTGTTGTTTCACACTGTGTTCAACTTCTGGCAGAGTTTAAATCCCAAGAGTAAACATCGTGAGTATTCGCCGATGGTTTGGGCAGCCATATGATGGTATTCCAAGGCCTCACGGTTACTCTACAAGGTCGCCTTACAGCCAAAGATAATGTGAGCAGAGGATCAGTGCGGGATAGTGACGAGCAAATCATATCAGCAACACTGAAATTCTGACATCACTGAACCTGGACAATTGCACTAAGACCATGACATCATTGCTCCTAGAATTATGACATTGTTGCATCTGGACAATTGCACCAAAGTCATGACATCATCACGTTAGTGGGCTGTGAAGGTCACCCACTCTGCGCAGCCTTGTCTGCCACGAACCCTCCAACCTCACCCTCGCCTCCATGTCCCCACTCACCAACGTCATCATACTGTCTGCCAGCGGCATGAATGACCAGCTCTCCATCTTTGAGCAATTTTAATTTTTTTAATTATATTGCATATTTGTCAACATTTTGCAGTCTTTACCTTTTCCAGCACGGAGCACCACCAACAGCAGCAGTGATAGACCAGACAGTAGAAGTCTGATGATAAATATTTTGTCATTTCTTCTTGTTATTAAATATGTCAGTTTCTGTGAGGGCAGCAACTAATACTGTACTGCTTCCATGCAAAACTTAGAGAACTACAGCATGTATATTTTACAGACGTGATGACCTCCTGTGATAAATTAATGTCTTAGCATTCTTCAAATGAATTATTTATATTTAATGTCTTTATATTTAGGTTTTGTGGTCATTATTACAGAACTTGATTTGGTGCTAGTGAGCCATCACAGCCTATTGGATTTAGAGGCAATACGAATGAGGTGGACAGTGGCCTGTATGTCATAAGATATACATGATGTAATCTAATTGGCCACCATGCCAACGACTGCCATCAGTATATGATGGGGGCAGTTTGGCGACATGTAGGAGGCAAGGCAATCTGGTGAGCGATTCCCATCAATGCACATGGCTGGCTGTATGAAGAATAAGGAAGAAATATCTAGAGGGTGTTTGCAATGTGTGTGTATATATATGTATGTAAATAAATATATCCTATAAATTCTTTCTAGCCTATCAGTCAATAACAACACACACAGTTTCAGTTTATAAAGTGCTAGCAGGTGCTTGCAGCAGTAGAGTCTGGTAACTGTCAACTGTATCACAGGGTGTGGCAGCAATCATGCACTCGGCATCATGGGTTTGAACTTATTAAGGGAAATAGATAGAATACACACACAATCGTGGTTCCTGTTGTCAATTTACGTGTATTAAGATATGAAGCAAGAATCGATCTGATGTACCTATCTGATGCAAGACAGTCATCATGTGAGTATTGAGAATGCTGGATGTTTGCTCTTACTAGTCTAGTTTGAGATGTGAGCACTCCTCTCACTGCACTAGCTAGAGCGTATACTTTCCACACATGAATTGAATGAGGTAATACACCGAAACTTCAGGCTACAACATGCTGAGATAATGTGTAAATACACAGATTGGTATGCAGATGTGTGCTAGCTTGACTTTCAGATATTGACCCCTGCGACACAATGAGTTGCAATACTTGTTTTTAAGAACTCGCCCATCTCTAATTATTATTATGTGTGTAGCCCACACACAAATCTTCACATCACAGAAGCAATAACAGTCCATAAGTGTCTACATCAAGATATGAAAGTTTATTTAGACTCCCAAGTAATCAAGAGGAATACCGTTCAATAGAGTGGCTTCCACCTTCATACATATGACTAAGAGATATGAACTCTAGAAGACACACTGCACAATCAATTTATGTCAAACCTCCACTGAACCTAACTTCTACCAACGCAATATAATAACTTTGTAGAGTAAATGGACAGAAAATCCCTGATTCGTGGTTGCTGCAAATGATCAGCATATGTTAGTACAATTATGATATAAAAAAACAAATAAAATACACAACTGTCTATATATACTGTGTTTGAAGCACGAACCTGTGTGTCAGCAGTAATAACTTGCCGAGCTCGTAAATGCATCAGGGTCTTCTGACTGTCAGATTCAGGTGGTACGATACACCTTTTATAGATGTGTCATGTTGATACAGGATGTATTCACCCTAAAAGATGAATCCGAATGCTAGAAGAAGACGAGTACACAATCGGTTCACGACATGGGTTCGGACTTTTGATGATGCAGAGACATTTTTATTTTTACATTTCCTTTTCTATCTATATCTACAACAACTTCTCATTATCAGTAATTACTATTTCTTCACTTATAAAGAAGACACTATAATTTATCTCAAATGCCTCTGCATTCAATAGTGTTGGTGACATTAATTAGCACAGAAACACTAATAATGCTTCCCTCACAACCTCCTCAGGCGGTGGGAGAAATGGTTGAAGCTATTGTAGCCGTTATTCTTATAGTAGTTGCCACAATTCATCGACAAAATGTATGGATTGCGGCTGAAGTGGTGGTTGGCAGCGGTGATGGTGATGGTGGTAGTAGCATCTATGATTCAAAAATGATTCAAATGGCTCTGAGCACTATGCGACTTAACATCTGAGGTCATCAGTCCCCTAAAACTTTGAACTACTTAAACCTAACTAACCTAAGAAAAGCACACACATCTATTCCTGAGTCAGGATTCGAACCTGCGACTGTAGCAGCAGCGCGGTTCCGGACTGAAGCGCCTATAACCGCTCGTCCACAGCCTCCGGTATCTATGATTCGCTGAGCCACATTGCTGTAGTATTAATAACAGAAAAAATGTGATAGTTGGTCATGGATGCACACACACACAGAGAGAGAGAGAGAGAGAGAGAGAGACAGACAGACAGACAGACAGACTGACAGAGAGATAGAGAGAGATGCTTTCCGAAAGGTAAAAATAAAGTTGTTGGAATTGTGGCGGTATGATATGTAGACACTGAAACCTTGTTTCTAGATGTCGTGCGTGAAAGTAGCGATACACATTATAGGCCAAATTTCAACACCAAACTGCCTTGTATAGCATTGTAAGATAACGGGATGTGGTGAATGCACTCACTACTACCAATGTTACGCCCATAGAAAGCTACACTATGACAGCAATGAAAGAAATTCAATGTTTCGTGTGAAAATTCGACATATAATGTATATCTGCTGCTTTCATTTACATCATAGCGAAATAATGATAAGCATTGCTTATAGACACAATTACTATGCCTATAGAAAGCTATATTATATGACTTATTTACGCGAGTTTCGTTACTGTCCGGTTGTAGTTTTACACACACATGTACAAGTTTGAGAAGAAAAGAGTTTTGATCCCCATCACTTGCATATTTGTACGGTCTTGAGACGTACAAGCTTCCTTCCACCCGCAGAACCGTCGACTACTCGCGCTGCATTTCATCGTCCTTGCTTCAGTAGTACAGAGATACAAAGTAGCTTGCATCACTTAAACATTCCACGTATGTGCAACTTCTGTGAAACTGTATTGGAGAAAGCTAGACAGCACCAGACAGGGGATGCGCGAGTCATAGCAAACAGCTGCTGTCAGTGCTCATATACAAAAAACATTATATCGCACCCCCATCTCCATCATGCGATCTGCAATTCAGGCGATATGAAGTTACCTAAGGGGAACATCATACAGCTGTTGCTAACGCTGCATCTACACACCATGGACAGCCGTTTACACTAAAGCATTTATTATAAATGCTAGCTGTCCGTTAACGCATCACACATAAAATGAGATAACAACCTAACGCATTTTGTATTCCAGCATGAAAGGAAGAACTTATACTATCTCCCCTGCTTTGATCTACTTCGTCGTCGAATATGACTGATACAAACTACTCATCAGCATCTAATATAAGTAAAAAATACATGCAGTGAGACAGATAAATTATTTCTATGACAACACAATTGTAGGCTTCTTCAGCACACAGCAGTACTTCAACCTTGCAACTTAACTTAGACACACATTACAAAAAATTCAGAAGCGAAATATGTATTGTTAATGTCGGTAGGAGTGTTTTTTTAGTGCAAATAAATGATGATATGGTTTTGTGAAGATTTTATTGTAATTAATTAAACACAGTCAGATACTGAAAACCCTTAAACCAAACTGCTAGGCTCTACTCATAGTTTAAGGAGAAAATATAGTAGCATATACTGTATTTATTCAAATATTAGCCTAGACACCATTGTAATGTGAGGTGTCTGTTTTGTATATCTTTCACTATTTTGCATTTCTATGACATGACTGCAAAAATGTCGTCACCAAGTAACGAAGCCAGAACCTCTATCTGAATCCAGGGCTCAGACCTGCCTCGTGTATCAGATGTTTAACTGAACTTCTCTGATAATCTGTATACGACTGAAGCCGTTCTAGATGTTTGAATGTTGCAAACAAACAATCTCGATATTTCTGTATTCCGACAAACCCTATGACAGTTGGTATGCCACTGAAAAATAGTCAGCTAGTGTTCATGTTTCTTACAATACCAGATTTCACGATTGAGAACAACTGATTCAGGTCTACAAAGGTCGATGGCAGTGCCTGAGCGATGGAGTATAAGGTAATACAAAAAATTATTATTGTTCTTTGTTGCCACGTGCATATGTTAGTTGTCACAACTGATTTAACCACAATTGTAATGTTAAAGTCCCGTGTTATTCCTTGCAGAAATGTTTCAATAATAACTTTTGTTCTGAAGAAAACTTTTGTCAGTCATTTAACTGAGTTTAAAGATTTTACGAATTTTTCCTGTGTATACTCATGTTGATTAAGCAAAAGAAAATCAGTTTTTTTCCTACAAATGAAAATCTAGTGGCCAGCACTGCACTGGGCTGTGCCAAAAATTTCTTATAGGAGCAGATATATAGTTAGCGTTATCCGGCGACGTCATTGTGAGGTTAGAATTTTTCAGTATATTCAGGATGATTTCACAGGGCCATGACGCAGCGCTGCTGACGTCAAAACTTATTAATCTCGGTATGCAGTCAGTCCATAATCGAAGGTCACATTAAAACTTGAAATTTTATTATTGGAAAGAAATTTTTCAATTGGAAACTTAAACGAGATTTTTCTGTTGGGAGGTTACACTAAATGTGAATTATATTTTTTCTGTTGGTAGGTTACAAGCATCAATATCTGCATCAAATCTAATCCACTGTTATTCATCATGTACATCAAAGAATCAAATGCAGTTACTCAGCTAATATCACATGACAGCAGTCATGTTGCAGAATTTTTCCATCTAACAGTTAAGTGCCGTCAGAATATTTCTGCTTGACGGTATTTATAATTTGACCGCTACTGGATCTTAGTGTGTAAATGTAGGTCTAGCACGTGACAGAACCTTTAATGCAATAATTGAATTAGATACTGCTTAACTTTTCTGATGGTGCTACACTGCAGTATATGTGACATGAATACACATATCTGCGCAGAATAAGGAACTACATTAAAATATGATCTATCCCATACACTTACTGACAGCTCCGTGTTTTGAAGGAAGGTACCAACAATCGGTATGTGTGGAGAAACGATTTATGTGATCTACACTGTATGTTAACGATCACAGCGGTCAGAAGGAGTTGCTCGCGTTTGTATGTTACATGTTCATTATTTCACTTCGTGAGCTGTATTTAAGAGAGTATAGTGTAAATATGAGACAATTATACGAATATTTAAATGTATGCATTCATCTAGCACTAAAATATATAAACGTTCATCCAACAGGTATAAAATCACTAAAACTGAATATTTTGTCTTCATATCTTCAATCCATTGATAGGATTTGAAAGAAAATAAGATAATAATCAAGGAGGCCTTGCCTCAGACACATAAATACGTAACTAGCGGCTGGCATCTGACTTCAGCGCTCTATGAGACCTGCAGTTGGCGGCGCCCAAGTTGAACTGTGGTGGTATGCCTTGTACATTTCGGAACGTTTAAACGCCGACGTTTGTGGACTTGTATGCCATCACTCTTTTATCACAATCGGTGACACGAGTGCAGTAAAAATCTACACTGCAGGAACTTAAAATTTGATGCATGCGATTGCAGGAATGCGGGACATCATTTTTTCACCATAAACACTTCCTCAACTTATATATGTGATGACGTCACTGTTTTACCAGAATTGCTTTCCAAAAATTGATATGCATGTATCGAAATGCATGACAGCTTACGACCACACCACGATCACCATGCCTTCATGCCAACAGTTGTGGAAATGGGTGACAGAAACGGCGACCAATGTGCAGAAAAAATCTAATGTAACATTTGTGAGAAGAGCTGTGAAGCAATTTCCACAGAAACACATTACATGTGTGCAGTAAAAATCAATTCTTTGACAACGTGATATGTCAGTGTGTAGACAATGCATCTAATACATGTCGTAGAAAATTATATTTTCACTTATCGTCTCAGTGGTATTCCCATGCAGAGAGACAGTGCGTATGGAATTTGTATATTATAAACAGGAGAACATATCGATAGCTTCATTCTAAGCCAAGTGCATAGTTATAGGAGTAAGATGACATGTGAGTGCAAATGCATATTTTTTTAGAATAGTTAATGGACTGCTAACATTTCGTTGGGAATATATAATTTATATTTCAAAGCAAGAACCCATCGTCGTTTCTACATATGATGAATGCTGTTGGTAGTGAACTTGACTTCCTGAAACTCCATGCAAAGCCTACAACTTTACCAACAGATGTACAGGTCCCCATTATAAAAGCGAAAAACGTTATTATGCCTTGGAGGGGGGGGTGCATAATTCTGGAGATGTCAGAGAAAATGGTTTTTCTTGCCTAACGTTCTTCAGGCATGAGTGAGGATCAATCCTGTCAAGACCAGCATAGTCTAAATGCAGCACACAGCAAGGTTAGCATCCTCGCAATGTGCAGGAATTGCAGCCTGTGTTGGGGAAGCTCTCTTTCATAGCTTCCATAGGAAGAGTGATCCTTTTGTTTGGTTTGCAAGAGCTCCCTGGCTGTATATGCTACCTCTTGAGGCACTGGTACAGTTCTGTTGCACAAATTTGGTTCTGTTGGAAGGCTGAATGTTTTTGCTTCGAAGTGGTTGAACAAAGCTCAGTGTAATTATTCGCAAATTGAAATTGAGGCTCTCACCACTGTCTATGGTGTCATTAAGTTTCTCAAGTATTTTTTGACAGAAAATTTTGCTTCGTGACGGACCATAAATCTCTACAATCTTTGTTTAGCCCTTCTCTGTCAGCCCCATCTCACAGCTTCTGCTGCAGTTGTGCGCTCTTCTTTCATCCAATTACCAGTATGAGATTGAGTATCAGCCCACTTGTAACGATGCCAACACATATGCTCTTTCCCACCTCCCTGTTGGCACAGATCCTAAATTCGATGAATCCTCTGCTTCTTTTTGCTACATTGATTCAGGAGGCATGGACGCTTTGCGCAGCTTTCCGCTTTGTAGTGTATCGACTGTATTCAGTCAAAAAGTACAGCAGAATGGAAGTGAGTTGCAACAGTTGCAAAGCAGAACATGGCCAACAGGCAATGCGAAGCGGAGCCAGCTGGGCACAATATAGCAACATCCGATGCTGAAATATGCTTGAGGAAGGACGGAAGCGTTTCCTCATTTGCCACCACAGAAGTGTTTAGAGTCCCTGCCTTAATCTCTAAACAAACATAGTGTGGAGTACTCTTCCATTCGTATACTAAAATTTCCTGGCACCGTATCACAGCCTACACCGTGAGCCTGTGACACCTGGAGTGACATCCTGGAATCCAGTATGGGGTCCACTGTTCGACCATGGGTCAGGTCAGTCTCATTTGAGTCAGAAGAGCAGCTGCTACCAGAGTAGAGAGCCACCTGCTCACTAGAGGGAGATCACGGCATACTCCACAGTATCGTCAGCAGCGTGCCATGCTGCCAACACGATGGCAACCAGAGATTTTGGTGACAGTGGCATTCGAGTAACGCCATGCTTGGCCCTGGTCTCTGCGCTGTCGTCAGTGCCGGATGTTTATTGTTTCACATGAGAGGCCACTAGGCGCCTCCACCTCACTGCTTCTGAGGTACACTACTGGCCATTAAAATTGCTGCACCAAGAAGGAATTCAGATGATAAACGGGTATTCATTGGACTAATATATTATACTAGAAATGACATGTGGTTAGATTTTCACGCAATTTGGGTACATAGATCCTGACGAATCAGTACCCAGGACAACGACCTCTGGCCGTAATAACGGCCTTGATATACCTGGGCATTGAGTGAAGCAGAGCTTGGATAGCGTGTACAGGTACAGCTGCCCAAGCAGCTTCAACACGATACCACAGTTCATCAAGAGTAGTGACTGGCGTATTGTGGCGAGCCAGTTTCTCGGTCGCCATTGACCAGACGTTTTCAATTGGTGAGAGATCTGGAGAGTGTGCTGGCCAGGGTAGCAGTCGAACATTTTCTGTATCCAGAAAGGCTCATACAGGCCCTGCAATATGAGATCGTGCATTATCCTGCTGAAATGTAGGGTTTCGCAGGGATCGAATGAAGGGTAGAGCCACGGATCGTAACACATCTAAAATATAACGTCCACTGTTCAAAGTGGCGTCAATGCGAACAGGAGGTGACCGAGACGTGTAACCAATGGCACCCCATACCATCACGCGGGGTGATACGCCAGTATGGCGATGACAAATACACGTTTCCAATGTACGTTCACTCCGATGTCGCCAAACACGGATGCTACCATCATGATGCTGTTAACAGAACCTGGATTCATCCAAAACAATGACGTTTTGCCATTCGTGCACCCAGGTTTGTCGTTGAGTACAGCATCGCAGGCGCTCCTGACTGTGATGCAGCGTCAAGGGTAACCGCAGCCATGGTCTCCGAGCTGATAGTCCATGCTGCTGCAAACGTCGTCGAATTGTTCGTGCAGATGGTTGTCTTGCAAACGTCCCCATCTGTTGCCTCAGGGATCGAGAAATGGCTGCACGATCTGTTACAGCCATGCGGATAAGATGCCTGTCATCTCGACTGCTAGTGATACGAGGCCTTTGGGATCCAGCACGGCGTTCCGTATTACCCTCCTGAACCCACTGATTCCATATTCTGCTAACAGTCATTGGTTTTCGACCAATGCGAGCAGCAATGTCGCGATACGATAAACCGCAACCGCGATAGGCTACAATCCAACCTTTATCAAAGTCGGAAACGTGATGGTACGCATTTCTCCTCCTTACACGAGGCATCACAGCAACGTTTCACCAGGCAACCCCGGTCAATTGCTGTTTGTGTATGAGGAATCGGTTGGAAACTTTCCTCATGTCAGCACGTTGTAGATGTCGCCATCTGCGCCAACCTTGTGTGAATGCTCTGAAAAGCTAATCATTCCCATATCACAGCATCTTCTTCCTGTCGGTTAAGTTTCGCGTCTGTTGCTCTTGATCTTCGTGGTGTAGCAATTTTAATTGCCGAGGACTGGAATAAAAAAGTTAATTAGACAAATCTACAGTTGTTCTGAAGTCTCATATCACTCTTCATGGATGACAATGCATGGGTCATCTAAGACTAGCGAAAGATCATTGACGTCGCCATCTTAGAGCAACATCTGAACCTACAGCCTATGGTACAGTGAGTCTAAAAATTTTGATTGTATCTTGGTGATGGAGAAAAGGTTACATGGTAGTGCAATTTGTAAAATAGATTTTATTGTGAGTAGAGAACCAATGGACTTGCCTAGTTTTAAATTGTTTCAAAGGTAATGGAAGCCATTACTGGTTAGTGCATGTTAGATGTGCAGGGTGTAACTGTGAGGCCCACTCAGGCCATGTACAGAATCAGTTCTGCTAAAATGTTATAGATGTAATCGTTGGGGCCATATGGTTAGGCAAAGGCACTAGGCGAGATGACTCATGGTTAGACGTAAGAATTAAGTTAATGTATTTTTTCCTTGTCTTGTGAGTATTAATTATCAAAAGGAGTGTTGTTAAGGACAAAGCTTCGACAGTACCACCAATACAAGGAGTGTGAGAGCAGCAAGGAGTACACACATTGTTAGCAAAGGTAGCCCAATTAACAGCAGATAATACAGAACTGCTTTGGTAGGTACAATTGTGATCATCACAGCGTGGTGTAGATTTGTCAGTCACAAGTTTAATTACTCCTTTTTCTCTTAAGGCAACCGACTGCATGCAGGCCTTTGTTTGAGACCTTGGAAATACTCATATGACTGAGATGGAAGGTCGGTCTGATAAGGAATTCTTGAGTGTTGCAAAATCAGACTAACGGGGGAAGCTAAGACTTATGGAGGGTATGCAAAAAGTCTTATGAGAACAACAAAATTCGAAAATTTAATGAGGGATATATACAAAATGAAATAGTGCCAGACACTATAGGGAAACTGTGGAACAATATGCGGATAGGATAAGGAAAATTAATGGCTGTACCTATGAATTTGGAGAAAATGCTGCTGTCAATGAACTTATTTTGTAAGAAGCTGAGCAGAAGACGTTAGATGCTATCTTAAGAGGGTTGCATGCGGAAGTGTCAAGACGTGTATAGACAGCGGGTTCGATAGATTTGCGGCACAGCAGTGCAGTTAGCTACAAAGTGTGAGGAGATCGATTTGTCGAATGGAATGCAGGGTAAATGGGCAGTTTTTGCAACTAGTATGAAATGTTTCAGGTGTGGACAAATGGGGCAAATAAGGAGGCAATGTAACCAGCCTCAGGGTGATGCAGATAACTAAAGAAGAAGTTTAGTTTTAAAGTAGAAGACCAGGGAACAATAAGGTGTTAAACGTTAACGGGAACCCGAAGTCCACCTACAATCATTCCCAGTAAGACTGGATGCTACGAAATCGTATGCAGAAGTGGATTGTGCGATAAGAGGAATAGTATGAAAAAATCGTTGCAGGATATTATTCGACATAGGGGCAAATGTTAAGGTCATCAGTAGTGATCTGATCAATCTTAAGCAATTTGAGTTGGGGAGAAACAGATAACATAGTTAGAATTGGTGCACATAGACTTTTGCCTGGATATGATACAACAATGTTTATTGTGTAGAGATTGTGCCACATATGTGTGAGGTCTACCACATGATTCTATGATTTTATTTCTTATATCAGCATTGGGCAATAATTGATCTTCGGCAACATAGAGTGGAACCTGGCAGAAAAATGTTTCAGTTAGGTGAATCTGCTGCCAGAGTAGCAATGTCGCGAGAGGAGTCCGTCGTGAAATTGCGAACGATCATACTAATACCTGATTCACACGATTGTGTACCTAAGGGTGCTGGGAAACCAATCTGGGTCAGTGTTGAATTTAGTTGCCAGTAAGAATTTTGTATATGGTGGAACCATTAGAAGAGAATGAAGTACTAGATCAGGCGTGTTGGTTAGTTAAAATAGATATTCTACGCATATAAGAAATAAAGGGTGAAAAGACGGTACCTATTTCAAAATATAATTTTAGCGCAGAGGACATAGAGTTAACCAAGTGGTTGTTAATCGCTTATATGGGTATCCCAGAGTAAGAAGAATGGTACACGAGGTGTGTCAGTCGTGGACAATAGCCGGATGCCATTGAAACTGAATTACGAGGTAAAATGAAGCACCAAGAGGGAAGAAATAGCGAACACATGGAAAAATTACTTCTGGAATGTAAGGATTTATTTTTTTTTCTCAAAATGGCCGTTACCAGCTACGCATATTACACAGCACCACATACCAGCAGAAAATGAATCAACAGTCCACCGCAAACCATGCTGAATGCCTAGGTACACAATCTTGGAGTAATTTATTGCACAACAGCTGAAAGACGGAGTTCATGGGGATCAGGAATAGTTGTGCCAAAAAAAATCAACGGATGGAACACGAAAATATTGGTTTTATTCTAATTACAGAAATGTGAATGATCTGAATGCGAAAACCTTAATTGACGCCTACTCTTTGCCAAATATTGCAGAGACCTTGGATCATTTTGAGAAATACAAATATTTTTCAACAGTGGATATGAATAGTGGTTATGCCCAGGTAGAAACTGCACCACAGAACTGACACAATGTTTACGGCACCCTGCGGACAATACCAACTCAGAAAATGCCATTCGGATTAAAAAATGCACCTGCAACGTGTTAGAGATTATTGGGCGGAATACTCAAAGGTTTAAAACCACTGCAATTCTTAGTGTATCTCAATGACATAATCGTCCATGGGACTGATGTGGAGCAGCATATGCTGCGATTAAGGGAGGTATTCTTAAGGTTGAAAGCTGTGAAGTTAACACTGTGTATAGAAAAGTGTAATTTTCTGATGGGAGAGGTAGCATGCTTAGACCATATCATAAGTAAAGATGGGGTTAAGACAGACCCAAGATTAATTATAATTTTCTGTACCAGAATCTGTAAACGGGTTGAACCGTTCTTTGGAGTCGCGAACTATTACCACCAGTTCGTAAAAGGATTTGTGGGTATTACCAAACTGTTGACATAATTGTTAAACAAGGGTTCTAGATCTGTGTGATGAGAAGAGTGCCAGCATGCTTTTAAGGAGGTCAAAGCTTTAACATCGAGTCCGATATTGGTATTTCCGGATTTTAAAAAAAAATTTGTTTCATCATGCGATGCACTAAAACATTCACTTGGATGTGTGTTGCCACAAGAAGTAGAAGGCATAGAGCATCCGGTAGCTTGCGCATAAAGACAACTAAAGTCTGCAGAAAGAACTTATTTCAGAACGGAGAAGAGATGATAAGCCTTATTTATGCAATCACATATTTCAGATTACAACTGTACACTAATTAGTTTAGAGTAATAATAGATCATCCGGCATTAAAATTGGGGTTAAAGGATCCTTGAAGTAGATTGACCCGATGGGCAATAAGACTAAGCGAATTTGATTTAGAAGTCCGCATAAACCTGGGAAGAAGCACAACAATGCGGACGGCATTGCCAATATTATGTATTAACGGTAATGAACACAAGGGATGAAAAGTGTACAGAGAGAGAATGACGAATGAAAGCAGTATGTTAAACAGTCATAGTTTTGAATGCAGGATGGGTTGCTATGCAGAGAAACCAAGTTGAGCCCGTGTGTAATGGTACCAGCGAAGCCAAGGAACACACTGCTACGTGAATCCCATGATCACATGTTAGCGGGTTATGGAGGTTGCAGATCCGCCAACAGAAGAGTAGCAGGAAGGTACTGGTGGAGGAATATTCAGACGTACACAACCCAGTACATGAGGAAGTGCGTACAGTGCACACACAGAGTAGATGTGTGTCGAACAAGAGTACCATTGCAGAGGTTACCCGCAGCATTAGCACCATTCGAATTTCTGGGAATTGATGTTTTAGGTCCATCCAATGAAACACCTGCAGGGAGTAAGTACATACCCACAGTCATAGATCATTTTTCAAGATGCATAGAAATGGTCGCGATGCCAAACCAGCAGGCAGCAACTGTGGCTCAAACACTTGGGAATAATTGGATACTGAAATTTGGAGTGCATGAAAAGATAGTAACAGACCAGGAACGAACTTCATGTCAGATATGTTCAAGGAACTGTGTAAGCGGTTGAATCTGAAGAATTTAAGGACGAGTCCTCTCCATCCACAAGCCAATGGAAGAACTGAAATAATGCACAGGACAAACGGGAAGGTGTAGTACGTCGTCTCCGCCAACAACTCAGAACAGCACACGAATATAGGAATATCACCGTATGAAACAGTACATTGTCATAAAATGCCAACGTCGTTCGAGATACTGAAAACAAAGAAAGGGAAGACTGGAGATTCTGTCAAATAATTTACCAGAGTGATTAGGGAAATTTGTAATAGTGTACGGATGTTAAACATAGAAGCACTGGAGAAACAGGAAGAAGGAATGGGCCATACGGCAAAAAAAAAAAAAAAAAATAGTATAAGGTTGATCAGTGGGTGATGCTATCACCTTCGTACACGCCGAACGGACAGGCAAATAAGTTGTTTGTTCAAAAATGAGGTTACGCCAAGTGGTAGAAACTATGTCGCCAGTAACTGTCAGGATTCAGTTGCCAAAGAGAACGACAGTTCTGCATGTAAGGTTGTTAAAACCTTTTCAAGGGAACCCAGAAGGAGATGCGGACCAGAATGGGAGAATGAGGAGAACAGTATCGGATGATAAACAAACGGCTGTAAATGAAACGGTGACGAGGATCCCATATGGATTAAGGCCTAGTAGGTAAGTCATTTAATATTTCTTTAGGATAGGTATAGATTTAGTGTAATTAGTAGAAGGAGCAATGTATTTAAGGGGGAGGAAGTAATAGGTATTCCTGCCAGTAGGTGAGGTGCAGAAAAGACGAGATGATACGGTTCATAGTGGGACTACTGATCTTCATCAGGGTAGAAGCGTTACACTACCACCACTTGAAATGGGAAGTGCTGTTCGCCAAGCAGGAATACAAGAATACGGTGTGACCACTAGGTATCACATGAGAAATGGGTAACAAGGCGGGAAGACTGGCAGAATTTGACAAATTCCGTCACGGAACGGAAAGGCACGGGATACTAAAAGGAAGTGCTAGGGTATGTGAGCGAGTAATTTGAGCGTAAGAGAAATGTAGGAGGGAGATGATCCAGATACTAGGACTGACTCCACATACGCGAAGGAAGAGGGGTTGGATCAAAGCTGGAGGTCGGCTTATGAACACAATATTTGTCACTGCTGATGAGAAATACATTAGAAGGTCGAAACACATCGCAGAAGAAGTTAAACAATGGGCAAAAGGGAAAAAATCTGTGAGCGATTGGTATACTACGCAGATTACAAGTTTACAGAAGGACATATTGAATATCACACGACTACTACGTCAACTGACTGGAGACGTAATACGGTATGGCAAAGCTGCAGAAGAGGCAGTTAAGCAGAATATCAGGAAACTACAAACCGAAGAAGAATTTTTACATAGGGAAGTAGTAATGACAAAATGGTTGCAGCCTGTAGAAGATAGTGTTTGAGAAGCACAAGCGCAAGTAACAATAGAAGATAGCGTTTGGGAAACACAAGGAAATTAACAGAACTACAGGAGGCTATGCAGCAGGCTATAAGAGGTCAGCTAGGGGTAAACGTGTTGCCACAGCAGTATTTAGAGAGTCTAAGGAAAGTACAGAAGGAACGACTGCAGGAGTTGGGATTAGTTTTAGAGCCGGAGCACAAAAACCTACTTTTTGTTTCAAGGTAGCCACAGTGTCAGTGAGAACTAACGGAGCGATAGTTTACATTTCCGCCTCTATCTAGCAGCAGGGAGACAAGGGCGTTACGAGCGCTATATACTTCATGCGATCCTGTCAAATAGAGGAAAGTGAAGAAATTTGTAAGAGTAAAAATGCAGCGACTATTATTAACTGAAAAAGACAAGGGAAGATATGTAGAAATGGAGGTAGCAAAGTTATAAAAATGCTACCGAGGGGAAATCACAGTCCATCCGAATATGATAATAAGAGTGAGGCAAAATTCTGATGGCATTTCCAACATAGTACTAAAAGCTTGTTCCCAACAGATAAGTGGGCCATGTACGTAGTAGCTCACTGAAACGGTGCATTTTTCAAGACAGTATGAAATATGCTATAGTTAAACTTTTGCATACTAAGGAGGATAGGTCTGATACTAATAACTACTGCCCAGTCTCACTTCTGACAACTTTATTCCCAATTCTTGAAAAAGTAGAACATTCCAGAGTAGCTTCACATATTTGTAAAAATTAAGTGCAAACGAAATGTCAGTGTGGTTTCAAGAAAGGCTTTTCAAGAGTTAATGCTATATATCTTTCACTGATCAAGTATTAAATGCTCTCAATAATCGAAAATCACCCATTTGGATTGTTTGTGATCTCTCAAAGGCTTTTGTCTGTGTTAATCATAAAATTCTTCTAGAGAAGCTGAAGTATTGTGGTATGAGTGAGGCGTAAACAAAAGGTTTAGTTTGTATTTAACTGGAAAAATGCAACAGATTGATATTAACAGTGCAGATAGTCTGCAAAAATCAGCAGAGTCCCTTAACTGCACAGATATTAATAACCGTGTCCCACAGCGTTCAGTCTTGGGTCCCTTGTTGTTTTTAATATACAAGGTGAGTTACGTTAGGTGTACAACCCCTTTTATTTCGTGAATTGTCACACATATCGAAACACGGTTTTCGGCAAATATTTGGCGTCGAGGGGCACATATGTTTTGGTATGGTTAATATTTTTAGCGCTGGTATCGACTAATATATTGAAGTGAGTTCGTTTTCTTTAAATGGAATTCTGTACTTTGAATAACTGCATTCGATAGCTCATGAGAAGGCTATTTCAGTCATTTGGCGTTTTTTAATGCTGACGTTGAAACGCGTTGTAAAAAAAATTCGAGAAATTTTCTATAATATGAGAGCACTCTGGCCAGAATCGCCATTAGCGGTGCAAACACGGCCAACCAGAGCTCTCGTGCTGCTCTGTGTCAGAATGTCAACACACTGAACTGGCTACTTGTCTCCACTGCTGGCCGCTCAGCATTCGTTGCGTGCAGTCATGAACACCAGTGAGGGGAAGTTGGACATACTACTTTCATATGGTGAATGTAAGAGAAACGCCATAAAAACAGTACTGCAGTATAGGGCTATCTATCCGGACCGCCAGTGTCCGACGCGCCAGGATATTGCACGAATTATTGAGATGCTAGTGCCGACAGGCGGCTTTAACGTCAAAAACAGGACAAGAAAGAAGACTACTGTTGACAGAGAACACGAAGAAGGTGTTCTGGCTAGGACGCTAATGAATCCGCACAGTGGTACGAGACATATTGCCAAGGAATGTGGTATCAGCCAGATGAGTGTCATTGGCATCCTGCATCGACAGAATATCCATCCGCATCATCTGTCACTACATCAGGCACTCGACGACCATATACCACCAGATGAGTGTCATTGGCATCCTGCATCGACAGAATATCCATCCGCATCATCTGTCACTACATCAGGCACTCGACGATCATATACCACCAGATGAGTGTCATTGGCATCCTGCATCGACAGAATATCCATCCGCATCATCAGTCACTACATCAGGCACTCGACGACCATATACCACCAGATGAGTGTCATTGGCATCCTGCATCGACAGAATATCCATCCGCATCATCTGTCACTACATCAGGCACTCGACGATCATATACCACCAGATGAGTGTCATTGGCATCCTGCATCGACAGAATATCCATCCGCATCATCAGTCACTACATCAGGCACTCGACGACCATATACCACCAGATGAGTGTCATTGGCATCCTGCATCGACAGAATATCCATCCGCATCATCTGTCACTACATCAGGCACTCGACGACCATGATTTCGAACGTCGTACAGAATTTTGTCGGTTTGCCCTTCAGTAGCTCAGAGACAACCCTATGTTTTTGCAGCGTTTGCCCTTTACCGATGGACCAACGTTTACTAACCACACTAATCCAAATTTGCATAACATGCACTACTGTGCAGCCGAAAATCCACACAGGCTTCGTCATGTGTCAATGGCCGTGGAGCGTAAACGTATGGTGCGGCATCATAGGAAATTACAATGTGGGACGTTACTTCATCGCAGGCCTTCTAAATGTACAGCTATACGCATAATTTCTGATGAACATTCTTCCAGTTCTTATGGAAGATGTACCACTGGATATTCCAAGTGTATGTGCCTGCAAAACTACGGTTGTCCAGCTCACTTGTCCCATGTTACAGCACAAATACTGGATGAGAACTTTCCTGGACGCTGGATAGGACGAAATTCTGTTTTCAAATGGTATGCAAGGTCCTCCTATTTGACTACTCTCAATTTCTTTCTTTGGATACAGTTGAAAGATGCAGTCCATGACGAAGCCCCAACTATGCCAGACGATATATGCCGTCGAATCGCCAGTGCATGCAGTACCATATCGTCCACTGTAATTTCATCTGTTCGCCGTTCTTTCGAATGACGGTTCCAAATGTGCCTTTAAGTCCATGGTCACTGAACACATGCTCGAATAAAGGCAACGTTATTTTTTGGAAAGTATAATTTATGTTATGTGGTTTGGTGGTCATAAAATCATTGTTAGTAAACCGTTTATTTCACTCACGTGTGCACGAAATAACACTGCAACGTCAAATAAGTCGACAGCGTGTATTTCACGTAGCTGGTAACACTGTCATTAAGCGTTTGCGTTCAGCATGAAACGACTTTTCGTTAAGAAGAATATTTTTTTGCAATGTACAGGTGGTCACCAAAGTATTTTTAATAAAATGTTAAGTTCAACGAATGTATCTCAGGTGATATAATTTACAGCAGAGTAGATAGAGACAGTTGTCTGACTGCATGTATTTTACCTCTTTTTCAGAAAAGTAAAGAAAAGAAAAGAAAAGAAAAGAAAAGAAAAGAAAAGAAAAGAAAAGAAAAGAAAAGAAAAGAAAAGAAAAGAAAAGAAAAGAAAAGAAAAGAAAAGAAAAGAAAAGAAAGGAAAAAGCCTAAGCCACGTACAGGAAAAGAGAGGTCAAATATTCCTTCTAACATTTAGATATTTAATACAGTAGTTGCTTTATGCTGGGTATAAGACCTCTTTAGTTTTAAGGAATGGTCAGTTGATTTCTCTGTTTCAGCTCACGTAAATCTCACAAATGTGAAACAGTTTTCCTAAGTCCTTTGTGATGCACTAGATTCCAGAGGATGTTGTGTTTACATATACAACAATCCCAGGTGAACCTGCATCTAGGTAGTAAGTTGGTGACAGATCTTTCTTCCCTGCTCCTCTGTTGATCTGTTCCAACCGCATATTTTGCAGCTGGAAGAGGGGGCCTCAGTGACATCCCCAGAGTTTTTCTCACGACACACCCCTCAGTAAAACCATTTGCTACCACTCTCACAAGGTATTCCATTACTTACCTCCTTACGACAACTTCGGCAACTTCTACTGTTTCCACTCTTGGTCAAACTGAAATACCCATAGAAAAGAAAAAACTCTAACTATATGAAATTAAAAGAATTTTTTGAGATCTAAAAAGTATATTTTACTATAAAGGAATCTAATCTCCGAAAATGTGTTGAGGTCGCTACGAACGCGAGTTCAGTAACGTAAACACAACGTTAAACAGAAGTGGAGTCGCACCTAACAGAAATTCAGAGTAGGCTATGTATTTCCTATACTTAAAACATAAAAGTCAAGTATTCACTTGCGTGACAAGAAAAGAAACACTAGTGAGCCTTTTCACAGAAAAAGTATGCATAAAATGCGCACGGATGTGCACTTCGTTATAAACGTGGGTCCAGATCTGTAAACAGATGTCCTACCTAGATGATGACTATTGGAAATGGAGTGTGCAAGTAAAACTTCAATATAATAACCACTAAATAAACTAAATAGGTGTTCAAAGTATGAAACATACAAAAGAACAAAAATACGGTCAGAAAATACGGTCAAAACTTTCCACCTAAATTAAGATCTTGGGATACGATCGGCGATGCTTTCAGTACTGATGGAGAGATTATTCGTGTCAAGTGTTTATAAAGCAGATCGAGTGCTTTATGGAAACCCAACTTCAGCAACTCTTAACACACATCAACACCAGCAGTCACAGAACACTACAAGTTATTTTGGATGCATTGCAGCGCTATTCGTATTTTCCGGATAGTGTCTGCTTAATACTGCAGTTAAAAATATCGTGTCTTTTTAGTTTTCACTCGCTTTGTGCCTTCAGTGTTGGTGTTTACATTCTGGTGCTAACGACCGCCCGCCGTCTAGCTGTTTTGTATTGTCTGGATACATTACAGGGCTTTTCTTATGGTGTCTATTTTAGACATTTTATAAAAACTATCGCGCTATTTAGTTTTCATTCATTCCGTCTCTTCTGCTACCTAAAATATACGTTCAGCGAACGTCTGTGTGGTGTCTACATTCTCGTGTTTTTTTGTCCGACTGCTGGGTAGAAGTTAGCTGCCCAACTCACTGATAGATACGTTTTCACCAATTATAACTTTATTACGTTTTAAATGTGTTGTATTGCTTTTTAGTTTATTGCAATAGCCATGTGTGACAAATGCTGATGTCACCAGATGTTAGCTAGTATCGGAGAAACGTGTGAGGACTATGGGTTGATGTTTCAGTGTGGTGATTGTATGGTGGGAGCCAGTAAGGTATTGAATGAAGCTTTCCCGTGGACTTGCAGACTATATTGTCGAAACAAAAGAATCGTCGACCAGGGAAGAGAGATTTGTGCTCTTCCGGCAGAGTTACAAATGACGTATTTTGAATTAAATCGGTTGAAGGGGGAATGAGGCAACGGGAGCTGGGAAAAGGTGACAAGTAATAAGCAAAAGGAGAAAACCTGAGAAATTACGTTTCAAATTCCGATTAAGAATGTTGGTTTGTCTAAAGACATTAAACAGAAGAAGAACCTCAACCAGTTTTTAAGCAAAGTAGAAACAAAGTCTAGTAACTGTGCCGTTCCTGTTGCTGCAAGTGGTAGGTGGGGAAATACGAATCGTGGCCTTTAGCTGAATAGGAGGGGATTCGCTGGGCATGTTGCAAAAAATGTAAAGGAGCCCCAACCACATAAGACTAAATTCCCGTGATTATTGGAGTCATAGGGGCAGATTTCTTAGGTTAAAGTCAAGGTTTAGATGGGCAGTCTTGTAAGAAATTAGACTACAACAAGACCATATCATATGAGACAGATTACAGAAAAATGACATTAATGTATCTCATCTTAACTCTAGGGGGTTAAAAAAAGAAATGTGTTTCTGTATGCCTAGAAGATATGGAAGGGATAAATGGTCTCTGCCGCTCTGAACACCAAGTAACCACAAGGATAGAGAAGTTAAATATCAGAGATTAGTGACTATCATCATTTTTTATGTAGAGTTAATATGGAAAAAGGAGGAATTGCAACATGTGTAGAAGTACGACAGAAGGCAAAAAATATGTAAAGAAACAGTTTTGCGTAGAACAGTACCAAGAAGCATGTTCATATCAGCTGTTACTGCAGAATATTTCTCTGGTAATTGTAACAGTCTGCAAATACTCTCTAGGAAATTATCAGCAATTCACGAGAAATCTAGATACGTTATTGATCTACAGGTCAGACAAGAGTAAACAGTTAGAAGTTTGTGGAGGTTTCAATGTTTGTACCTTAAAAGATACAGACAGCAACAATGAAGTGAAATTATTATTTGGGTGATTCAAGCTAATTTCAGTAGTTAATTTTCCATCTCGTGTGCAGCAAGAGTGATAACACTTTTATAGGCAATCCTCAAGGTGCATCAATTAATGTACACCCAACTGTTAATGGTTTATTTGATCATGATGCACAGTTGATGGACATAAATAGTGTAGCACCTTTCAGCCCTTACGTAGGTTCATTTGAAGCAGTGAGTCTTATTACTGAGAAGAGAATGCATGTTTTAAGCATAAATCAAACAAGCAATATAGGATGAGATGTATATAGAAAGAGATATAAGTGTCAAAATCAATTTATTCCATAGTAAATTTGTGGCAATATTTCAAAGTTGCTTTCCTGAAAAGGTATCCAGAAGATCCACTAAAAAAAATACAAGTAAATTATTGATAACTGTTGTTGTTGTTGTGGTCATCAGTCCTGAGACTGGTTCGATGCAGCTCTCCATGCTACCCTATCCTGTGCAAGCTTCTTCATCTCCCAGTACTTACTGCAACCCACATCCTTCTGAATCTGCCTAGTGTATACATCTCTTGGTCTCCCTCTACGATTTTTACCTTCCACGCTGCCTTGCAATGCTAAATTTGTGATCCCTAGATGCCTCAGAACATATTCTACTAACTGGTCCCTTCTTTTTGTCAGGTTGTGCCACAAACTTCTCTTCTCCCCAATCCTATTCAATACCTTCTCAATAGTTATGTGATCTACCCATCTAATCTTCAGCATTCTTCTGTAGCACCACATTTCGAAAGATTCTATTCTCTTATGGTCCAAACTATTTATCGCCCATGTTTCACTTCCATACATGGCTACGCTCCATACAAATACTTTCAGAAACGACTTCCTCACACTTAAATCTATACTCAATGTTAACAAATTTCTCTTCTTCAGAAACGCTTTCCTTGCCATTGCCAGTCTACATTTTATATCTTCTCTACTTCGACCATCATCAGTTATTTTGCTCCCCAAATAGCAAAACTCCTTTACTACTTTAAGTGTCTCATTTCCTAATCTAATTCCCTCAGCATCACCCGACTTAATTCGACCACTTTTCATTATCTTCGTTTTGCTATTGTTGATGTTCATCTTATATCCTCCTTTCAAGACACTGTCCATTCCGTTTAACTGCTCTTCCAAGTCCTTTGCTGTATCTGTTAGAATTACAGTGTCATCGGCGAACCTCAACGTTTTTATTTCTTCTCCATGGATTTTAATACCTACTCCGAAATTTTCTTTTGTTTCATTTACTGCTTGCTCAATATACAGGTTGAATAACATCGAGGAGAGGCTACAACCCTGTCTCACTCCCTTCCCAACCACTGCTTCCCTTTCATGCCCCTCGACTCTTATAACTGCCATCTGGTTTCTGTACAAATTGTAAATAGCCTTTCGCTCCCTGTATTTCACACCTACCACCTTCAGAATTTGAAAGAGAGTATTCCAGTCTACATTGTCAAAAGCTTTCTCTAAGTTTACAAAGGCTAGAAACGTAGGTTTTCCTTTCCTTAATCTTTCTTCTAAGGTAAGTCGTAAGGTCAGTACTGCCTCACGTGTTCCAACATTTCTACGGAATCCAAACTGATGTTCCCCGAGGTCGGCTTTTACCAGTTTTTCCATTCGTCTGTAAAGAATTCGTGTTAGTATTTTGCAGCTGTGACTTATTAAACTGATTTGTCGGTAATTTTCACATCTGTTAACACCTGCTTTCTTTGGGATTGGAATTATTATATTCTTCTTGAAGTCTGAGGGTATTTCGCCTGTCTCATACATCTTGCTCACCAGGTGGTAGAGTTTTGTCAATACTGGCTCTCCCAAGGTTGTCAGTAGTCTAATAGAATGTTGTCTACTACGGGGGCCTTGTTTCGACTCAGGTCATTCGGTGCTCTGTGAAACTCTTCACGCAATATCATATGTCCCATTTCATCTTCATCTACATCCTCTTCCATTTCCATAATTTGTCCTCAAGTACATCGCCCTTGTATAGGCCCTCTATTTACTCCTTCCATCTTTCTGCTTTCCCTTCTTTGCTTAGAACTGGGTTTCCATCAAAGCTCTTGATATTCATGCAAGTGGTTCTCTTTTCTCTAAAGGTTTCTTTAATTTTCCTGTAGACAGTATCTATCTCACCCCTAGTGAGATAAACCTCTACTTCCTTACATTTGTCCTCAAGCCATCCCTGCTTAGCCATTTTGCACTTCCTGTCAATCTCATTTTTGAGACGTCTGTACTCCTCTTTGCCTGCTTCATTTACTGCATTTTTATATTTTCTCCTTTCATCAATTAAGTTCAATATTTCTTCTGCTACCCAAGGAGTTCTACTAGCCCGTGTATTTTTACCTACTTGATCCTCTGCTGCCTTCACTACTTCATCCCTCAGAGCTACCCATTCTTCTTCTACTGTACTTCTTCCCCCCATTCAAAAGGGAATTAAAATATCTTATAAGAGAGAGAGAGGGCAATTAATACAAAGACTATGAAAAATACTGTAGTATTTTAAGAAAAGCCATTAAAATATCAAGGAGCATTTATATGACGGCAGAAATTAAAAATGCAAATAATAAAATTAAAACTATATGAAATGCTGTGAAACAAGAGACAGAATAGCAAGTCAAAATACAAGATGCTGTAACAATTAAACTAAATGACAATCTTGAGACTCAAAATTCACAAGTTGGGAGTACTTTTCATAATCACTTTCTAAACATGGCGGCAGAAATGTGATTAAATGGCTCAGCTGAAAAAACAAGTGAATGTATTAAAAATGTCATCCCACAAAACTTTCAGCAGCTAGAACTACCACCAGGTTCCTTTACTGCAATTAATAGAATTACAAATGTGCTAAAAAAAGGCACATATGGTGTTGATAAAATTTCAAACAGAATTCTGAAAAGTTGTTCTAATTTTATAATTAATGTCCTCAGTTATACATGTAATACATCACTGACAGGGAATTTTTCCAGCCAGATGAGAATATGCATTTGTTAACATCTCATTATCAGCAAGATGGCAAGAATGATTTAAATAATTATCATACAGTTTTGTTACTGGCCTCATCTTCCAAAGTATTCGAAAAAGTAATGTACATAAGAGTAGTAGCAGAGCCAATTTAGTTAGCATATCACAGTTTCCATTCCAGAAGGGTTGGTCGATTGAGAATACAATTTAGACTTTCACTCACCAAGTGTTACTAGCGTTAAGTAATAAATTATCGCCAACTGATACTTTTGTAATCTTTCCAAGGCATTTGATTGTGTAGATCACGTTACCTCTTAGAAAAACTCAAATTTTATATTGTCGATGGCTTCACACATAACAAGTGGGAATCATAGATAACAAACAGAGTGCCAAAAGTTGTGTTGAATAATTCAAGCAATGCTGGAAGGAGAGAAACTTTTAGTGAGAGGGGAGAAACAAAATGAGTCCCTCAGGGTTTAATGTTGTGTGCACTACTATTCCTTATACTGGATGGTAATAATTAGACTTCCCTAATTAACACATTATAATCTGGAAACTAATTACCATACCATAGCCATACTTGGTAGCATTAATGTCAAGGACATGGAGAAGAGAAGTAATGCAGAAGCAATTCAACTGAAACATTTTTAATGTGCTGCGATGGTACATCATACCATTAGCTACTGGTACCATTACTGCTGCAAAAGGGGCGCAATATGGCGCCCTTGAGCCTCTAGAAGAGTCTGAACGCTCTGGACTGCAATCTGCACAGCAGAATGGAGTATATCCATAAGTATTCTGGCTACCTCTCCTGATATGCTGTGTTTCAGATCAGCATATGTGTGAATGTTTCCCTGATAAACCGTGTCAGTCAGATAGCCTCACAACCAGAAACCACACGGGGTGAGATCAGGTGATCGTGCCGGCCAAGCATTTGGTTCAAATGGCTCTGAGCACTATGGGACTCAACTGCTGTGGTCATAAGTCCCCTAGAACTTAGAACTACTTAAACCTAACTAACCTAAGGACATCACACACATCCATGCCCGAGACAGGATTCGAACCTGCGACCGTAGCAGTCGCACGGTTCCGGACTGCGCGCCTAGAACCAAGCATTTGGAAACGATCGGCTGATAATAAGATCGTTTTCGTATGTGTTTCGGAGAATCAGGAGGACTTCACGAGCGATGTGCGGTGGGGCCCCATCTTGCATGAGAACTGTTGAATTCAACGCGTCTGCGTCCTGTAGGGCGGGTATGACATGCTGGCGAAGCATGTCGGATTAACGCTGGCCAGTCACACTACACGTCTTTGGTCCCTGAGAGCCAACTTGCTCAAAAAAGAATGGGTCAGTGATGAACATAGCCCTGAAGCCACACCATACGGTGACACGTTTCCTATACAGAGGAACTTCATGCACAATGACTGGAGGTGAAGATCCCGACGCTCGGCAATTTCGTGTGTTCACCTCATCTGTCAGAGAAAGATGATCTTCAGCTATCCATAGGATGGTCCAGGCCCAGCCCTCGTCAGTTTCAATCCTTGCGAAAAAGTGGAGTGCGAAATCAACACTTCGTTGTGCGTCCTGTGGTTCAAGTTGCTGTACTACATCGATCTTGTGCGGATACCGTTTGAAAACGGTTCGAAGCAGCTTCCATACAGTGGAGCACGGGATGTACCAGCATTCTGATGGGTTCGCTACGGGCAATCTTTTAGCCAGCATCCTCGCCGACATCTTTATCAATTCCTTAGAAAAAAAGCTGTTTAACCGTGTCTCAGCCCCTTTACTAGGTATCCTTTCATACACAATATTCTAGTCGTCTATAACGGACCCGCCGATAGAACTGATCGTATATTTAAACTTCTTAACGACCTCCGTGAAAAAATTTCTTTCACTATTGAACTCGAAAACGATAACCGCCAATTAAATTATTTAGACTTGACGCTTATAATAGAAAACAATAACATCACTTTCAATATCTTTCGAAAAGAAACGTATACTGACCAAATCGTGCCTGCTTCCTCTTTTCATCCACAGTCTCAAAAATGGCCGTTTTTCATTCCGCAGTCCACCGAGCCACCCCCATACCACTTTCAACAGAAAAGTTTAATGAGGAGATTAATTTATTTAAAACTATAGCAGTCAATAATGAATATACGCCTAACATAGTGGACGATATCCTAAAAAGAAAACTGCAAGAACTACCACGCTCAACACCTCATGCACTGAAATTAACCCAAAAAAAGTTTTTCTATTCCTTTCATAGGACCCATTTCCTGTCAGATTCAGCGCATGCTTCGCAACAAATACAACTGCAATGTTGCCTTCTCTACTAATAATAATCTAAAGAGAAATTTCATTCATAATTTGAAATCCATTCGCTCCCCTACAGAAAGTTCTGGCGTTTATAAGATCATTTGCGATACCTGCTCCTCCTGTTATATAGGACAAACCGGACGTGCTTTCACCGTCTGATATAAAGAACATCTTTTGAGAAAGAACGGCACCAGTCCCCTAAATTCATTCTTTGCCGATCATCTCTTAATTACTGGACACGTGCCTAATGCCATAGGCGATAACAATATTGTGCATAACGAAAAGTGCGTAGGTTAGATGTCTTGGAGGAATTGGAGATTTTCAAACATCTCACTCGTCATGATGGCCTCATTCTCAACGAACAGCTGCAGCTGCGAAATAAAAACTTTTTTGACTGTATAAAGCCATTGCTTGATCTTTGATTCAGATTTCCTCATGCAGTTTACCGAAATGTTGTTTTCCTGTCACATCTTTGCTGTTTTCTTGTATGTCTTAACTAACGTTTTTCGTTGCAGAATGTATCTCTATTTAAAGCAGATAAATATGTAACTTCATCCTGTTATTATTAATGCTTACGTTGTGCCTGAATCAGCTGCATCACAATTTCATGTGTCTAATTTTGAATGTACAGTAGCCTAGTTGTTTCTGCGGCTACTAGATGGCGCTCGTAGCAACACCATGTTTACTTGCCCACACTTTCTAAAGTGGGCACCTCAGTCTTGTTGCAACCCTTGTCCACAGTACGAGCAGCCCTTAGCGGCTCGACATCTGGCAAGTGTTCATGACGTCGCCTTTCCGGCTGAGTTCTTTTTTAATATGTGACTTGTAAGTACTGCATGTTTTCGAGTCAGTACAAATTTTAATTTTATTAATGTACTATATACCTAATGTTTTAATACAGTTAGTATAATTCTGAAGACGACGCTCTTAGTAGCGTCGAAACCAGGTCAATTTTTGACTTAATATTTGTGACCGAGGGCTTATTTGTTACAATATAATTCTGAAACGGTCACTGAACCTTAACAGCTACGTTCAAGGTTTTACGTTTCTGAAAGGATTATTAAGTGGTTCTCTGAAAACAGACTCCCCTTAAATTTTGAAAAAAACGGACTATGTTCAGGACTGTACAACAAACTGAGTGATGCCAACAACTGATGTATCACTTGAAATTTTTGCGTGTACATATTGATAAAATCTTGATCTGGAAGAAGCATGTTACTTTTCTCTTTTTGTAATTGCTAATCTTGGAAACAAATGACTCAACCTTCTGACATACATTGCATCTTCCCACTCAGTAATGTCTTATGGAATAATTTCCTTGGGTGTCTCGTCACTTCGAAAGAAAGTACTGATAGCATTAAAACGAATAGTAAGAAGTGGTATTCACTCATGGTCGTCATGTAGGAACCTCTACAAAGAGTTACGCATTTTAATTGCACCACCACAACATATATATTCGCTAATGAAATTCGTCATATTTGAAAAGAACAGTGATGCTGATACATACAACACTAGAAGAAAATATCGCCTTTATTACCTGTTATTAAAGCTGTCAGTGGCTAGAAAAGAGTTCAGTATGCAGCAACAAATATCTTTGATCATTTAGCCAATAACATAAAATGTCTGGCAAGCGCAAAGGAGGTTTTAAATCTGTTCTTTTCTCTTGAACAATTATTTCAGTTTCGTGAACGAATTTCTAATTCAAAAGTGGTAGTCTGAAAAAAAGTAGGATGAATACTGCAAAATCTGTAAAACTGTCTCGTTATGTGTACCAAGAACAAAGCAGTGCAATCGTCTAAGAAGCAACGGTTACTGACACAGATCCAAAAGACTCCAAAATACACAAACGAATTTTCCCAAGATATTGCTACGCTGTGGTTTCCGGAAAGGTTGCACCTCAAGACTTCAAGTTCCTCAGTGTTGCGCGTTTCTCCATACATGCAGCGGCACTTAGCGTTGCCACCTGACTGTATCCTAACGACGTAGGTGGGGTACATGGATTGCTGTCGGCTCTCATAATGAACATTTCCAAGCCGTGAAATCTGTGATTCATTAGTTAACGAGAAATTTTTAGTTGTGTACGAGAGAAACAAACACCTTTCACTGAACATAAAACTGAAAATGCTCTGGCGTACATCCATAGCTACGTTACTTTCCTTACCAAAAGCATTAAACAGTTAGAATCTATCAAGCTGCCTTTGCAGAGGTCGTTGGAATTTGATGAGAATGTCAAATGCAGGGTGACTAAGAATACAGGTGATGTAGGATAAATGGCAGACAGTAAGTCTGACGCCGTTTTAGGAAGAAATCCACACTACTTAACTTTTGCTACTATCTGCAATATGTTCCAGAAGTCCTCTATCCAGAAATGTTCCATCTCCTAAAATTTGTACCATCAACGTCCTGTCATGTGGAGAGATCATATTTCTCCTATAAAAACGTTCTTTCTGATCGGCGACATTCTATGCCTGTAGAGAAATTTGAGAAGTACCTGATTATTCATTGAACTTCAAACTGAAATTAAAGGTACGACACCTTAGTGGTTAAGCTGAATATGGACATTTTAGTAAATACACGTGACTGAAAATAATTCTCCTTTAATACCGCAATATGCACTTCCAAAACGAAAAATAAGGTAATCTAAAGTGTACTTTCTAGTTGCACTTTCCCTGTTTCTGAAACGTAGAGCGCATATTAAGATAATATAGCAGGTTGTGGTGTAATTCAGAAATTGATTGCAGTTGAAATTATTGAATTATATTAAACGTATTATATATTTTCTTACAAAATTTACCCATTTTCATTACATAAATAAGAACACATTTTGCATGTTGATATCACATAACATCTACATATGCAACTCTACTCTGCAAACCACTGTGAAGTGTATGACGGAGGGTAAGTCCCATTATATTAAGTATTAGAGCTATTTCCCGTTAAAATTATATGTGTAACGTGGTAAAAATGTTTGTCTAAAAGGCTCTGAGTGTGCTGTAACTAGACTAATCTTGCCCTCATGGTCCCTGTGAGGGTGATATACAGGAGGTTGTGGTATATTTCTAAAGTCATCATTTAAAACCAGTTCTTGAAACTTCGGTAGTAGACTTCCTTGGGATAGCTTCCGTCTAACTTGATGTGTCTGCCAGTTCAGCTCTTTCAAGACCTCTGTGACATTCTCCTGAAGGCCAGAAAAAACTATGACCGTTCGTCCTGACCTTCTCTGTAGACGTTTAATATCCTCTGTTAGTCCTATTTGATATAAGTCCCACACACTTGAGCAATATTCTAGAATGGGTCGCACGAGTGATTTGAAAGTAATCTCCTTTGTCGACTGATTCAATTCCCCTAGTGTTCTACCAGTAAACCAAAGCCTGCTATCTGCTTTACCCACAATTGAGCCTATGTCATCATTCCAATTCATGTCCCTTCTAAGCGTGAGTTAGCCGATTCAACTGTGGTACTATGTTTTTCGTTTTGTGATGTGTACAGTTTTACATTTCCGAGCTTTTAAAGCAAGTTGTCAATCTTTTCGCCACTTTGAAAACTTATTAAGGTCTGAAAATTAATACAGCTTCATTCAGACTCTACTTCACCTTAGAAAAATGCATCATCTGTCAAAAGTCTGAGGTTATTATTAATACTGTCCGCAAGGTCATTGCTATACAAAATGAACATCAAGGGATCCAACACACTTCCCTGGGGTACACCCAAAGTTACTTTTGTATCTGTCGATGATTCTTCAGCCATCCTCCCTATCAAGAGATTATCAGTCAAATCACAAATTTTGCCTGATACCCTATACAATCGTAATTTTGATAATAAATGCAGGTGCGGTACTGAGTCAAAAGCTGTCCGTAAATCGAGAAAAACTGCATCTACCTGACTGCTTTGATCTATTGCTTTCAGGATATAATCTGAGAAAAGTGCGAGTTGGGTTTCACAAGATCTATGTTGTCAAAATCCATGCTGCTTGGCATGGCGTTAAACCCTGCTTATAAGAAAGAAAAAAAAGATAAGAGTCAATCGAAGATTATGTCATTACAGACTAAAGACACGTTCAGATCTGGGACCAATGTGGGTGGAATTAGCTAAAAGCACCCGGCCTTTACCTTAAGTCATTGAGGAAAACAATAAAAAAAGTGACATATGGGTGGTCAAATCATATTTGAACCCCTCTTCTCTCGAATGCTAATCCATTGGCCTGCTACTGTGACACAGTGTGACACCTCACTCGGTCGTAGAAGTTCAGAACTGCTATGTCCTGGTCACACTAAGGAAGAGATGGGACCGTTTACTGAGGAATCCGCGGCCTCAAGATTGGGGCTTGAGTAAAGAGTGAATGGAGGAGTACGTTCTTCGCCGATCATTCCTGCTTCAGTTCTCTGAATGATTCTTGTCGCACATGCGTTAGGAGGAAATACGATTCCCTGTACAATCACAAGACTATAACAGTTGAAAATAATAACGTTGCATAATTTCGAACAGAAATGCTGTTTGTGATACATGTATGGACGCTAAGAAATTGACATTGAGTTTACAAAGTGTTTCAAAAATATTCATAATAACAACGTATGAGAAGTTAGTCAACTTTCTTTTAGTGAATATCTTTTACAAAAAATAACCATTTACCTTCAAGAGTCTCTCAACTTAAGCTTGATATTACAGATTCATTTGTCATTGTAGAAATATGAATGAATACTTAAGATTACATTGGACACCAACTGCACTACTACATAGTTTTTGGCATTTTTATTTATCAAACTATCAAAATTTATCTTCCTGTTCCTTGCTGTTAGCTTGAGTCCATAATTTGCTTGCATTTATTACGCTGTCTGAGAGGAAGAACACCTAGTGTAGTCACATGTTGTTTTACCAGCAGTCTGTGTTATAGCGATTAGATGACGTTTTTAATTTGAAAAGTAATCTCTGTGAATAGTTGTGGTTTTAGTATTATGGCACAAGAGGTGCAACATTTATTTCTCACGCAAATAAAAAGTACTGAACACTACTGCTGCAGTGGAAGTATGAGACCGCTGTTTACGTGGTGGCAAGGTGAGAGTCAATGTCAGCCCACTCACCTGACATTGGTAGGATGATGGGATATAGTACTACCTGGAGAGTAGGGGTTTGGATGGGGCAGAGTTAGACTCTACCACTGCGTAAAAAATGACTTCATACTTCCACTGCCTAACGACTTTTATAAATTTTACTATCCACATAATTGCATTGTTCCTACTCTGTGATAAAACAGATGACTTCACCTCTAATGGTAGCTTTAAAACTGAATGGGTGACGTCTGAAAGCAGCTGTCAATTTAAATACATTTTGTTATGCAGGGAAGATTGCATACTGCAATACTACTACATTTATATAAAAATTCTCTTTCCTGCGTTAAAAATTGAAAAAAAAATTATAAGACACCATTGAAATTTCGAAACTTCGTATCATTTATCAATAATTTCTTCTAATCGGCCAGATCCAACTAACTTACGTCCAACCCACCAATACTGTTAATGAAGCAACAAATAAATAAGACTAATTTATGTTTCAAAATATCATTGTCTTAAGCAAATCATTACAGAATATTCTTAATTCTAAATATACATACTTAGAAAAAATTTTAACTACAAGGATCAACAGACATATACTATGTTACATATATACCCTAGGATATATACTTTGGGCATCTATGTAGGGTGCAATTCTTTGCAATTATACAAACCACAGTGTTACTATAAAGTCTTTGTATTCCTTGTAGTTGTAGTAAAAAATGTCTTATAAGCCTGAAAAGGCATTTCTGAAACAACGGCAAAAGTAAATGCTTGATTCGCTAAATAACCATGTTTACATCAATTGAGATCATTGAGATGAATAGTGAAGACATAATTTGTAAGACTATGCCTCTGCAAAATGTAGTAATGTGTTTGCTAATCGCTTTTCTGATTAGTTGTGGCTCAGAAACATCAGTCAATTGTTGTGTGCTGAACAAGAAAATAAGCCTTACCATTTCTAAGCAACGGTCATTAGAAGAAGGTATTTTACTTGCACTTAGCAGAAATATGAACAGGAGGTAATGTCGTAGGTGAGTGACAAAAGTCTACCCTGTCACCATAGCTGCAGATGAAGTCAAGAACAATGGTTGATTAAATGAGTACCAGTCGACCAGTTGCAAAGGCAGCTGAAGATGACTGCTTTCAGATTACGAGCATCCATTTTCGAGTTATAGTTATCTGTGATGCCAATACTGTATCACAGTCTGCACCTCAATGATGAAAAAGCATTGAAGAGCAACGGAGAATTGGAAACAGATGCTCTCCTGTCACCAAAACCTTGTCTTAATGTAAGCAGTGGAACAGAGTGAGAGGAGAGGAACCAATTAAGTAGTCTCCGTGAATATTAGCGTATAAACTCTATTAATTACTACTGTGTTGCTCTTCTGCTGCCAACCGTGTAAGATGTGGGGTACTAACATATTAAGTATACAGAATGCTACAGACGAAACGTTATCTTTCCTTGACAAAGAAGACATCTTGTACAACATACGGGATATTGGCTTCATCCAGAATAATTCCTTCTGGGTTACTAGTGTTCATTTTTTGTTTTCTTGCAATTGTTCACTTTTTGTGGTGCCAAAAACTGATTCGTCAACAGTGTTAGAAGCCTGAGGACGTACCACCAACATTCTTATTAATTGCCAGGAATCTTTCTTATTGTACTGTAACTCACAAGGTTTGGATTTTCACTGCTTAACTGTTTTTGTGTGATGTTCGTGTGTGTGTGTGGGGGGGGGGGGGGGGGGTTTGTGTGTGTGTGTTCTGTTTCATAGGAGGTTCAGGTTTGGGAGCGTTTGGTAACCAGGCGAAGCTAACTTTCGAGGAGCATGAAGTTAATATGTTTTCTTGGCAGTTCAGAGGGTGACGTAACGCTATATTTTTCTCAACAAAAGATTCAGCTTCATATAGTTACCACACAGACGTACCTCTGAAATCGTAAGGACATTACAAAAAGACTGCATATGTACAGCTATAAAATAAAGGATCGTTCACTGTTGGCGCGGCGTAGCGTCTTGGTTGACCCTCTGGGGCGGTCCTCACTCCGGCACCAGAGCGCTGTCCTGACTGTCATCGCCCTTGTGAGGATGGACGATCACTTTCCAGTGGATCATCGTCTGCTGGTCACCAGTCACAGCTGGGGACGCACCGGTAGGCCGCTGCTGTGCTATTGGGTGTGTGGGAGATGTTCCCACGACTGCAGGGGCAGCTGGCTGGTAATCGGGAGTAGTTTCCCTACTGTCTGCACTCCGTTCCGTTGGGGTATGTTCCCTTTCTAGTTGTAGACCATACAGAAGTCTCTCATCTGCCTCAAAGCTCTTATCCTGCTCAAAATCACGAACAGCATCAGGGCACTGGCACTGCAGGTACACGGTGAATTCATCAGGTTCATTCATGGGAGTGCCAGCGCTGGAACCTCTAAACACTCGCTGGCCTTTATGCTTATATAACAGTTGCACACTCTCCGGCAGTACCTCAGCAGCTGCTGGTAACTTGGCTCTGGCGCCTTGCTGTAACATTTTCTCAGTAACGGTTGAGCACACACTGTGTTGTCTGTTCTCACAAATGACATCAGTCCCCCCCTCGAAATCCGAGACATTCCTGGTTACGTATGGCACAGACTCGTTTTCACCAGTTCGAGAGTTCACAGGCGCGGACGGGAAGTTGTGGAGCAAGTCCCATTGAGTTGACAGCTCCGATTCCATAACACCATGAAAATTCTGATTAGGGTATTCGTGATCGTGTCTTAAAGTATTCATGTTACTGGACCCTAAAGCTTCATTCGGGACAGAGACTGCTGCCGGAGCTACAGTGTACTTAGGTTCTTTCCAGTACAGAACAGCTGGCATTACAGTCTCGCTACGGGATGAAGCTGTAGGCCTCTTCTCTTTCTGTGCCTGGCGAGGTGATGGTACAATATCGTGTAAGAAACAGGAGGAGGGAATCTTACTCTCAGCGGTTATATCTTCTTTACTAATTACACTCCTGGATATCAGCTCCTGCGAGCTCTCTGCCTGCGTTTTACGGTGGGCAGCTCCGAATACTTCCGACGAATCTTTTCCGAGAACGACAGTGCGGACCTCCGGAGACAGAACTTGCGTACCAACTTCAGCAAACATTATTCTGCGTGCAGGCGGCGACGGTGAGGAGCTGGTCTGAGACGCCACACTCCTTCCTTTGTGTCTACTGTGAGAGGGATCGATAACAATTTCCCTAGACTTTGTCTTCACTTTCCGACGGAGCACGGGCGTTACGTAGCTGTCGTCTCGATGGTTCAGACTCCTTTTGATACCTCTCCTACTGGCAACTTGCTCCACACTGCGATGCCGCCTCTCTGGCGACGTCCGAGATTCTCTCGACCCAATTTCCGACAATGTCTCTGCCACTCTTGTTCCGTCCACGGAGGTAGTGGAGCGCGCAAAGGCCGCCTGCTCTTGAATGGGAATCCAGGACTGCGGAATAGTGAGCGGGTCCTTGGGCACCGCGTCCTTTTCGTCCTCAGGGACGAAGGACGAGTAGCGGCTGAGCAGGCGAACCACTTCCACCTGGCGCTGCTGCTCATCCTCTGCCGCCGGCTGGCTCGTGGCGCTGCTGACACCCACGAGGCGGGGCGACTGCCTCTGCGACGGCGGGCACGTGCACAGCTTCTCGCTGTACTCCACTTCTTGGTCCAGCACGTCGCCGTCCCTGGTCGACGCCAGGCTCTTCAACGACGGCTTTGCGGACAGGGGGCCTCCACTGGAATGCAGGGGACACGGTGGCGTCCGGTCGGTGGCCTTGCCGGCGGGTTCAGCCTTCGTACTCGAACCAGCTTCGTCCGGCGAGGTGTGTCGTAGTTTGTCAGAGAATTTGACAGTCTGTTGCTTGGTTGCGTACGCCACTATTTGTCTGTCTTCGACAGAACCAAACGGCGGATGGGTTTCAGTCTCAGACGTATCACCGGGGGAAGAGCTCTCCGCCTTAATGATGATAGGTATGATGGTGTCTTCGAGGATCTGCAGCCTGTCCTCTTCTTCCCGGACCGGCAGTGGCTCGCTGCTCACCTCCTGCAGGCGCAGCGTCTTCCTGTCTGGCGCTGCCCACACGCGGTCCACCGTCTCCACTGGTTCACTACTCGCCAACTCTTCATCTCCGCCTTCGTCAGCTTCCGTGGGCTTCTGGTCGTCGTTCGATGTCAGTGTCGCCTGCTCCATTATCTCGTCGCCTCGCCCCTGCACTGACCAAAGAGACATGGTTACAACCCTTCGTTACTAAAATCTATAAAATCCAGCAGCTTCTCCCGTGTTACCAACCGCCTGAACGTTATCAACCGGATTGCGTACCTTACTGACTCGCCCTCTCCAGTTTTCTTCATAAAACAGGACTCGATATACTCTAAGACAAAAAGAGGCGCACCACAACTGAATTATCGGAATGGGATGGACTTCGGCAGATGCGATGTGTGTTTACAGACAAACATGTGATTACAATTTCAGAAAAATAGGACTGTTTATTCAAGAGAAAGGACTGTACAAATTGGGCAAGTCAGTAATGCATTTGTCCACCACTGGCCCTTATACAAGTAGCTATTCAGCTTGGCATTGATTGATAGAGCTGTTGGATATCCTCCTACGGGATATCGTGGTGTCTGTCCGATCGGTGTGTTAGATCGTCAAAATCGCGAGGTGGTTGGAAGGCCCTGCCCATAATGCTCCAAATATTCTCAATTGGGAAGAGATCTGGCGATCTTACTGGCCAAGGTAGGGTTTGTCTCCCACGAAGACAGTATACAGAAGCTTTCATCACGTGCAGAAGAGGATTATCTTGCTGAAATGTAAGCCCAGCATGGATTGCCATGAGTGGTGGTCTGATATGCCGCTATATTCTCTAGCAGGACCCTTTGGTTGTCATCAGCGATACCATTACAGCACAGTAGTATGTCGACGATATTCTACGCCTCGTTTCTTTGTCCTTCATGCAGCCCATGCTGGGCCTACATTTCAGCAGAATAATTCCATCGACTCACGTTGAGGGTTTCTATTGCTTGTCTTCGTGATTGTCAAACTCTACCTTGGCCATCAACTGATAATGTCTGGAGCATTATGGGCAGGGTCCTCCAACCACCTAGGGATTTTGACAATCTAACGCCCCATAGGACACAAGTTGGCCCGATATTTATCAGGAGGAGATCCAACAACTCCGTCTATCAATGGAAAGAGGTGGACCAACGCGTCATTGACTTGCTCTGTTTGGGAAGCTCTTTCTCTTCACTAAATCATACATTTTTTCTGAAATTGCAATCATATGTTTGTCTGTGGGTGTAAATCGCGTCTACCAATTTCTGTCCCATTCGGATAACTCCTTCGTGGTGCGTCGTCTTTTTTTCTTATACACTCCTGGAAATTGAAATAAGAACACCGTGAATTCATTGTCCCAGGAAGGGGAAACTTTATTGAGACATTCCTGGGGTCAGATACATCACATGATCACACTGACAGAACCACAGGCACATAGACACAGGCAACAGAGCATGCACAATGTTGGCACTAGTACAGTGTATATCCACCTTTCGCAGCAATGCAGGCTGCTATTCTCCCATGGAGACGATCGTAGAGATGCTGGATGTAGTCCTGTGGAACGGCTTGCCATGCCATTTCCACCTGGCGCCTTAGTTGGACCAGCGTTCGTTCTGGACGTGCAGACCGCGTGAGACGATGCTTCATCCAGTCCCAAACATGCTCAATGGGGGAAAAATCCGGAGATCTTGCTGGTCAGGGTAGTTGACTTACACCTTCTAAAGCACGTTGGGTGGCACGGGATACATGCGGACGTGCATTGTCCTGTTGGAACAGCAAGTTCTCTTGCCGGTCTAGGAATGGTAGAACGATGGGTTCGATGACGGTTTGGATGTACCGTGCACTATTCAGTGTCCCATCGACGATCACCAAAGGTGTACGGCCAGTGTAGGAGATCGCTCCCCACACCATGATGCCGGGTGTTGGCCCTATGTGCCTCGGTCGTATGCAGTCCTGATTGTGGCGCTCACCTGCACGGCGCCAAACACGCATACGACCATCATTGGCACCAAGGCAGAAGCGACTCTCATCGCTGAAGACGACACGTCTCCATTCGTCCCTCCATTCACGCCTGTCGCGACACCACTGGAGGCGGGCTGCACGATGTTGGGGCGTGAGCGGAAGACGGCCTAACGGTGTGCGGGACCGTAGCCCAGCTTCATGGAGACGGTTGCGAATGGTCCTCGCCGATACCCCAGGAGCAACAGTGTCCCTAATTTGCTGGGAAGTGGCGGTGAGGTCCCCTACGGCACTGCATAGGATCCTACGGTCTTGGCGTGCATCCGTGCGTCGCTGCGGTCCGGTCCAAGGTCGACGGGCACGTGCACCTTCCGCCGACCACTGGCGACAACATCGATGTACTGTGGAGACCTCACGCTCCACGTGTTGAGCAATTCGGCGGTACGTCCACCCGGCCTCCCGCATGCCCACTATACGCCCTCGCTCAAAGTCCGTCAACTGCACATACGGATCACGTCCACGCTGTCGCGGCATGCGACCAGTGTTAAAGATTGCGATGGAGCTCCGTATGCCACGGCAAACTGGCTGACACTAACGGCGGCGGTGCACAAATGCTGCGCAGCTAGCACCATTCGACGGCCAACACCGCGGTTCCTGGTGTGTCCGCTGTGCCGTGCGTGTGATCATTGCTTGTACAGCCCTCTCACAGTGTCCGGAGCAAGTATGGTGGGTCTGACACACCGGTGTCAATGTCTTCTTTTTTCCATTTCCAGCAGTGTATTATATTATAGCAGAAGAAATGAGATTAGCAGTGAGGGCAATGAGCTATGGCAAAACAGCAGGAACAGACGGGATGCATTCTGAATTTCTTAAGATGTTTGATGAGCAACAAGTAGGATGCTTAACAAGACCGAGCAATAAAATTTATAATTTGGGTACCAGCCCTAAAACGTTGCTTCAATCAAGAGTTTGTTGTTGGCAAAATAAAAACTAGGAGTTAAGACACGTAGCGATTTCAGAACTACAAGTCTGATCAGTCGCCTCCCGAAAACATTTCTAAAAAGTATTCTACTAAGTTTGCGAAGAACAAATGGCACCTACATAATTTCGCTTTATAACTACTGTCTGTTCCCAAGTTGCTGTGATCCACTTTCAAATCTATAGAAGTAGAAACATACACTGCGATGGCTATACCCCTTTTATTTATTATCCAAAGAGTATAACATTATCAATAGGGTATAACATTACAAGTAGTCGACGAGCTAACAAAAAGTGCGATAAATGAACAGAGACCTCCGTATCATACGTCATCTACACTGAAATCAGTATGCTGCTGCAAGAGCAGAAAACGTAAAATCTCACACATTAAAGATATACCGAGGCGTGAGAAAGGGCTATATTTTGTCGCCATTGATATTTAATCTAAATTCGGAATATTTCTTCAACGAAGACCTCGAAAATATCAAAGAAAGACTTGCCTTGAATGGACAGAAGCTGAACAATACTGCTACGCCGATGATACTGTAATACCTGCTGACAGCTTAAAAGTCTTCGATATCTTTAAGTTCGAATCAATGAAAGTAGCGAGCGTTATGGCCTAGAAATAAATATAACTAAAACAAAATTAATGTTCATCAGCAAGTAGAATATACCAAACTCTCATCTAGGGACGATTGGTAAACTAATTGAGCTACTAAATAAACACAAATATCTGGGAACTACCATGAAAAAATAATGAGAAAACTCGCAAGAAATTAAAATCCGCATTGAGAAAGCCACAGCCGCGTTTTGTAAAACTGAGTAATGTGTTCAAGAGGCATCATCTCTCAATTGAAACAAAATTAGAATTTCCACGTTAGTACATATTTCCTACCTTTTTCTAGGCAGCTGAGACCTGGACTTTAATCGAGACGACGAGCAAACAACCTAAGGTATTCAAGATGCGGCTGTACGGTAGAAAGCTAAGAGCGCCATGGACATGTAGTGATTATCAACTACATCATCCACAAAATGGAAAAAAAGTCTTAAACACAGTAAAATGCAGAAAATTACAATATCTTGTCCATGTACTGAGGAATGGAAAAAAGTATAAACTGCTGCAGAACATTCTTCAAGGAACGATACTTAAAGGGGCGCCACGACGTTCGGATCACTTATTTTCTTCAAACTTCGTGTGGTTTTAGCGGTCAATGAGAAGAAAGTAACATGCAAGTACGAGTAGTGAGACGTACTACTCAGGCAATTTCGAGAAAATCGCAAGAGAAGTTTTACACGTCGAGTATCTGCCGGAGTGTTGCGGTTGTCCAACACGAGACAGAGGTGGGGGAAGTGGCGCCGAAGTTCAGTAATTGGTGGATCGCTGGATCGAGTCACGCTCAACTTCTTTGGTTTTGTTTTTTAGGTTTATGTTTTTTCAATGCTGGTCAAATTACTTTGTACATATGACATCTGAAAGGTAATCTAGTGAAGAAATTCGTGTATTTGCATGAATTGTTACTTAATTTGGCGTGTATTTGCATGAATTGTTACTTAATTTGGCTGTTTACCATGATTACAATAATTATTATATTTACAATTATCGACAAGTAAATTACCAAAACGCAAAAGTTTTCCAGAAAACGCATGCCTGTCGTAATTTGCGGAGTCCGTTATGCCTGCAGTCAGGTAAGGTAGCCGGAACTGCAATGCACTTGGATGCTTAGTCCTGCAGACAAAGAGTCAGCCCCCGTTCGGGAGTTAACTTGCGTAACGATAAGACCCTGCTAAATGTAGCAGGAACGAATAGTGTCCGTACGACTTTTTTTGAACACCACAAAATTTACATTTACGCTGCAAAAACGGATGTGACTCGTGAGCCTTCGCCTGCTGCGGATGAAGAATGTCACGAAGACACAGTGCATAATGCAGTTGCAAAACGTCAGTCAAAAAATGCGTTCATGTACTTCGATAGTCTTCTTCAAGAAGCGGACCTCACTGATACAGAATCATTAACAACAATTTCTGCAATTTCTTCTATTGGCGATTGGAGAAGAACTTTATCGGTCTGCCGTCGAAATGTTGGGAGAAAAGATGATTATTACTGACGAGGACCTCATTCATTCCAACAAAGTATATGAAGATGGTCTATTCCGTGAAAGAGGAGACTTTTCTGACGATGAGGATCATGAGCTAGCCAAAAAAGGGAAAAGCTGGATACATTATTTTAGAGACAAAAATACACTCCTGGAAATTGAAATAAGAACACCGTGAATTCATTGTCCCAGGAAGGGGAAACTTTATTGACACATTCCTGGGGTCAGATACATCACATGACCACACTGACAGAACCTCAGGCACATAGACACAGGCAACAGAGCATGCACAATGTCGGCACTAGTACAGTGTATATCAACCTTTCGCAGCAATGCAGGCTGCTATTCTCCCATGGAGACGATCGTAGAGATGCTGGATGTTGTCCTGTGGAACGGCTTGCCATGCCATTTCCACCTGGCGCCTCAGTTGGACCAGCGTTCGTGCTGGACGTGCAGACCGCGTGAGACGACGCTTCATCCAGTCCCAAACATGCTCAATGGGGGACAGATCCGGAGATCTTGCTGGCCAGGGTAGTTGACTTACACCTTCTAGAGCACGTTAGGTGGCACGGGATACATGCGGACGTGAATTGTTCTGTTGGAAAAGCAAGTTCCCTTGCCGGTCTAGGAATGGTAGAACGATGGGTTCGATGACGGTTTGGATGTACCGTGCACTATTCAGTGTCACCTCGACGATCACCAGAGGTGTACAGCCAGTGTAGGAGGTCGCTCCCCACACCATGATGCCGGGTGTTGGCCCTGTGTGCCTCGGTCGTATGCAGTCCTGATTGTGGCGCTCACCTGCACGGCGCCAAACACGCATACGACCATCATTGGCACCAAGGCAGAAGCGACTCTCATTGCTGAAGACGGCACGTCTCCATTCGTCCCTCCATTCACGCCTGTCGCGACACCACTGGAGGCGGGCTGCACGATGTTGGGGCGTGAGCGGAAGACGGCCTAACGGTGTGCGGGACCGTAGCCCAGCTTCATGGAGACGGTTGCGAATGGTCGTCGCCGATACCTCAGGAGCAACAGTGTCCCTAATTTGCTGGGAAGTGGCGGTGCAGTCCCCTACGGCACTGCGTAGGATCCTACGGTCTTGGCGTGCATCCGTGCGTCACTGCGGTCCAGTCCCAGGTCGACGGGCACTTGCACCTTCCGCCGACCACTGGCGACAACATCGATGTACTGTGGAGACCTCACGCCCCACGTGTTGAGCAATTCGGCGGTACGTCCACCCGGCTTCCCGCATGCCCACTTTACGCCCTCCCTCAAAGTCCGTCAACTGCACATACAGTTCACGTCCACGCTGTCGCGGCATGCGACCAGTGTTAAAGACTGCGATGGAGCTCCGTATGCCACGGCAAACTGGCTGACACTAACGGCGGCGGTGCACAAATGCTGCGCAGCTAGCACCATTCGACGGCCAACACCGCGGTTCCTGGTGTGTCCTCTGTGCCGTGCGTGTGATCATTGCTTGTACAGCCCTCTCGCAGTGTCCGGAGCAAGTATGGTGGGTCTGACACACCGGTGTCAATGTGTTCTTTTTTCCATTTCCAGGAGTGTATATTCAATTAGAATAGCAAAATAACAGCACACGTAGACTCTACAAACTCACAGATAAAAGCATCTGGAAGTTTAAAAAAAAAGGACGATTGGAAGATATGAGAAGAAGACATAAAAGCAATCGATAAAAATGCAATAATTGATTCGTGGACCAATGGCCGCATCGTGGAGGCTCGACAAAATCATCAGCAAGTAAGTGCACATTTTTATCAACTTTACGTAAAATTTTCTTATCTTCAACAACCGTATCTGAACTATAAATTATGGCAATGAAATGAAACTTTGACTTTACTTATCAGGTAACAGCAAGAAATTTACAGCAGTGGACGTTGGCTGCTGCAGCCTAATTTCGTTCGGAGAATTTTATCTTTAAAGCATCACTTCCATGGGTTAGAAATTCAAACAATGACACAGAATTCGGCGGAGGGAGATCACGGCATATGTAACAACATATCTACAACTTGGCAAGAAGCGCTGGAAGCCGCAAGAAAGTTTCAGCTGCAGACGAAGGCAGTTAACCGAAATTTTGATAAAAAATGGGATTAATGTAGATCAGACTGGTTTATCAACAGCCTTCCAAATTGTTCATGTTCGGTCGACAAAGAACGAGAAATTGCCCCTCGTGAAGATGCTATCAAAATACGTTCTAACGTATGTCACCAATTATCAGCACCGATGAAACTTCCTGACAGATTAAAACTGTGTGCCGGACCGAGACTTGAACTCAGGACCTTTGCCTTTCGCGGGCAATTGCTCTACCATCTGAGCTACCCAAGCACGACTCCCGCCCCTTCCTCACAGCTTTACTTCTGCTCAGGAAGCAAATCGAGTACAAAATGAGTTACTAGAGAGTTTATGTCAAGTTATTCCCTGGCAAGACAAGACGATGTGGCTGCGTTACGACGAAGTCAGTGAAATAGCAGATAGGGTAGAGGTTTTATGACAGTAGCGGAGCAAGTATCTCTACACTGAGAAGAAGACTCTGACCGTTTGCATCGCTTCGACATAAAGTAAAGTGAAGACATTCAGTCGTTGCTCGGGCTCAAAGCAGATCAAGAGGATACTAACTGTAGGAATCATGAGGCACTGTTTCACCTCCAGTGCACCGCTGTTTGCATTAGTGGTGCAGAAAATGGCACGAAAAATGCAAGCTCTGGAATTTAATAATGAATTTAAACGTAGGTGGCTGAAATCAGTAGAACTGCATGATCTCTGAGACTCTGTTCCACATAAGAAGCGCACCACTGTTCCGACTGCTGGACAGATGCGAAATTGAGTATGAATTTGATGAGGACAAGAACTGAAGGCATTTGGTGTCTGTACTGAAACACTTTGTTCCAGACCCCTCGAATGCTCTGCATCCCACGATATGTATTGATCAAGTCAAGAGTGAATTACTGATGTCATGGTCTACGCATTAAAACCATTTTTGTAAGTGGGCGTGTCAGGGAATAATTCACAGCCTAATGCAAAATTAGCATGTGAATGCAAGACTATGATGAGTTTATACTGGTCCAAGAGGATACTGATCCAAAAGTAACCATTACAAAGTGAAACTTGGAATCTGAACGATGAACTCGTATGGGAACACTCTGTACCAAATCCCATACAGTATTTCAAGGAGATGGTACGAAGCAAACAGCTTCTCGATGCCCCATATGGTCCTCCATAATGGTGCACATATGATTGACAAAACTCCCTAACCGATGAAAGCGAGAATTATTGGTTGGTGGAAGAAACTTGCATGACGTTAAGATATTTCAGTATCTACTGTAGCAGCTCGGATATATTGTGGTACTGAAGTACGAGAGTCCACGCGTTTTGTGAGTAATAGATGCCCTCCGGAAGGAAGATGACTGGAGAATATTAATCAGCAGTCAAGGATTTGCCACAACAAAATAGTAACCACTGGAGTAGGAAATCGCAGAGGGGCCATTGGTCTCCATAGGGTAGATACAACGGGAGAAATTTTGATCGTCAACAGAGAGAAGCTTATCGCGAGCAACCAGGATAGTCAGAATTAGGAACGTAGACCTCTCCACAATAAAATGTATTATGGGCATAATGAAGTGTCCCAGGCCACCTGTGGGGCTTTTCAGATGGCCAAGCTGCGTACAGTAACTCACACGCTCCACTATTTCCAATAGTACACATAATATTAGGTGAAATTTACGCCCCTGACCTGTTTGCCTCTAAGCCCCGGACATGTCAGGGATTTCAGTATGACTTAGTATCAGAATATCAGTAGTACCTACTTCCACGTTTGTCACTCCACACCGTCACTGTATAACTGTGAGGTGACATAAGCCCTTGCAGATCATTTTTTGAATGTTGTTGGGAGGCGGGCACAGTGATCTCAGATAACGGGCCACAGTTCCACTTGAACAGGTGGCAAGCACTCATGCAACAGAAGGCCGTCAAGTTCACATACGTTTCAAGATATCATCGGACCTCCAATCCAGCAACGAGACTAATGAGGAACTGGTTAAGACGTGTCAACTGCACTACAGTTGACAACATCGTGCTTGGGACGTCTTTCTTAATGATTTTCGAGTATCTTAAATGAGCTACCAAATGAGTCAGTGGGCATGGCTCTTGTACTTGTTCATAAAACCAGTGTCCTGGTGACATAATAAGAGAGTTGCTCATTGTTCCACCAGCTGGAAGGTAAGAGCACATATAGCTGGTGAAAATGGCACTAAAGAGATTTCAAGAGAGGAGTAGAAGATAGAAGGAAAGACAGAAGGTTACAGTGAGAAAAATGAGCTAGCAGTCGGAGATAAGGGGTTATTACAGTGCTGCTGACAATCCGAAAAGCACAGGAACCTGTGCGGTAATTTTTTAGTCTTTATTCTGAGATGTTCATGGAATGAAAATTATTCATGACAACGTCATTGTAATAGAAACAATTAGGACCATAAGACTGAAGCTTCAACAACACATTTCTAAAATTAAAAAGTTTGGTAAATGATACTTAAGTGTGCTTTCATACAGGTAATTACTTGACTTCGTGCCTGAGATTTAGTGAGCTATTGTCTGTGATTGTGTATACTTTGTTCCATGTTAGAAGCAATAATTCCAATTGATTTAGTAGAGTGCATTTTGTTTTTGCTAATATTGTATGGGGAAGACTTTTGCTGTGTGCAATTTCAACTTTGAATGTTAATTATCCCAAAACATGAAATGGCCGAAAATGGTTCAAATGGCTCGAAGCACTATGGGACTTAACATCTGAGGTCATCAGTCCCCTAAACTTAGAATACTTAAACCGAACTAACCTAAGGAAATCACACACACACATCCATGCCCGAGGCAGGATTCGAACCTGTGACCGTAGCAGCAACGCGGTTCCGGACTGAAGCGCCTAGAACCGCTCGGCCACAGCGGTCGGTGAAATCGCTGACCACAGTAAAAAAAAAATGAACTGGCCATACTATGGCCACCAAAATACTTAGGCAGTCTTCCTCCTTCTGCAACTGTATGACTAAAAGAGCTATTTAAATTATTGTACAAAATGGTCTAATTAACAAAGACAGTGGTCAACAAATGCGTCAGGCGATGGACGCTGCACTGAGTTTAAAAAAAGAAAAGCGTTCCCATGCTGGGAGGTCTGCACCTAACAGCAACAGCGCAGACACTGGAGAACAGGGTTCAGAGCCAGGCGCCTTTATAGCCCAACACCGCCACCATCCATCGCGGTGGCCGCTTAGTTAGCAATAGGAGAAGAGTGATGGAGGGAGTAGCGGCCAGCATGTAGGAGACGCTGACAGGAGCGGTACCGCAGTCATGGGAAACCTGGAGTAATTACGACGTGACTTGGCTGGACACCCAAGAATTTTTCAAGGTAAAAATACGCTAGAGAAAATAAGATCGCATATTGCAAGAAGTACTGTAAAGTGAATTACTTTTCAGTTAGTTGTGGAAAGTCATGTTCTTTTTTTGTACCTAACTCCCATATGATTGCAAAGAACCAATGGAGATTCAGGTTGGAGTCATATTTCGTTCTGTCTGTGTTTTGTAACTAACTCTCTTATTTTTGTAAAGAAACAACAGAGGGTCAAGTCAGAATAAGTAGTTTCGTGTATATTGTCATTTATGTAAGTCTATAATTTGTTTGATCTAGTTGTTTGAGGACAAACCACAACGAGTCTGAGGACGGGACTCGCCTCACACATGAGCACAACAGACGATCGCCTGAGGCCATCCATCTACCTGTAGTCTCAAGGGACCCAACTAGCGGCGAGCTGGACACAAAAGCAGAGGTGGGGAGGGCATTCACTGTCCCGGCATGCGACTCAACTGACTGTTTACTCTCACTACGAGCCTTCCTTGGGGTGAGCAATAGATGGTGTCACCCTCGTGTCTCCCTTTGGCAATAGTAAACCAGTTGACTGAATGACATCCGGAGTGGGCCAGTACTCACGCCTGCACTCAAGAGTTGTCGACACGCATCTTCACCACCCGCTGTGGCGTGGCCAGACTGGAAGCGGCCAGTTTCCCTTTCCCTAGCGAGAGCCATGGCACACAATCCGTGTTTACTTGTTAATTTTATTGTCCCACAATGTGGGAGCATGGAGGAATGCTGTGCTGAACACTGAATGTGGGTGCATGAATAAACACTGTGCTCAACACTGGCTTTCTTTGAACTGAATTTGGTAACAACTTCATTGAGGATTTCATACTGGAATACTAAATTTTATTTCCCTAGTGATTAGGATTCTCCAGAATATACATTCCTCTGAAACATTTTCTAGCAATAATAAACGACTGAGAGGACACTTTTGAACTATGGAATATGCATCTCACTATGAATAATGATACCTCAAGCAAATGAGCGACCACTACCTACATGTAAGTTGCTGGCAAATATTTATATCCCTTGTGCATTCTGTAGTGGTGTCATTGCCACATATGTGTATCCAATTACCACACAGACATTATTGGTTACATGAAATGGCCTGAGACTGTTGGGGGCTATCCTGGACATCGTCGCTAATTTGAGCCATTTGTTTGAAGGAAGATGAACTGATGGAAACTATAGTCAGCAGAGAACGGACAGTATTCAACGTGTGATTAATGCAAATGTGGAGATGAATTCGCAAGACTACAATCCAATATCATTTTGTCTGAGTTACCGCTTTTGCTCATGCCATCCTCCGAGTACTGTTCGAACGAATGTCCATCGCCCGAGTATTCTACACCTCCGTCTATTCTTTTAACCTTATATGACAGGAGTGTGGAACAATGGGTAAAGCTCGTCTGACGAGTTGCAATCCTAAGTCAGTTATTTTATATGTATTTGTTTCTGCATTATTCTTGTCCATTTCGCGCATTCTTTATGAATGACACTAGTATGTCTCTTTTGCATACTTAAGTAACAGTATAGGGTATCATCATTTCATGCCCTCAATACGTATTATTGCTTGTATGTGTGGCCTTCGCCCTGCACTTCTGTACTTATTGTTCCTATAAACTTTTATTGGTCCACCGCACCATTCCTGTTTTCTGTTATGTGTACCTGTAGCCCTTGTGTCAGGAGTTAATCTTATTACATGCCTTCAACAACTTTTGCCTGAAAGTGATAATGAACGAATATCACTCTTTAATATCCAGTGTCACTGTCACCATGACATTTTTTGATCTATTTTCTTCCTATTTTCCTTTCATACTTATGAGTTTTATGGATAAATGCTTACTCGTGTACAGAGTTAATACATAATAAGTTAAATGACGATCTAGTCAAGTTACACATAGTTAGCTTATCACAGGTACACTAACAAGTAGAGTTCAATTTAATTCTGTCGTATCTTTGTTTAGCTTCATTTGTCTGGTAGGACGATGAGTCTAATGAATCTAATTAATTGTCTAATTGCAACTTTAATTGTTATCATTTGCATAAGGGGGCAACGATCCCAATAAATCAAACGAGTTGCTTACTTGTACCTTTGTTTTTTGTGTCATATGTGTATTATTTCGTATTTTTTAAGCTTTTTGGTCTCTCTGTGTTTTATCAAATTCATCCTTGCGTTTTTAGAAATTTTATGACCAGTTAAAATTACCTCTTGGGTGTAATAAAAAATTGCTTTTCTACATCTACGTGGATACTCTGCAAATCACATTAAAGTGCCTGGCAGAGGGTTCATCGAACCACCTTCAACCTCGTATAGCGCGCGGAAAGCGCGAACACCTATATCTTTCGTACGAGCTCTGATTTCCCTTATTTTATCATGATGATCGTTTCTCCCTATGTAGGTCGGTATCAACAAAATATTTTCGCATTCGGAGGAGTCACTTGGTGATTGGAATTTCGTGAGAAGATTCCGCCGCAACGAAAAACGCCTTTGTTTTAATGTGTCCGCCACAAATCGTGTATCATTTCAGTGACACTCTCTCCCCTATTTCGCCATAATACGAAACGTGCTGCCTGTTTTTGAACTTTTTCGATGTACTCCGTCAATCCTATCTGGTAAGGATCCCACACCAACCTGCAGTATTCTAAAAGAGGACGTATGAGCCTAATGTAAGCAGTCTCCTTAGTATATCTCTTACAGTTTCTAAGTGTACTGGCAATTAAACGCAGACTTTGGTTAGCCTTTCCCACAACATTTTCTATATGTTCCTCCCAATTTAAGGGTTTCGTAATTGTAATTCCTAGATATTTAGTTGAATTTACGGCCTTTAGATTTGACTGATTTGCGCTGATTGACTTGCACATTTACACATATAATATGGAAAAATATAGAAATTATATAAAAACATGGAAAATATGAAAAATATGCGAAATTTGGCTGATGAGTGAATCACACAGCTTGATACTGATAAGCACATTGCAGTCACTTTCCTCTTCGGGTGCTACCCGCAAGTGGAGAGATGAAATGCATTCATAAGGGCTGTAAAAATTTTAACCCTTTTAATATACGCTGAAGAAAAATACACCTGCAAAATTTTCTTCAAAAGCAGAAATATCATGAAAGGTGGTTGTGTATGACAGTTTTCATTTCTGGCTGTTGATACTGCCAAATTATCCTATATAAGTTGCGCAGACGGCTTTTCTGTGTCTGTTCGCTTGTGAAGAGACAACGGATGGTGTGTTTATAGACAGCGTCCCTCCGAACTTTTTTAAATATGAAGACATTATTAACATTCTACGTCTTTATTCTTCATGTCTACATACCTATTTCTCAACATAGCCACAGTGGCGATAAACACTTTTCTCCCAACGACAGACCAGTTTGTTGAAAGTGTCACTGTAAAATGATTGACGTTGTTGACGGAGCCAGACTCACCTCTGTTTGGATCGCTTTATCACTATCAAACTGAAGTCCTCGAAGGTGTTCTTGAAGTTTTGTAAACAGATAAAGTTGCGTTGGGCCAATTCTAGACTGTATGGAGAATGATCGATGACAGTGAATGCAAGGCTTTGGATTGTTGCAAGTGGTTCAGTTGCCGTGTGTAATATGGCATTATCATGCTGAAGGAGAAGGTGCTTCATGTGTGGACAAACTTTTCGAATTCGAAAAACGATTACAAATTCAGTTTCTCATGCACTGGCCTAGTTAATTTACATATCGCCCTGTCACACGCTACAATTCTGAGCCCTCTAGGGGCAAAAGGCTGCAAATATATAGACATGAAGCATAAAGAAGTAGAATGTTAACAACGTTTGTTTTACTTTAAAAAAACCTTAAGAGTTTTCACATATAAATTTCGGGGGGAACTTTTCAACACGCCCTCGTACATTTATTACATTTGCCAACAGGTATCCTCCCCCTCTTCCTCCCTGTTTCGCAGATAATCTTTACATAGTGTGAATGTGTGAGAATGTATTTTTAAATGTGCCAGTCGGGGAGGCAGAGACATTCATGTGTATTCTGGGCTGCGTAATATCAGTACTGCTGACTTTCCCCGAATAGGTGTGGCAAAGTGCTTTTTTTTTATCCAAAGCATTACACTGGTCTTTCTTTGTGTGCAATATTGGCAATGAGAGTTTGCCGCAGTAGAGTAGTGAAAACACTGGTAGTCGTGGAAACTGCAATTGGCTGGCTCTTTTTGAACAACTGATCCGTCGACACTGTACAAATCGAGGTGCTTCCCACTGCGTTCCACCAAGCGTTAGGTTATGCCCATCCTCCTTCAGTAAAACGGTCTGCAGAGTCCACTCTCTACTCGCTTTTTCAGAGCTGCCGCCTTGGTAAGACGTTATGTTCTTTGGTACATATCTTCATACAATTTTGTTAGGTTAGAGCAGATTGTTTCTTGTTCATTATGAGAAAATCATTTTATTCAGTACCTGTAATATTCAGAAGTGCTTTTTGGTACATCTTGGTTTTTTAAAACAATTTTCATGAGTACTGCTGAAAGTATACTTCAGCTTTGCTCATGTCGAGGGCTTCACGTGCCATCAGCACTGGGCCATATTTGATCAATAACATATCATGTGATGCGTAAAAATAGTCATAGAAACTGTGACTTTCCTTAGGTCATTTGTGGCACTTAAATCACTCTGAAATTTTTCGAGTGACGAACCACATGTAGAAGATGTAATGAAGTTACAAATGCAGTCTGTCCCAAAGAGTACAGCACCATATTATTTGGAGAATGAACCCCATATCAAAGCACACTACTGCATCAGTTCGACGATTACATATTTTATCACTGTTAATGAATTCTCACCGCGGCCTCTCTAGCTAACCAGTGTAGTTTCAGTGGTGGCAGAATGAACTGTTTCCCTTCTCTTACTAAGTTAGTGCAGTATTATTGTATGATTAATATAGAATTTTCCTTCATTTCCAATTTTTCGTGACCCCATTGTTAAGTTCATAACGCTGGTTTTCTTTCCTGATATTTGTAACTCAGGTGTGACCATTAGGAGCTGTAATTTCATTTTGCTGTTTCAGTGTTAGATCATGTACTTTAATATGCTCTATTAACCACGATAATAAATTGTCAGCATCAGTGAGTACTGTTTAACGAATATTTCTCCTCGCCTGACACTTTTCACTTCCTGAATATTGTTTCCTCCCAAACGATAATGACCGAAATGTTTGAATTATATATAAGAGGTAATAGAGCTTATAAGAGACATGCCATGTGTACCTGTACAAGGACCGAATCACTGAAAGTGTTGTGTTGTGTAAATTGATATCAGGGTTTTCTTTTCGTGAAGAGTTCTGATTGGTTGGCATTGCATATACGTTAAGCGTGAGAACACATAGATTACCTAAGTTACTTCCATATGAAAAGTCCATTTGGCAGTTTGCGTATCACCTCAACACAGACTTTAGTCACAGACGTCTAAGTCCATTAATGCAGACAAATGATGAGCATGCATCTTGTATGGGGTAAACCTGCTTCAGGATGTAGAAATTAACGACAGATGAGCAGACACCTGACCAAAAGTAGCGCGGTTATACTAACACGTAAGATAGTAATCGGTTTTATTTTCAAAACCGATAGATCATAAATAGTGAATACTTTAATTTCACCAAAACCACTAATCAGATTACGCTGTTTGCCTCTTTTAGAGCTACAGTACTAGTTGCAGAAATTACTACAGTTGCATTTGAAAAGATAAAGTTGAAATCCATATAACTGTAATTAACATAACGATGAAGAGACACTATACGTCATTTAGTAAAGACTTTTTCACAGTTGCTTTGGGTGAAAACAGAATTTCGATATCTTAAACAGTTCAGGAAACAACTTGGTTTGGTGGCCCTGTACATTTCTTCACTCACAATACATTGGGCACTAAATTACTGACATATGCCCCAAATGCCAATACCGAGCTCAGCGCAAAGAAGACGTCTTAATCTAAGTATATACAATCTTTTCTATAAGACTGTGATCAGCTGAAACATTAATTATTTACAGCTTTTTCCCAAATTTTGTTCATGTTTTTTTTATTCTATGGAGAACATATTAGTTACTTCAGTACGCCATATTCGCTATATTTTTATCAGACGTCAATTGGGTCCACATCTTCCACAAAGCAGGCATCATGTTGGCGGAACCTGGCTCTGAGGCCTCGCGAACTTTTATGAGCCGTTGGAAATCATATATGACGTTTACTGTTTGTGGGCGATAAATGACCTACGTGATTCACGCCATGGGAAGAAAACCGTTTCCGGCCGTTTGCAAAACACGCGAGACGCTACGGCCTGCAGGGTAGGTTATATGCCATCGTACACCACTCTTGCTTCTTATGTCTTTCGCTCATCTCAGCCCCGCCGTGGTTTTCTTGATATCATTTCATAACTTTTCATTTAACTCATGCTTGATCATAAGTAAATCCTGATACTGAATACTAGTGCATTCTTTCCTTCCCGTTTCATTGCTCAATAGCCGTTTTCCTGTTTGTTTGTAAATCTTAAATGCAGAATAGATTTTCAGCTCTGTGCGCCTCTTATTGTTATGACCGTGGCACGGCAAAAATATGGAAAACCCAAATTCGCTACGCAAGAAAACCGCTGGCATTCAAAACAGCTTCCAGTTGTCTCGGAATCAATAAACACATGTCCTGTACGGTTCTAATGGGGAATCTTACATCACTCTCCCTGGCAAATGGTGGCAGTTTCAGGTAACGATGATGGAGGTGGATAGAGATCACGCACCGTTCTCTCCGAAGCAGAGAGGCTCAATAATGTTGAGTTCTGATGACTCTAGTGGTCAGACTAAATGTGACAATTCATCCTCGTGCTTATAAAACCAGTCTTCGAGAGTACGAACTGAGAGGTTTTGTCTTCTTGGAGCACATCATCACGATTAGGGAACGATCATTGTATCATGAGATGCATCTGATCAGTCAAAATGATCAGATGATCCTTGTCAGCAAGATCACCTTGCAGATTAATCATATGACCCATGGAATACCATGATTTGGCCGCCCAAATCATCACCAAATACCATCCATGTTTCACTCATGTGACGTAAGCTCGACCAGTTGGAATCAGTGGCAAACAAGACTCATCCGACGAAATTATTTTCCTTTATTGCTCCATAGTCCACTTTTTATGGCTTCGGCACCACGTTTTCCTATACGGGCTTTTCCATCACTGACGAGTGGTTTTGGAATGCCAACTCGCCCTACAATTGCCGTCTTGTAGATATCCTTTCTTGTTGGTTTGGTGCCGACAAGGTTAGCGACTGCGATATTCGGTTCTGTTGTGACTTTTGTACCTGTTGTCCCCTTATTTTTCGTCACAGCCCTCTTCAATTGGCTCTAAGCTCTATGGGACTTAACATCTGAGGTCATCAGTCGCCTAGACTTAGAACTACTTAAACCTCACTAACCTAAAGACATCACACATATCCATGCCCAAGGTAGGATTCGAACCTGCGACCGTAGCAGCAGCCCGTTTTCCTATACGGGCTTTTCCATCACTGATGAGTGGTTTTGGAATGCCAACTCGCCCTACAATTGCCGTCTTGTAGATATCCTTTCTTGTTGGTTTGGTGCCGACAAGGTTAGCGACTGCGATATTCGGTTCTGTTGTGACTTTTGTACCTGTTGTCCCCTTATTTTTCGTCACAGCCCTCTTCAATTGGCTCTAAGCTCTATGGGACTTAACATCTGAGATCATCAGTCGCCTAGACTTAGAACTACTTAAACCTAACTAACCTAAGGACATCACACATATCCATGCCCAAGGTAGGATTCGAACCTGCGACCGTAACAGCAGCCCGGTTCCGGACTGAAGCGCCTGGAACCGCTCGGCCACAACGGCCGGCCCTCTTCAATAACCAAGTAACAAGATTACTCAATACACACTTTGATTCGAGCTGTGGCTTACCAATTGATGTTTTTCCGATTTTCCCGTATGCAGTATAAATTTTCGATACAGAGTCTTGGAACACCAAACACTTTGACTATCTTGGTTACAGTAGCACTCACCATACGAGCACCAACAGTTGGGCCACGTTCGAATTCACTTACCCCAGACGCAATGCAGTCACAACTACACAGAACACTGTTGTGGGCACGTATTGAGGACAGGTGCCGTTCGTGGTCAAATGCAACAGCGCAACCTGCAGGCTTGCCTTTATACGCAAGCACTGCACTTCTCGCTGTATTTCTAAATTTTTGTCCTACCCCGCACATCCCTCTAATAAGCTTTCATTGATCAAAATTCAAACTGACTGCTTGATTGACGCCTGTAAGTAGGACCTAGTTAAATACTTGCAAAGTCACATGGTTCGGCATCACTATCCTCGGTTTCCACCTGTTAGAGGGTGACGGGGTCGGCGGAGGGGGAGGTGAGCAGGCGAATTGTTCGACCTCAGTCGTCACGAAAGATCCTGATGTATCACGGATTCGTCTGTTTTGTAATTAAGGGAAGTGATGGAGATGGAAATCTTAGAAGGAAATCAAAATTTGACCGCTTTGTGGAGACAAAGACGGCTGCAGCGGAAAGAATGTCAAGGAAAGCTGCTTCAAACGATTTTTCGGGCTCAATAGTTGATCGCAATAGTGTTACGTCCAACTTTTGAGTGTTGGTTGTTCCTTTCTAATTAGTTATTAGGCCATGAAACGCCTATGAAGTTAAAGAAGATGTTACCATGGAAGCTCTATCGAACAATTAGGCAACCTACACTGAAGAGCCTAAACATTATGATCACCTTGTTAATAGTTTGTCCATCTTTGGAACGAAATACATCTATGATTCTGCATATCAAGGATCCGACAGTTTGTTGGTAGGTTTGTGGAGGTATGTGGCATTAAGGAACAGGTTATGTAAGACATCAAGCATGAAGGGATGCATGTGGTTCGCAGCTGTCAGCGTATCTTCGTTTACTACCACAGGTCCCATGCAAGCGCAGGAGAACGTCTCCCTTAGCATAATACTGCTCCCACCAGCCAGCTTGCGTCCGTGGCGCGCTGCACGTTTCGGGCCGTTGTTCACCCCCATGATGGCGCTTGTGGAGACGACCATCGACCTACAGTACCAATTGTATGATTCACCCGAAGAGCCGACACTTTTCAATTGATCGACGGTCGAATTCTGATGGTGTCGTGCCCAGTGCAATCAAAATTGACCATGTCGTTGGGTCAATATGTGAACTCGTAGGGTGATCTTCTGTGGAGCTCGATGTTTAACAATGTTTGATGAACTGTGTGCTCCAAAACAACTGTGCGTGCACTAGCATTGTGCTCTTTCGGCAGAGATGCCACAGATTACCATCTATCCTACTTTACAGAGCAGACAAGCCTCCGAGTCCCATAGAGTCGTGAACGTCCAACTATTCAGCGCCTAGTGATAGTTTCACTGTCCTATCTTTCTCTGTAGGTGCCCACGACACTAGCATGTAAACATTCGACCAGCCACGCCGTTTTCGAGATACCCGTTAACAGGCTTTGCCCAATAATAATGTATCCTTTCTTAAAGTCGCTTATATCAGTGGATTTGACCATTTGAGCCATATCTTCGCTAGGTTGATCTAGAATCCATATCTGCTCCGCTTGCATACACTTACGGCCATTAAAATTGCTACACCACGAAGATGACGTGCTACAGACGCGAAATTTAACCGACAGGAAGAAGATGCTGTGATATGCAAATGATTAGCTTTACAGAGCATTCACACAAGGTTGGCGCCGGTGGCGACACCTACAACGTGCTAACATGAGGAAAGTTTCCAACCGGTTTCTCATACACAAACATCAGTTGAGGGGCGTTGCGTGGTGAAACGTTGTTGAGATGCCTCGTTTAAGGACGAGAAATGCGTACCATCACGTTTCCGAGTTTGATAAAGGTCGGATTCTAGCCTATCACGGTTGCGGTTTATCGTATCGTGACATTGCTGCTCTCGTTGGTCCAGATCCAATGACTGTTAGCAGAATATGGAATCGGTGGCTTCAGGAGGGTAATACGGAACGCCGTGCTGGATCCCAAAGGCCTCGTATCACCGGCAGTCGAGATGACAGGCATCTTATCCGCATGGCTGTAATAGATCGTGCAGCCTCGTCTCGATCCCTGAGTCAACAGATGGGGACGTTTGCAAGACAACAACCATCTGCTCGAACAGTTCGACGACGTTTGCAGCAGCATGGACTGTCCGCTCGGAGACCACGGCTGCGGTTACCCTTGCCGTTGCATCACAGACAGGAGCGCCTGCGATGGTGTACTCAGCTACGAACCTGGCTGAACGAATGGCAAAAAGTCATTTTTTTCGGATAAATCCAGGTTCACTTTACAGCATCATGATGGTCGCATCCGTGTTTGGCGACATCGCGGTGAACGCACATTGGAAGCGTGTATTCGTCATCGCCATACTGGCGCATCACCCGGCCTGATAGCATGAGGTGTCATTGGTTACACGTCTCAGTCACCTCTTGTTCGCATTGATAGCACTTTGAACAGCGGACGTTACATTTCAGATGTGTTACGACCCGTAGCTCTACCCTTCATTCGATCCCTGCGAAGCCCTACATTTCAGCAGGATAATGCCCGACCGCATGTTGCAGGTCCTGTACGGGCCTTTCTGGATACAGGAAATGTTCGCCTGCCGCCCTGGCCAGCACATTCTCCAGATCTCTCCCCAAATGAAAACGTCTGGTCAATGGTGGTCGAGCAACTGGTTCGTCACAATACGCCAATCACTACTCTTCTTGAACTGTGGTATCGTGTTGAAGGTGTATGAACAGCTGTACCTGTACACGCCATCGAAGCTCTGTTTGACTCAATGCCCAGGCGTATCAAGGCCGTTATTACGGTCACAGGTGGTTGTTCTGGGTACTGATTTCTCAGGATCTATGCACCCAAATTGCATGAAAATGTAATCACATGTCAGTTCTAGTATAATATATTTGTCCAATGAATACCCGTTTATCATCTGCATTTCTTCTTGGTGTAGCAATTTTAATGTCCAGTAGTGTACTTTTGTTACCGCTTCACGTGCCCGAAACACCGCCAGGCGGCTACCAACGTCGCCGTGGACATTGGTCACATGTTTTGGCTTATCAGTTAAGTTTAATGAGCAAACGCACCACAAAGGGTTCGTCCAGGGCGACGGCGCGGCAGTGGACGTAGCAGTTCTCTACCAGCTGCTCGTAGCGCAGGTCCTGGCGCGCGTACGCGAGACTGGCGCGGCCCAGGTGTATCTGCGACGCCAGCGGGCTGTCGGCGACCCTGGGCGCCCACGGCCAGCAGTGCGACAGCCGCTCGCACAGTCCCTGCCGGCGGCCCGCCGCCGCCCACGCGCCGCTGTCGCTGGCTCTGCGGCGGCTGCGAGCGGCGCACGTCGCCACCATCAGCACCAGCAGCGCCGCGCACCAGTAGCCTCCCGCCTCTGCTGCCGGCAGCCACTCCATCTTTGGCGCCACACCTGCAGCAGTTCCACATCGCGTACACAGTTAAGAGCACCGACGTCAGCCGGTTTCTGTCAACTCGCGCAAAATCACAGAAAAAAAAATGTATTCGGTACGGTTCAAATGGCTCTGAGCACTATGGGACTCAACTGCTGTGGTCATCAGTCCCCTAGAACTTAGAACTACTTAAACCTAACTAACCTAAGGACATCACACACATCCATGCCCGAAGCAGGATTCGAACCTGCGACCGTAGCAGTCGCATGGTTCCGGACTGCGCCCCTAGAACCGCGAGACCACCGCGGCCGCCTTCGGTACGGACCGTTAAAGAAATTGTGGAGCTGTCGCGAGTGACCTGGAGTTCAGTGCAGAGAACTGTGACAGAGGATTCGGTATTGAAAAGGGTGGCTGTCAAATTCAAGGTCGTGTGGGAGCATGCTGTGCCTAGGAAGAAGAGCCTCCAATAGCGCCAAATTTTGTTTTCAAAAATTATCACTAGTGACGGAACTTGGTACTATGCCTACGATAGTGAAATCAAAGCAACAATCAAGCCAGTGGAAGATTTCAAGGTCCCGTCGCCCCAAGAAAGCTCGTAGGGTTAAGTCAATCATTAAAACAAGGTTCATTTGTTTTTTCGATGTGAGAGGAGCCGTCCATTCACAGTGCATTTTGCAGGGTAAGACAGCTAACCAGACTTTCTATTGGAAGTTTTGAAAAGATGGTGCAAGTGTGTGTGGTGGAAGTAGCCCGATATGTGGGAGTCGAGTGACTGCTTTTTCCATCATGACAATGCCCCTGCTCACACGGCCCTGTCTGTACGACAATTCTTGCTTGGTTGGTTGGTTGATTTGGGGGAGGGAACCAAACAGTGAGGTCATCGGATTAGGCAAGGATGTGGAAGGAAGTCGGCCATGCCCTTTCGAAGAAACCATCCCGTGCGTGACAATTCTTGATCAAAAATCGTATGACCCCTGTTTCTCACCTCCTCCCCACCCCCCTCCCCCATACTCATCCGACTTTGCCCTCTGCCACGTTCTTTGTTTCCTAGAATGAAAAAATGGTTCAAATGGCTCTGAGCACTATGGGACTTAACTTCTGAGGTCATCAGTCACCTAGAACTTAGAACTACTTAAACCTAACTAACCTAAGGACATCATACACATTCATGCCCAAGGCAGGATTCGAACCTGCGACAGTAGCAGTCGCGCGGTTCCAGACTGTAGGGCCTAGAACCGCTCGGCCACTTCGGCCGGACCGAATGAAAAGGAAAGCGTTGTTTTATGTTACTGAGTTGAGGGGAAAAAGATGAAGGCGCTGTCAGGTACCACAAAGAAGAATTTAAACAACGTTTTGAAAAACAGAATAAAAGATTAGACAAGTGCATTAGTCCAAGTGGGGAGTAATTTAAAGCGGAGTGAATGTTTGTGCTTAAAATGTGAATAAATAAGTTTAAAAAAATAAGTTCGGTTTCTTTTGGGTGCCTCCTCGTATGCTGTCTGACAAAAAAAGCGCACCGCCCCGAACCCATGCTTGGATGTCAATGTTCAAATGGTTCAAATGGCTCTAAGCACTACGAACTTAACATCTGATGTCATCAGTCCCCTAGACTTAGAACTACTTAAGCCTAACTAGCCTGAGGACATCACACACATCCATGCCTGAGGCAGGATTCGAACCTGCGACCGTAGCAGCAACGTGGTTCCGGACTGAAGCGCCTAGAACCGCTCGGCCATAGCTGCCGGCCGATGTCAATGTAAATTCCTACATGTTCACAGCGTTGGCTGGCATGTAGATGATTAAGAGTTGTAATTGTTGTAACAGAGTAAAATGCCATTCCTCGTGTCTAGTGTACTAACCAGGCTTGGTTGGTGTACATAAGAGCTGGAACAACGTCAGCTGTTGAGAATCACTGCGTGGATGTGCCACTTAACTCGTGTGAGATAGCGTTATCAGCACCTGACAGAGTTCTAAAGAGGTCTCACAGTGGATCTTCGTTTGGACAACTCATCCAATCGCGCAATAGTCAGATCTGTGGGGCTTCTGAATATGACAGCGCCCTGACAATGGTTTGCATTGGGACTTGAGGGCAGGCACACTCATCGTCAAGGTTACAGTCGACAAAGTCTGACAACCACAAGGGAGGATCGCCATTTTCTGCACCAAGCACATTGTACCCCCTTTCACATGAGCATCTGCCATCCGAGAACAAGTAATGGACTCCTTGCAACCTTCTCTCATCCCGCAGCATAGGTCGAAGACTAGCAGCAACGTAACTAGGGAGTCCCACTACACGTGCAGGCTGCCGTTAACATCACAACAAAAATGACTGTGTTTAGTGTGATGCCGTAACCAAGAAGATGGACTGCTGATGAATGGCATCGCATTGTGTTGAACAATGAATCTCATTCTGTACTACCCCAGACGACAATCGTAAGCGATTATGGCAACGACTTGGTCAGAGGTGCAGTTCTTCCAACGTGTTTTGGAGAGGCACAGCGGTGCTTCTCCCGACGTCATGGTGTGGGGAGCCATCAGGTATGACTTCAAGTCATGGCTGGTAGTGATTGAGGGAATTCTGCAAGCCCAACGGCTGCCAGAATTCCCTCAATTACTACCAGCAAAATGGTACGTCATAGACATCCTGAGTGTTGATGTGTTGCCTCTCATGCGACGGCAACCTGGTGACATTTTTCGAGGAACAATGCTCGGCCGCACATGAAATGTGTCCCTATGGACTATCTGCGTAATGCTGAGATACTTTCGCGGCCAACAAGATCCTCATATCTGTCCCTGACAGAAAGTGTGTGGGACCAGGCTGTACGTAAGCTCCATCTCTGTGTCAGTATCCAGTATATCAAGGACCGGTTACAACAGCTGGTGGCAAGCTTGCCTCAGTAGAGGTTGCAACGACCATATGATAGCCTTCCCAACCGAAAGAGTGCATGCATCCAGGCCAGAGGGGATGGAACACCATACTGACAAGTGGGCTCTTCCATAGGCCTGAAAAAGAAAGAAAAAAAGTTCTTTGAAATTTGATAGCTGACTTTTATGTACTTTATAGCGCTATTTCAAAAATGAAATCCATTCTTTTCTATCACTTCAGGTTTTCTCACAAAAAAGGGAATATTTTTGAGTATAATAAAAAAATTTAAGCAATTTATCATATTTTTTCCAACGTTATAAAATTTTATTTTATTTATGAATCATGTTCTGAACTACATGTCCAGTACACTTCTATTTTTCTTTAAACTCATATGTCCTTATAATAACGCTTTTGCTTTCTGTCGAAGCTTCTTTCAATGATTTTTCTGCTGTGGACTCGTTGACGATCATCTCTTTTTATCATCCAGCAGTAATCCGCTATCATGTTGACGTTCCGTCTTCCTTGATATCTTCTTTCTATTTCTTTGATGCCTTGGTACAATCTCTCGCCCTGCTCTTCACTTACATCACCAAGGTTTGCAGGGAAGTAGTCAAGATGTGAGTGGAGAAAATGAACTTTAATGCTCAGGTTATAGCCTAGCTTCTTAAAGTTGTCGTGCATATGTGCGACGACTGTCTTGTAGTTTGGATCTCTTTTGCTTCCTAGGAAACCGGTAACAACTAATTTAAAAGATGTCCACGCTGCCTTTTCTTTTGTTTCCATTTTGTCCACAAAGTTGGAATCTGTCATTAGTTTCCTAATGTTCTTCCTTTAGCTTTGTCGTGGATAAACCAGGAAACTATCCACAAAGATATCTGAAACACTCCCCTTCTTTTGGTAATGCCTTAACAAATTGTTTCATCAGCCCCAACTTAATGTGAAGTGGTGGAAGTAACACCTTTTTGGGATCCACAAGGTTTTTTTAACCCCTACCTGTAAGGTTTTTCTCAAGGGCCAAGCTTTTTTTTGTGTAGCGTTGATTTCTGTCTCTACTGTCCCATTCACAGAGAAAGCAAGGGAACTTTGTATAGCCACTTTGTTGACCGAGCAGCATTAAAATCACTTTTAAATCACCACATAGTGTCCATTTGTGATGTGAATAGCAGAGTTTGCTTAAAACCAGTTGAAGGTTTTCGTAACATTCTTTTAAGTGAACCAAGTGTCGAACTGGTATAGAAGCATACTTATTGCCATTGTGTAGAAGAACTGCTTTAAGGCCTCTTTTTGAAGAATCAATAAAAAGTCTCCACTCATCAGGAGCATATTCTATTTTGAAATGTGCCATTGAGTCCAGGAACACCATTGCAAAACACCAGATCACCTTCTTGGGATAAGAAAGACACAAACTCCTTTTCCCTCGATCGATACCAAGAAAAAGATGTATCCGGAGCCAACATATGTTTATCTTTCAATCTAGATCCTGAAACCTCTGCCGATTCTTTAGAAAGGCCTAGGTCTCTAACTATGTCATTCAGCACAGATTGTGAAAATGGAATGGGATCGGTTGTGCCTGGATCGTAGCAATCTGTCTTCTTCACTATCACCTTGCTGAGCCAATGACTCGTGATCATCTATATCATCGAATGAATCTGGAGGAGAGGGTATTGGTAGTTCAGGTCCTTGACGAACAGGGCGAAGTGCTGATTGAATGTTAGGGTAAGAAATATCCTTTTTGTTTTTCAAATTGAAACCTCGTACGTTGCAAGAACAAAAATAGCAGTCATCACTATGATTTTTGGGCTCCCTCTAAACGACTGGTATTCCAAAATGTAAGGACTGTTTTTTACGTTGAAACCATTGCCTCAGTTTTTCAACATACACTGAACAAACTTTGTGTGGGTCCCACGGCTTATCTTGATCGCCTAACGTTATACGAAAATAGGCGAAATATACTTTTTCAACAAAATCGTAAGCGTTTCTTTGTTGCTTTTTAACGGTATAGTTACCACAAATGTAGCAGAAGCAATCCGAAGAGTTTATACATACTCTGGTAGCCATTGTCCATAAAAAAACTTCACGACACAAGAAAACAGTCACTACGTTAAAGCAGTAGTAACAACACGTGAACAGCACAGAGTGAAGAGGTACTGTGAACTGAAGGACAATAGCAGAAGCTCACTGCTTGGGGATGGCAGGGGAAGGGGCAGCGCGACAGACAGGCACAGACATCAAAATACTGCTGGTGTCTCCTAATTACTCTTTATTTTACGTATATCTAGTATAAAAACGGCTAAATAACTGTTTATGGATATCCTAAAAACTAAAACTAAAACTCACTAGAGTGCTGAAATATCGAAAACAGCTAAAACTAGACAAGCACTTTGTGAAATAACTGTACGTGATGGAATTTTCACTGTTTTTCCCGAAATCAGTGTTGAAAACACTATAAAAATCACTTAATAAATTTGAAACAATTTTTATGTCACAGACCTGTGTTACCGGCAAGTTCCCTGCAAATTTGGCTCGATTTTGTAATCACTGAAATAGCATCACATTCACTCTTGACCCGTGAAGCTGCACTTCATTTCTTCCTCCCTTTCTGTGTGCTTCACTTTTATTGTCAGACAATGTATAATTATGTACATGCTTATTATAAAGTTACCGCTACACAGAATTTTCGAAGTGAGTTATCTATGTATGTATTTTTCAAAAAACATGGTAAAATGTGAGATGCTTCTTGGGATATGATCAAAATGGCTCACCCCAGTACTTGTAGTGATACATAATTTACACAGTATCGCAGACAATTTCGCCACGTGCACGATATATGGTACTGCACATACTTAATCTAATAAGACTTTTTCTTGAATAATTTTATTTTTATTTAATATAAACTACAAAATGTTTTATTTGTTTTTGCTTACTACGTTTACGTTGCGGGGACCCGATGAGCACTGACAACTGTACTTCGCAGGGCATGAGTGTGTCACATTTCTGAATGCAATGACAAGGAGGTAGACGGTCGTCCACAGCAACAAGAACCCTAAACTTATATCAGCATCTCCTGCGGCGATTGTAATTACATAATGAAACAAGCCAAGTACAAATTTTCATGTATTTAGCTTCAAAAATACTTGCATAACAAAATATTTCCACAACCACTGTTACCCCTGTTTCACACACACAGGAGATGAATTTTCAAAAACAGTGAAACACATATTTTTTTAGTTCTAACTGAGAACACAAATACAAATTTTCATAGATTTAGCTTTAAAATTCTTTCATAATAAATTATTTTTATAAAACATTTCATCCAATATTAGACTACCTTATGGGTTGAATTTCCGAGAACACTGATACACGGATCTTTTTATTCGTAAGCGAAAAGTGAAACAACAATTTTCGCGGATGTAGCTTTGAAGTGCTTTAATAGTTTTTCATAGTGATTTATTTTTGAAAAAGAACTTTCATCCACTATTTCACCCTCAAGTGGCTAAATTTCCAAAAATGCTGAAACACATATTTCTATACCAATTTTTGAGGGTCTAATTTCAAAAACCCTTTCACCCCTTATTTCACTTCCTCAGGAGTGGAATTTCGAAAAGTCCCTATTTAAACAACGCCTACAGTGTATGCTCAACACCCTCTCAAAACATCAAGTTTCTACCCTTAATAGTTTGGGCTGGGAGATGACGAGCCAGTCAGGATATTCCCTTTTATAAGCATAGATAAATCAGTTAACAGTGAATATCACGTATGCCTTTAAAAATTTAGTCAGTCTCCTATCAGCCACTTTCGCATGAAATTTACTGTACTGATATGAGTTAAAGCATTTTGTTACGTGGTCAACCCATGTATATCACTGTTGAGAATAAATCAAAATAAAGTCTTTCATGGAAAATAGCGAATAATAATTGAATGAAATTTAGTTCTTTATTTATTAAAGAGGAAGATAATTTCACTTGATTTTACTATGTAATTTTAATTGACTGGTTAAATGTATACGACGAAGTTATTTAATTTTGGAAAGTGTTAAAAGTCAGAAGTGTATCGTTGCTCTTATAATACTTTGAATATGTGAATTTTCAACGACAGCGGGGAGTCACTATACATGTTAATGAAAAGGAATTAATCCTGCCTAACTTTAATACTGAAAAATATCATTTTCAAGAGTAATTGCTACTACAGAAGGCAAGAATTCACCGATTTTATTGAATGAATGTTTAAATAGGACTGCTAATTGTGTGGGCAACGAAGAGCGTCAGTAATTGAATTTTAAGACAATTTCTGAAAATGATCACAGAAAAGAATCTTCCTTTCTTCACTTTATTTTTCCTCGAATGAGCCAAATCTGCTTACATACAACAGATTAATAACACAGAGTCAAATGAATTAATTATTCAAAATAGAAGTTCGGAACATTTATGATTACGTCATAAGGTCCGATGCGAAAGTTTGATCGATGTCAAAGTACATATTTATTGACGTAAAAGGGACAGTGAATCAGAGTAATTATATAGTATGAAGTATAAGCCGCAGTTGTGATACGCGACATCGCACGATTGAGATATCATAAAATATATTCTACATCGAATTTTCTCTTTCAATTGGAACATATTACACCGCACAAGCCAGTATTGCCAGAAGATGATGATATTATCGGAAGCACTGAATAAATAAAAGTCCTATGAAGCTTATTGGCGGTCATAGCATATTTTTTTTCAAGTACTTGGAAGTTTTAGAGCGCCACAAGCACAAAATATATTTGGCCTATTTCTTGCAGTTGTTAGATACAACTGTCAGGAGACTTCAAGTACATGCAAGTATTTAGGTACAATGACTTTAGTGACTAATGGAAAAAATTACCACATTCAGTAAATTATATACAGTGGCACTGAAACTCATCTCCCACATACAAAAATTAGCAACTGTTATCAACTATTTTTAAACAGCTTTTCTTAGCGGGGCCAATCACAACTAACTAACAAAGTATTTTTAAACAACGTTTCTTAGCAAGGCCAATCAAAAACAAATTGCCTGATGAAAGTGGCTTGCGACCGTTCCACAGCAATTCGAGGAATTCGTATCACGCTTCACGCGCGTCAGTCTTTGTTAGCTTTAGTACAGCGCACGGACGAGTGCAGACAAATTTCCACCAAGGTGCCTTGCAGCGAGCGAGATGAAATAACATATGCTTCGCCACTCCGTTCATTCCACGCGAGTGGTCGCGCGCGTGAGCGTGTGTGCACCTGCGTGTGTGCGTGTATGTGTGTGTGTGTGTGTGTGAGAGAGAGAGAGAGAGAGAGAGAGAGAGAGAGAGAGAGAGAGAGAGAAAGGGGGGACGGAGGAAGGGAGACATTGAACATAGCTATGAATAAATCACTGTACATTAAACGAAAATGTGCTCTCTTAAGACTAATTTAGAAGCCAGTCTTATAAAAATGGTCAGCATGTTCCCATATTTTTCATTTAAAAAGTAAATAAATATAGATACCATAGCGAAAGACCGCAGTTATCATGCATGAAACACACAAAGAACTAAGTAAGCAAATGCGTACGTTCTTATGGCAGCTGTGTTTCACGAAGATACAGATCAGTGGCGCTGCCGTTGTCTCGCGACATCGGCGCTTTGCACTAAAGTTGACATTTGAGGATAGAAGGGCGATTGATGATGTGTGAATGAGAATAAACTGCTTCGATAGTCAGAAACATCAAAAGGCATCGATATATTATTTACTGGACGATCTGCGACAGAGACAGAGCACCCCAGGTAGTTTAATATTTGTCCTGTTTTGATCGTAGAATTTGTTATATAATTCTCGCGTACTCACCTATCTTGACTTTCGGATATCGATAGCAAGCACTCGATCGATAACTTCTGACTATAAGCCGGTGATCTCTTATGGAGATCACTGCTATAAGCTCATTCCTTCTAAAATCTAAATTTTCACAAGTTGGTTCTGATGTATGTCTTTCGCCAACAATTTCAACATAAAATCAGTCATTTTATATCGGTTGTCCTTATGTGATTAAAATTAGTCTTTCCTTTTATAATTAAGCTTCACACTACTAACATTTATCAGTAGTGAGATAAAGTATATAATCAGTAGCTGTAGATACAAAAATTCAACGCACTCTCGTCGTTCATTTATGGTTTTAGAGTTCTTTGCACTACACAGCTTCCAGCAAAGTTTAAAAAAAAAAAGTACGACTTCTCCAGCAACAAAAGTTGCTTAGATTTAAGGACGTGACGCCAGTTTCTACTGAGATTGCAACTTTGAAAGATACTGCTTCGTTATTGTTAAAACACAGAAAGCATCTTTCGTTTTCTTTCACTATATTTCGTCCCCCTTTCAATATACTAGCATTTTAGTTGCTTGAGTAATTCTTCGAATAAAAGCACGTAAGACATAACCGAATAATAGCGAATGTTGCGATAAGATAGAAAAGTTCTTGGGAGAGACGACTAAGATACTTGTTTTAACGAGTAAGTACGAAGAACGTCACGCACCAGTTGTCAAATGTGAGATATATTTACTATAACATGTTTCAGGGCTGTGTTATCCCAATATCATATGATATAAAACAACGAAGCAAATCAGTACATCGTATTACTGCGCATCGTGACAACAAGGTAAATATGAAAACTACGACAGCTGAAAGTCTTTCTGTAAACAATGTAATTTACACATATAGCTAAGTAAAGACAATAACACGAACAATCACTTACTCTGGTTGTTAAAAATACCTTTTGCTGTGCGATACACCTTAACTTTCAACCATTAAAACCGTTACAATATCAGCTTTCATAAAAATGGTGCTGATTAACGTTCTAAAAGTAGGTAATAAAATACATATATTTCCAAACACGTTAATGTCAATTTTCGGCAACAATAAATGGGTACGAAACTATATTTTGATCCACCCTCCAATTTCCTAAAATCAATCATACTGTGTTTAATAACAACTTACACTCAGAAATTACAAACAATTACACTGTGGACAGATGAACTTATGTAACCAGAACATAAATGGGACATTGTAGCTTCCCGGAATAACTAAAATGATATCACGCTGTAAGTTGCTACGTAACGCGCAGTTACCTGCTGCGGAACTATTGGTCTCAGACGACGCCAGACCGACCAAGTACTTGGAATAGAATGCCAGAAGCAGCCCCAGCGTCATCTTTAATGAAATGTCCTCGAGTCCTGATTGTTGTGAGAGATTCTTACGTCCAGTGTCCTGAAGAACAGGTGCTCGTAACAGGTCCTGACGTCCAGGTCCTTAGTTTTAACTCTTGGGACGTATTTCTGAAAGCGTGAAAAAACTATGCACTATACAAACAGAAGAAAAAGCGCTTCGCAGTTTACATTGGTCACAAACACACATTCAGAAGATGAATCATGCCACTCTTTTGACGATTATTCTTTGATCACATGGGCGGGTGTTGCATGGGTAACTTTTGATATAGAAATAAGGTTTATTTAAATGGCAGTATAAAAAAACTAACTGTAACCAAATGTATGGTAGTGATTTCACTAGCAAACTTCGTAAGTTTTTAATCTGTGTTATTTTACAGTACATGATATGCGTTCTGTTTTAACGTTGCACATTGTTTGAACATAGTTAGATAAACTGAAACCGGTAACATAAAGTAAAGTGATTTCAGCTATTTTAACTATAAGTTATACTATACGTTATCGTTCTTATTCAGCCACCCTTACATCAAAAAACTGGTGAACTGACGATGTGTTTAGTAATAATTATTTACCTTTTTGTGTACACGGACGGAAAAAATAGTAACATCAAGAAGGAGTTGGTAGGTGTGTTTCTACATGTGAAAGATACCTGCCTTAACTTCGCGCCCGTCACACAAGAGTGGCGCTATTAGTGCCACTATGAGGATGCAAGTCAGGTTTGCTGAAAATAAAAGCTGTATTGGTCGTGAGCGTTAGTTACCTTTGAGGTTAGACGTGGTGAGTTGATGTTAATCAAGGCTGACTTTAAGGCGACAAATATGCCACTATCAACACCTCTTGAGTTTGAAAGAGGTCGTATAATTGGGCTACGAGAGGCTGGATGTTCCTTCTACGATACTGCTGAATGACTGGCACGAATGTAGCCTACTGTACGTGAATGCTGCAGCGGTGGTCACGAGAATGTACAGTGGGAGGAAGACTAGGTTCCAGAAGGTCACGTGGCACTACCGAGAGAGAAAACCTTCGTATTCGGCGCATGGCTCTGGCGCATCGTAGTGCATCTGCAGGAGCAATGTCAGCAGCAGTTGGCACCACAGTGGCACAATGAACTGTTGCAAATCGGTTGCTTCAAGGACTTCTCTAAACCAAACGCCCTGTAGCGCGCATTCCACTGATCCCAAACCACCACCATTTGGTGTCAAGCAAGAGCTCACGGGAAGGAACGGTGGAGGTCTGTTATGTTTTCTGATGAGAGCTGGTTCCGCCTTGCTGCCAGTGATGGCCGTGTGTTTGATAGGAGGAGGCTAGTTGAGGGCGTGCAAGCAACCTCTCTGCGTGCTAAACACGCTGGACCTACACCTGGGCTGAGATTTCGTATTACAGCGGCAGTACTCTCTTACTTATCCCACTCACCCTGACTGCCAGTTTGCATTTGATGATTCGATCTGTTATGCTACCAATCATGAACAGTATTCTAGGGGGTGTTTTTCATCAGGATAACGCTCGCCCATATACCGCTGTTGTAACACTACTTACCCTACAGCGCTGAGTTGGACTGATCGATCATCAGATCTATCTCCAGTCGAGCACATATGGGACATCATCGAATGACAACTCCATCGTCATCCACAACCAGCAGTAGCCATCCCTGTATTGCCCGAGCCAGTGCAACAGGCGAGGCACTCCATCTCACAGACTGACAACCGACACCTGCACAACACAAAGCATGCATGTTTGCATGCTCAAGTTCAACATCTGGCTATTACACTGGTTGCATTTCACAGTTGAAATGGCGTATCTCTCGGTTACACGAACCTGTGATCTTGCAATGTAAATCACTTAAATATATTCCCAAAATTTCATTCACTCTACGTTAATTATTTTTTAGGTGTTGCCATTTTTTCCCTTGTTGTATTATTACTGGTCGGGTTTCTATGCACAAAGCTACCCGAGATGAAATGATGTTCTTTATTTTAGCAGTAAATTCTTGAACGAAGAATATTATTTTACAACAGTTGACAATGCTTGTGACGAAGATTTTCTTGAACAAAGCAAGAAAATATGCTAAAAGTGGCGATGAAAGGTACAGATATGTATATGGCTGCTTTAGTATCACTGCTTCAAACATACCCCTTTACGGGGAAGCTATTGTGGGCCAGGGAAACTTAAGTTTTCACTTTTATCAATGATTCATACGAAATAAAGTTTCACAATGAAGGAAAAATAGGTGCTGTCTAATTTACGGAGAATTCAAAAGGAAGTCATGGATGTATACACTGAGTGGTTTCTTTATTGGTAGCCCATATCTTGCAACAGGAAACTGGAATTCACCGGAGTCTCTTATCCTGGAGTGATAAACAATCCAGAGCAAGAATGAAGAAAAGACTTACCTACAAGAAACAAAAACTTATCTGGCATTTCTCTAAAATCATTCTACACTCGGTTATCATACCAGCACAAATTTTATATTCTTCATAAAAGCGTTTTCGGAAAACCGAATACAATGTTTCACAGTAGTGCGCTGTTTAAAGTAATTTTATAATGTCTGTACAGCTAACAGAAAAAATAATGAACGAAAGTTGTTTACAATGAAGTAATAACTTCAAGAGAAGAACGTATAAATTTGTAATATATGAATTACTGCCAGGGGGGAATCTAGTTGCACGCTGGTACAGTAAAAATGGATGTGAATATGGAGAGCAGAATCCTGGAAAACTTAAATGTTGAAGTGTATTTTATTTAAGAAACGTCGACTTATGGCACCTATGGGCGTTTCCAGTGCGACGAACTATCGGCAGCTCTTCAAAGCATACGAGGTGTGGCTACAAACCAATGGGATTGCTGCTGTAAAACATTTTATTGCGAAGACTTACACATTTAGCTATTGTAACTCTCAGTATACACCCCTCTTCTATCCCTACAACGCTGCATGCGGATTTTGCATTGATGGAAACAGCGCTTGATGTCTACCTCTGTGAGCTGCTTCATGACGCGTTCCGATTTTTCTTTCACTGTTCAACAGACTGAAATCTTGTTCATTTTAATGCGGATTTGACCTTGTAGAATTGGTAAGTTACATGGTGCTAGACAGTCGAATAAAGTAGCAGTCTAACACTGGGCTGCCGCACTTCACCAGAAAGCTCTAAAAGACCATGCGGTACGAGCCGGTGTGTTGTGACTCACTCTTCCACAATTCAGGTCTTTTTTTCTTATTTTCTCACAGAGCTGAGATTTTTACTATTGTGACCTTCTGGAATCCAGTGAAGATATACAATTTCATGAATACCGAACAAACCAATCAACACCGCTTTGAATCTTGATTTGCTCAATCGAGGTTTTTTCGCTCTCGGTCAAGTTGGGCCTTTCCAGTGCATGGATTGGCGCTTACGTTCTGGAACATAAGAGAAAATTCAAGATTTGATGCATGTTGTCACTCTTTCTGACAAATTAGGATCATTTTCAGTGGTATTCGAAGAATCAGAAAAAATATTTTCATGAGGTTCCTTTTTTCGGTCGTGAGAATTTTCGGCACCGGTTTTGCGCACATTTTTCTCATGTCATATTGGTTATACAAAATTTGCCTCACTAATTCTTTGTCAGTTCCTACAGTTTCAATAATCGACCGAATACTCAACTGACGGTCAGATCCTAAGAGATTACTTGTTTTTCCTATATTTTCATCCGTCCCAAGCGTGAGTCACCTCCAACTTCTTCTTGGCCATCTTCGAAACGCTTGAATCACTCAAAAACTCGCGTATGCGATAAACAGTCTTTGCCATACACCCCTTTTAGCAAAAGATAGGTTTCAGTACAGTTTTTCCAAGTTTCATGAAAAACTTATTACACTTACCATTTCTCCTGCAAAACAAAATAACAGCTCTTACACAAAAGAAGCACTAATTTTTCCACAGGCACGACAGAGACCGCGTTCAACATTCGTTGGCTGCTCATCTTTGGGGCACGAATACTTTGCGACAGCATCACTCCCCTTATTTCATAGTCACACCGCGTCTGTCTAGGCTCTGTTACGGCCCAGAATGATATTATATGTGGATGTGAAAATGTTTAAAGTTTCCTCTGGCCAGGGTCAGAATGGAAGTCAAGGACAGCTAGTATGCAATACCTGGACTGGAATGACAACCTGAAAGAAAAGCCGATACTGCATGTGGCATGGGCACACCACCGAGCTAACTCCACACACCACCTGAGCTGGAGGACTAAGGTCCTGATGCAGCATAGTTACCTCATGGAGCAGGAAGCATAATGTCATTCCGCTAACCATGCACACTGAAGCAACAATGCCTAGATTGTAGACAATAATGGCTTTCAGCACACAGATTCTGCAAAAATAACTGAACTGAAAGCCTTAAGAGTGGAGTTGGTACATGGCAGCATAGTGCAGAGCGCTGACAGGTTCAGAAACCTTGCCACATAATAATGACATCGGCACAGTACTGTGACTTTCATCGATTAGTTCTCAGTTACAGCTAGCCTGGCTTCAGCTGGGAACTATGTGGTGCAGTGAGCGAATCTTTTGTTGACCTTTTCGTGTTTCTTTTGTTTATGGCCATGGTGGGGCGTCATGATTGTCACATGAACATGAGAAGTGGTACGCTAAAGGACTACGACCTACGATGCTATAGTCAGCCTATCCTGAAGGACATTCCTGCAGGGCCGCTGCTTCCTCGCTTCCATATTCGGTAATGAGAAGAATTGGATGCCTCCTCTCACCAGCCCCCCTGAAGACCCAGCTAATGGTAACTGGTGAGCTGCTGAACTAGCATTAACCCGGGACGGTGCAGTAGCTATCGCCTTCTGATTTGCGCCTACAAGTAGACATCAGCGTCAATGGCCATTCTCTCCTTGAGGGGCTGTGACATAACATTTGTGACTACTGCCTCCTCGTTCAAGAGCTACTAGCTCTATGTTTTAGGCAGTCTACGATGTCAACGAGAGTGCCATGGTAACTTGTTGGCTTCTAGAGGCAGTGCCGGCAACACCAACAAAGCTGTGGCTAGTTCACTGTGACATCATGGGGCACTGAGTATGCACCTCGATCGCTGTTACAGCCTAGAGTGTGAGACGTGTTAGCATCATTGCATATTGGTGTGGCCAGCATTCTTCTACTGTTCGCCCATCTGCTTGGAGCTGTAAATTAAGATAATTTTGTAGCCACGAGAAATAAATGCATATTCTGAAAACAGTGTCACATTACCACCTTCGTGAGTTTGATTGATCCTCACTACCGCACTCCGCTCCACGACATCCTGGTGACATAGAGGCCATCGCTCCCGCTACGAACACATGAGACGACTTTACATGAGGCAGTTAAACCCTTTGAAAGGCAGACTGATGAGCTGCTGGGAACTACAACCAAACAGAAAGAGTTGAATGATGCATTACTAAAGAAAATAGTAGTGTTGGAAGCCTTTAGTGGGCAGTTACGGTCTAATCTTGAGTGAGGCAAACGTTTTGTTGAATATTCCCGTTCTTTCCATTGGTCCCATAGCAGTTAATCTAATGACTCCTTTTTCAGGGAAAACTGTAGAAGATACGTGCACATTTACTGGTAATATAAAGTTTCCAATGTGGAGAAGGAAACTTTAGCAGTTACCTAAGGAATTTCTTATCTGAGTTGTCATTTGTATGGTCAAAAGCTTAAAGCAGAGATGTATCATATTACATTGAAGTGGCTGTTAGGGTTGCAAGACCATTTCAGTAGCCTGACATGGTGGGCACTAAAACTAAGTGAATCTTATTGTGAGGTAGTACACAAACTAGGAGAAAATCATAGTAACGCCAATAGTTTAAGCAGGAAAATGGAGTTTTATAAGCACTGAGCAAGAACATTGCTGAATGGTAGAGAGCACAGGCAGCTGGTGCTGACTGTCAGGCATTAAGACTGCAGCTGCAGTTCAAGATGCATGAAGGCTTATTGTGGAGAACAACGAAGTGGCCACATGTGGTGGTACCTATGGTGCTGAGGGTGAAGTACTGAAACAAATGCATGACTACATATTGGCAGGTCATGGAGGTCATAGAGCAACTGTCTCATAGGCGGCTGAAAAGTTTTGGTGGAGAACTAGGAAACAAGATGTTGACAAACATGTTAGGAACTGTGTACCTTGGGTGCAATGAGCTGATCTTCGTGCTGACACATTCCATTACAGACACTCCCAGAAGTGTCTAAACCATCAGAAATTATAGGACTGGATATTTTAGGGCCATTTAATAGAACACTAGCAAGTAAACGGTACATACTGACCACAATGTACCATTTTCCACAGTTTGTAGCGATTATTGCAATTCCTGACCAGCAAGCCAGTATTGTAGCACAAGCAATGGAGAATAATTGGATGATGTTCCAGATAATATAATCATGGATCTGAGCACTAACGTTATGTCCAATCTGATGGACTACCTCACATTCACAAGCCTCAGACAAGTCCTTTTCACGCTGCAGCAAATAGGAGCATAGAAAGGGCACATCGCATGATTCCTATTATATTAAGCTGTTATTGGAACAGTAATCATAGCTGGGATGTATGCCTTCAGTATTCCACCGCAGCATACAGTTCTAAAGGTCATACAGCTACTGGTCTTTCAACGTATGAAGTAATATATGACAGCAAAATGCCTTCACCTTGTGAAGTAATAAAACCAAGCCTTGGAAACAATGGCTAATCCGTAACGAAGTTTGCAAAAAGGTTGCGCAACGTCTGGCAGAAAGTAAAACGAGCAAACACAAAAGCTTTAGACGATCAAGAATTGATGGGACAATATGTGGGGAAATTGCCACTGTATAGGATTGATCAATGGGTTTTGGTAACAAATTCATACACACTGAAGACCAAAATGAATAAATTCCTAACCTGATACTAGGGACCACACCAAATGGAGGAAAGACATCGTCTGTCAATGTTAACATACAAATAGTGGCAAAGCATCTACTGTTCATGTGGGGCGTTCTCAGCCCACAGAGGTGCTATGAATGCTTTGCCATAAGTTCCATCATCATATTCACTAAAGAAAGCTATCTACAGTGGTCAAACAACGAACTTCTAGTAACGATCAAGGTACACACAGGATGACTTATCCACTGGACTGTGTCAATAAGTAGGGACATGACCAAATATTTCTGTTATTTATGAGAGTTAGTGATTGCCTTTGTTCTGGGTCATTAAAGATCATTACGAATGGCTCGGAGCACTATGGGACTTAATTTCTGAGGTCATCAGTCCCCTAGAACTTAGAACTACTTAAACCTAACTAACCTAAGAACATCACACACATCCACGCCCGAGGCAGGAATCGAAACTGCAAGCGTAGCGGTCGCGCGTTTCCAGACTGTAGCTCCTAGAACCGCTCGGCCACCCCGGCCGGCAAAGATTATTACGAGGTTTTGGTTGTGGTATGCAATGTCTACTCTGTGGGTGAGTTGTTTTTCTTTTCATGTTTTGTTAGTAAACCATGTCAGTGGGTAGAACAGAAGTTAATTTATTGTTCATTATAACTATGCTGTTGTACCGTATAACTCGCCTTTCAGAGGAGGGAGAGGAAGTGATAAAGGCTCTTTTTTCTCAGGTGCTGTATCAGCATGAGCATCCATGAGGAATGTCACAATCCTGATGATTCTACGCCTTGTCAGAAGGGGAGTAGCGACTGTATTGAAGAACAAGCCTCTTAAGTCTGGAGTACACTCCAAGCAATCATTATCATCAGTGAACGCTTCAGTACATGGGAAGTGAGGAATGAGGTGCATAGGTGGCAAGACACATTTGTGGAGCTGCATAAGAAAGTGCAGAAAGGAGGAGAACTGACGGAAGTGCAAGGTGAGTACCAAGAATCGCAATTCTCATATGAGAAGCTAAAGAGGCAGCTGAAGCAAGTGATTTATTTGGCACCATGAGCACTAGTACATGGAAGGAAGGGGTGGGTAAAAGCAGAAACCGCTCAAAGCAGTATCTGGCACAGTCAACAGTGAGGGCAATCGTAACCTGAACGACAAAGGAGCACAGATACTAGCAGTAGTGATGCAACTAAATCCATGGTAGAATGGCATACCACTCATTTATCGAACCTAGAGAAAAGTGTACGGAATAAAACCACGGATTTAGCACAGTATATGCAGGGAACAGTGCAAACTATGAACAGCGACCTAGAAAAAGTACAAAATCAAGTGAATACACGAGATGGGAGAATGGTTGTAGCTAGATCATTACGAACACTGATGGACAGTCTGAATGATGGAAGTGACTACATTGCAAGAAGCTGTTTATCTTGCTGCAAATGGGCCACTGAGTTCTATGTTGTTGCCTCCACAGAAATTCCTATCCAAACTACACAGAGTGCAGAAAGAATTTACATCATAGTTACAGTGTAATAACGAAACCTACTAAAGGAGCTTGACACTATTTAACCATGCCAACAGCTGAAATTAATGCTAATGGAGCAAGGTTATAAATGCTAATTTGATTCCCAATAGCAGGCATGAGTGTACAGTACCAGTGCTTCACCATACACCATTATTCAATAAAGCGGAAAACTATAGAAAATGGGTACAGGTGCAAACCCAGAGGTATTAGTAACTTCAGAGCAAGGAGAAGCCCAAGGCCTAATGTCGTTGGAAGACTTACAGGAACGTCCAGGGGAAAGCATTACAATCTGCCCAACTTCAATGGTTCAGAATGGCACGTAAGCATACGAGGTACAGTTGCTTCTGGGGAAAGCAGAAATAACTGAATGTCAAAAGTGTTAGTTCCATACTCTTGTTTTCAGAGAGTTGGCACACACCGAGTCTATTCAGTTTTTTCGCAAGAAGTAGCGAAAATAAATCGTTACGAAAAAGGAAAGCAAAAAGGCATGAAAAGATTGGAATTGTAGGACAGTGCGATGCTAATAAATGGTACAACTTGCAAAAAAGAGGGCACGATGTCTTACCTCCCAGCTATGGTCACTGGTATGACTATACTCAAGTGGATACAAACTATGTTGTACTGACCAGAAAAGACATTAGAAGTACTGCCGACCCAGAACCTAACTTCCCCGAACAATACCCAGAACCTGGACAACCTATGTTGTACTGACCAGAAAAGACATTAGAAGTACTGCCGACCCAGAACCTAACTTCCCTGAACAATACCCAGAACCTGGACAAACTATGTTGTAGTGACCATAAAAGACATTAGAAGTACTGCCGACCCTGAACCCAACTTCCCTGAACAATACCCAGAACCTGGATCTTCTGCATTCACTAGATGAACTTGTAGCGGCGTAAAAGGGACGAATCACAGCACAGAAATTGCTTCAACATGCATAATAATATCGCGAAAAACAGTCATAATATTATGACTTCAAGTGTTGTAATGGCCCTGATGATGATGTGTAATCTACTTCTGTTTCGAACGAAAATGTGAACATCACTATGAGTTCTCTGTACACCAATTACGCATTGATTCGTTTACCAATAGAATTAAGAGCGAATTAATGAGATTAAGATCAATAAGTATCTATTACATTGATAGATTGGAATTTAAATGGATTAAATGTCGTGCTAGTTCATAAGAGATGAATTAGATATACGTTAAAAGGACAAGTTCAGCGAACTAAGCGTGAAACGTAGTGCTGTAAGATTAATTGTTAAACACAGCTCGATGGTAGCATGATTATAACTACAAAATACAGTATATAATTGTTGATGTAAAACATGTTTGACGAGATTGTCGCAGGGATACTCTGACCAAAATATTCAGGACTAATTTTCTAAAAGACAGGGAAGTGTTATGCCTCAGAATGACAGTCCAGGCAGTTGTCAAAATTTTTGAAGTTTCCCGAGCCAGTTCTAGAGCCAGAGTGGACGTCAAAACAGGCTAATATGCAATATCTAGATTGGAGTGACCACCCAGATGAACAACCAATATTGCGAGTAGCTAAATGCCCTACAGCTCCCAAGCTGGAGGGCAAAGTTTCCGATGCAGCAGGGAGACCTCATGAACAAGGGACCACAATATCATCCATCCCTCTCACCCTGTGAAGCAACAGTGCTTAAGTTGTATGCAAGAACAGCTTCCAGCACACGGTTACTGCAAAAAAAACAACTGACTGGAATCCAGAAGGATGGAAATGGGACTCTGTGGCGTGGTTCAGAGTGCTGTTACGTTCAGAAAACTAGAGCACATTTGATCATTCTTCACACACAACAATGTCATCAGCGTAGACTGACCAGCACAAATACACTGAATTCTGTATCTTAGTTCTCAGTAGCAGATAACCAGGCCCAAGATGGGACATGTGATGCTCTATTTGTGGTCCACCTAAAGGACTATGATACAACAGCCAGCCTGTCCTGAAGGACTTAGCTACAGGGGGCTTCTGCCAACTCGCTTTCACCTATGTTGATGAGAAGACTTGCGTGCCTCCTACAACCAGGCCTCTGGAGACTTAGCTGACCGTACTTTGTGAGCTCCTCAACTACCATTAACTCAGGTGAGTGCAGTAGCAGCCACCACCCAATCTGCTTATATGAGTAGACATTGGCATCACTGGCATTCTAACTGAGGGGTCATGATGTAACACTTCGTGACTAAAGCCACCTCGTGCATATTGTTGGCTGTCTATCAGGGGCGCAGTCAGTGGTGTCCTGGTAACCTGCTGGCCACTGAAGGTAGTGTCACCAACACCGACTGAGTTGTGGCTAGCTGAGTGATGTTGCTGGGTGCTGAGTATGTACCTCGCTCACTAAGGCAGCTGAGACTACAAGATGTGCTGGTGTCAGTGCATACTGGCAAGACCAGCACCTTTCTGCTCGCCTGGTTACTGGCAGCCTTTATAATGAGACTATTCAGTGCATCTATTTTTGTCAAACATTGGTGAATATAACACTCGCATCAAATTGATTACACAGACCAATGAAGTCAATATCATAAATATGAATTTATTTTAGTTCTGATAACGTAACTAACATTTTCTTAAAATGATGCAACCTTGCTTTCAGCTGTTAGTGTTTTATTTTATGATTGTAATTGAAGCACTGGACCATTTTCAGACACATACAAAACATAATATAAAGTAATGACAACAATGTAAGGTGGGATTAACAGTACACACAACAAATTTTGTAATTTGTTGACATCCATATACTTACAAGATTTTGACATATAGGTTTACTTTAGGCAGAGATACCAAAGTAATAAGCACATCAAAGAACAAATAGTCAGTGATATTAGTCATATTCCATTTTATGTACTGCAGTTTTGAGTGGATTGTATACAGAGTGATTTTTTCCACCGCAAACAAAATCTAGGTAGTGACCAATGAGAGGTTGTTGTTGTTGTCGTCTTCAATCCAGAGACTGATATGATGAAGCTCCCCATGCTACTCTATCCTGTGCAAGCTTCTTCATCTCCGAGTAACTACTGAAACCTACATCCTTCTGTATCTGCTTAGTGTATTCATCTCTTGGTCTCCCTCTACGATCTTTACCCTCCACACTGCTCTCCAATACTAAATTGGTGATCCCTTGATGCCTCATAACAAGTCCTACTAAACGATCCCTTCTTCTAGTCAAGTTGTACCACAAACTTCTCTTCTCCCCAATTCTATTCAAAACCACCTCATTAGTTATGTGATCCACCCATTTAATCTTGAGCATTCTTCTGTAGCACCACATTCCAAAAACATCTATTCTCTTCTTGTCCAAAGTATTTATCGTTCACGTTTCACTTCCATACATGGCTACACTCCACACTAATACTTTCAGAAACGACTTCCTGACACTTAAATCTATACTCGATATTAACAAATTTCTCTTCTTCATAAACGCTTTCCTTGCCATTGCTAGTCTACATTTTATATCCTCTCTACTTTGACCATCATGGAATGTTGTCTACTCCCGGACCTTGTTTCGACTTAGGTCTTTCAGTGTTTCGTCAAACTCTTCACGAGGTATCATATCTCCCATTTCATCTTCATCTACATCCTCTTCCACTTCCATAATATTCTCCTCAAGTACATCGCCCTTCCATCTTTCTGATTTCCTTTCTTTGCTTAGAGCTGGATTTCCGTCTGAGCTCTTGATATTCATACAAGTAGTTCTCTTTTCTCCAATTGTCTCTTTAACTTTCCTGTAGGCAGTATCTATCTTACCCCTAGTGAGATATGCCTCTACATCCTTACATTTGTCCTCTTGCCATCCCTGCTTAGCCATTTTGCGCTTTCTGTCGATCTCATGTTTGAGACGTTTGTATTCCTTTTTGCCTGCTTCATTTACTGCATTTTTATATTTTCTCCTTTCATCAATTAAATTAAACATATCTTCTGTTACCCAAGGATTTCTACTAGACCTCATCTCTTTACCTACTTGATCCTCTGCTGCCTACATTACTTCAATCCTCATAGCTACCCATTCTTCTTCTACTGTATTTCTTTCCCCCATTCCTGTCAATCGTTCCCTAATGCCCTCCCTGAAACTCTCTACAACCTCTGGTTCTGCCAGTTTATCCAGATCCCATCTCCTGAAATTCCCACCTTTTTGCAGTTTCTTCAGTTTTAATCTACAGTACACAGTCTACAGATTGTGGTCATAGTCCACATCTGCCCCTGGAAATGTCTTACAATTTAAAACCGGATTCCTAAATCTCTGTCTTACTATTATATAATCTATCTGAAACCTTCCAGTATCTCCAGGCATCATCCGTGTCTACAACCGTCTATCATGATTCTTGAACCAAGTGTTAGCTATGATTAAGTTATGCTTTGTGCAAAATTCTACCAGGCGGCTTCCTCTTTCGTTTCTTACCCCCGTTCCCTATTCACTTACTACGTTTCCTTCTCTTCCTTTTCCTACTATCGAATTCCAGTCACCCATGACTACTAAATTTTCGTCTCCCTTCACTATATGAATAATTTCTTTTATCTCATCATACATTTCATCAATCTCTTTGTAATCTGCAGAGCTAGCTGGGATATAAACTTGATCTACTGTGGTAGGTGTGAGCTTCGTGCCTGTCTTGGCCACAATAATGCATTCACTATGCTGTTTGTAAGAGCTTACCCGCACTCCTACTTTTTATTCATTATTTAACCTACTCCTGCATTATCCCTATTTGATTTTGTATTTATAACCCTGTATTCACCTGACCAGAAGTCCTGTTCCTGCTGCCACCGAACTTCACTAATTCCCACTAAGATGGTCGTAGGTTGTGTTCTAAAAATGAACTGCATAGAGACAGAAGTGATGACACTTTCTACAGGACCTGGCATCATTTTGCAGGATAACGCTAAAGCACGTACAGTGCAAGCTGTTAGTGATTTGTTTGACTGATGGGGCTGCTAAGTGCTATACCATCTACTGCACTCCCCTGACTTACGCATCTGGATTTCATGTGCAGCGGCACGAGACAACTCTTAGGGAATACAATTCATGGAAAAAATCGCCAAACGGTATTAGTTACAAATTGGAAATTTGTCAGTCTCTCAGTTCAATCAAGCACAAGACATAGACACTTAATTAAGAATTCTAACAACAAAGTAGACTCGAACCATTGTCAAAGAGAAATATTTGAGTTCCAAGACCCAGTCCAGCTCAAATCCCGAGACAAAATACACATTTACCATAAAAAGTACAACAATCACTTTAGTTGTGGTAGCCATAAGTAAAATCATAATCAACAAAAAGGCATGGTTCCTCATATTAGTAGGTACTGGAGTAGGCAGACGACACAGGAATGACAGCAGTCAGTGGCCAGCGACAGCCACAGAAATCCACATATACATATCTTTTCCAAGGGTGTTAGTACGAAGATCGCGCCATTAATTGGAAGCTCGTTTCCACACATTCTGGCGGGTTATCTGGATCACTTTAAGGCATGACAAAACAGACAGAAACATACAAGTGCTATGGTAACTCTTTTACAAGAAAAAAATTCTGTTCTTCCCAGCGTTAAACAACAACTGCTCAGCGAGGTATGTTCAACATAAAGGATAAAAATATTGGACAATGTACGTAGGACAGAAAGAATAAACAATAATGTAAGACCTAATACCTACAGTCAAGGGCACGTCAAGCTGGCCAAATCATAGAGAAAGCAAATACTTCGAATAACAAAGTTTCCAGCAATCTCTGCACAACTTAATTTTATAGGTCACATGTGAAATTCCGTCTGTGGACGCCAACTTAGCATTACCTCTCCGCCACGGACCTTCAAGTGTTTCTGAATGCTCTGCAACATTAGTAATAATTTTTTTGGTGTTTAGGATCCAAAAACATTGCTGCCCAGAAAGAAAAAGGTTATTTCAATAACCTGTTTACGGAATCGAACTCCATTTTCGGAAAAGTTAGTTTTTCATACATCTCTATGTTTACAACGTCAAACTCCTGAACTACATTGCGAATGGAGTTAATAGAAAGAAATAAGAACTTAAAATGTCATGCCTGGTTCTGACATTTTACTGCGTGAATAACGGTATATAGCCCTTTAAATAGCGATAAACTTTTTCATTTTATTATTTTGTGGGGGAGGTTGCAAATTTTGTGTAAAGTTCGTTGAAAGTCGCTAAATAATATCATTCTAAATAAGTAATTTGCGCGTCCTGAGTTTCAGTGCCTCAATACGTACACAGTGTTTCTAAATTTGATACTTGACCTGTTGCGTTAAACCGTTAAAGTAAATTTTAAATTTATTCATTAATTACATATCACACTGAAAATCAAATTTCTGTTACCCCTGGAAGCTGTTAGTTAGGCAATCCGAAACTCAGACTGGTGACGTTTTAGGCTTTTAGTAATACAAATAGATAAGCCTGAGTTCTACTTTTATCTAACCCATGTCACTCATTATATAGATGTATGTAATCAGGAAATAGCAACCGAGTAGTGCGCAACTGCAAAGCACGAGTTACAGAAAAACAGACCGCTGGTAAGAAACGTCAGCAATCCATGGATTACATCGTTCTGACACCTCACTGGTGACAACAGAACACAACCTTCTTGTGACATTTGTTTTTATTGGCCTTTTAGCGATGATCTAAGGAATATCTAAAGTATAATGATTTACATTCTACTACGCGAAATTTCTTTTAATTGTTTACCCTGTAGCAAAGACATCACTTCAAAACGAATTGAAAAATGATTTATACCAGATATCTGCATGCTGCGAAAAGTGACATATGCTCCTGGATAATTAAAGGTGTGAGGTTCTCCACACAAGCACTATAAAAATACCGCTAAATTTCAGATACACGATTAATCAAACAAATTTACAGGTTGTCGATTGGACTATTAACCTGCCTAGCCATTGCAATTACGAACAACGTACACTGATTCCATCACATAGAAAATGTTGTGGGGAAGGCGAACTAAAGACTAGGTTTTTTTGACAGAACGCTTACAGGATACAACAATCTAGTAACGAGGCGGCCTGCATTACGCTTGTTGTTCTGTTCTGAAGCACTGTTGCGTGATATGGGATCCTTACCAAATGCGATTGACAGAAGACATCGAAAAAGTTCAGAGAAGGGCAGCTCAATTAATATTATCGTGACGACAGTGTCACCAATATGATAAGGGAGTTGGGATTGTATCAACAAAACAAAGGCGTTTTTTTGTGCGTTGACATCTTTTCCCGAAATTTCGATATTTAACTTTCTCTTCCCGAATGCGAAAAAAATTTGTTAACCCGCGCCTACATAGAGAGAAATGACCATCATAATAAAATACAGAAATCAGAGCCCGCATTTAAAGATTTAGACGTTCATTTTTCCAATGTGATACGGGGCGGTACAGTAGAGAAATATTCTGAAACTGGTTCTATGCAGCCTCTGTAAGTGTGACTTTCAGAGGAGTAATGTAGATGTTGATTCAGCTGTTGAATTGAACAAGATCACCTAATAAGTTTCACACGTTTTATAGCACACGTCACAAATGTAATTTCCGCAACCAAGTGAAACTGATACCATGTGCCTTTTTTCCCTAGTGCTCTCTGAAAATCACACAGAATACGCTCTATGGCAAACAGCCTTGGAGACCAATAACAAACTTGGCGAAATACCAGTGTGTAGCTAACCTTTCTGAGTCCTTCATTCATATTACAGTTGACACAACTGCAATATTCAGCATGAACATCTACGACATCCTCAAACAGTTCTGTGTAGGTGTGTGTGATACATTCTACGCTTGTACTAAATATCTGCTGTGGAGCAACGAACATTAACTTTAGTGTTTACTAGACAAGGCTCTAATTCTAATATACCGTACAATATATCTACGTAATTAATTATATAATGATCTACTGACCACGGTAGATATTTTCGATAGACTATATCTATCAATGGAATTGGTGACTATAACAAACATTAATGATTGTGTCAATTAACCTACCACACGAGACTATGATGCAGAACACTACGCATATAAGCCGATATTCACACCACAAGTAAACATTACATTCGGTATACCGTGCACATTCATAGCTTTCGTAAGTGGATATTTTTGCCCATCCAGACGCCCACATTTCCGTGCGGTTTCAGTCAGCTTCTTCCAGTAGTCCAGTTTTCACGCACCTAAGAAGCGATGTTTGCAGCTCCTCGTGACTAAAAGTTTAATGACAATCAGCTTATTACTCATACCTCGTAATGAGCATGTTACAGGCTCTCTTCTTGTAGTACCAAGCTATGAGAGGTTAGTGAGTAGCAAATTTCTCAGAGACACCAGTAGACACTACAGTAAGTACGCGTAAAAACGGCATTTCTTTGCCGTTTGGGCACATTAGGTTGAAGGTTTAGCTTCTGCTGACACAACGACAATAAAAACAGCATCATGTCACACATAATGAATTTGTGCGAAACTTACGAGATACAAAAACATTTGTATTAACAAAACAGTTCAAAGACTCTTATCTAGCTCATCAGCCTGCGATGTATTTACTGTGAGAGGCTCGGTCTTATTAAAACCCTCTGGTAACAGATAACATTTAAAAGTGCCTCTCAGTTTAGCAATTGTTCAGTGTTATATTTAATGAAACAATGACTGAGTATTAAATTTTTCATCAAACACACTGTGCAAGGAATTAATAACAGAAAATTATTTTCCGAGTACCATATTCCTGAAAACTGTTGGAGACGTGTAAAACTATTACTTTTCCTTATAAAATTGTTCGGCGACAGCCACTGAAACAACTGAAATCTTTGTCTTAAATGTGAACTTCAAAAAAGTTCGTTTGCAGGGTACACAACATCGTTCTTCATTACTCATACTAGTCGGCATGATGTCTCCTACGTTTTTACAGGAACGCTATATAATTATTACAATGATTGTAGTTTTAGTCGCTATCAAATTACTGTTTTTATACATTTACGCATTTCATTTCGCAAGGGCAGTGGTGTTGACTCCTCTCTTAAATCTCACGAGGTATTCTTCATTAAGATCTTCATGACTCATTCAATGCTCTTAGCTCTTTCAAAAGCTGACTTTGGTTTCCACGTTCATATTTTCAGCTCCTTAGTTTCAAAAATGCGTCCACTGAGATCTGATTTGTATCTTTTTATTTTCTTCACGCATGTAATGTCTGTTTATCACTGTTATGATACAGACTATTGGTTGCTCTTCTGTTGTCTCTCTATTCCTTCTATGTATGTGTGATTTCTCTGTTTTCCAGTTAGATTAACGACTGATATAACGTGAGACCCCCCATGAACCATGGACCTTGCCGCCATTGGTGGGGAGGCTTCCGTGCCTCAGCGATGGAGATAGCCGTACCGTAGGTTCAACCACAACGGAGGGGTATCTATTGAGAGGCCAGACAAACGTGTGGTTCGTGAAGAGGGGCAGCAGCCTTTTCAGTAGTTGCAGGGGCAACAGTCTGGATGATTGACTGATCTGGCCTTGTAACAATAACCAAAACGGCCTTGCTGTGCTGGTACTGCGAACGGCTGAAAGCAAGGGGAAACTACGGCCGTAATTTTTCCCTAGGGCATGCAGCTTTACTGTATGATTAAATGATGATGGCGTCCTCTAGGGTAAAATATTCCGGAGGTAAAATAGTCCCCCATTCGGATCTCCGGGCGGGGACTACTCAATGGGTGTCGTTATCAGGAGAAAGAAAACTGGCATTCTACGGATCGGAGCGTGGAATGTCAGATCCCTTAATCGGGCAGGTAGGTTAGAAAATTTAAAAAGGGAAATGGATAGGTTAAAGTTAGATATAGTGGGAATTAGTGAAGTTCGGTGGCAGGAGGAACAAGACTTCTGGTCAGGTGACTACAGGGTTATAAACACAAAATCAAATAGGGGTAATGTAGGAGTAGGTTTAATAATGAATAGGAAAATAGGAATGCGGGTAAGCTACTACAAACAGCATAGTGAACGCATTATTGTGGCCAAGATAGATTCGAAGCCCACACTTACTACAGTAGTACAAGTTTATATACCAACTAGCTCTGCAGATGACGAAGAAATTGATGAAATGTATGATCAAATCAAAGAAATTATTCAGATAGTGAAGGGAGACGAAAATTTAATAGTCATGGGTGACTGGAATTCGGTAGTAGCAAAAGGGAGAGAAGGAAACATAGTAGGTGAATATGGACTGGGGCAAAGAAATAAAAGAGGAAGCCGCCTGCTAGAATTTTGCACAGAGCGCAACTTAATGATAGGTAACGCTTGGTTCAAGAATCATAAAAGAAGGCTGTATACATGGAAGAAGCCTGGAGATACAGGTTTCAGATAGATTATATAATGGTAAGACAGAGATTTAGGAACCAGGTTTTAAATTGTAAGACATTTCCAGGGACAGACTGGACTCTGACCACAATCTATTGGTTATGACCTGTAGATTAAAACTGAAGAAACTGCAAAAAGGTGGGAATTTAAGGAGACGGGACCTGGATAAACTAAAAGAACCAGAGGTTGTACAGAGTTTCAGGGAGAGCATAAGGAAACAATTGACAGGCATGGGGGAAAGAAACACAGTAGAAGAAGAATGGGTAGCTTTGAGGGATGAAATAGTGAAGGCAGCAGAGGATCAAGTAGGTAAAAAGACAAGGGCTAGTAGAAATCCCTGGGTAACAGAAGAAATATTGAATTTAATTGATGAAAGGAGAAAATATAAAAATGCAGTAAATGAAGCAGGCAAAAAGGAATACAGACGTCTCAAAAATGAGATTGACGGGAAGTGCAAAATGGCTAAGCAGGGATGGCTTGAGGACAAATGTAAGGATGTAGAGGCTTATCTCACTAGGGGTAAGATAGATACTGCCTACAGGAAAATTAAAGAGACCTTTGGAGATAAGAGAACCACTTGTATGAACATGAAGAGCTCAGATGGAAACCCAGTTCTAAGCAAAGAAGGGAAAGCGGAAAGGTGGAAGGAGTATATAGAGGGTCTATACATGGGGCGATGTACTTGAAAACAATATTATGGAAATGGAAGAGGATGTAGATGAAGATGAAATGGGAGATACGATACTGCGAGAAGAGTTTGACAGAGCACTGAAAGACCTGAGTCGAAACAAGGCCCCCGGAGTAGACAACATTCCATTGGAACTACTGACGGTCTTGGGAGAGCCAGTCCTGACAAAACTCTACCATCTGGTGAGCAAGATGTGTGAGGCAGGTGAAATACCCTCAGACTTCAAGAAGAATATAATAATTCCAATCCCAAAGAAAGCAGGTGTTGACAGATGTGAAAATTACCGAACTATCAGTTTAATAAGTCACAGCTCCAAAATACTAACGCGAATTCTTCACAGACGAATGGAAAAACTAGTAGAATCCGACCTCGGGGAAGATCAGTTTGAATTCCGTAGAAATGTTGGAACACGTGAGGCAATACTGACCCTACGACTTATCTTAGAAGCTAGCTTAAGGAAGGGCAAACCTACGTTTCTAGTATTTGTAGACTTAGAGAAAGCTTTTGACAATGTTGACTGGAATACTCTCCTTCAAATTCTGAAGGTGGCAGGGTAAAATACAGGGAGCGAAAGGCTATTTACAATTTGTACAGAAACCAGATGGCAGTTATAAGAGTCGAGGGACATGAAAGGGAAGCAGTGGTTGGGAAGGGAGTGAGACAGGGTTGTAGCCTCTCCCCGATGTTATTCAATCTGTATATTGAGCAAGCAGTGAAGGAAACAAAAGAAAAGTTCGGAGTAGGTATTAAAATCCATGGAGAAGCAATAAAAACTTTGAGGTTCGCCGATGACATTGTAATTCTGTCAGAGACAGCAAAGGACTTGGAAGAGCAGTTGAACGGAATGGATAGTGTCTTGAAAGGAGGGTATAAGATGAACATCAACAAAACGAGGATAATGGAATGTAGTCGAATTAAGTGGGGTGATGTTGAGGGTATTAGATTAGGAAATGAGACACTTAAAGTAGTAAAGGAGTTGTGCTATTTGGGGAGCAAAACAACTGATGATGGTCGAAGTAGAGAGGATATAAAATGTAGACTGGCAATGGCAAAGAAAGCGTTTCTGAAGAAGAGAAATTTGTTAACATCGAGTTTAGGTTTAAGTGTCAGGAAGACATTTCTGAAAGTATTTGTATGGAGTGTAGCCATGTCTGGAAGTGAAACATGGACGATAAATAGTTTGGACAAGAAGAGAACAGAAGCTTTCGAAATGTGGTGCTACAGAAGAATGCTGAAGATAAGGTAGATAGATCACGCAACTAATGAGGAGGTATTGAATAGGATTGGGGAGAAGAGAAGTTTGTGGCACAACTTGACTAGAAGAAGGGATCGGTTGGTAGGACACGTTCTGAGGCATCAAGGGATCACCACTTTAGTATTGGAGGGCAGCGTGGAGGGTAAAAATCGTAGAGGGAGACCAAGAGATGACTACACTACGCAGATTCAGAAGGATGTAGTTTGCAGTGGGTACTGGGAGATGAAGAGGCTTGCACAGGATAGAGTAACAAGGAGAGCTGCATCAAACCAGTCTCAGGACTGAAGACCACAATAACAACAACATAACGTGAGAAAGGAAAGGCAGTTATACACATCTTCACAACTTCTATATTTCGCAAATAAATCTTACGGTGTGCGGGGCAGGGTATTTTGTGTATCACTATCAATTTCCAACATTTCTGTTCCATTCGCAAGCAACACGCGGGAAGAACGACATAAGACTGTGTATAAACTAGAACATAGCCTTATTTTACCGTCTTGGTGATTTCGTAAAATGCTTGTGGGAGGAATAATACACTGTTTGATCAAAGTATGTGGACACCACAACATAATGCGGAATTGATCACTAGATGTCACGAGAGACTGACCTGCCAACAAAAAAGGAGGCGGGAAGTTTTACGTTGTCAGTAGTGAAGCAGTAACAGGAGCATGTGTCAGTCGGGAGAGCTCAGTGATTTCGAGTGTGGACTAGTCATCGCACATCATTTGAGTAACAATTCCATCAGGGACATCGCAACATTTGTAAAGCTGCTCAAGTCGACTGTTGGTGATGTGACTCCGAAGTGGTACCGCGAAGAAACGACTGCAGCTAAACCAAGAAGTGGCAAACCTGATGTTATGATCGACAGGGATCGTCGGGCATTTCAGAGGGTGATTGTAAAAAACGCTTGAAATCTGCTGTAGGAGTCACACGTGAGTTCCAAAGTGTTACAGTCCAGATAGCACAATGACTGTGCGCAGGAAGTTCAAAACAACTAACAAAGGGAGGCCACGACGTTTGGAACGCGAATTTACTGTAAACTTCGTACACTAGCAGTATTCCATGAGGACAACAAAATGTGTAAGTAGTAGCGTGTACTTCTCAAGCGTTACTTCGAAAATCACAGGATAATTTCGCTCGTCAAATATACAGGTATGTGTGCGTGGCCATTTTAATCATGAAGTGGCTGCAGCCGAGTGGTGCCGGCACGGTAGTTCAGCGTGTTCTGTCAGTGCCTTAGCTTACCATTATAATAAAACAACTGAGTGAATGGATGAACGAACGAACTGACCGAGTGTCATCGGACGTCCGCCTTGAACAATTCAGCGAACAATATAGAACAACATGGCTTTTTAAAAAAGAAAAAAAAATGGTTGGCGTTCAGATCGCTGGATCGAGTTCCGTTCGCCAGTTTTTTTCGTTATTTTTAACACAGTCATTTTCTTTACTATTTATTTTACAATTGATATAAGGGGAAAATACTGGTAATCGGATGAACTTTTATTAAATTTACAATGTTATTTGGCAGTCTACTAATTTTTATTATCACAAATAATATAATATTCATAACTATCGACTAGCAAACTACCAAACGCATAAAGTGGTACTGAAAATTTATGCTTGTCCGTGTCTTCAAAACGGTTCGTATTTAATCGAAAGAGAACGAGAAATTGCTTCTTTCGATACTGCATAACCAATTATCAGCGCCGATTTTTAAGGAAATACTGCGTTATGCATGGTTTGCTTCCAAACTATCGTCTGAAAGAGAGGTTTTTGGAAATGTTAACGAGGTTTGTTTTTCCACGGAAAACGTCAAAAGACCTTGCGTATGCGGAAACAGCATTTATTCAATGCAGCTGGTGCCGTTTAACTTTATGTTTTCCATGTTTTTACGAAAAATTCCATTCTGCAACTTGTACTCGTAATGTGACGATTAATTGTACATCTTTCGAATGCCGGTCAAAACTTGGAGGTAACAAGTCGTTTCGGGCTCCTTCCAGGTACAAGGGATTTCTCAAATCACGGACAAGCATACATTTTCAGTATCACTTTATGTGTTTGGTCATTTACTAGTCGATAGATACGAATATTGTGAATTTAATAAAAGTTCATCTGATTAACCTACTTTTCCCATTATATCAATTGTAATATAAATAGTAAAGAAAATGACTGTGTTGAAAATAAAAAAAACTGACGACCGGAACTCGATCCAGCGGCTTGAACGCCAACTACTTTAAAAAAACATTTTGTTCTATATTGTTCGTTGAATGTGTCCAGGGCGGACGTCCGATGACACCCGTTCACTTTGTTCGTTGATCCGTTCGCTCAGTTTTTCTGTTATAAATGGTAGCTAACGCTCCGACCGAACACGCTTTTTTTTAAATCTCATTTGAACAAAATGAGATTTTTAAAAAAAGCTTTCGTTCATTGGATCTGCTCGGGGCGGACGTCCTAAGACATCCGCTTAAGTTCGTTGTTGATCGAATATCTCAGTTTTTTTTTTTATTACAGAGGACAGCTAACCCTCTGACCGAGCACGCTGAGCTACTGTGGCGACACCACACGGCTGCAGCCGTTTCAGGGTTAAATTGGCCACGCACTTATATATATTCGACGACTGAAATTATCTTGCGATTTTATCAATAACGCCTGAGAAGTGCGCGCTACTGCTTACATATTTTGTTGTCCTCATGGAGTACTACGAGTGTACGAAGTTTGCAGTAAATCCGCGTTCCAAACGTTGTGGCCTCTCCTTGTAAGTACAATAGACGAGTAGCTCCTTACGAGCAACATATTTCTGTAATCAATGCTAAGTGACCCTTGAGTTGGTTTAAAGAGCAACGCTGTTGCACAATGGATGATAGCAAACGAGTGATTTTGTGGTGATGAATCACTCTGTACTCTGCGGCAATTAAGTTTGGGCTTTGACGAAAACCTGGAGAACGTTACGTCATGTGTAGTACCAACATTGAAGTATCGAGGAGATCGTGTTACGGTATGCGGGTGTTTCTCGTGATTAGTGTGCGCTCTACTTATTCCACTTTAAAAAAACGCTAAATGCGAAAGAATATGAACACATTTTACAGAATTGTGCCCTGTGAACGGGTGCTTCCATCGTGCAATTTGCCCTGTTGTAATAGCGCCAGTGTTAGCACACCACGTGCAACATAAGAAAGGAAGGAACGCTTCAACACACGTGAGATCCACAAAAGAAGCACAGACTTTTGAAAAGCTTTCACGTGGAAGAAAAGTGCTGATAAATGTGCATTTATAGGTGAAGTTGCTCGTAATGATTCAGATAATACATAGCAGCAATACTTATCTGAAATACACGTGCATGAAATTGTGAGCACGTTATAAAAAAAATCTTTTAAGTCAGTTGTCAACAACGAAACGACGTCTTCACGATGACGAAAGTAAAAAACATGCACTTGTGTCTCGTGAAATTAGTCGAATAATGGGCAAAATACTTTCCCCCTGTTAAATCAAAGTTCGTTGCAGGTTCCATGGCTCAGAGGGGAATTTTGCAGGCAGAAAAGTTACAGTTTTCACTACGATAAACTCGGATATCTACTACCTGCAGTGTCAATCTTGTGTTCTTCGATAAACCGCAGTTTCAGTCGCCATCCAGGTGCTCTGAAGGATGTTTTAGTTAGAGTATCTCATTCAAATGCTTTCTACAAATATTTCGACCACAAACATATCGCATAAATGCGGGGCCCACCCACGTGTTACAACGCTGTAGCGGAGACACTCTTTCTGTTGGCTCTGGCTGTTCCTTAGTGACGTCACAGTGTCAGGCACAGAACGCTTACTGCCCAATCTTATTTTCCTACGGTCTTTGGGTCTTCACATCTGAGGAAGCTGAAGGGCCAGAATGAAGCGTTTACTCTTGCGGCGACGGTACACACAGAATCTGGCAACATCTCCTCTGACCTCGACAGCTAAGGACACTAACAGAAAAAGCTGCTGACGAAAACAGCTGTCCACCCCGAAATGGATGAAACCAGAAGCAGATTCTATCACAGTGCCCTGTCTCCCGTGTGGTACCACTGACTGACTGTGAAGATTAATCATTTTTCTTAAATGTTTGATAATGATCAGTTTAAACGGTAGAGATAAGCTGTTCTGTGACTGTTGGTGATAACAATAGCAACAATAATAACACTGGAGGTAGACAGTTATAAATATAGTAGTAACAGTACTATTTTTGCTTTATTTGTAACCGTCGTGTGGTGGCAGTTTCGGCGGTGACTCGCAATCTTGGCATGACCGCACGATAACGCATCAAACTGGAGGGAGCAAGGGCTCTGCTTCATCCTAGGTCGAAGTGAGAATAGTTTTGTGGGGTTTCCCACATTCATCTAGCTGAATCTTGGTGCTGCATTACAGCCTATACGAACGACCAAACATTTAATTTTCGTAAGACATTTTGTTCAACTTCAGTTATGCAGTAACATAAGTAGAAAGCATTAAAATAAGTCAATAAACCCGTTATCAGATTTAAAGTGTTGTAAGCAAAGTGTATCGGTGCTTTATAAGTGATATTTTAAAGCTTACTTCTTTTTCTCCATTTTGAAGGGCATATTTGCTTCCTGCTTTTCTTGGTATCCAACAACATTTTTGCTGTCGTTCTAACTCTTTTTCTATTTTCGTCTTTTAATTTTCTGTGTCAGTGTGAGCATAAATGCATTTTGTGAACATTTTGTAGCTTTATTAACTAATGCGAGGGATATATTTGATTTAGTCATATGAGGACGTAGTTCTAGGTCATACACTTAGAAAAAATGACATCAGTAACTATGCATACAATACTGAAATATGCATCAAAGCAATTTATCTCAAAAAAACCTGTGGATAAGTATCAGTCTTTTAGGATACAAGAAGCGTAGTGTACTTCTTGCCAAAATGAATTCTTCGGGCACAGTATGTCTTCACATTCTTCGGCTCCATCGTGTAAAGCATGGTAATTTTAAAATTTTGTTCCCTCTTAGATAAATTTCTGCAGACGTCCTTGGGAATGGTGTCCACTACAGTGCAGATTTCGTTTACGATCGGTTTCCTGGCAAACGTAACTGATAAATCCAGGTTTTCAAATGTACGTTGAAAGGTATCCTCACTGGGACTCCATCGTAGTAGTTTATAACCTTGCACTGTAACTGGTTTTTATTGCGTACACTACTGAAAATCTTTTTGTAATTTTTTTTTTTTTTGCTTCAGTATTTGATATCAGCTTTCTGCAAATGATGCACTGACTCGTTCTATAACGTGATAATGAACTGAAATAAATTATATTACTTGGACATTCGCATAAGGCTCATATTTTACAAAAGTAGTGGCGAATAACGATAAAAGATAGCTTCTTCAATTAATAACCCTTCGTGATATCCCAGTATATGATGTCAAATATTTTAACGTTTTTCAGTATTTCTTTATCTTTATGGTCCCTATGAAAGCAGGATATGGTGACCTGTAAAAAGTTCTGAAATTCATCTACGAAAACCAATTCTTGAAAACTGGTAATTAGTTTTTCGTGAGATCATACAACGTTCCTTCTATCAGTCCACATACACTCCTGGATATGGAAAAAAGAACACATTGACACCAGTGTGTCAGGCCCACCATACTTGCTCCAGACACTGCGAGAGGGCTGTACAAGCATTGATCACACGCACGGCACGGCGGACACACCACGAACCGCGCTGTTGGCCGTCGAATGGCGCTAGCTGCGCAGCATTTGTGCACCGCCGCCGTCAGTGTCAGCCAGTTTGCCGTGGCATACGGAGCTCCATCGCAGTCTTTAACACTGGTAGCATGCCGCGACAGCGTGGACGTGAACCGTATGTGCAGTTGACGGACTTTGAGCGAGGGCGTATAGTGGGAATGCGGGAGGCCGGGTGGACGTACCGCCGAATTGCTCAACACGTGGGGCGTGAGGTCTCCATAGTACATCGATGTTGTCGCCAGTGGTCGGCGGAAGGTGCACGTGCCCGTCGACCTGGGACCGGACCGCAGCGACGCACGGATGCACGCCAAGACCGCAGGATCCTACGCAGTGCCGTAGGGGACCGCACCGCCACTTCCCAGCAAATTAGGGACACTGTTGCTCCTGGGGTATCGGCGAGGACCATTCGCAACCGTCTCCATGAAGCTGGGCTACGGTCCCGCACACCGTTAGGCCGTCTTCCGCTCACGCCCCAACATCGTGCAGCCCGCCTCCAGTGGTGTCGCGACAGGCGTGAATGGAGGGATGAATGGAGACGTGTCGTCTTCAGCGATGGGAGTCGCTTCTGCCTTGGTGCCAGTGATGGTCGTATGCGTGTTTGGCGCCGTGCAGGTGAGCGCCACAATCAGGACTGCATACGACCGAGGCACACAGGGCCAACACCCGGCATCATGGTGTGGGGAGCGATCTCCTACACTGGCCGTACACCTCTGGTGATCGTCGAGGGGACACTGAATAGTCCACGGTACATCCAAACCGTCATCGAACCCATCGTTCTACCATTCCTAGACCGGCAAGGGAACTTGCTGTTCCAACAGGACAATGCACGTCCGCATGTATCCCGTGCCACCCAACGTGCTCTAGAAAGTGTAAGTCAACTACCCTGGCCAGCAAGATCTCCGGATCTGTCCCCCATTGAGCACGTTTGGGACTGGATGAAGCGTCGTCTCACGCGGTCTGCACGTCCAGCACGAACGCTGGTCCAACTGAGGCGCCAGGTGGAAATGGCATGGCAAGCCGTTCCACAGAACTACATCCAGCATCTCTACGATCGTCTCCATGGGAGAATAGCAGCCTGCATTGCTGCGAAAGGTGGATATACACTGTACTAGTGCCGACATTGTGCATGCTCTGTTGCCTGTGTCTATGTGCCTGTGGTTCTGTCAGTGTGATCATGTGATGTATCTGACCCCAGGAATGTGTCAATAAAGTTTCCCCTTCCTGGGACAATGAATTCACGGTGTTCTTATTTCAATTTCCAGGAGTGTATATCTCAGTATTCATGGTACGTTTTGTAGAATCAAATGAACCTATGATCTGCCGAACTGCCCTTCACCGTATATATTCCGCTGTCCTATTTATTTAATCTGATGCGTACTCCAAAAACGACAGCTGTCAATATCTTTTGCCGTCAAAATGCAGTTCCCCAGTATTCTGTCAGTCAACTAAAGTCTGAAATCTGCCGCTTCCTCACTACGACAGAACCGATGAGATGCCTAAATATCCATGCTCGTTGTTTCTGAAGGTATTCACTTGTCGTGCTTGACTCCTGCTCTGAATCGATGACATTATGGTCAAACGTACTATATTTTTATACATTTCTTGAAGTGTACAACTTCACGGTTCTCTACGTTAAATCGAGTTGACATTCTTTGTTCAGTGCCGTAGTGTTGTCCAAATACGACTGGAAATTACCACAGTTTCATCATGCATAATGCGATAATCTGCAAAAAAGATACAATTTTAACTAATATTGTCCTACATGGTGATAATGTCCCGAGGCAAGGTGAACATATCTCCGGATGCCAATAATAGATGGCGATTTTAAGTTCAAAATTTCACTTCTCCCTCAATGCAGTCTGCGTTTACGTCAATACGAATTGGGAAAAGTTCTTCCGGTGAGGAAACTCATTGCTGAAACAAGGTCCTGGAAGATCTGAAAATACCTGTCAACGATTGCTGTAACTTCTGGAGTCGAGACGTCCTCCAGTTACCAGTTCCTTTGCATTTGGGAAGAGGAAGGAGTCAGAGCCTTGCACATCTTGTTATGATTAGGGTGGATGTTTTGCCACTTCGTACTTCAGATCCCTCAGTATTTCTACTGTCGAGCAACCTTCGTAGGCAGATGTGATATCCTTCGGAAAGGCGTTTTTTTCGCAATCCTGGTCTCTAACCACATATTTTTTATCCATTTCACCCAGAAAACTTTAGTTACTGGTTTGTCCTTTGCAAAGTAATGACTAATAAGGATGCCTGTTCCATCCCAGAATACAATGGTTTTAATTATTCCGACTTCTAACAAATATCAAATCGCATTCGCCTTTTGTAGTGCTGCGTACATGCAACCACAAACTGATATGATTGCATTTTCGTGTCTAGTGAGAATTCGCGGACCTATATTTCATTCACAGCAGTAGTACGTTGCATAAAGTGGCGTTCTTTTTAAAATGATCCAGAAAACGGCAAGAAATTCGATGTCACATTTGGTTTGGCGAGTGTCTCACAAATTAAGACATTCACATAACACAAAGCTTTCTCGCATTGATTGTGTAAAACGCACAGTACTTTTTCTGAAATGCCTACTTCGTAAGATACTTGACACAACTTTAAACACTGAGCCTGAAATAACATATTGAGCACTAGCCTGTCCTCCGGTTTTGAGTAGCTCTTATCGTAGACCATCTTCAAGAGAAGTCAGCGGCATGCAGTGGAAGTAATGAATATTGTAAGAAACTGGCACAGGCATGCGTCTTCAAATACACAAATATGTAAACAGGCAGAATACGGCACTGTGGTCGGCAACGCGTACATAAGACAACAAGTGTCTGGTGCAATTGTTAGAGCGGTTACTGCTGGTACAATGGCAGCTTATCAGGATTTAAGTGAGTTTGAACGTGCTGTTATAGTCGGCGCACGAGCGATTGGGCACAGCATCTCCGAGGTAGCGATGAAGTGGGGATTTTTCCGTACAACCATTTCACTAGTGTACCGTGAATATCAGGAATCCGGTAAACCATCAAATATCCGACATCGCTCCGGCTGGAAAAAGATCCTGCAAGAACGGGACCAACGACGACTGAACAGAATCGTTCAAAGCGACAGAAGTGCAACGCTTCCGCAAATTTCTGCAGATTTCAATGCTGGGCCGTCAGCAAATGTCAGCGTGCGAACCATTCAACGAAACATCATCGATAAGGGATTTCGGAACCGAAGGCCCACTCGTGTGACCATGATGACTGCATGACAGAAAGCTTTACGCCTCGCCTGGGCCCGTCGACACCGACGTTGGACTGTTGGAAACAAGTTGCCTGGTCGGACGAGTCTCGTTTCAAATTGTATTGAACGGATGGACGAGTAGGGGTATGGAGACAACCTCGTGAGTCCGTGGACTCTGCATGTCAACAGGGGACTGTTCAAACTGGTGGAGGCTCTGTAATGGTGCGTAGCGTGTGCAGTTGTAGTGATATGGAACCCCTGATACGTCTAGATGGCGACTCCGAAAGGTGACACGTACGTAAGCATCCTGTCTGATCACCTGCATTCATTCATGTCCATTGTGCATTCCGACGGACTTGGGCAATTCCAGCAGGACAATGCGACACCCCACACGTCCAGAATTGCCACAGAGTGGCTACAGGAACACTCTTCTGAGTTTAAACATTTTCGTTGGCCACCAAACTCCCCAGACATGAACATTACTGAGCATATCTGGGATGCCTTGCAACATGCTGTTCAGAAGAGATTTCCACCCCCTCGTACTCTTATGGATTTATGGACAGACCTGCAGGATTCATAGCGTCAATTCGCTCCAGCACGACTTCAGACATTAGTCGATTCCATGCCACGTCGTGCTGCGGCACTTCTGCGTGCTCTCGGAGGCTCTTCACGATATTAGGCAGGTGCATCAGTTTCTTTGACTCTTTAGTATATCATTATATATTATCTATTAATTATAATTATTAATATTAATATTACAATTTCAAATACACAACAGTAAATCAAGGAAGAGGCTCGTCTCCATACCCGCTCACTACCGATAATATGTTCATTTAAAAGAATAAATATTAAACACTGAAATGACAACTTGTAATAGTTTAAATGGAAAGAACAGAACTGAAATAATTAGCCCTACCATCAATTTTTATTACTATAAGCAAACATTTATAGAAGATAACTAGTTTGTGGCATTAAACTCATCCTTGACACATCGCTAGATCACCTCTGCAACCTCAGTGGAACTGAAATTCCATTTTTCTCTCCAGCGAATCAAATTTGGTAAGCACACCCTCAAAGAAATGTTCTTTATTTTTGAATTATGCTAATAGGTGGGAATCAGTTGAAATAATTCCAAAATGAGATTGACTCTCTTCTCCAGCAGAATCTCTAGAGCAGATTGCGATTCTCTTCAGCGTTGAAGGCGACCTTTTACTGAAGATGAACTCACAGGAATTATATACAGTAATGACATTACCACATTAAATTGGCAGAAACTTTTGATTAGCATTGAATTAGTGCTCCGTAGTTTTGCAAGTTCACTCTTGATTTCATTTCTAAACTCTACAACTTTACTGGCGCTGGTCAGCTAGCTTGCAGTGACGTGGCCAGCTGGCAGTTCTTACGTAAAAACAGACGAGCAGAGGCGAAATTCAGCTTTGAAGGTCATTTAATTTTTAAGAAGATTGAAATAATACTCTGTAATTCTCCCACAATATTCTTTTTAGACGACCAGATGAAAACCGTAACACGTTATCGTTTTTTTGCTGACGCCTATTGTAATTAAAAACAAGAAAGATGCAAATTCCTGACTTAACCACAGGATAAGCTGTGTGTAACGTAAGGGAGTATTGGAGGATTTCACTGTATAGTTAAATATTGAAGCCACTGAAGATATTACTTACAGTCAGTCGTCTGATAATCTCTTAGCTCCTTCCTTATCCGAATCCAAGAAATACATTTCAGTTCTGGAAGTGTCACCTGCTACGTTAATAACGAGCCTATCAAGAACAGAATCCACGGAGAGAACCAGGCGCAGCATTTTCTCTTCTTCTTTAATGACGAGCCGTTCTATATCCCGCCAACGTACCGCAGTGACGTGTGAAAAAGCTGCGTGCGTTAGTTCCAGTACGTCTTGTTACTTCTCGGGCCAAATCACGCAGCTTGGCTCAATATAAGTTCTATTGGGTTCATATTGTAAAAGTGCAGTAGCAAATGAGAAAATGCAGCATTTGTATGACGTGGTCGATGCTGATTGATTTTTTATGTTTCTACGATAATTATCTATCTCTGTGGTATAAAATGATGGACATAGCCCAAATAAAAGGGATTTGGTTTTTCATTTTTGCCTCAAAAAGTTAAATTGTTATGCTTTCTTAATTTAAACAACTTTTATGAACGGACTTTCATAAAACATCGATAATTAAGAATTTGTATTTGAAATGGAAACAGGCGGAGGAGGAGATTAGTGTTTAACGTCCCGTCGACAACGAGGTCATTAGAGACGGAGCGTAAGCTCGGGTGAGGGAAGGACGTGGAAGGAAATCGGCCGTGCCCTTTCAAAGGAACCATTTGCCTGAAGCGATTTAGGGAAATCACGGAAAACCTAAATCAGGATGGCCAGAGACGGGATTGAACCGTCGTCCTCCCGAAGGCGAGTCTAGTGTGTAACCACTGCGCTACCTCGCTCGGTATGGAAACAGGAAGTTCGCGTTCAGTATGTTATTAGAAACAAGAAGACGTGCATTATTCATTAAAAAAAGAGTATTTTTATAATTACGAGATGTAGATACTTCAAGTTGAACGAGAAAAAAATGATTTTGGGGAGATTTGAACCAACGCACAAGTGTATATAGGTGATTCACAATCCGTTATGCTACCAACTGCGCTACACGTTGAAAGTAAGTTTTGAAAGTCAACTGCGTTATATACAACCGTAGGAAAACTTCAAAGACGACTATCTTCGTAAATTTATGAAAAGCGTTAAGAACAGCCTATTTCTCGGCACTTTTTAACCGTGTTCCAGGTGCGTGGTTCACTATGGAACAGAAAGCAGCCTAAGCCATTTTTATACTGCGCATTAACAGCGCGACAATCAGGGCACAACGCTGCAGAGGCTGTGACTGTACACGATTTTCGAAATAAAAACTACGTAGCTAAAGCGTGATTAAGAAAAACGTTGACGGCTGGTAATACATTTGAATATCATAACGTTTTGTGTAACCTAAACTAGCAATAATATATGTAATACGTAAGTAGCAGCTACTTCCAAGCGTACGTGTGCTACAGCTTCTGACCAATCATCGCGTTTGTGTTTGTTTGCAATAGGTCTATTCTTATGATGAACGGATTATAGGCAGTGTAGGCCGCGCTCCGAGATTTTTTTAATGTTTCTTCAAGTGAAAATAAATTTGAAGACTTGTATGTAACAGACCATCAATGACAATATTATTGTCTTGTTTTTTCTTATACACTCCTGGAAATTGAAATAAGAACACCGTGAATTCATTGTCCCAGCAAGGGGAAACTTTATTGACACATTCCTGGGGTCAGATACATCACATGATCACACTGACAGAACCACAGACACATAGACACAGGGAACAGAGCATGCACAATGTCGGCACTAGTACAGTGTATATCCACCTTTCGCAGCAATGCAGGCTGCTATTCTCCCATGGAGACGATCGTAGAGATGCTGGATGTAGTCCTGTGGAACGGCTTGCCATGCCATTTCCACCTGGCGCCTCAGTTGGACCAGCGTTCGTGCTGGACGTGCAGACCGCGTGAGACGACGCTTCATCCAGTCCCAAACATGCTCCATGGGGGACAGATCCGGAGATCTTGCTGGCCAGGGTAGTTGACTTACACCTTCTAGAGCACGTTGGGTGCCACGGGATACATGCGGACGTGCATTGTCCTGTTGGAACAGCAAGTTCCCTTGCCGGTCTAGGAATGGTAGAACGATGGGTTCGATGACGGTTTGGATGTACCGTGCACTATTCAGTGTCCCCTCGACGATCACCAGAGGTGTACGGCCAGTGTAGGAGATCGCTCCCCACACCATGATGCCGGGTGTTGGCCCTGTGTGCCTCGGTCGTATGCAGTCCTGATTGTGGCGCTCACCTGCACGGCGCCAAACACGAATACGACCATCATTGGCACCAAGGCAGAAGCGACTCTCATCGCTGAAGACGACACGTCTCCATTCGTCCCTCCATTCACGCCTGTCGCGACACCACTGGAGGCGGGCTGCACGATGTTGGGGCGTGAGCGGAAGACGGCCTAACGGTGTGCGGGACCGTAGCCCAGCTTCATGGAGACGGTTGCGAATGGTCCTCGCCGATACCCCAGGAGCAACAGTGTCCCTAATTTGCTGGGAAGTGGCGGTGCGGTCCCCTACGGCACTGCGTAGGATCCTGCGGTCTTGGCGTGCATCCGTGCGTCGCTGCGGTCCGGTCCCAGGTCGACGGGCACGTGCACCTTCCGCCGACCACTGGCGACAACATCGATGTACTGTGGAGACCTCACGCCCCACGTGTTGAGCAATTCGGCGGTACGTCCACCCGGCCTCCCGCATGCCCACTATACGCCCTCGCTCAAACGTCAACTGCACATACGGTTCACGTCCACGCTGTCGCGGCATGCTACCAGTGTTAAAGACTGCGATGGAGCTCCGTATGCCACGGCAAACCGGCTGACACTGACGGCGGCGGTGCACAAATGCTGCGCAGCTAGCGCCATTCGACGGCCAACACCGCGGTTCCTGGTGTGTCCGCTGTGCCGTGCGTGTGATCATTGCTTGTACAGCCCTCTCGCAGTGTCCGGAGCAAGTATGGTGGGTCTGACACACCGGTGTCAATGTGTTCTTTTTTCCATTTCCAGGAGTGTATTATATCGTTATATTTCAGTTTATTTCGGGACACATTTCAAATTATTGTAGAATAATATTATATTTTATCGCGGCGATTTTAATGCCGCCAAATCAGAAGACGGCACGGCAAGAGCAGCTTCTTTAACGCAGTGCACTTCAAAAAATCTGCATTATGAATGCACACTTACTGGTACGTGTATTAATTTATTCTATGGCGCCATTTTCATACAATTGGCAGTACTGTTAAGCATGACAAAGATAATGGGGGGGGGGGGGGGTTCCTGATTCGTTGGGTAAGTATGTAGTACCACAAAGAAAAGTTTCAGAACACTTTCAATTGTTCAATTTCCATTTTTTTCTGTAAATGCTTATTGTGGGATTTGCGACCGTTAGTTAAATTTAACAAGTTTTCATGTGGTGTGTTTCAAAACTTTTGAATTTGGAGAAGAGTGCCAGATTTTTATAAAGACTGCATGTGCTTCGAGGAAATCGGCAATATGACGAGTGCAATAAACTGAAGTTACGTTTATGATACCATTTGATTTCCAAATTTTATTTTACATACTTATTTAATCTAATATTATAGACTTTGATGAGTGAGAAATGCCAACGTTTTTCTCGCGTTGATATTATAGAAACTGTTACTATTTCATCTCGCACCCTCTTCATTTTCTCTCCGTTCGCCTAAAAGCAAGGCAGAAAAATAACAAATGATGTAATGATAAAAATACAGAGGATGGGTAAGGAGTTAGGTTCAGTTAATTTTATGAAAATAGATAAGTAAGCGCTTAACTGCCAATTTTATTTGTAAATTTTAGGTCCACACCCTAATCAAACGATTATTTACGTCTTATTTCAGGAACAAAACGTCGGGGGTACCCCGAAAAACGTAATAAGCAGCAAGAGCAACAAAAGAAGCATGATGAATAGTTAAGGAAGACACAAAGCCTTTTTCAACTGGGAACTAGTCGTTAGTCAATGGAAAATCAGCCTAATGCTTCTATAAGTACGTCTGGCAGTCACACATTGGCAGTAGACCCAGTTTCCTAAACAGAATTCCCAGGATCGTAAAAAAGCTACTGGAGTGGGTGCTGCGAAAAAGTGATGCTAAGACCGAGGTCCAGTTACCACATCAAAACGTAGTTCATCTAGGAGTATAGAATACCATAATGGTAACGGCATATGGCAAACTGTTACCACAGAAATACAAGATTTTTGGTGTACTAGAGGTCCTAATGAATGTCAACACTTCGAGTGAGACTTTTCTGCTTCAGTTCGACAATACGACGATAGGAAAATATTTTTATCTCAATCTATTTTTTTCGGAAACATATAAGTGATGCTAAAATTAAACGTAAACGACCAATGTATTCTCCATTTATTGGAAAAGTATATTGTTTTCTGCGTGTTCTTTTTGGTGAAGCTCAACGCAAATCAAAATTTCAAACTGGATTTTCGCATGAAAATACTGTAATGCACTGAGTATGTGTACAGACACTGATTAGTATCCGACTTATTCATGGACGAATCGATGCCTCATTGGAAATTATATCCAACAAAGAAAGAGAATATTGGACGAAAGTTTTAAAAAAAGTGGTCTCAGTGATTAAATTTTTATCAGATCGTGGATTAGCATTTCGTGGTGATACTGAAATTCTTGGTTCTCAACATAATGGACACTATCTGGGAATAATGGACACTAACTGCGGAATACGACCCGTTCCTTAGTTTACATTTAGCCAATATGGTAATGTACCCAAGGGAAAACAATCATATTTGTCCCCAACGATTTGTGAGGAACTCATTGATATAAAGAGAAATACAGTTTTCAAATTTATTGTTAATGAAATTATTGAAGCCAAATACTTCTCAATAACCGTTGATTTGCCACCAAACATACTGTAAACTGAGGTTACTTTGGGACAGGTTTTGTGGTTTTTCACATGCCCTTTCAAAGTGAGCAAAGATATTGATGTATGCCCAGTTACTGAGGTTACTTTGGGACAGGTTTTGTGGTTTTTCACATGCCCTTTCAAAGTGAGCAAAGATATTGATGTATTCCCAGTCTCAAATGATTCCTTTAACATTCCTCTATCTAAAAAGGACTATAAGACATCTGAAGTTGTTTCATAGCTTTTGTTGTTACACAAAACTAGAAATACAGGTTAAAAGATGAAAAATACAGATACAATGACACATTTGTAAAAACACATGCAAATCTTAATGAATCACTGTTTCAAAACCCTGTATAGTCGTCAACATAAAACATTTAAAGGATCTAAAAATCGCCTGATTAAATTGCTAGCTCAGGAATGGTAAAAATCTCTCGACGGCTTAACTGTTGAGGAGTATTAATGGTTTGAAGAACCTCATGTATGATGTAGACAATATCATCAGGCTTGTTAGGCCACTTCCAATGAGCACCAGATTTCGTCATTGTACTGACACGAATTTCACAGTCGCTTACAATTACAGTTATTTTTCCTGGGTAGAGCCGCCCCCCCTCAAAATTTACAATTACAACCTGTCCTTCATTTAAATCTTCGATTTCTAGGTGAGACAACTCAGGTACCGGTATCCTGCTTCCTTCGTGGATAGCGATGGTACCGGTAAATATATCACTGAAATCTTCTGATCCTAGGCTGTCATCTGTATCTTGGAGGGACATCACATCTTCTCCATCAGAGTCGGAGTTATCTGTCACTTCTTCTTGCCTAACTCGTCCTCTCAGTTTGGTCAGGCTTGCCTTCGATGTAGATGGTACAGATTCTTCTACCTCTTCTGCAGAGATACTTTTGCCTGGTGGAACGGTCAGTTACTTTCGCATTTTATCTGAAGAGGTTTAGTAAGCTCTTCTCTGCGCTTCTCAATTTTCTCCAAGAAAGTGTCTCCTAGAGCTGTATTTTCTTCAACTGACATCCCTTGTGATGGAAGTCTCTTGGCAGGATACAATCCAGACTTACGAAAACCACTCTGCAAGTTGACGTGAGAGCCAGAGCTAAGAAGGTCGTTCCACAAACTTTTTAGAAGGCGAGGAAACTAATCCTTTGGCACCTATGTGTAGCGACTTCCAGCAGAGAAAGCTTTCCAGTTGGAAAGAATCTTCCTCCAGCCGACCTTCATTGGCCAAAAATAAGCCACATCGAGAGGCTGCAGGAGATGAGTTGCATTTGGCGGCAAAGCAATGAACTTTACGTTATATTGTTCTCAAAGATGCAGCACTTGTATATTGATATGGGAGCTTAAGTTGTCTCCAATTAGCACCTTCACGCTATCTTGGCGCCCCAAAATTGGCAACATCAGGTACATAAACCAATCTTCAAAAGTATGGTCGTCGAACCATCCAGATTTGGACCTATTGTAACGAGCTACTGGCGGTCCATTCTCGGTCCATGTCGTACATAATTTTTCTGCCTTATATTTGACGTACTGGGGCGCCAAGTTTCTGGCAGCATTCCCGCAAACCATAATCGAGGTACGTGCTTTAGAAGAGTTTTGAACTCTTTCATTTTGTAATGATCTTGTCCTTGTCTGGGTCGTCTAACAAATTTGTTTCGTCATAGTTTCAAATCCTGTTGGGCGAAACACCAGCAATTTCTTCTTATAAGTGATCGAAAAACTGGTTAATGACGTCTTCATCAATGGCAGCGCGAGCATATGAGATGTACTTTGCAGTTCTTTGAGATAATACCTGTTTGCTTCTAAGTAGGAAGCCCTGTGCCCATTCTTTACCTGGAAAATTGTCTTTGAATCTCGGTTCTTGTCTTCCGATCCGGTCAAGATACGACTTTACGAAGCATCTCAAGTCGATTACACCGACTGTAAAGCTGAAATTTGACATCGCCACGATATGATGGACGAAACTTTCTTCCTCCTCTTTTGAGAAAACAGTCCTACAACCAACAAATCTGCTCTGCTTATGCTGACTTTTTAGGTGAAGGGTATTCTTTGGAATGCCATATTTCTGAGATGCCTTCCGAATTGACAGAGTTTTAGATGTGATGGCATAGAGAGCTTTCTTCAAAGTGTCTTTCGTATAATTCCTGTAAGCTCGTGCCCCAATGGGACGTTTGTATGTTCTCCCCATTCTGGAAACTTGAGGACAATTTATCATCAGGCTAACTTTGCAGTTTCATATGTGAAATGCACTACTAATGATTGGGAGGGTTACTTTGGGACAGTGAGAACTGCTGTATCTTTTTTGTTTTTATTTAAATGTCAATGAGAATGGGTTTTGCAATATTAATTAAAATAGTAAAGTAGTTAATTTTGTGTACTGAGTCTTCTTAAATGCAACCTTGGGGCAGTTCCGAAGTAACCCCACTAATGTATGCATTTTCACAAATTTGTGGGTCATGAAGAAGCATTCGTAAATAATTATGATTTGACTGCTCTACAACTGTGTTATGATATTAACAAAGAAATGTACATACCTGACAGCATTCTTCAAACGAGAGTTTTTGTCCCACAATAGAAAGTTAGCAAAAACCACAAATCGTAGAAAAAGGCGCCAAGAAAACAGCAGTGCCCTGTGCCATCGGTGGAGGGGAGAAAGCTTTCGAATACGGCCGCGAGATGGCAGCACACGCTAGCGTTCCAGTCGGCCATGAAAAAGTATTTCATTTTACAATATTACAGGATGCCGGAAAAGATAAAATTATACCTGCCGAGGAATCACATAAACTTATTTTTGGCAACATGGTACAATTATTTTTCCAAAACGTAATGACAGCATTGCAAATATACAGGGTCTCCCAGCTATCTTGTCCACCCAAAATATCTCTGGAACAATAACAGCTATTGGAAAACGACTTTCACCGGTATCAATGTAGGGCTGGGGCCCATGGATGTACATAGTTGGAAACATTCTAAAACGAAAGCTTATGTTTTTTAACACAAACTAATTTTTTTAATGGATCTCCTGTATTTTTTCTTCAGCAATCCATAGCATGACAAAGCACATACACAATGGCGTTGATTGCATCACAATATTCCCATTACATCCCGAGATATTAAGACGGGAAGTTGACGCTTGAATACCGGCCGCGGTGGTATCGCGGTTCTAGGCGCGCAGTCCAGAACCGTGCGACTGCTATGGTCGCAGGTTCGAATCCTGCCTCGGGCAAGGATGTGTGTGATGTCCTTAGGTTAGCTAGGTTTAAGTAGTTCTAAGTTCTAGGGGACTAATGACCACAGCAGTTGAGTTCCATATTGCTCAGAGCCACTTGAACCCTTTTTTTTTTTTTTTTTTTTTTTTTTTTTTTTTTTTTTTTACGCTTGAAACACTCGTCCTGAGACTCAGGCGTGAACCCTATGTTGCCCGTAATCGCGATGTGATTGACATGCGTAATCACACTTCCATGCTTATTAAGAGGTCCGAAACGAATAATTCGGTCTGCTACCATCCTGCATTAACGTCGTACATTCGACCAGGTATTTATCCCATAGGCTAGGGGTGATGGGGTTCTGTAACATATTTGTGTACCGCAACGTTAGTCACAAAGTTAACTTCGCTTATCGTTAATCCGTTACTAAAAAGGTAATGCCGTTCAATGTTAAAACTCTTGCGTTTCTGTAGATCTAGCGCAAGTGACAGTTAATCATTCACTCGTAACAGTAAAATTCATTTTGATGATTTTAGTGAAACGAGCAAGTGGACTAAAAGTTTTACCGTTGTTTATGTAAAAATGTTTTGATTTGGGAAGTTCAGGTAGGACATAGAAGATGAATGTAAACATGTTTAACCAATTAGTTTTATTATCACATAATTATCAATGTTATGTTTATCTAGTGCGTTAAATGACATATTGTTGCAAACAAATAGATCTTAACATCACTGGGTAAAATGGCCCTTTGTAGAAACTTCCACTGTGATACCAGCACTACATACTAAACATAGAGTTCACATCTCATGCTCAAAGTGATGCCCATTGGCTTGCATACATAGGGTTACTCTGTGGATGAAGGATGCCCTACTTTGTGCTACTGTTTCCTCTTTGATGGCTGTACAAGCATGAATAATGCGTTGCTTCATGTCCTCTGGTGTTGTTGGTACATGTTGGTTAACAGCATCCTTCACTGCCCCCCAAAGAAAATAATCCAGCGGTGTAAGGTCCGGAGATCGGGCAGGCCACCTAACTGGGCCACCTCGTCCAATCCACCTACCAGGGAACATACGGTTCAGAAGTCGTCGTGCTCGTAAGGCGTTATGTGCAGGGCATCCGTCATGCTGATACCACATGACCATTCTCCGGTTCAGAGGTACGGTGCCCAGGAGAACAGGAAGATTGTGTCGTATAAATCTGGAGTATTGTCTGCCATTTATAAAGAAAGTTCCGATAATGGTATCTCCAATAATCCCACACCAAACATTAACTTTCCACGGACGTTGATGCTCTACCTGACGGAGCCATTTTGGATTGTCTGCGGACCAATAATGCATATTCCTCATATTGACAATTCCTTTGTTGGAGAATGATGAGTCGTCGGTAAAGAGAACATCTGCAAAAAAATTTGGATTAGTCAGAAGTTTTTGCTGAGCCCAACGACAAAATGTTACCCTATTGCAGAAGTCATTTCCATGAAGATCCTGGTGTAAATGAACATGGTAAGGATGAAATTTATGACGTTTAAGAATAGCTGTGCACTTGATTTCGACGCACCAACTTCACGTTCAATTTGACGTGTGCTGATTTGAGGAGTCACAGCTATGGTAGCGAGCACAGCAACTTCAGCACGTTCATCTGTGCGTGTTCTTGGACGATGTCGGGGTCTTGCATTTAAGCTTCCCGTTTCACGTAGACGAGATGTGAGACGACCAAACATCCGGCGCGAAGGTGATGGCTTGTCAGGGAATCGTCTTCTGTACAGTCGTTCTGCCTGAACAGCATTTCGTCCACCTACAACAGGGTACAGTACAGGTATGTAGAGTGGGGTAGAGAACAGACTTATTAACTTAATAATCATAATGGTCGCTAACAGTACTATCGACAAACAAGCAATCTCATAACGTATTTCGCGTCAACGTACATTCTCCATAGATCAGCAGCATTTCTACCATATCTTCATGTGTGTACATTATACTGTACAGTATAAGTTCCACAACACAACGTTTATTCAGAATGTGTACTACCTCCGTTCCGTCACTAGATTACTCTGATGTACGACTACACTGGCAAGCGGTGTACTGCATGCCAAAGCAACAACAAATAGAATGCTCGGAGGGTGGTGGAGTACAGGAGTTTGCATGGGTCGCAAATCATAAACAAGGCGAAGTAGTAACTGTGGCAGTAGTGGGAACTACGTTGGACACTTGACTAGGTAGAGCCAGGCCCTGCGCGACAGGCACAATGGGTCATATAACGCATTAGAAAAACCTGACGGGTGTACACCGATCGGTACTGGGTCATACTGTGTACGTAGATACGTAAAACGTGCAAGAGGGAAACCATTATGTGCTTATGAGAGTTGATGGCTGCAGACCGTATTATTCGTTTCGGACCTCTTGATAAGTATGGAAGTGTGATTATGCATGTCAATCACATCGCGATTATGGACAACGTAACTTTTCGAAATTAAAAATATGTCTTCGTTCATCAATGTCTCAGAACCATTTAAATTCATTGGCGGTAATGACAACAGAAAATTATGTATTGGAAAAGGACAAGTTTCAAGATGTTTTAAATGATTCTGTATCTAAAAAATTTAGAAGGGTTAATATTTAAACATATCGTACTTTACAAAACGATTTAAGGATACAGGTTACTTATAAATAGTGGAAAAAAAGTTCAAATGTCTCTAAACACTATCGGACTAAACATCTGAGGTCATCTGGCCCCTAGACTTAGAAATACTTAATCGTAACTAATGTAAGGACATCACAAACATCCATGTCTGAGGCAGGATTCGAACCTGTGACCGTAGCAACAACGCTGTTCCGGACTGAATCGCCTAGAACCACTCGGCCACAGTGGCCGGCGCTAAATGGTGGAAAAGTCGAAAAATTTTTATGACTTTATTAAATTCTATAGTCTTTCCTGATTACATTGATATATTACATTATAGGATTTCAAATGAAGAATGATGTATATATACCAAATTTTAAAATTATGATCATGTATGCTGCCATGCCAGTATTATTTCGAAAAGAACTGTGAACTTTCTGTTTCCAGCGATTATATATATGATACATTTTATATGTTGGTAACAGTGTAGGTTTTTAGTGTCTGTAAATGATTATATTTTCTAGTACTTACTTTTGTTTTGCTGAAGCAGTTTATTCATTGTTACTGAATGTTTGTTGCCCAAGTGGAAGTCCATATCCTTTGGTGTGCAATAAATACGAACTATGCCATGCATCAAGAAATTCAATTAAAGGAAGTTCCGTGGTAACCAATTCACAAACAAAGCAAGGCACATTGTTGAAGGAAACCTACGTATCAGTTCTTCAGGAAAGAAACTCCCACATGGCCCACCTCCTGGTGATTCAAATTTTTGTGTTGTGTTGTGTGTTTGTAGTGGGTTTGTTCTTGTTGATGTGGGCATGTTATCTTCTGTGATAAATGAAGTGGCAAAATATAAACAATGCAATGGTGTAGGCTGCCTGAAAATAGCTGAATAACAAAGTAGCAGGAAGGGCTTAGTGTCAAAATTAGTTATTCTGTGTAGATCCTGCCATAAATCTACCTTGAAAATGATTTCGAACATTGTGCATAATTCATGTGATGTGAAACTGAAGTTAGTGTATGCAATGTGTGCAACAGGAAAAGGAAAAAAGGCTGCTCAAACGTTTTGTGGTTTGATGGATCTTCCACATCCTCCCAGTAGATTCAGCAAGTACATAAAATACTTTTAGGTGCCTTGACGGTAGTGTCTAAAGCACTTATGAAACGTGCATTAGAAGAAACTGTTGCACTTGATTGGACATGGAAACACTGAGGACATAGTTCATTGAATTGTGTTATAAGTGCTACTTCTCTGGTGAATTGAAAAGCAATTGATGTTGAATGCTTATTTAAGTACTGTCACACCTAGCCCACCTGGTTAGCCATGCGGTCTAACACACAGCTTTCCAGGTTGGGAAGAAGTGCCTGGTCCCTGGCATGAATCTGCCCAGCAGACTTGTGTCAAGGTCCGGTGAGCCAGCCAATCTGTGGATGGTTTTTAGGCGGTTTTCCATGTGCCTCGGCGAATGCGGGCTGATTCCCCTTATTCCACCTCAGCTACACTATATTGGTGATTGCTGCTCAAACAAGTTCTCCATGTACGCTTACACCACCATTACTCTACCACTCAAACATAGGGGTTACACTTGTCTGGTGTGAGATGTTCCCTGGGGGGTGTCCACTGGGGACTGAACCGCACAATAACCCCGAATGAGTGGTTTGGTGTAGGGCAGTGGAGTGGTGAAGTGGTCTGCGGTAGTCATCATGGAGTTGTAGACCATTGTGGCTGCGGTGGGGACGGAGCCTCTCCATCGTTTCTAGGTCCCCGGTTAACATACAATACAATACTGCCACACCTGCCATGGTAATACTGAAGGACATATAGAACATCAGTGTTCTAAGAATTATCATGGTTACAGTGGAGGTATGGAGTGTGATGGAGCTCTAAAAATATTTCAGAGGTTGATGCCCATTTATAATGTTAGATATATGAAGTACCTAGGTGATGGGGACTCTAAAGTTTTCAATAAAATTAATTAGTTCAATGTTTATGGTGATACCTTGGTAATAAAACTGGAGTGTTGTGGGCATGTGCAAAAGACTATGAGTGCTAGATTGAGGGAGTTACAAAGGGAAATGAAAGGAAAGTTGCTATCTGATGGAAAATCTGTCTGGCCGAGGCAGATTGACAATGAAATAGATCTTTTTCAGAGTTATTATGGACTGGCCATTAGATGAACTGCACCTCTGAATGGCGTTACAGCAAAGAGAAAAGCTGTATGGGCCCCTTATTTTCATAAGTTGTCCACAGATGACCACCATGTTCATGGACTTTGCCATAAATGAGCAGATTCTTGGTGTGGTTACCAAGAAGAAAAAGAAAGTGGTCAAATATACCATCATAATCATTCTCTTCCAGAGCCTGTTATGAATGAAATAAAACCAATTTTTAGAGACCTGCGTGACCGTGTTTTGCTTAGTAAATGTCTTCATGGGGCCACACAGAATACAAATGAAAGTTTCAGCCATTGCATATGAGAAATGTTACCCAATAATGCTTTTGTATGACTAAATACATTAAAAGTTATTGCAGTGATATGTTTCAACGATGGAATGATAGGAAGATTGGAAGTCCTGAGAAATTTAGGCATAAAATGTGGCTCTGATATGGAAGATCAATTGCTTGCATGTGACAGGCAACAGGTGCATGAAGCTCTTCATGTTACCAAAGAAGCAAGAAGTGCTAAAAGGAATACTAAGAGGGAGCTTGAAGATAAAGAAATGCTGCAGGATGAAGACTATGCTTCAGGAATGTTCTGAGGCACAGTCTAATTGGACTCATATCTTCATTCGCCATTTTCCCGCAAGTTGTATTTTTCAGAATTCAGGTAAAAATATTTCCTAAAGTTTATAAAACATACCTCCAATTTTTTCTGTAACTGGCAATAGGCCATACGTATGTAGTAGACCTAAACTTTATTGCACAATCAACTAAATTATAGACAAAATAAAATTTTTATTAGGAAAAAATTATAAAATTTTTTTATCCTTGTAATATACATAATAGTCTGGAGACTGGCGTGTCTGACATTACCTGAATGACACCATTCCAGGATATTGGGATGGAAGAGGAGGAGCACAGAAAATGAACTTCATCACCGATGGCCTGGCAGATCTCCAGACTTTTATCTGTGGGGTTACGTAAAGGACCGCATTTTTATCCTCCCTGTGCCTGACACTCTTGAGAGTCTGCGACATCACATTGTTGAAGCTGTGAATTCAATAGCAAAAGACCAGCTGCTTCATGTGTGGCAGGATTGAACCACCGTTTTGATATTTGTCATGTAACACATGGTGCTCACAATGAATGCATAAAAATTTGCTCTTTCTTTTTCCAGAAGTGTTGGAACTGTGTTTCTATCTTTTGAAGCTTGGAAGCAATAAATGTTTGAAATCTGTACCTTCTTTTTGAATATCCCTGTATTCTGACTTCATATTTTTATTTAAAGTAACGAAAACATTCATAAAAGGTGCTACCCAATTTTGCTGGCTATTGGATCACTGTGCACACAGAAGCAGTACATCGAAATTTATTGCACAATTGCTTCTTAAATAACTTAGTTATCAGAGGAGTCTCACTTTTCTGTCTTTCTGCCACTGAACTGAAAATTAATACAATGAATCAAACAATGCTGATACCAGAGAGCCGAGTTTTGGCACCAACTACAGCGATTCAATGGCACATACTGACACAAACGCCCTACACTGTGTGGCGGCTTCCATGTCTCAACCTGCTTCTGTGAAACAATGAACATGCCTTCAGTACTAACAACTCTTTGGGAAGCTTCCATATTAGCAAGGGAGTTGGAGGACACTGGAAATATGTAGCAATACTTGTCTTTCACATTGCCAAGTCCTTCTTTAGCCATTTTTAGACCCCACTAGCAGAGCAACTCATTAGCATGACACAGCCATGCACGATGCCCACCAAGTTCAGTCTTCATTGCTGAGTTGACAATGTACTACTGGTACAGCCACCTTCATCTTAATCAGGCTGCAAACCAACGACTACTGCCCAAAGGCCGCCACTTCTCCCAGACAGCACCCTGGGGATCCTGCCACCACCTCAAGGTCTGAGGCATCAACAGAGGACCACCCAACTTTGTCTCCTGGGGTCCGAAGGTATCAGATGCAGTGCTGCAGCTAACAGTCCCAGGTTTGTCCCCTCAACAACATTGCTGTCTGTTATGTCATTGGGACAATGGGCCACATTACAGAAGACATTGCTAGATTGCCACCTGTTGTTGGTTGCCACCTGAGTGCTATGACTACCACCACCACAACAGCACCTGGCGTGTTGGCATTCATCAAGCAACCAACCTGCTTCCCAGAAGCCATAGACCACTGTGTCTGTTGCACCAACATGGGAGGAACATCACAGGCTAGCCTGGGTCGAGGGCATGCCCACACAATTGTTCAGGGCTATTGGAATAATTAAGAACTGTAATGTTTGCCAAGTGTTTCACTGCAGCTACAGACTGTAGGATACTCCAGATTGAGTTGAGCTCCTCCTGGCAAACACAAAGATGGCGCCCACCATAGAACAGTGGCCACTGCGCCCTGACCTGCTACACTAACATTTACATTGGTACACATGTACAAGGGTCAGAGTTTAAGTTTATGATGTCAACACCACCCATCATCAGTCTCTCAAGTGGACCAATACCCATGCCAACAGCGACATAACTTTAACTCTTTGTTTATGTAATAATAAAGCAAGAGTTGTGCTATTTTTTCCTCTGTCTTTGTCGTGCTGCTATACATAATCTCAAAGCAAGTCTACTGTACTAATTTCATCACCTCCAGCAATTTGATATCCACTGCTGGATGAATCCCTTCTATAGATGTTTCCATGAATTAACATCAACTATAGGCATCCTTGTTGCTCGTGCATGTGTTCTAATGACATCTACCCACCAATTCCATGTGATGGGTCAAATAAAACTGGCCCAGAGAACAGAGTTCCAGAATACAAAGAAACACAGCAGAAGAAATGAAATACAGTACTAACTGGACTACAGAAGATGTTGAGTGACCACCAGTCCTCTCTTGGCACTTTTTGGTCTTGTCAGCAAGTTATTGATGGTGGAATTCCTGTAATCTCATTTGAAACATTCTGCTGCAGTTCTTGAAGACTATGACGGTTGTTGTGATATATCTTGGACTTGAGTGTTCTCCACACAAAGTAATCGCACACTGACAGGCCAGCCGACCTGGGTGGCCAGCTAGGGCTGCAAACAGATTGACCTCCACTAACAACTCTGTCAGGCATGAATATTGTGTAAATGTGCTCCAAGGTTCAGCCTGCTGTATGGGCAGTTGCTCCATCCTGTTAGAGGAAAGTGTAGGTCTTTTCCTCCTCCGGTAATGATGTCACAAATGATTTCATTGGCAATGTAATGTGCTGAAGTCAGTGTCTGATGAAACAAGCTGGGACCAATAATGCAGCCTGTAGACACTCTACACCAAACCCCAACCTTCTGATCATGGAATGGCATTTTGTGGATGCAGATTCTCCACTGCTCATAACTTGTGATTCTGTGAGTTTACATAAACACTCAGATGAAACCAGGCTTCATCAGACATAAAGAATACTGTAGATCCATATACAAGCCATTCATAGTTATCTCAGTGAACAGCCACTCAAAAAACTGGAGGCCCTGAGGAATATCTGCTGGTTTAATGCATGAAAAACAGACACTCAGTAGGGATGCACGTGCAGATCCAAGTGGAGTATTTGTCTGCATGATCAATGTGATATGCTGGTCTATTGCAACAGGGATCGAGTTAATTTGGTAGGACTCCAGCATTTCCTGGTGAACTGCAAACACAGTACCTGGTATGTGGACAGATCCTGTCTGATGCCATTTTTTTCCTAAGGGTTGCATGGCACTGTTTGCTGGCATTTTGACACCATGTTCCACTGTGAGTACCATTGTCCCCTTGCCCTGCTCCACTCAGTGACACAGTCCACACTATGCTTTGAACCAGTGTGGATTATGTGGTTGGTGTACACATGGTGTGCATGTCACAAGGTGTGGTTATATGCATATATTCATGTCCAATCAGATCCACTCATCCGGGCCATCCTTATTTGTTCTGCCCTTATACCTATACTCCAGAAACCACTGTGGAGTGTGTGGCAGAGGTACATCCCATAGAACCAGTTATTAGGATTTGTTCCCATTCCTGTAATGTATGGAACATTTGAAGAATGATTGTTTAAATTTAATTGTAATTAATCTAATTGTGTCCTTACAATTCCTATGGTAGCAATACTTATCAGAATGTAGTACATTCCTTGAGTTGTCATTTGAAACTGGTTTTTGGAAATTTGGAAGTAGACTTTCTTGGAGTAGTTTACATCTGTCTTCAAGGATCTGCCAGTTCACTTTCTTCAGTATCTCTGTGACACTCTCCCATGGGTCAACAAACCTCTGGCCATTCATGCTACCCTTCCCTGTATATGTTCAATATACCATGTTATTCCCATTTGGTACACGTTCCACATACTTATGCAATATTCTTGAAATGGTTGCACTAGTGATTTGTAAATGATATCCTTTGTAGACAGATTGTATTGCCCTAGTATTCTACCAGTCAACCAAAGTCTCCTACGTGATTTATCCATGACTGAGCCTGCGTGATCATTCCATTTCACATCCCTACAAAAGTTACAGCCTCGTATTTGTATGGGTTATCTGATTCCAACAGTTACTTGCTGACATTATTGTCATGGAATATCATGTTTAGTTTCATTTTGTGAATTTCACAATATTATATTTGTGAAGATTTAAAGCAAGTTGCCAGTCTTTGTGCTACAGGAAATCTTATCATGATCTGACTGAATGTTTAGACAATTTCTTTTAGGCAGTACTTGATTGTAAAAAACTGCATCATCTGCAAAAAGTTTGACATTACTGCTAATATTGTTTGCAGCATGAACAGCAAGGGTTGCGACACACTTCCCTGAAACACACCCAAAGTTACTTCTATATCTGATGATAACTCTCCATGCAAGATAACAAGTTGCATTCTCCCTACCAAGAAATCCTCAGTCCAGTCACAAATTTTTCTTTATATCCCATATGATCATACTTATAATGATAAGTGTAGGTGTAGGTTGGAAATTGAGAAATACTACAGCTGCCTGATTGCCTTCAGCCTTGCTCCAAAGCTTTCAGTATGTCATGTGAGAGAAGTATGAGTTAGGTTTCACATGATCATTGTTTTCAGAGTCCATGCTGGTTGGCAGAGAGGAGGTAATGTTGTTTGAGATATCTCATTATGTATGAGTGCAGAATATGTTCTAAGATTTTACAACAAACTGATTCCAGGGATAATGGATGCAAGTTTTGTGGATCACTTCTACCACCCTTCTTGAAAAAAAAAAAGTGTAACCTGTACTTTCTTCCAACAACTGGGCATGTTTTGTTGTTTGAGGGATCTAAAATAGATTATAGTTAAAAGAGAGGGTAAGTCAGCTGCAAATTCTGTATATAATTTGATAGGGATTACATTGGTCCTTAGAGCTTTGTTCAGTTTTAATGATTTTAGCCATTTATTAACACCACTGGCACTTATTTAATTCGTATTCTCAGTGGTATGAGGAATTGGGGCAATTCTCCTGAATATGGCCAATATCTTGCAGGACACCAAACAATGTTGTTTTTTTTCAAAATTCTGACCATGGCAGTCATTTGTATGCATGGTACCCTATGTGCTTAGCACCATATTTTGCCAGTAATTTGTTTTATTTTTTCTTGATAGTCCAATTTTGCTAAATCAAGTTCATCTCATTTATATGAAAGATTGATTTTTTCCCCTTGTAGCCAATCTGAAGGTGCCTTATATAAGGGAAAATGTGTCAACTGGAGGAAAAAAAAAAAAGAAACCTGTTTTGCAACTGAGACTGTTTGTTCTTTCATATTGTTGCTACTAGATGCTGTACTACACCGCCACAGATTTAAAAAAAATTCAATAAAATACGTAGCATCACTTTAACATAGCATCTAAGAAACATCAGTTCACAAAAATACAGTGTTTGAAAAGCATTCATCCAAAAATATGAGAGGTCGTGCAAATTAATTTAAGAACTATAATATTAACAAACTCTCACAACTTTGGCAGTGTGATAATTTACACAATATAAAGTTTACTGTGCACTGACCATTGTCAGTATTCCACTAAGCAGTATGTCTGTAAATACAGGTCTGCAGACTATGGCTATGCAAGTGTATAAATGGGGAGAATTCAGTTCCTTTCAGTTATTTCTGCTTCATGGCTTCTGCCCCTCTCCCTTAGTAAAGCATCTTACCCTTTCTGTCTTGACTTATTCAACCTCTTGTGGTTTGCCAGTTCTGCCTGTGGACTTGCGATCTGTACTGAATTTGTTGTTGACAGCAAGTTGATTATCTTGTGAATATTAGCATTTAATTAGCAAGAATGTTAACAGTTGTGCTACTAGCCCATCCATGTAGGCATGCCCTCAGACAAGCAGCCAAGTAGTATCCTGTGTTAAATGTAGTTTGTAATTTCTGGAATTCCTTGCCTTATTCAAAATTCTTAACTTTCATGCTACTTTTGTTTCCAATAATCAGTTGTGAAATTAGAAAACTGGTATGTGTGAAAATATGAAATGCTTCTACTAAAATTAATTAATCAACAGCAGCCTCAGACCTAAATTCAGTTATAAAATTATTTGAAGCAGCTCTCTTCTAGAAAAAATGGTTCTCATGATAATGTGCCAGCCCATATTATCTTGCAATAGCTCTCAGTTTAATCAAGAGAATTGCACAAAACCTTAAGATGTGAAAGTAAATAATTTCACTGGCAGAGCCCTTTGTGCTGTAATAAAATGCATGATTTTCCCCCGTGATTCAAGAATGGAGTCTTTACAGTGGAGCAGCAGTTCATTCTGAGTAAGCTGGAAGTCATTAGTGATGGTTTTGTTGCAGGAATCAATTATTCACACATCTGAGCAATTTAACAAAGAACTAAAACAAAAATGGAATCAGTGTTATGTTGGGCTGTCCCTGGAAAAGGAAATACGAGTTGTTTCAGGGCAGTTCTAGAGTAAGATATAAGTCAACTGTCTACTTCATTTGCAGACAAGCTTTTTGTACAGATTTTTAAAGAATTGTTATTTGTGTTTCATTAAAATGCTTAAATGGAATACCATGGTAAACTCTTTGTTTTGGACCATTCATTGGCAATAAGAATTCATCCACCACTGGCTTAGGTTTATAGGGTCTACCATCTTCAGTGCTATAAAAAATTTGTGGCGCAGTTCAAATTCACAAATCAAAACACTCAAAAGGTGCACTGTAGGGTAATAGTTGCTTAGTTAATTATTTGTGACTCCTATGGATCTCTCTCAAGGATCTGTAATCTGACAATTTACAAACGTAATACAACTTCTCAGTGAAAAACGTATTTATCATTATTAATGATTGTCTTTTATATTAACCTCAAACATCATTTTATACTAACCTCAAACATCATTTAATTTTTTGGGTGGATATGGTGAATTATAATTAACTCTGCGTGATTTCTCCCTCCCTTAGTTGCATGTATTAAACAAACATTCAGCTGTGATCACCCCAAAGGATGCTTTATACACCTCAGTGCTTTACTAAGCATAGTGCTATTGAAGGAAGTATAACCTTGCTTTCCTCCAGTGATACTGAATCATTGTGAAGCTCGAGATTTTTCACATTAACAATCACTTTCAGACATGAAAGAAGAGTTAAGTAACCAATAAAAATCCTATGACTGACCTGGGATCAAACTCAACACCCTTGGATCTATAGCCTGTAACTTAACCATTGGCCCACCAAGAATGCACACATCCACTACAGCATTACAAATCAAAAATTGTTCTGTGAACTAAAAGGAATTTTCAAGCAAATATGATTTGTAGTTGAAATTAATTTTATTGAATTAAATAACTGAATGAGTGGTGATCACAAAATCTGGAATAATATGTGCTGCAGCAATATTAGAAGTAGCAGAATAAACTTTACATGATGGAGTAAGTATGACAAAGCTGTGCCAAAGCTAAATGTCACATTTGTTGAATGATCACAAAAAGTAAGTTTGAAAATTAATTTCTCAGTACAGTTTGGTCTATTTTTAAAGAACCCAGCAGACTTTGTGAGCTTATATATTACTATGGATGAGATGTGTGTTCACTGCTTCATGGCAGAAATTTCAACGAGATTTTGTGTCACTAACTTCCAACACAGTTTAATACAACTGTAACTACCAATGATTTTTCATTTTCTTTTAAACATACACAATGAGTTTGTTTCATTTTATTCAGCAATCGGTAGAGAGTTTCTGTTCTTTGTACCATCATCATGATGATGGCATTTGGTTCGGGGAGGGGGGGAGGCGGGGTAGCCCAATCTTTGCACTGTCCAGTCTTGCCATGTTCCTGAATGTTGGTGAAACGATGAGTACAACACTTACACCCAGTTCCCAGCCAGAGAAAATCCCCGAGCCAGCCAGGAATCGAATTCGGGACTCCATGATCCAAAGGCAGCTATGCTAGCAACTAAATCATAGGCTGCAGACTCTCTGTACCACCTCTTGCATGTATGTCCTTGTTAACAGTGATGAAGTATTATGTTCAACTGCAGGAAGCAAAGCCTTTATGAAGGTGTTCCATTCTATTTCAGCTGTTGAAATCTTTTTTGGAGCAGCAGAAATGATTCAGCTGTCAGCCCAATCCAGACAGCAAAATAAGTTGTTTTGGCTCCTCTAGCAGCAGGCTACAACACTATTTCACAGTAATTTCTGAGTCTACAAGGATTAAACACAAGCACTTGCAAAAAAAAGCTAATCACCTAACTTTTTTATGGAACCAACTAAAACTTTACACTCATTAGCAAACCAATTAGGGAAAGCTGTCATCTTGTAGAAGTATTATTTTTGTTGCCTCAGGGAATTATTATTTTTTGTCGCAATACCACAGCAGCTGATTGCCACTGTTCACACTGGAACACAAATAAGAAAACACTCCCCCTCACATCATCTATCCCAGGCTGTCATGTTACATCTTGCCTGGCCACTACTTCCATTAATAAATGACAGTCAATGCGGATGATGTTAACCATGTGGCCTTCAAAGCATCTGACTCAATCCTATTTACACATGAGAATCAAGCAGCTACTTTGAATGTAGACAACTCAAAGTTAATCATGTTGACATATGTGAACAGGAAGGCAGTAAGCAAATCAAATCAAATCAAATCAAATCAAATTTTATTATCACGTAACATGCCTTATACAATCAAGGATTGCGACATAGGTGACCAAAGGGAAGAGCTCAAATTAGACTCAATAACTCAGATATATACTGTAATCCAAATTTATAAGGTAACAAAACTCACATAAAGAATTGAAATTAAGAGTGTTCAGTATCAAGAAGTCACATTTAGTATCAAAATCACAGGTTATCATGCACCAAGTCGAATAAAGCTTTCAAAACTGCAAACAATAATATTCTTATAAGGTTGAGGTGAGCAAGAGAGAAAAATGCTAGCAATGAGGGTCAACAGTGGAATGAAGGAAACAAGATTAGGGTTTAATGTCCATTTGAAAAATAGGTTATTAGAGATGGAGCTCAAGATCAGATTGTTTCAAGGATTGGGAAAGAAATCTGTCGTCTTTTTGATGGAACCATCTTGGCATTTTCCTGGAGAGATTTAGGGAAATCACAGACAACCCAAATCTAGATGGCCAGATGTGGATTTGAATCATCGTCCTTCCAAATGCTAGTCCAATGTGATAACCACCGTGAACCTTTCATGTAGACCATATCACCTCACTGTGTTGAGCTGACAGCAGCTGGAGGTTGTCCATGAGGACCTCTGTGACAGGCATAGACACATCGTGTTGGCTGTTTCAAGAAACCAACAAAAGTGAGGCTGAGTGACTTTCTGAGCCCTGTTTAAAAACTTGGTCCAACACGAAAACAGCAGACTGTTGGGGTTGGCACTGTTTTCCATTACCAATCTAAACTGCTGTTCCTATAGAAATCTATGTCTGCCTTACCAATGAGCTCTGGAGGAATTCTCCAGATCTGTCAGGTTGCCACTGACTGGCTGGCTCCCACCACAAACTTCATCCCCAGGAATGCATCTCTACACTCCTGGCAACCTTCTTCAAACCAAGGAGCTTTTCTAATGGACACTGCCACCTTGGCGACTACCAGTAATTATAATTTGAAAAGTGTTGCCTTAAAATGAAACTAGCACAATGTTACTACTGCACAAAGAATAATGTTACATAATTTCTGTCTTGCCCTTGTCTCTGGGACACAAAGAAAACTAAGAGTCAGGGTTCTGTTTATATTAAATTATAGTTTAATTCAGTAATTAAATAAATATAGTATAACACACAGTGGCCACACTCCACTGCACCTCTGCCCCTGAGGGAAGTGGCCAACGTTACTTAGCTCACACCCAAATGCACAAGTGCTTATTAAAACTAATCACATCTTAAAATATCACTGTCTCTGTAAGTATTTTTGTCTTACCAAGCAAGGAAACTATACTCTTAACATCCTCTTAATGTTATCTGACAGTTTTGGAATTGACTGTTAGTTGTTAGATGGGCATTATTATAAAATATGACTGAAGATCATGGACTGCATAAATATTTAATTCGGGCTGCAGTTTGAGGACCACTGGTCTAGGCACCAGATCAGAGTACATTTTACTGACTTTACTGTAGTCTAGCAGGTTGTTCATTGGGACAAACTGTATGGCCTACTCTATCACTGAAGGTTTCTTCTTTTGTGCTTTACAAACAAATGAAAAATTACATACATGTATTTCTTCACAGCAACCTGCACAGAATATGCAATGGCTTTTCAACAAAAACAGTCTCCTACAATTCTTAACCACCCACCCCATTCCCACATTTCCCCCTATAACCAAATTATTCCTTGATGCCTCAGAATGTAAAGATGATAGAAAAATTTCTTTCAAGTGCTGTATTATAATGGCCAAGTGTAGGTTTTAGTCAGAGGAACCAGAACTTAGATGATTAACTAGATGTATAAATCCTCAGTGTATCAAAGCATCTTCAATCACTGGCAAGGCCTCCAGTCCTGATTGTATACCAGTCATATCTCTTTCAGAGTATGGTGACACAATAGCTCCATTATTAGCAATCACACACAACCACTCACTCATCAAAACATCCATACCTAAAGACTAGGAACTTGTAGAGCTAACACCAATACGCAAGAAAAGGAAAAGGAGTACTGCACTGAATTACAAATAAAAATCACTAACATCAATCTGCAGCAGTATTCTGGAACATATACTGTGTTCAAACGTTATGAATTACCTCATACCTCAGAGAGAATGATTTATTGAGAAATGGCCAAAAAATATTGTTATTGTGAAACATAATTAGCTCTCTATTCACAAGAAGTATGTGTGCTATCAACAGGTGAAGTCAAACTGATTCCATATTCTTAGATTTCCAGAAAGCTTTTGATTTTGTTCTTCATAAGTTTAATGAAATTGTGTGCCTATGGAGTACTGTCTCAGTTGTACAACTGGATTCTTGATTTCCTATCAGAAAGGTCACAATTCATAACAACTGACAGAAAGCCATCAAGTAAAACAGAAGTAATATCTGGTGTTTCCCAAGGAAATATTACTGGCCCTTGCTGTTGCTGCTCTGTGTAAATGATTGAGGAGACAATTTGAGCAGCTCTCTTAGATTGTTTGCCAATGATGCTGTCATTTACTGTCTGATAAAGTCAGCAGATGATTAAAACCAATTGCACAATGCTTTAGACGCGATATCTGTATGGAGTGAAAAGTGGAAATTGACTCTAAATAATGAAAAGTGTGAAGTCACCCACACGAGTACTTAAATGAAAACACTTAATTTTGGTTACACAATAAGTCACACAAATCTAAAGGCTGTAAATTTGGCTAAATATTTAGGAAACCTAGTTATGAACAATCACATAGAGCATACCAAATATTGTGATTTAATGGTAGAATACTTACAAAATGCAGTGGATCCATTAAAGAGATTGCTTCCACTATGCTTGTCTGCCTCCTTCTAGAACATGGCTGTGCATTGTGGGATCCACATCAGGTAGAAATGATGGAGGACACTGAAGACTTTCAAAGGGCAGCTCATTTTGTATTATCGCAAAATAGGGGAGAGTGTGCCACAGATACGATACACAAATTGTAGTGGCAACAGCATTTTTCGTTGTGGAATTTCAGTCACCAAACTTATCCTCAGTGTGTGAAAATATTTTGTTGGTGCCCACTTTCATATGAAGAATTGATCATAACATTAAAATAAGCTGAATTGGAGTTCCCATGGAAATACACTCCTGGAAATGGAAAAAAGAACACATTGACACCGGTGTGTCAGACCCACCATACTTGCTCCGGACACTGCGAGAGGGCTGTACAAGCAATGATCACACGCACGGCACAGCAGACACACCAGGAACCGTGGTGTTGGCCGTCGAATGGCGCTAGCTGCGCAGCATTTGTGCACCGCCGCCGTCAGTGTCAGCCAGTTTGCCGTGGCATACGGAGCTCCATCGCAGTCTTTAACACTGGTAGCATGCCGCGACAGCGTGGACGTGAACCGTATGTGCAGTTGACGTTTGAGCGAGGGCGTATAGTGGGCATGCGGGAGGCCGGGTGGACGTACCGCCGAATTGCTCAACACGTGGGGCGTGAGGTCTCCACAGTACATCGATGTTGTCGCCAGTGGTTGGCGGAAGGTGCACGTGCCCGTCGACCTGGGACCGGACCGCAGCGACGCACGGATGCACGCAAAGACCGTAGGATCCTACGCAGTGCCGTAGGGGACCGCACCGCCACTTCCCAGCAAATTAGGGACACTGTTGCTCCTGGGGTATCGGCGAGGACCATTCGCAACCGTCTCCATGAAGCTGGGCTACGGTCCCGCACACCGTTAGGCCGTCTTCCGCTCACGCCCCAACATCGTGCAGCCCGCCTCCAGTGGTGTCGCGACAGGCGTGAATGGAGGGACGAATGGAGACGTGTCGTCTTCAGCGATGAGAGTCGCTTCTGCCTTGGTGCCAATGATGGTCGTATTCGTGTTTGGCGCCGTGCAGGTGAGCGCCACAATCAGGACTGCATACGACCGAGGCACACAGGGCCAACACCCAGCATCATGGTGTGGGGAGCGATCTCCTACACTGGCCGTACACCTCTGGTGATCGTCGAGGGGACACTGAATAGTGCACGGTACATCCAAACCGTCATCGAACCCGTCGTTCTACCATTCCTAGACCGGCAAGGGAACTTGCTGTTCCAACAGGACAATGCACGTCCGCATGTATTCCGTGCCACCCAACGTGCTCTAGAAGGTGTAAGTCAACTACCCTGGCCAGCAAGATCTCCAGATCTGTCCCCCATTGAGCATGTTTGGGACTGGATGAAGCGTCGTCTCACGCGGTCTGCACATCCAGCACGAACGCTGGTCCAACTGAGGCGCCAGGTGGAAATGGCATGGCAAGCCGTTCCACAGGACTACATCAAGCATCTTTACGATCGTCTCCATGGGAGAATAGCAGCCTGCATTGCTGCGAAAGGTGGATATACACTGTACTAGTGCCGACATTGTGCATGCTCTGTTGCCTGTGTCTATGTGCCTGTGGTTCTGTCAGTGTGATCATGTGATGTATCTGACCCCAGGAATGTGTCAATAAAGTTTCCCCTTCCTGGGACAATGAATTCACGGTGTTCTTATTTCAATTTCCAGGAGTGCATTTTAGTGTTTGTTTTTCCAACACATTGATTGAGGGAGGAACAGTAGAGAAGTAACTTGAATGTGGTTCAAAGAACCCTCTGTCAGGCAGTTAATTGTGAATTGCTGAGTAGTCATGTAAATGTACATGTAGATGGAGAAAAAAACTGAGGACATGGTAATGATCATGTTTGGATTCAAGAAAGGAAAAGGGACATGAGATGCTATGGGATATTTGAAAATGATAAGACAAAGAATGTTAGAAGTTAAGAGGGATATGTACATCTGTTTGCTAATGGGGAAAAAGGCATTTGACAGAGATGACTCGAGTAGCCTCCTGACGACATTTAGAGTCAGTGTAGCCTGGAATGACAGCAGACTGATAGAGAAACCATTACTCCGTTAGGTGCTGCTCTTGCTTTGCTCAGCTAAACAATGTTATAAATAGGGATGCAATTGCCAGTCTGAATTCCAGACACCATTCCACAAAAGGGGTGCTCAGAACAAAAGAACTCTTGTTCAGAAAGCTTACAAAGCAGGAGAAGCTAGCCAGTGCCTCTGAAGGGTGCAGCTGGGTGATACTACAACTCTGGTCACCACAGCCTGTTTCCTCCAATCAGGTTCAGCGTGCTGCTTCTGGAGAAGTACTCTCCAGCAAACTCTCATAAACATTCTACCAAATCAGACCCTCATTCTCAGAAGTTCTCAGATGCTCAGCAACGTTCTCTGCACATGACTGTATCGAGATGTGTATGTGATGCTGACCACAACAATCTTCATTAGCTGCTGACTTTGACGTGGAGACTGCTGCAGTGCCAGATGAATTATCCATTCATCTACCAAGGACTTCATCTCCAGCAGCAACAGGCAACCACCTAAGCTGGGACTGTAAGCAGACCAGTTGGTGATTTCACACCACTGGGTCTCCCTCTGTATGACTGACTACCACCTGGTGGTGGCCACTTCCCTAGCGGGGCAGGTTCAAGCCTGGATTGGATGGTCTTTCTATCACTGTATGCCAGTTCTTGAAGGCTTCCATTGTCGCTGATCACAACCCTGTGAGGGCTTACACATTCGACTTAAGCCATGCAGTAATCAGAGACCACAATTCAGAAGAGTGCCATCTGACAGACTTTTTGGGGCAGCTTCGCTGACACCACCATGTGTCATCTCCGGTGCATGCTGTGCTGGTTTCCCCGGCAGCATTTGCTGATCCCAATGCTTGGTAAGTTGGCTACTACTGATGTCATAAAGGGGGAACAATGATGTAATCCTGCCGCTGTACTAAAATAAGTAAAGGACTGTTATAAATAGGGATGTTTCATTAACAGCTTGCCAAGTGGTTTCAACCACCACCACCTCTGCAATCTATGTCCTGTTGAGAAAGTGGCACATTCTCATCTATGAATGGCCAAGTTCTCCGCCACCTGGAGGTCACCACAACAGCACATGAAACAAGAACTGTAAGTAAGAATTGGCAATGAGGGAACAGATGAGATGGATACTGAAAAAGGAGTTAGAAAAAAGGTTTGTTTGTCACCAAAGCTATTCAATATTTATACAGTGAAATTAAGAAAGATATTAGCAAAAGCAAGAGGTGTAACAGTAGGAGGGAAAGGATTAAGACAATGAAGTACATGAATGATCAAGCAATGCTGTTTGAATTAAAGGAACCTTTTAATTTTTAATGGGGAGGACTGTAAAAGTAGCAGAAAATCAAAGCTGTATGGAGGAAATAAGAAGCATAATATCTCTGGATAAAGGAGCCTTTGAATAGGTGAGAGCTTTGAAGACAGCATACAGAAATCCAAAAGAACTAAGGAAGAGATTTGCCTGAACATTTTGATGGCAGTGTGGTATTATATTCTAGCTGTGGCAACATACTGTGGCATACTGGCTGTGTACAGCTGTGGTGTTTTGACGACATCAGGATGTGCCGGCAGTCGGCTCAGCAGCCTTCGCCCTGTGGCTTCCATTCTACTTCGCAACCGCTGGTAAGTGTACCTTACTGTCAACAGGCCTGCACCTGGCTGTAACTTGTGTGCTCAGGCCCGCACCTGGCTGTAAATTGTGTGCTCATAAACATTGCACTGAATCTAACTTTTTCCTATCTTGAACAGTGGTGCTGCTACATTATTCTCCCTTTCTGAAAGACCTGGTCCCTGGGTCAACCTCTAACTACTATAAAAACTTGTTTGGATCAGTACATACTTATGCCATATTTAATAATACTGTTAGAAAACTTAGATGTGGTCTAGTCCTCTTAAAACACATGACATGAGACAAAACGTAAAAATTCCTTACTGGATGATCACTCCACTTAATGCTCAATCAACTCTTACCTATCCATCTTATGCCCTCAGTATCCAATCCACTGGGATTTGGACTACCAACGGTTCCCTCTTGGAACTGGCTTTCCGCCTTATCAGAATGAAAACAACTCACAACAAAGTTAAGGCTGTGATGGCACTTGGCACAGAGGTGCTCAAAACAATTGTTACTTGTCATTGCCTTTCCCTATATTGCGCAACATGCTGCACAGGCTGCTCAGCTGATATGCACCCCTTCTGCTCTGAAATGAACTGGTTTACGGATCTCAACTGACCTGACTTCAGATTTTGATTTAGCAAGGTCAGATTCTGCCTTGGCAAAAACTTTAAAATTGTTTCTGGCTAGTACAGGTGTGGCAGTGTAACATTCAATTGTGTGACTTCTGAAATTGACTCTGGCAGATGGAAGGTTGGTCCTATTATGTTACACACACTTCCATTGATTAAAATTCCGCCCCTCTCGAGCTCTGTATTTTGCTTTTACAAATACTCGCTGCTCAAAACAACTTGCTACTACTATCAAATTTTCGTAGGTGGATAAGATCCAATTCATCCTGACCCATTGCAAGCTCAATTTTGGCTCTGTCCCTTGGACAGTCCATTTCTTTCCCCCTGGCTAAAAATAACTGCACCATGCACATGTCTGGTTTGGTGCTTATCACACTGGCTGGATATACTGTTACCTTACCTCTATGGCAATTCCGTAATTCCTCCCTTGTCATCTCAGCGTATTGGCTGTTAACTCCTAAGATCAGCAATACCTCCTCAGTTTTCACTTCTACAAACTTGCTCAATGCTCTCCACTTCACTGGACATGGGTGGACCATGTAACATTGAAACCTCATGTTTTTCCCCATAACTGGAAATTGGACCAAAAAATACGCTCATGCATGGTCAGTTGTTACCTTTACTGTTGCAACATGGTAGAAAAACGGCAAATTTTGCTTCCTGGTCTCCCTTATTAAATATAACTCTGATGGCAGTTCCTTCTGCACCTCGCGCAACCCGCGCGGTAACAAATTGATACTTATCTGGCCTCGCAATGTGTGATGCAGTGCTTCCCGCAGATTCATTATTACTCCCTGTACATCCCACAAACTGTCAGCTACCCCCTGCAGAAGTCTAGTTAACACCACCCAGCTATCTAGGACTTCCAGATGCCCATGTAAGGTTCCCAGGTTAGTTTTATTACATCTTCTGATGCCTTAGCATATTTCACTACCTGCCCTGCTAATGAGCGGAGTAACCATGTGTTATTCAGGACTTCCCCTTCCAATGTCCCTATTTGGGTTGCGTGCCAAGCTTCCGCTGCTCTACTCTCCTCTGCAAGTTGCCTCACCGCTTTCACCATGTTGTTCAGCTCCTTTATAACACTTCCATCCGCAGTTCCAAAGACTGTTTTCAAAATTTTCCGCCCTGCATTCAGCCACCCTTGTTTCTTACCTGTGGCACTACTTTCTCCATCTGTCCTACCTGCTTCCGTAGCGTATCATAAGCCTCATGCAATTTCTTATACTCCCCTTTTCAGTGACCTGAGGACAGGGATCACCATCACTCTTTCCCCCTCTTCGAAAATACTGCTGTCGCCAGCAGGCTCACAATACTCGGCAACAAATGCAACATATGAAAATACAATACCTAATTAATCTACACAAACCCAATGATACATAACTAGAAAAATACTGGCACTGTCCTAAGTGATACAAAGTCCCCAGTATGTTTGGAATGGGGTATGCGTCCATTACTGTCTTATTATTGAGGCACAACAGAGCCTGTATTTCTTAGTTCCATCCATAGATTTTTAGGCACAATGACAATGCCCGATCCCCAGCAACTATTACTAAGCTCTATAATACCATCCGAAAGCTGCTGACCAATGAAATCCTCAGTATTCTGTATGGTTTACAGTAAACAGGTGCTTCGTTCCCTGTTGGTATCCTAGGTTGAACTAATGAAGTTGCTGGTAATGGCCCTTGTGGAAAAAACAAATCGTTAAATTCCCACAACAATTCTTCCATATGCTCATTTTCTCCTCCTTTCAAATGCTTAACTCTGTTACGCAATGCAGTTCTATCAGCAGTTAGTGGTTGATTGCTATGCCTACCTCTCGAACACCAGTCTTCGTCATCTGGTTCATCCAAATTCGCTACTAAAATTCCTTTTCCCAAATTCGCGTCTACAATGCTAAAATTACCCACATTCACAGGGACTACTCACCTGTCATTTCCCTCTTGTATGTGTACAGTACTATGTTTCACAAAACAACCTAATGGATCCAAAACTTCATTATCCTGCAATGGTTCAGTAACACATAGTGTACCCACAGGTAGATTCGACTCCACACTTATCCAAAGCAACTTCCCGGTGCCACTAGACACACACTCATGCGAATTAAGCCTTAATGCTAATGTACACGGTTCAATTGGTTTGTTCATTACGTTGAACGCCCCTCGCAACAGCTCTGCATTGACAACAGGTTCCCCTAGCGGAAATAACATTCCACCAAGTTCCACAGTTCATTGTCCAAGGTCAATTTTGGCATGATATTGATGCACGAAATCTACTCCTAGGATCACGTCGCAGCCCTCACTTACCCATGGTACTACCTCCATGCATGCATCATATCAGACTTTCCTTATGTGAAAGTCTACTGTCACTGACCCCAAAGGTGCGACCTCCTTATCCCCAACTCCACACAACCTATAACATGGTGGGGGCTAATTTCCTTCGTCCCATTAAACTCATAGTAGCCACTGATACTTGCACCCCTGTGTCCAACAAAATCTTAAACTTTTTAGTTCCTGTGGATCCTACCACTGAAATTACACCTCTGCATGCATATTTTTAACATTAAAATTAAACGGGAGCTCCCTTGGATGGCTATTGGGTCCTCTCTGCTGTTTAATGATTGTCCACCTCTACTAACTCAACTTACCCATCCTCCATGCTGTTGATTTCCACCCCTTCCTATATTCCTCAGTGGCCGGGTACATTGCCTTTGCACATGTCCCATACAACCACACTCATAACATTTCGAACCTGCTGTAAACACTGTTTGTCTATCACGTACCCCGCTGCCGCGTCTATTTCCTCACATTGCATTGCCAGCTGAATGGCCAAATACAAATTTTTCGGAGTCCCTTCATGCACTTTCTGCACCACATGCACCAGTAACCCCCTCAAAAATTTGTCAAGTGCCCTTTGCTCGGCCTCCTGTAACAGAACACCATTTGCTTCATCGCTCTGACCCAACTAGTGAGTATACTCATTAATTTCTCTTAATCAGTCCGCAAATTTCTCTATTGTCTCCCCCTGTCTCTTTGTCATTGTCCTCAACCTCTCCCTAAAGTACAGAGTGCCATTCTGTTTCTTGTGCCTCTGTAAAAGCTCGTCCTTCAACTGCGTAATCTGTCCTGCCTGCCTTCAGGTCCGAGAACACCTTAAGTATGTCTTTGCTTCACCTGTTAATCTAATCTTGGCTACATGTAACAACTCTTCATCAGAACAACCATTTATCACAGCTGAAGTTTCCAAGTCCTCCACAAACGAATGCACATCCACAAATGCCTTGCCAGAATAATCAAATTCACGGCAGCTAGATCAATCTCCTTCTGCGACACCCTAGGCTACAATGACTGATCATATGTGGTTTCTCACTCACTCCTAAATGTTAATTCACTTCTCAACTATGTATAGTCCAATGTCAATTGTGCTACCTTATCCAACAAAATCTGTATTCTTGTTCCGACACACCTGGCGTCCTTGACTCTGCCATTGTGTTGTTTTATTCCCAGTTAGTCCCATTTCAACCTATAAAATCCCACAGAAACAAAACATTTAACTACAAAAATTAATGGACTTCCTACAGCTCAGCATCTCATCTTACATTTTATGTGATGATGTAATAGTAGGAGATAAATAAAACATCATACTCAACCCAATAAAAAAGTAATTAAATGCCGTGAAAAAAATGTTACTGCCCCAAACACACTAACACTTACTCTGACAACACAAAGAAAGAAAACGTCTAACACCCAAAAAGACAAATTGGTCAACATTCACCACATTTTGTGACTGTAATGCAGGCAGGGGGCTCAAACATCATACTGTACAGATGACGCCTTTCTATTCTGACACCAAATGTAGCTGTCACTGCCAAATGTAGATGTTGGCGTGAGGTGGAGGAATGTTGGACGTGGATGGAAACTGTCAGGATGCACCATATTAAAACTCAGTCATGATCTTCAAGTATTTTATTATTTCCAGCTACAGTGCCAAGTTTCCCTCTGTGTAACAGGGTCCTGCGATGCCAAGGATGCCACTTCGCTGTCTGCAAAACAGCTTTGCGCGGAAGGTCTACTTCAGTGACCCGTCCAATCTACTGCAGCATGCCAGCCATGTACAGCTGCTGTGTTTTGACAATGTCAGGATGTATCGGCAGCCGACTCAATGGCCCTTGTCCTCGCTGCCTCAGCACTGCTTGCTGGGAGCCGTGGGGCGGCCCGTTGCAAGCTTCTTCGCTATCGTGGTTAACATCACGAGCGACAACAAGTGCCTGCGATCCAACAGCCAAATCTGTGACCCTCAACTCGGGATGCCTCTGGCGTGTGTTGGGAGCCAACAAAACTACCTGCGGTAGTGAGCCATCGACTGGCCCACTGCTGACTGGCTATGGACCGCGCATTGGCCTCAGAGGGTCGAACCAGTGACCCGCTCTGCTCTGGAATGCTGGCGCACCACCTGCTGCTGCCTGTGGCCGTTGGTGTGACACGCCCTGCCATCCAGGAGAGCTGCCATGCTTGAATCCCCCTCATTAGAAAACCGGCACCTATTTATACGCTGCTGTCCACCTCTGATTTGCTAACACACAGCTCCGAGTCATGCACTCACAACACCTAGGTTGGGCCCCTTCTGCCTGTAACTTGTGCCATGCAAACCGCTTTGTTCACTCTTTTCAGCAATTCTATGGCCCTGTAGCCTCCATTCTACTTCGTAACCACTGGTAAGCGTAACTTACTGTCAACAGGCCCGCGCCCGACTGCAACTTGTGTGCTCAGAAATATTGCACCGAATCTAACTTTTTCCTATCTTAAATGGTGGTGCTGCTGCAATATGGTGGTACATCAGAGAGAGTCGATAACAAAAAGAAAAAATACTTGGATATTTCTGAAATGTGGTCATGATGAACATTGCCAGAAGTGTAATGGATTGATAGAATGACAAATAGAAAAAGTACTTCTAAGAACACAAGAAGAAAGAAAACTAGTGTACACCATATGAATTAGGAAAAAATTTTGGGTGGACACATACTGCAAAGAAATTAGATGCAATAACAAATTATTGAAGGAAAGACCACAGTGAACAGAGGAAGAAGATGACTTGGAGTCCTGAGTAACATTACAAATGAACAAAGGTATCACCACATTTGGGAAAAGCTACAGAACAGACAAAACTGGAAATCATTCAGTCAATACCTCTCTTAAGATGGCTATACCAAATACCACACATGGTAAATCTGCTATTACTGAATTGGCAAAAGAGACCTACAGGTACCCGTATACTAGTTTATGCCATCATGCATCTCCTTGCCACTTCCCACTTACTACTTGGAAAGCCTCTAAACGACACGGACATTTGAAGTGTGCACTAAACAATGCAAGAAGATAAAGTAAATGTGCTAAACTAAAAATTTTGTCATAGAATGTAGGTTTTCACAACCAATATTGTGTAATTGCTGATATTTGTTTTACTGACATAAGGCTGTGGTCCAAGTTGTAACTCTATGCATATGTTTTGTCTTCCAAAGTTGAAGATATCATCAGAAGCTTTAATTACTGAGAAGGCAGTTAAAGACTTGAACAAGCTCTGCAAGATGAACTATTTATACATATCCATGCAACAGTCAGTTTATGACATCATCAGATGGCTGCCTAAAATGGTGAAGTCACACTATGGAGCTAAGCTATGGAGCTTTATTCAGCACTAAAGCTCACAACTTGTTTAGTTTCAATCTTTCTTTTTTCCTGTTAGAACTGTTTTGTGCTTTCAAATTTTTATGGCCTCTCTGTACATCCTAGTACAGTAACTATTAGATCTTGCCAAATCCATAGTGTCAGAGTAACAATTTTTTTAGTTTCCCAGTCCTAGAACATGACCTGCTACTGTGGACTTGTCTGTCATGCCCAGGGATAATTGCCCTTGTGTTCCGTAACAGGTAGTAATGCTTCTTTTTGTAGTTGCTATGTAATTTCCTTGTAATGAAAAAGAATGAACAAAAGGGAAAGTTTTCCTTGTATTTGGAAAAACTGTCACAGATTGCATAAGCAAAGCACTCAGAAAATGCAGTATTGGTAGAGTTTAAACCAACAATTAAGATGCATGAATGTTTGAACACTGCAAAGGACCTACACCCACAGCTTGCCATTTGCACCTCAATGTACATAGGAACTGCAAAGAGAAGCATTAACGCCCACCTTAAGGCATACTAGAGCAACTGTTGCCTAGGCTAGACAGATAAATCAGAAGTAGCAGATCATGCACTAGACCAGAAAACCACCAAATTTGTTTCTCTGACACTGCAGTTTTAGCAAGACCTAACCATTACTATGCTGGTATGTACAGAGAGGCCACAAAAATTAGAAAGCACAAAATAATTTTAACAGAAAAGGAGGATTGAAATTAGACAAGCTGTGGGCCTTAATGCTAAATACAACATACAATGCAAAAGTCTCCCACACTACAAGTGCTACAGCATAAGTCAGCATGACTCTGCCACCTTAGGCAGCAGTCTGATGATGTCACAAACTAACAGTTGCTAAGGTACATATAAGTAATTCAGATTGCTGACCTTGCTTGAGTCTGTAACTGGTTTCCCAGTCATTAAAGCATCTGATGAAGTCTTCAGTGATGGAATATGAAACATTAGACAGAAAATCAGGCCTTGGACCATGGCCTTATGCCCATAAAACAAGTATCAGCAGTTACATAAAAATTTTGCATTCTGGTTCAAATACAAATTATTTCTCTAAATAATTTCCATCTAGCTCAATACACTTGATCCAACACTAGATAAGCTTCTGACAACTTACAATTCCTCGGTCTCTGCAAAATATGAGTTTTGGTCATAAGACTGTTTTCATCAAGATTTTTTTATGTGCCTGCAAAGTAAAGAGTGTTTCAAATTTCCTACACTGGGAAGAACTTGGATTATGTTGCACTTTGCAGTAGATCTTGGCTATTGTCTTCATGTAATTTTGGAGATATGGATAGGCGCAAGTCTTTATATAAGATAATCCTGTTATTGGTCAAACCTGGTCCCTTTATTGTCAATTTCTCATAAAATTTAAAGAATAAATACAATACAATTTTTTAATGTTTTTCATTGTTACAGATAGCCAATAAATTTCAATACTGAGAAGCTTTCTTTGAAGCAGGCATTTTCACCTTTTCAAAGCAGTTTGAAAGGTCGAAATTCTCCTAATTTAGTTGTTCTTTGGTCTCGGGCTATAAGTAAGGTGCCCACAACTTATTAACTACAACATAAAACTTTTAAAATTTCTTAGATTGCAGTTCTGTACATCCATATAACACTGGGAAATGTAGCTGTTGCAGTAACCACATTCTCTCAGCTGTTTCATATCTAAATGTATTTATATAGAATAAAAAAAAATGTTCTTTAGTAAAAGATATTCACTTGGCAGTCTTCCATCACATCAACACCTTTCCCTAAGGATCTCTCTAGTTGCAATTTCCACTGGCTGTCCTGGTCTGTCACCATCACTTATGTCCATATTTGTAGGTGTGTAATGGCAAAATGACTGATGACTGCTCATTTTAGATGTTTAAAATTGTTCCTGGAAAACTTTTTAAGCTTAGAGATGAAATAAGATCATGAGACAATGGTTGTGACTGTTCATACAACTTTTGCATGTGTAACTGCATACAGGCAGAGATGTATGACATGTCTAGTTTCACAGCTGCAACAAGAAATCAATCTGGGCAATGAAAGTTAATGGTCATCGCTTGAAAGTTATACCCCATTCAGATGATGTTCAGTTGCATAGGTTAATCATTTTGAATTTTGGTAGCTTGATTGGACCATTTATTCACTCAGACTAGTAGCTTCAATTCTGTAGGTTTCAGAGAAATTCCAGTGTATTTCATAAAACTTTGGCCAAACTACCATCTCACAATAACTTCCTCCCCCAATACTTATGCACAGCCTTTGGGCCGCCTAGAGATCTATTGCCAAGAGACTGCCTAAAGCCAATGATAATCAGCAATTCACACAAAAATTCACAGAATTCTTTATATGCTGGGATAGTTCTGAATTTCAGAACTCCAGAATAGTTTAACACATCATCACATCATACAATTATACATAGCAGTATTTACAAGTTAATATTAACATCAACCAGTGCTAGGCAAAATGAATTTTAGAAGTACACAGCATCTCTACTCAGTAGTATTATAAAATGTGTAACATTTAGATCAAGAGAAAGTATACTGTCTTGAACACCTAAAGTGGGAAGGATGATTATCTAATAAATGAAATTATTCTATAAAAATGTACAGAAATTTGCCCAGACTGGGCACATTTCTTATTTCTGATGACACATTGTTCTGTACACGGAAACTGATTCCACTGAAGAATGCAGGTCTCATTTTGCAGTAACTGGAGGAAAATCTTTTGGAAATATAAGGCCTTTCATCATCAAACAGTCTCTAAAAAACCCAATCTTTTGCTGTAAGAATAGATAAATATTGTGATCATGAAGATGTTTAAGTAACACAGATTAAAGTGTAGCTTATGTGACAAAACTGTACATTTCTGAACATAATAATGCAAGTCAGAAATACTTTAAATCTGAAGGTAGAAAATGTCACCTTCTGATCAGTTTCCTTGATAATGACTTATAAGTATTAATATACTGCAATCCAAGATATGGAGTATGGAAAGAAGTTTAATACAGATATCTGTAAGACGAAGAAGTTACTTGGAACGCACAGTGCAATGGAACATATGTCGTATCCCTGAATAGTTACATATTGGTAAGTGGATTGTCATTTGAAATACTGCTCAAATCTTTTCAGGTTATCAGTACACTCAGTCCTCCCATGATCCCATTCCAAAATTATCCTCCTCCTGTGGAAGTTGCAGTTGCAATAGGAAGAGTGGATGATAGACAGATGTTTCTAAAAGCCTTTGTTTTATGTCAAATGTTGGTCATACTGGTTACTTTATTGAGTGGAGAACAAACTGAATCCAATCCCCCTCCCCCCACCCCGAAAAGTGTTTACTCACACACTTACTGTTCTCATTTCCTAGAAGTTATCCAAGTTAGGATTCTGGTGATTGGTTTTCAGAGTGTCAGTGTTTCACAACTTTTCTAGTTCAATCAAGATTCCACCAAGAAGGGTAATATTGCTTCATAATAATAAAATCTTTTTTTCTTTGGAATGCTGATATTTGCTGTAGCTTCCATAATAAACTATGTACAGACCACCATCTGCACACCTGTAAAAGTTGTGGGACCTCTGAGTAGTTACAGACTCTACAGGAAGTATGTTTCTAACACTCTGTTGACACTGATCAGAAACAGAAGCTGCATTTTACATGGGGACCATATACATTTGAAACAACAGAAGCAGATGATACTTAGTTAGCTACTGCAATAAAGGTTTTTGGATTTCTTAATTTCAGCCTAACCTCACTTTGATGTTTATTTCTCATACTGGGAATGCTGGTGGGCTCCTGTTCTTAATCTCCATTTTCTCTTCTTCAGTATTTATTCCAGATTCACACCTAATAACCACTAACATGTAGCTGATAGCATACAACAGGGAGTCCAATGTAGTTCCTGGAGATGCTTGAAAGAGAACTGTATCTTCAGGTAACCACTGGGCACTTGGTTGTCAATGTTGCCCAGCAGGCATGTTGAAATCCTCACCACATATACCCCCCCCCCCCCCCCCCCAAGTCATATGTGGTGGGGCAAATCTTATCTGAGAGGAAATTCAAATAACATAGACTATTATAACCGAAGCAAACATAAAACCAGAATTCATTAGCTGAAAGGAAAAGTATTATAGATTCACACTCGGAAATACTGCCAAATATCCGCAATTCAAGCAAAATATTTTGGAGCATTCACCTAGCTGTTGCCATTGTTGTTGTCAATAAATCTTTTTTAACAAAGATGCTGTGCTGTGCCAATGGACTCTGGAATTTGGTCATAAAAGAGGCAGTGGACATACAACTGCGTTATGATTTTGTAAGTCGGGACAGTAGTTTTCAACTGATCTCCGCATGAGATATGGCATGAACAAAACTACATCACTAATGTTATGATGTGAACGCAGTGGGGGCAGCACTTGGAATAGACAGGCAGCACAAGGAATACACAGGCATCTCACAGGGCAGCAGATGGAGTAGACAGGCAGCACATGGAATAGACAGGCAGCTCATGGAATAGACAGGTAGCATCATGACTTGACACTTAAGACACCTCTTCATCCTGTCAGGTGGCTACCCTACAACTGCACACATTATCTTTTCTGGAGGAATGTGATAGGCCCATTCATTTGGCTAACAACAGAGAAGTCTGCACTCCAGTGGCTAAAAAGGAATTAACTGGGTGTGAACCAGACAATTTACCTAGACATGAAAAGTAGGAAACTCATAGACTGATAACCTGAGCAGATTTCATCAATGAAGTTTGATACGAAAGCCTGTATTCTCATTTAAAATAGTGTGATAATGACTTGTGATCAGTTTTGCCTTTTATGAAATTTTCTACATCCAGCTGACATATTCATACACTGAAAATCAAGGACAGATTGGGGAAACTATATAAAACCTGTCATTGTCATCAGCTTGAACACATGACGGGTGATTATTAAACTGTTGTAAACTCTGAGTTTTACAGAACAATGCACACTTAACATACTCATATATTATGAGTAAGTTGAATCTTTTCTGACAACAAAATTTTATATTAACAACTGCCAGAGGAGTTGTGATTTGAGTAATACCATGGAAAGAGAATAACTTCTCAGTAGAAGAACCCATAGGAGCTGGAACATCATGGGTAATCAGTCCCTCCTTGCTTTTCAGAATAATCCATTTCCAGTTATGACAGTTACTTTGTCAAAAACAATACTTTAGGTGCATTTAAATACCACAGACACAAAAATGCCTTAGAGGTTGAAGATTTTCTTTCCAAATAGATCTTGCAAGTCGTTATAAAAATTCTGGCTCATTAGAAGACAAGTTTGTCCACATAACAAAATGTGAAGATAACATATGTCTGACATCAGTATTATCTATTAATGGTATTTTACCACTGGGTAAAAAACCAAGTACAGAGTCCAGCAACTATAAAAAAAAAACAACTAAAGTGAAAGTATGGGAGAGGCTTGTAGTAACCTGCCAATCACTAGACCTACCACTCACAGTGGATGCAAGTTGGGCCACTACAGGAAGTGCAATGTGCACAGACAATCAGAGGGCACGTCCAAAATTACCCAACACAGCTGCCAGGGACAGCCCGATTACTGCCCCCCCCCCCCCCCTCCCCAATCACAATCTCTTACAGCAAGAAAAAAATTAATGTACTCAAGTGTTTCTCTTTCAAGAATTTAAGTCAGTATTATGTAGATTTTTAAGAGGCTTGAAGCTGGAACTCTTTTGTAGCTACCTAGAAGTCACAATTCATCTTCCAAATTATTAAAAATAATCCTAACCCCAGGTGTAGACCCCCTCCTCCCCCCTCCAAACTGTAGTGTGGGCGCCCTCGCAGATGGGTGGGACCATATGCCAATTGTCAACCAGCTGCAACATCCACGAGGCACAAGTGGAACACCTACTCTTCCAGCAGTAGAATAAGAAGCAAAAAGCATAATGTGCAGTTAAGTCTAATAAAGGACAACTTTTACAGACTGGTTCATACTATATAGCCACTTACCTATTTCGTATGTGAAAAATCATGATGCATTGGATTATATTTTCCATCTTCCAAACTTAAAGAAATCAGACAGTGGAAGCTCCAGGTAGGAATATCAACAATGTACGAAAAGGATTGCTACTTACTGTAAAGAAGACACCTCAAGTTGCAGACAGGCACAGTTAAAAAGACTTGCGTGCCTCAACGATACAGATAGGTGTAACCACAACGGAGGGGTATCTGTTGAGAGGCCAGACAAACGTGTGGTTCCTGAAGAGGGGGAGCAGCCTTTCAGTAGTTGCAGGGGCAACAGTCTGGATGATTGACTGAACTGGTCTTGTAACACTAACCAAAATGGCCTTGCTGTACTGGTACTGTGAACGGCTGAAAGCAAGGGGAAACTACAGCCATAATATTTCCTGAGGGCGTGCAGCTTTACTGTATGATTAAATGATGATGGTGTCCTCTCGGGTAAAACATTCCGGAGGTAAACTAGTCCCCCATTCGGATCTCCGGGTGGGGACTATTCAAGAGTACGTCGTTATCAGGAGAAAGAAAACTGGCGTTCTATAGATCGGAGCGTGGAATGTCAGATCCCTTAATCGGGCAGGTAGGTTAGAAAAATTTAAGAACGGAAATGGATAGGTTAAAAGTTAGATATAGTGGGAATTAGTGAAGTTCGGTGGCAGCAGGAACAAGACTGTTGGTCAGGTGAATACAGGGTTATAAATACAAAATCAAATAGGGGTAATGAAGGAGTAGGTTTAATAATGAATAAAAAAATAGGAGTGCGGGTAAGCTACTACAAACAGCATAGTGAACGCATTATTGTGGCCAAGATAGACACAAAGTCCATGCCTACTACAGTAGTACAAGTTTATATGCCAAATAGCTCTGCAGATGATGAAGAAATTGAAGAAATGTATGATGAGATAAAAGAAATTATTCAGGTAGTGAAGGGAGATGAAAATTTAATTGTCATGGGTGACTGGAATTCAACAGTAGGAAAAGGGAGAGAAGGAAACATAGTAGGCGATTGGGGCTAAGAAATGCAACAGGAAGCCGCCTGGTAGAATTTTGCATAGAGCATAACTTAATCATAGCTAACACTTGGTTCAAGAATCATGAAAGAAGGTTGTATACATGGAAGAACCTTGGAGATACTAGAAGGTTTCAGATAGATTATATAATGGTAAGACAGAGATTTAGGAGCCAGGTTATAAATTGTAACGCATTTCCAGGGGCAGATGTGGACTCTGACCACGTACTATTGGTTATGAACTGTAGATTAAAACTGAAGAATCTGCAAAAAGGTGGGAATTTAAGGAGATGGGACCTGGATAAACTGAAAGGATCAGAGGTTGTGCAGAGTTTCAGGGAGAGCATAAGGAAACAATTGACAGGAATGGAGGAAAGAAATACAGTAGAAGAAGAATGGGTAGCTCTGAGGGATGAAGTAGTGAAGGCAGCAGAAGATCAAGTAGGTAAAAAGATGAGGGCTAGTAGAAATCCTTGGGTAACAGAAGAAATACTGAATTTAATTGATGAAAGGAAAAAATACAAAAACGCATTAAATGGAGCAGGCAAAAAGGAATGCAAACGTCTCAAAAATGAGATCGACAGAAAGTGCAAAATGCCTAAGCAGGGATGGCTAGAAGACAAATGTAAGGATGCAGAGGCTTATCTCACTAGGGGTAAGATAGATACTGTCTACAGGAAAATTAAAGAGACCTTTAGAGAAAAGAGAACCACTTGCATGAATATCAAGAGCTCAAATGGAAACCCAGTTCTAAGCAAAGAAGGGAAAGCAGGAAGGTGGAAGGAGTATATAGAGGGTCTATACAGTGGCGATGATCTTGAGGACAATATTGTGGAAATGGAAGAAGAGGTAGATGAAGATGAAATGGGAGATATGACACTGCGTGAAGAGTTCGACAGAGCACTGAAAGACCTAAGTTGAAACAAGGCCCTGGGAGTGGACATCATTCCATTAGAACTACTGACAGCCTTGGGAGAGCCAGTCCTGACAAAACTCTACCAACTGGTGAGCAACATGTATGAGACAGGCGAAATACCCTCAGACTTCAAGAAGAATATAATAATTCCAATCCCAAAGAAAGCAGGTGTTGACAGACGTGAAAATTACCCAACTATCAGGTGAATAAGTCACAGCTGCAAAATACCAATGCGAATTCTTTACAGACGAATGGAAAAACTGGTAGAAGCTGACGTCGGAGAAAATCAGTTTGCATTCCGTAGAAATGTTGGAACACGTGAAGCAATACTTACCCTACGACTTATCTTAGAAGAAAAATTAAGGAAAGGCAAACCTATGTTCCTATTAGAGAAAGCTTTTGACAATATTGACTGGAATACTCTCTTTCAAATTCTGAAGGTGGCAGGGGTAAAATACAGGGAGTGAAAGGCTATTTACAATTTGTACAGAAATCAGATGGCAGTTATTAGAGTCGAGGGGTATGAAGGGGAAGCAGTGGTTGGGAAGGGAGTGAGACAGGTTTGTAGCCTCTCCCCAATGCTATTCAATCTGTATATTGAGCAAGCAGTAAAGGAAACAAAAGAAAAGTTCAGAGTCGGTATTAAAATCCATGGAGAAGAAATAAAAACTTTGAGGTTCGCTGATGACATCGTAATTCTGTCAGAGACAGCAAAGGACTTGGAAGAGCAGTTGAACGGAATGGACAGGGAATTAGATTAGGAAATGAGATATTTAAAGTAGTGAAGGAGTTTCGCTATTTGGGAAGCAAAATAACTGATGATAGTCGAAGTAGAGAGGATATAAAATTGTGAGTGGCAATGACAAGGAAAGCGTTTCTGAAGAAGAGAAATTTGTTAACATTGAGTATAGATTTAAGTGTCAGGAAGTCGTTTCTGAAAGTATTTGTATGGAGTGTAGCCATGTATGGAAGTGAAACATGGACGATAAATAGTTTAGACAAGAAGAGAATAGAAGCTTTCGAAATGTGGTGCTACAGAAGAATGCTGAAGATTAGATGGGTAGATCACATAACTAATGAGGAGGCATTGAATAGAATTGGGGAGAAGAGGAGTTTGTGGCACAACTTGACAAGAAGAAGGGACCGGTTGGTAGGACATGTTCTGAGGCATCAAGGGATCACCAATTTAGTACTGCAGGGCAGTGTGGAGGGTAAAAATTGTAGAGGGAGACCAAGAGATGAATTCACTAGTAGGCCGTCCTTAGATTTCATAGGAGCGTAGCCAAACTTTTGTGAAAGCCCCAAGTTTTCTCATCCCACAGGAGTTAATAATCATCAACACATTCTCCAGTAAGTTTTAATGCGAGCAGTAAATAAACCATCCCTGCACAGTGCACTGTCAATAATTTATTTATTAACTGAATGGACACAAATTTTAATACACTTTTTTTTATTATTTATTTTATGGCCTTCATAGGACCACTCTACAATTTAGTTCAATAACAACTTAATATGATATTTAGGTAATATAATTATTAGAGTCTATTCTTATATGAAAGGTGTTTTGCTCTTCTGTCTGCCCAATATTTCTTCATTCTTTCAGATATTCTCTTTCTTTCTTCATCTGAGACCACTCTTTCTGTACTCCTTTTATTGATTTTCATTCGTAGTCTGGTTTGCGGGTCTTGCAGTATTCTGGTTTTCTCTGTCTTGTTTTTTAGGTCATCTACTGTGATTTGAAGTTATTTTATATTTTCCTTAATTTCTGTGATCCATTTAATGTCGCTCTTGCTAGTCCACAATTTTTGTATTATTTTTAACTAATTCTGTTTTCTAGAGTTCTCATCAGATGTCCAAAGAATGAGATGTGTTTCTTCCTGATTGTGCTCATGACTGGTTTTATTTCCTTATATACTGTTTCATTTGATACTATTCTCCAATGTCCATTTATTTTATACTGTTTATTTATACATGTCCTAATTATTCTTCTTTCTATTTTTAGTATTCTGTCAATTTATGCTGTATTAGTTGTTTTGAAGATAGTTTCAGCTGCATACGTTATTTCTGGTTGTGTAACTGTTTCATAGTGTTTTAATTTTGTATCTATAGATAGTTTTTTTTTTGTTGTATGTGGTTTTGGTAATGTAATTTGCGTAGTACAGTTTTTTATTCTATTCTGCCATGATGGCTTCTCATTTAGATTGTATGTTATTATTTCGCCTAAATATTTAAATTTATCAACTATTTTGATTTCATGTTCTCCTATTGTAATTTTGTTTGCAAGTGGTGGATCAGTTAGCAAAATCTCCGTTTTTTTTTCAAATGGTATTCTAAGGCCTACTACTTTCTCTGCTATTTCTTGTAGTGATTTTACTTGTTGCCTGGCTTCTTGAACGGTGTTGGCTAGGAGAGCAAGATCATCAGCAAATACCAAGCAGTTTAAGCTAATATCATCTTTTGCACTTCCAATTCTTACCCTCTTTTGATTCTCCTTGTACCATTCTCTCATTATGTATTCCAGTGCACAGTTGAACAGTAATGGTGATAGGCAGTCACCTTGTCTTAAGCCTGTTTTTATGAGGAATGGTTCTGAAATTTCTCCTCTAAATTTCACTTTTGATTTGGTGTTGGTTAGTGAACTGTATTATTTTAATTATTTTTGGATGGAGTCCTAGATTTCTTAAAATTTTTAATACTGAAGGTCTATGGAGAAAGTCATATGCTTTCTTAAAATCTACAAATGTTATTGCCAGAGGTTTGTTCCTTTTCTTGTAGTATGCCATAATCAATTTTAAACTAATTATCTGCTCTGCACAGCTTCTGCACAGCTTCTCCACAGTCTGAAACCTCCCTGATATTCTCCTAGCTCCTGTTCTAATTGCTCCTCGATTCTTTCATATACGATCTTGGATAGAATTCTGTATGAGCAATCTAGGAGAGAGATTCCTCTGTAGTTGTCTGGGTTGCTCTTACCTCCCTTTTTGTGTAGTGGGTGGATGACAGCTGTGGTCCAATGTTCGGGAGATCGTTCTGTTACCCAAATTTTTGTTAGAGCCATGTGTAAGGAGGTCTTGACTGTGTCACTTGCTTATTTCCACATTTCGACAAAAACCTGATCTTCTCCATATGACTTATAATTTTTTTGTTCTTTAAGAATTTTTTCTACTTCTTGGAAAGTTGGAGGGTCTAGTTTGTTAGGTTTGGTTTTTATTGGGGTATTTATGTTTATTTGTAAGGGTTAATTGGGTTCCTCACTATTCAAAAGTTTGTCAAGTGCTTTTGCCATGATTTCTGCATTTTCCTTGTTACTGTGTGTCATTCTTCCACTTTATCTTTCAGTATTATTGTAGGGGCCTCATATTATTGTAGTTGTTTCCCAAAGATTTTATAGTAGTTCCTGGAGTTGGTTTTATGATAATTACCTTCTATAGAGTTTATAATATCTTTATGAGATTCTCACTTGATTCTTCTAATATTTTGAGTGAATTTTTTCCTTTCATTTTTTAGGTTGATGGCATTTTCTTCAGTTTTATGTGTTTGGAACTTCTTGGTGTCTATCTTCATGGAATTTGTCATATTCTGATGTCCACCACGCATGTTTAATACACACAATAATAATAATAATAATAATAATAATAGCTATGAAAAGAAACAAACATAACATTTAGTGAGAAACCTTTTAGCATGCTTTGTGTCTTGATTTAGAAAGTCTGGTTGAAACTGTCAGTGTCAGCTGAACAATTTTTGACGGCTGTAGATGTTGTTGTCTTCAGTCCTGAGACTGGTTTGATGCAGCTCTCCATGCTACTCGATCCTGTGAAAGATTCTTGATCTCCCAGTACCTACTGCAACCCACATCCTTCTGAATCTGCTTAGTGTATTCTTCTCTTGGTCTCCCTCTACGATTTTTACCCTCCACACTGCCCTCCAATGCTAAATTTGTGATCCCTTGATGCCTCAGAACATGTCCTACCAACCGGTCCCTTCTTCTTGTCAAGTTGTGCAACAAACTCCCCTTCTCCCCAATTCTATTCAATACTTCCTCATTAGTTATGTGATCTACCCATCTAATCTTCAGCATTCTTCTGTAGCACCACATTTCGAAAGCTTCTATTCTCTTCTTGTCCAAATTATTTATCGTCAATGTTTCACTTCCATACATGGCTACACTCCATACAAATACTTTCAGAAACGACTTCCTGACACTTAAATCTATAATCAGTGTTAACAAATTTCTCTTCTTAAGAAACACTTTCCTTGCCATTGCCATTCTACATTTTATATCCTCTCTACTTCAACCATCAGTTATTTTGCTCCCAAAATAGCAAAACTCCTTTACTTCTTTAAGTGTCTCATTTCCTAATCTAATTCCCTCAGCATCCCCCGACTTAATTCGACTACATTCCATTATCCTCGTTTTGCTTTTGTTAACGTTCATTTTATATCCTCCTTACAAGACACTGTTCATTCCGTTCAACAACTCTTCCAAGTCCTTTGCTGTCTCTGACAGAATTACAATGTCATCGGCGAACCTCAACGTTTTTATTTCTTCTCCATGATTTTAATACCTACCCCGAATTTTTCTTTTGTTTCCTTTACTGCTTGCTCAATATACAGATTGAATAACATTGGGGATAGGCTACAACCCTGTCTCACTCCCTTCCTAACCACTGCTTCCCCTTCATACCCCTCGACTCTAATAACTGCCATCTGCTTTTTGTACAAATTGTAAATAGCCTTTCCTCCTTGTATTTTACCCCTGCCACCTTCAGAATTTGAAAGAGAGAATTCCAGTCAACATTGTCAAAAGCTTTCTCTAAGTCTACAAGTGCTAGAAATGTAGGTTTGCCTTTCCTTAATCTATTTTCTAAGATAAGTCTTAGGGTCAGTATTGCCTCACGTGTTCCAACGTTTCTGCGGAATCCAAACTGATCAACTTCTACCAGTTTTTCCATTCATCTGTAAAGAATTCACATTAGTATTTTGCAGCTGTGACTTATTAAACTGATAGTGTGGTAATTTTCACGTCTGTCAACACCTGCTTTCTTTGGGATTGGAATTATTACATTCCTCTTGAAGTCTGAGGGCATTTTGCCTGCCTCATACATCTTGCTCACCAGATGGTAGAGTTTTGTCAGGACTGGCTCTCCCAAGGCCGTCAGTAGTTCTAATGGAATGTTGCCTACGCCCGGGGCCTTGTTTTGACTTGTATCTTTCAGTGCTCTGTCAAACTCTTCACGCAGTATCGTATCTCCCATTTGATCTTCATCTACATCCTCTTCCATTTCCATAATGTTGTCCTCAAGTACATCGCCCTTGTATAGACCCACTATATACTCCTTCCACCTTTCTGCTTTCCCTTCTTTGCTTAGACCTGGGTTTCCATCTGAGCTCTTGATATTCATGCAAGTGGTTCTCTTTTCTCTAAAGGTCTTTTTAATTTTCCTGTAGACAGTATCTTTCTTACCCCTAGTGAGATAAGCCTCTGCATCCTTACATTTGTCCTCCAGCCATCCCTGGTTAGCCATTTTGCACTTCCTGTCGATCTCATTTTTGAGACGTTTGTATTCCTTTTTGCCTGCTTCATTTACTGCAGTTTTATATTTTCTTCTTTCATCAATTAAATTCAGTATTTCTTCTGTTACCCAAGGATTTCTACTAGCCCTTGTCTCTTTACCTACTTCATCCTCTGCTGCCTCACTACTTCATCCCTCAGAGCTACCCATTCTTCTTCTACTGTATTTCTTTCCCCCATTCCTGTCAATTGTTCCTTTATGCTCTCCCTGATACTCTGTACAACCTCTGGTTTAGTCAGTTTATCCAAGTCCCATCTCCTTAAATTCCCACCTTCTTGCAGTTTCTTCAGTTTTAATCTACAGTTCATAACCAATAGATTGTGGTCAGAGTCCACATCTGCCCCTGGAAATGCGTTACAATTTATAACCTGGTTCCTAAATCTCTGTCTTACCATTATATAATCTATATGATACCTTCTAGTATCTCCAGGATTCTTCCATGTATGGCTTCCTCTTTCATTTCTCTCCCCCAATCCATATTCACCCACTATGTTTCCTTCTCTCCCTTTTCCTACTCTCAAATTCCCGTCACCCGCGACTATTAAATTTTCGCTGTAGATAGAACACAGAATCTTCTATTCATGCAGCTGATGAAGTTACCCACTACATCACTGAAGCTGATTTTAGAAGCAAGTTCCTGTTCTATTGATGATAATGTGATGAGATTAGGTTTCTCAAGACCTAAAAGTGGATCATCAGTGACCTTTTGATTAATGCTAATTTTCTAAATGCCCTCTCACCTAGGGATACTGTCACTGGTACGGTAATGAAAATCCTGAGTGCAATGTATTATCACGTGAACTTATAAATTTTATTTATTAGAGCAAATAGAAGCCCTTCGTTTTCTGTTATCATTGTCAAATCTGGGAAAGTAGCTACAGTCACTGACTTAAAAATTTGTATTTCACTGATAAAATTACCAGTTAGATCATCGCAATAAGTTCTAATTAATTTCTTAACTGTATAACCACCATCCAGAGTGCAATTTATTGTACAAAGGCTTCAAAAATTGTACAAATATTCCCCATTTCATCATACTGAGAAACAGTCTGAGAAAGAATCTTGTGTCTGATTACATAAAAAAAAACTTTTTTTAAAAAATTATTGTTTAGTTTCATCTGGGAGTGTCAGGCACTCCACTGCTTCCTCAACCAGATTCATATATAAAGAACTTCCTATTTCTCTCCCTTTTTTCGAAAACCTCACTCTCAATTTCAGTAGCTATTCTTTTAACTCTGCTAAAGAATTCAAACCCAAGAGGTCTTGCACCTTATCTAAGGTAAATGTAGGAGCTTTAGTGCTTTTCATTTTAGTATTGAGAGAAGTATCTTACACTTATGTGGCCTAAAATGATGCTCTGAACACGCAAGAGAATCAATGTTTCAAACTTAGAGAAATAATTAATCAGCTCGTTTACTTCCCCTATCCCTTCATGATAAATACTGAATATTTTTTTTATTTTTATTTTCAAGCTTCCATTATTTCTGGTAATCTTTCTTCTACATGCTTCACTGCCTCAGTTCTTGCAATCCATCTTGTTTCTGGCAAGCCGGGCTGCAGTGCTGGAGGAGATGGGTGGTCTTCAGGAGTGCCTTCCTTACATCGTTCCAGACTACAATGAGCCATTGCTAGCACCTGTGGTATCAACTCACTTTGCCAACTAAGGTATCGCACCGTGATGTCTGTTCAATACCACAGTCTTAGACACATCTGGAGTAGCATAGGACATAAAATAAATAAAAAACCAGAGCTTTCTGCCTTTCTTCTATGAATCTCTGTAATATATTGTCCCCACACAAAGACAGCTCATTCATTGCCCTTCAAGACAAATAGTGCACAACTTTTTCTGTTTGTCTTGACAGCTTTCAACATAAATACTATATTCTATTAAAATGGTCATATTTAGCCAATAACTCAATTAATCCTAAGAAGTTACCATTACCTGGCTATTATAATTGGTGGCTACTTCCCATAAATGACAAATTTCGTAAGGCTAAAAAGACAGTAATGTCTCACTTTTTTTTGTAACAGCTCATGTGAAATATTGCTTTCTTTCTGCAGTAGTTTCTGGAACATGGAAGGCACACTGCTACCTACAAGTCTGTTCGTAACACCTCCATGCTAAATAATTATTTTTATGTAGCAAACTATTCACATGATCACAAAGAATACAGCACAGTGCTTTCCAAGATGTTTTCATGTAGTCAAATTCTTCATGTAGTTTAGCTAACTTAGGTGAAATTGGCTTCTTGGGATCCTTCTGAAATAATAAGCACGACCAACAGAAGAGTTTCTTCTGGCAGTCATTCTATAGCTGCTGGTAAACCTTTCAGGATGTGACTGAACAAATGAAAATAAGCACTGTACTTAAATCTGAAACACAGAACACGTAAAATGGCAGCACACCGACAAAAGAGCTAAGTGTGGAAATGATGGTCGTCAGTATTGTTGCCAACACAGTTTTTATGTAAATAGCAAAATCACAATGCTAGAGTCTCTCAATTCCAGTAGGCTTGCCATTAGTGGAATAAACACTATTTGTGTCACCAAAGTGATTTTAGAAACTTGCTCAGTCCGTATTTAAATATATTTAATCTCCAGAAAAGTTACAATTATGTGTCACTGACAAATGTTCTAAGTGCTAGACATGGGGATTTATCACTTAACTTGGTGACAGTGGTGTTCAGGCACCGCTGCAATTGATTATCAATATTTATTGTAAAATTGATGTCAATAGTTAGATGGCTATAGCTTGCCCAGCTTCTGAGTTACATCAGAGGACCCGCGCAGGAAATGAAATGCTACCATGGTACTATGGTGGCCACTGGGTGAGGAATGTTGTGCAGGGAACATCTGCGGCAGCACTGACAACATCTGCAGCTTGCACCGCATCCTGACCACTTGCTGCGAAGTAAATATTATACACAAGAAACAAGGTTTTGTGAAAAAGGACATTAAAGAAACATTCATACTCATACGTGGTGCTTATTTGTATAAATGAAAGCGAAACAAAATTAAATTACAGCCACAGCTCAAGGTCAAATAACAAAAGAGTACAGAGTAGTAGGTACTGCAGTGCCACTCAGCGTCATCTTGACAGATTTTAAGCAGTAACAAGCACAGTGGCAAACATCACGACAACTTACGAAGTCTGTCGAAGAGTGCCAAGCAGTACTAGCGGGCATTTGCCCCAAGAATACTTTGACTAGCTATAAAATCTTTTTGTTCCATTAATTTACTTTGTGGTATTTTAAATTTATAAACTAACAAAAGCACTGCTAGTAACACTGACTGTACATTCTTCTATGATCTATCACAGGCAGTTCAGCAAAAATTTCAATCTTAAAAAAGTAACAATTGAATAAATAAAATAGAAAGAAACTTCCACATGGGAAAAATATATTAAAAACAAAGATTCCAAGACTTACCAAGCGGGAAAGCGCCGGCAGACAGGCACATGAACAAAACACACAAACACACACAGAGAATTGCTAGCTTTCGCAACCGATGGTTGCTTCTTCAGGAAGGAGAGGGAAAGATGAAAGGATGTGGGTTTTAAGGGAGAGGGTAAGGAGTCATTCCAATCCCGGGAGCGGAAAGACTTCCCTTGGGGGAAAAAAAGGGCAGATGTACACTCGCACACACACACACACACACACACACACACACACACACACACACACACACACATATATCCATCCGCACATACACAGACACAAGCAGACATATTTAAAGGCAAAGAGTAAGGGCAGAGATGTCAGTCGAGGCGGAAGTACAGAGGCAAAGAAGTTGTTGAAAGACAGGTGAGGTATGAGCGGCGGCAACTTGAAATTAGCGGAGGTTGAGGCCTGGCGGATATCGAGAAGAGAGTATATACTGAAGGGCAAGTTCCCATCTCCGGAGTTCGGATAGGTTGGTGTTGGTGGGAAGTATCCAGATAACTCGGACGGTGTAACACTGTGCCAAGATGTGCTGGCTGTGCACCAAGGCATGTTTAGCCACAGGGTGATCCTCATTACCAACAAACACTGTCTGCCTGTGTCCATTCATGCGAATGGACAGTTTGTTGCTGGTCATTCCCACATAGAAAGCGTCACAGTGCAGGCAGGTCAGTTGGTAAATCACGTGGGTGCTTTCACACGTGGCTCTGCCTTTGATCGTGTACACCTTCCGGGTTACAGGACTGGTGTAGGTGGTGGTGGGAGGGTGCATAGGACAGGTTTTACACCTGGAGTGGTTGCAAGGGTAGGAGCCAGAGGGTTGGGAAGGTGGTTTGGGGATTTCATAGGGATGAACCAAGAGGTTACGAAGGTTAGGTGGACGGCGGAAAGACACTCTTGGTGGAGTGGGGAGGATTTCATGAAAGATTGATCTCATTTCGGGGCAGGATTTTAGGAAGTCGTATCCCTGCTGGAGAGCCACATTCAAGGTCTGATCCAGTCCCGGGAAGTATTCTGTCACAAGTGGGGCACTTTTGGGGTTCTTCTGTGAGAGGTTCTGGGTTTGAGGGGATGAGGAAGTGGCTCTGGTTATCTGCGTGTGAAAGCACCCACGTGATTTACCAACTGACCTGCCTACACTGTGACGCTTTCTATGTGGGAATGACCAGCAACAAACTGTCCATTCGCATGAATGGACACAGGCAGACAGTGTTTGTTGGTAATGAGGATCACCCTGTGGCTAAACATGCCTTGATGCACGGCCAGCACATCTTGGCGCAGTGTTACACCGTCCGAGTTATCTGGATACTTCCCACCAACACCAACCTATCTGAACTCCGGAGATGGGAACTCGCCCTTCAGTATATCCTCTCTTCTCGATATCCGCCAGGCCTCAACGTCCGCTAATTTCAAGTTGCCGCCGCTCATACCTCACCTGTCTTTCAACAACTTCTTTGCCTCTGTACTTCTGCCTCGACTGACATCTCTGCCCTTACTCTTTGCCTTTAAATATGTCTGCTTGTGTCTGTGTATGTGCGGATGGATATGTGTGTGTGTGTGTGTGTGTGTGTGTGTGTGTGTGTGTGTGTGTGTGTGTGTGTGTGTGTGTGTGTGCGCGCGAGTGTACATCTGTCCTTTTTTTCCCCCAAGGGAAGTCTTTCCGCTCCCAGGATTGGAATGACTCCTTACCCTCTCCCTTAAAACCCACATCCTTTCGTCTTTCCCTCTCCTTCCTTAAGAAGCAACCATCGGTTGCGAAAGTTAGCAATTCTGTGTGTGTGTTTGTGTGTTTTGTTCATGTGCCTGTCTGCCGGTGCTTTCCCGCTTGGTAAGTCTTGGAATCTTTGTTTTTAATATAACAATTGAATAATACATACAAATGGATTTCCCCCCCCCCCCCCCCCCCCCCACGAAAGCAAGGGCACCCAGACATTTGTTGGAGCTAACCTCCCCTCCCTCATGGACATCTCTCATCTCTGTCTCCAGGGATTTGCACAAGCAAAATGGGATTTTCCTCCATTTCACTTATGTGCCATGATCCATACTATTTTCTTTTAGGCTCAGACACGAAATCCACATCTAGGCCTTGTAAGTGATAAACCATTAGATTCTAAAAATCCTGGTAGCATCTGTCGGATTACATGCAGGATAGGCAACTTTAGACAAAGTGTGTACACAATCTTAATTACGCGATTAGCATTTGTGTTGCCAGAACTGCTGAGACATTGTGACGCACCAGATTACCGAACAAACGGATTGAACTTTCTCCCTCTTCTTTCTGCATCCCACTACATTCTTCTCCCCACCTTGTATTCCATTTCGGTCCATACCCTTTTGTTTTTCATATTTGGTAACTGAGTGTAACCGGTTAACTCAGTGCACAAAGCTACAATGCATTAAATGGTCCAATACGGAGCAGTTAATGATCCGTAATGTGATGAAGATGTGGTTAATAAGATTTATAATGAATAGTGAAAGAGAAATATGTTGTACCCTTGCAGGTTATTAAGCGAGTATATGGTTACTTTCAGCTATTACCCCACAGAGGACAGTAAAGTTTTGTTGATATGAAGATATGAAAGAGGTTGGTATTTCCATTGATGTTATTTATGTGCAAGCAGGAGGGCCTCAATGAAAGAAGGCATAAAGTTTAACTTGCTGCATAAGATTTTCTGTCACGCCATGTCTTCTAGATCTGTTTTTGATGAGTGTTTCGTCTTGTTGCCACATCAAGAATGTGCAACTCTTTTAGTAGAGTCTACTCTGTTTACTTTTATTGCTCAATGACCTTTACACTTAAAATTTTCATCTAAGTTTTGTAAATAATGTTCCACTGCTCCGCTGATAAGCTACGTCCATTGTCGATTGAGAAGCATTTTTTTCCATTATTTCCTTGCAAAGTGTCACTAAGAGTTAAAATAATGGTGCACTTTTAATTTGTATGTCCACTGAAACCTTCCTGTAATTTTAAAGTGGAAGACTTTCTGGCTTTTGCCCTACGCTGAAGCATATTATGGATTAGATAAAAAAAAATCTACTCAACAAGCAGTTGCAGGAGCCAAACTTTTGGAGCCAGTGGCTCATTCTTCTGGCAGAAGGGTTGAAGGGGAAGGACAATGGGTGAAGGAAACAGATTGGTGAGGTTTAGGAAGGGGGAGGATTACGGAAAAGTTACCCAGAATGTCAGGTCAGGGGATACTTATTGAATGGGGTAAGTGTGAAAAGGGCTGCACCGCATGAGATTTGAAAACCTGAGAGCTTGAAAAAAAAAAAGGGGGGGGGGGGGATGCATGTAGCTTTCCACTCTGATTAACTCTTGTTGTGTTGTTTTGTCAGTAATCTCTGTCTTTCTTATTTACCTATCTTCCACCTTCATGCTCTCAGGTTTTCATATCCCAACTGGTGGTATCCAAAATAGTCTGTCTTTCCTTCTCATCCCGTCCACCATGTCTCCTGTGACCCACGAGTGTGACTTTTCCATAAATCTCCCCTTTTCCTAAACCTCACCAGTCCTAGCCTGTATGTTTTATGATGCACCATTCATTTCATTTGATAGTTGAATTCTGTATTTTTATTTTAATTATGTATTATTGTGGTATGTCTCCAATGATTGTACTGTGTGCAAATCCCAAAAATGTTAAGCCTTGAAACCCAAGCCCATTTAAGAACATTTTCATACTGAGTCCTTAGGAACTTACTATTACTATTTTTCTTAGTATTATTGGTACCAAACTCTACTGATTCCCAGTTGGCTTAACTGGTAACAATGCTTTGACAAGCTTTAGAGCATTCTGTACTTTCAATACCGATTGGAAACCTACTCCTTTCCCCGTTTCTGTTTTGATTATCCAATATTTTTGTTTTTAAGAGTTATATACTGAAAAGATAATTTAATTTTCAAAGCATATAAGGTCTTGTAGAACCTCATTTGTAATAGTCAACTAAGCAATGGAAAATATCAGCAATGGAAAATATCAGACCAAGCACTTTAACATTGGAAATTTGTGAGTTTACTGTTAAATTGATTCCATTAAACCCTTGTTCTTTCTGCCATTTAAACAGGTGGTACAGTTAACTGAGGAAAACTGAACAAAAAAATGAAATGATCCTATGGCATTGTTGGCCGGGAGGCCCCATGCGGAGAAGTTCGGCCGCCATATTGCAAGTCCTTTTTAGTTGACGCCACTTTGGAAACTGCGTGTGGACTCCTCAAGAGTATGTCATTATCAGGAGAAAGAAAACTGGCGTTCTACGGATCGGAGCGTGGAATGTCAGATCCTTTAATCGGGCAGGTAGCATAGAAAATTTAAAAACGGAAATGGATAGGTTAAAGTTAGATACAGTGAGAATTAGTGATGTTCGGTGGCAGGAGGAACAAGACTTTTTGTCAGGTGAAAACAGGGTTATAAATACAAAATCAAATGGCGGTAATGCAGGAGTAGGTATAATAATGAATAAAAAAATTGGCGACTTGCGAGTCAATGATGATGAAATGGTGATGAAGAACACACAATACCCAGTCATCATGAGGCAGAGAAAATCCCTGACCCTGCCGGGAATCGAACCCAGGACCCCGTGCGCCGGAAGCGAAAACGCTACCACAAGACCACGAGCTGCGGACTGAGGAAAACTATTATACCTTAACTACCAACACTTTAGACAACTCCCTTTTTTGATACTTTATGTTGTTTTCTTATGGCAAATGGGAGATTGCTTTGGACAATTTATGATACAGTTTATTCATGCCGCTGAGAAGGCCAGATCATGATCATTTGTTCCGCCACTCTCAGTGGGTGATCGCTCTTTTCTCACATCCCTCCCACCTAACTCTTATCCTCCTACTGTGTCATCAGCACTATTCTTCCTCTATTCTGCCAACAAAGGAAAGTTTAGGCTGAACCCTAACAGTAGTACCGGTTTTGCTGTCTCATCTTTACATTCACACTTTTATCATTTGTCCCATGTGGCAGTGTCCTACTAGTACCCTGCTCTTGTGATACTGCCATAGTGAACTGCATACCCAACAAGCAATCAAACTTACCATTTTGAATAGTGTTTACCTTGGTATCTATTCTGCACCCTCTTTTTGATTATTTTATAAAGGTCTACACACACACACACACACACACACACACACACACACACACACACACACACACACACCTCATACGTGCGAACGCAGTCTCTGGCTGCTGAGGTCAGATTGCAAGCAGCAGCACATGATGGGAGACGCAGTCTGGGTGGTGGGGGTAAAGAGGAGGCTGTGGTGGGGATGGAATGAGATGGCAGGAAAAGGAGAACAGTGAAAAGACTGTGGGTGCAATGATGGAACATTGGGCTCTGTAGTGTCAGAATGGGAACAGGAAAGGGGATATGTGGTTGTAGTGAAATGACTAATGAAGGTCGAGGCCAAGAGGGTTACCGTATTTACTCGAATCTAAGCCGCACTTTTTTTCCGGTTTTTGTAATCCAAAAAACTGCCTGCGGCATAGAGTCGAGTGCAAAGTAAGCGGGAGTTCTGTAAAATGTTGGTAGGTGCCACCACAACTAACTTCTGCCATCGAATATATGTAGTGCTACATAGGCATGCTTTCCAAGCACAAAGATAAATACTGGCGCCAAAACCTCGGGGGAGGGTGGGGCATCCACGGGCTTTTTTTTTCTCCGCCCTGAGTTTCGACCACTGCATTTTCATACATTATCCAACGAAGTAAATACAAATTCCGTATTGTTCATCTTCGAATGTAGTAGCATTTCAATGTACTATGAAAATCTGACTGGCAAGATTGTTTGGGATGCTTATCAATATGACCAACTCTAGTGAATCACATGCAGTATTCTGTTCACCATAAGAATAATACGAATATAAACATTTTGCCATGTATTCTTTCGCGTTTGCTGCTATCTCATTTAAATCCTGTCTGCCTAATATACTACGAAACTAGTGCGAGACAACAGCAAATGTGGAAGAATACACATATCACGTCATGTTTATATTCGTATTATTCTTATGCCTAATAGTAATACAGTCAGAATTGAAGCACGGCAATTGACTAGATTTTTAAATCTGTGCAGAATGTAATGTACAAATGAGGTGTCTGCAAAGATTTTCAAAAGGCAAAATTTTTTAGCCCAACTCTCGTTCAGAACATCTTCTATCGTACGCAGACTATTATTTGGTTCTTGTTGATCATTACCAAAGAAAGCAGCAGTGTAAGTAAAAACAAACAGCAGTCTCTTGCCATTGTTTCGTTAATGAGAATCTCTCTCTCTCTCTCTCTCTCTCTCTCTCTCTCTCTCTCTCTCTCTCTCTCTCTCTTTTTGTCACAGGCGGTGGTAGCGCACACAAAAGCAAGCCATGCCACAAGCAGCGACAGGTCATAAACACACATTATCAGAATGCGACAAACAATGCATGACACAATACAATAATGCATTTTCAGCTTAAAGTGCCGTAAACACCTATAACAAAGAGAACAGCACTTATCAGATCAAAGAAAAATAAGCAATTGATTCAAACAAGACGAAGCACGTGAAAAAGGAAGGGTACCCATATAAATACGGATGGAGCGCCTGACGCATAGCATTGGCTACCTGGTAAAGCTTAACTGCTAAGCTTACGACTCGAAGCAAACTACTGTACCTGTATCGTCATTCATTCGACCTAAATTGTGTCTCATATTACAATGGACCAACTTTGTTTCGATTTGGAGTTGCGGCCTGAAACTTTCCTCCCCCTTGAATTTCGAGTCTCAGATTTCAGGTGTGGCTTAGATTCAAGTAAATACGGTAAGGGAATGTAAGTTATATTGCATGGAGAATTCACACCTGCACAATTCAGAGAAGCTGGTACTGGTAGGAAGGATCCAGATACCACAGCCTGTAAAATGATGATCATTGTGTTGGGCAGCATGCTCAGCAACTGGGTGATCTGACTCTTTCTTGACCACAATTTGTCGGTGGCCATTCATGAGGACAAACAGCTTCTTGTTTGTCATGCCTTCGTAACTGCGTTAGAATATAAGTTCCTGGCGTCCCAGGGAAATCAACTACCTGCTTGTATCTGGCAATTAGAAATTTTCTGTGTAATGTAAGAAAAGATTTCGTGCTTCTATATTCTAGCATGGTTTAATGTAGGTAATGTTTGGGTTGTGTGTTTTGAAGTAAACCATCTCCTCAACTTGCTAACTGAATTCTGCATTTTATCAAAATTTTATTATCCTCCATTGTCACCCAAATACATTGATTTTTGTAGAATTAAGCATTTCATTATGTTGTTGAGGCATTTTATGTTTTGGCATTGGTTTTCCTGTGTAGCAATGAGATTAATATGTGCCAGCAAATGCACTACTACTCATTCCTAGGGGCACCTGTGAACCTTTAACATATCAGTACTAATTAAGTGCAGCAAGTATCTAATCTTTTATTACATTCAGTTTAGCACTGTAAAACTGAACTACTAGAATTTTTTTTTTTTTTGATTCTTTAAAGTTTGTTCCATTATTTCACTGCATTCATTATGTTGCTATTCTGACTAGACTGGTTTTAGTTGACACGAACAATTTCATTTACTAAGAATGTTACATTCTTGCACAAAATTTGAACATTTAATATTTTATTATTTACTTATTTGATGGAATCTGAAATACAACTATATTTAGATCCCTCCCATTTGCACAAATTTGTGTATTAGACCCCCCCCCTCCTCCCCCCCCCCCCCCCCCCCCATCTTTAAGTTTTCAAGTCCCCTACTTTGGCAGACCATCTTTTCAGGGAGTGACTACTCCCTTTTGTAAACAATGTGCCATTACTCCTGTGGGAGGAAGAATTTTTGTACAAGGTGGCAGACAGTCAAGGAATATTTCAGGATTTAGTTTAAAAAAAATTTATTTGAAACACCCCACTTAAGTTTTTACCAATTTTCTCCCAGATGCCTGCACAACCAAAGCTGCCTGCCTTCAGAAATGAGGCAGCCCTGTCCGGTTAAAGCAGCTGACACGGGATTCCTTCAGCCCACTGCTAGAAGTTGCTGATGACTTCACACCATCAGTTTGGCCTATAGCAAGCATGGAGGTGGGTCACATGTACGGACACTGGAGGGTTCCGAAGAGCAGAACAGTTTCTTGTCACTCTTTTGATCCAAACCTTAACTAGAGAAAACATCTCTCTTGGGATTCAGAGCCTCTGATTCTGCACTCCAAGATCGGTCACCAACAAAACTTAACATGAACCACCACCTCTTTCATTGCCCATTTCTTTTGTTTGTTCAACTTACTTGACTGACCTACACCCATTAACTTCCTACCCTAGGCTTGCCCCATGTATTCCATATACTGAAATGCATGCTCTTTAACTGACCCAATTTCCTGTTCTCATGTTATATCAGTCCTTGATGCCCACTCTAAGTCCTGATTCCTTGACAACATGTATATTTCATAATGATTAAGTGCATAGATAAAACTTGACCCAGAAACAATTACATGACACATTAGGCTGTGTGGTATAAACAAATACAACCACCAGTTGTATTCACAAAACAACACAATTTCAAAAAACATAACTGTCAGTTCTTTAATATCAAAACTTTTTAGGAGAGAAAATAACAAGTTGTAAGAGAGATGATCACAGCAAAACAAGAAATTTTACTAAAATGTTAACTGTAATTTAGGCATCATATTTCTGAACATTTCTGAATGCATGTAGATGAATGAAAGTCAGCTGCTGCTGCCACAGTTCATACTATACAGTATTACATAAGTTATTTACCACAATAAACTGTTCATAAATTAGTGTCTCAGATTAATGTGAAACACAAAACATTTACGCATAGTAATTAAGATTAGCTTTCTTCTTGGCTTGGACTTCCAGTATAGCATCCATGAAGTCTTCATGAGTGACAGTCAGTGCATTCCTCCTCAATGCAATCATTCCCTGCAAAAAATATTTTTAGTGAGATATTGCAATAACAGCATTCAGGATTTTCAAGTACACTCAGGTACGAGTAGTATGACCCAGTAATGTTCAATGGCCAGTTTAAATCTTCCAGTTATAGAAATTTAAGTCTGGCAAAGTAACTTTCTTAAGTGTCATTTTCAAACAGTTCTTTTCCGTAAGTTCGGAAACATGCGAAACATTCCAAAAATTTGAATCAACAAGGAGCACAGAAATCTTGTTTGAAAGAAGTGCAGAAACTACTGAATGCTTTATTCAGATCTTGGACACTACGTTGCTGTATAGGTATTTTAATCCAATGAAGTCATCTAAGCCTGTACAACCACATGTAGGCAACAGTACTGTTTCGATTTTTCCAGTTTAACTATTTAAATACAAATAACTGGGTCCACAATTTAAAACTTTCCTGATGAATAGATTATTCACACATAATTTCATGGAAAAAATTGCTAGGTATTCAACTGAATTTACTATGATTAGTACCTATATCTTCTTTTTGCCAGTATTTGTCACAGTTACAAAGGATCATATTTTGAATTGAGCTCATCTGGTGCTAATTTGACAATCTCTTCTTTCTTGCAAGCTGAATAGGTCCCTAATTATGCACATTAAAAAACTAAGGCGAAGCAGAAATGACCTCACTGACAATTTCAATTATAACTTAAAAACTGGGTACAAATAAAGTCCATTTGCTATATTTGTAAATATTAAGTGGAATAAATGCACACATTTGGAGAAGACACCAAGTAGCAGACACCCCTTTCACAAGAATACAGCATCAATGTTCTTATAAATTATGAGTAATGACTACCTTTTGATAAATACTGATCCAGTCCCTTGTGTAATGCAATCTGTCTACCAAACTGTTTGTTTATTTGTGATTGATTATGGGATATATAGTCTTCATCCAAAAAGATTTTCAATATTGTGGTAATGGAGCATTCTGTCACTGTTTGGTGTAACAATTTTAAATTTATCACCAAGAGCACAGACTACGGACTTCTGGAGTATTTGCATTATTAACTGTCATGATCGGTGACTAAAATAAATACTGAAGGATCTCCACAGTGAATGGTTTTTCTTGACAGATATTTTATAACCTTCGCTTACTGAACCATCAATCAGATATGATTTCATGTAATAACTAAGTATTAAACCTTCAAAACACATCTTAGTACAGGATAAACCAGAATATTTAAGGTTAGTTTTTACATGACAATGATTTTCGTCTCCTTTTTGGTGTTCGTATTCTTGGTTTTGGCCTGTGGTCATTGGGTTTGCTTTTCACTTTTTGATTTGACAGTTGTTTATTTTGACTTTATGGCTAGGTGTTATGTTTGCTGTGAGTGAGCACTAAACTGCAGCCAAAATTTATTCTTCCAATTAAAAATTAGACTGGACTTGCAAAAAATTTTTGAATTTAAAAAATATATAAGTGAAAACATTTCTGGCAAATGAAGCTGTACCTGAAGTCACTACTGTGAGAACAGTGATAAATTTTACCCTGGAGGTACCATTAGGATAATTTATTTCCTACTAAAGTACGAAATATTTTGAATACACAAATAAATTTATCTTTAACTTAACTGTACACTTAGCTTACTAATAGAATTTCAGTGTGAATTATTGTTTACAACATGTGTAATAGCATAGTTTCTGTATGCTTCTGAATACCTTCCATTTCTGTATAAAATTTTGGAGAGAAAATGCATCTCACTAGAATAAAAGTCTAGGTAACAACAGATTTTATACTCACAGCTTCAACACAAACGGCTTTGCACTGTGCTCCATTGAAATCATCAGTTGAGCGTGACAACTCCTCAAAATTTACATCTTTACTGACATTCATCTTACGAGAATGTATCTGCATAATTCGAGCCCTGGCTTCTTCATTTGGATGTGGAAATTCTATTTTCCTATCTAACCGACCAGATCGCAGAAGTGCAGGATCCAAAATATCTACACGATTGGTGGCGGCAATAACCTAAAAGTGGTAAACATATATACATAAATTTAGCATGATAACTAGTTTCAAATTTATTATAAAATCACTTTCAGATCAGTCCACTACCTTACAAAAGTAATAGGTTAACAAATTAAATACAATAAGTACCTTTTAAAGTCATTAGTATTTGACTTGATATGATGTGTTATGTTTAATTTGTAGATTTGTTAAATAGTAGTGAACAGATATGAAGACAGTTTTGTAACAAAATTGAAATGCCACATTAGTAACTGTCTGGGCGAACACAAGCAATGTGCTGCAAACTGTATAAACAAAACTTTCATGCCCGAGATATTGTTTTCAAACCTTCTGAAACTACGTGAAAGCAACGTAAGGGGACTTCCTAGGTGGAATGAGCACAAAAGATGGGTACACTACAATTTGGAACATATAGCACGAGTCAACAAGTCTACTTTTTCCCTATTTCTTCCCTAATGCTGTGTTTACATGAAGGAGAGCTTCTGAGACTGCATGAAATTCAGACTGTCTTCTTCCAATTGTGGAGCTTCATTAAAGTTAAATAATTGTTTCCATAGTGGTATGATGATTTGCATGGAATCTTATGCAGATATTAAAAGAAAATGTAACTGGTAAGGACTACAAAAATGCTCAAGGAGTGAGAGTTGTATCATTTTTCCCTGTCAAATTCTGAGATCTGAAAGGTAAGTAACCAAGTATATTAACAAGAAATGTAAGGATTTCTGAGTGTGTTATTAACTCTAATTTTGAATGAACAGCAGTTACTCTCTCCTCTGTAGAATGCATGATCTACACAGGTACATAGTTAAAAAAAGCCTTTTTTGTTACATGATATCTGTGTGTATTAATGATTTAAATAGAGCTTTGAATTAACAACAAAGTTTTGCTCCTTCTCCAATATAGGACTTATGAACTTTCCTGGTGAGATAATCAGTCAGAGTGAGGCAAAAATTAAAGGAATATGTTATACAACATATGGAAAGAAGAAAGAAAGAAGTGGGCACATGACACCCATTTGCTAATTAGCTGCACTAGCCAGCAATGATGATTCACATCACCATAAAAAAACCAATTTCATCCATTGACCCAAAAACCAGATTAACCAGTATCATCTTGATTTCCCCCGAGACATCTGAAATTCCATCATATTCACTCATTTCTACAACTTGTGGCAACACTTCTCAAATATTGTGAACAAGTTAATAACACACAGCCCAATAAACGTATAACTTTTCTCCACAGCTATCTAGGTTATGAAACACAGACACTGAATACATACAAATGAGAAAGGTATAGCATACAAAATCTGGTGGTGTCAAAGTGCAGTGAAAATACTGTAATCAGCAGAAATACTAGCAACAAACAAAGAACTCTAAACACACAATCTACCAGTCACCGGTAAATAAAAGGTATAGCACAAACAGCATCTTTCACAATAATTTCTTTATCTGGCAAAAGAGAAGAAATTATACAAGAAAAGAGGACTATTCAAGGATAAAGAAGAATGACATGAGGAAAATCAATCATTAATTGCTATCAGCAACTGTATTAAGATAAAATAACATTTACCAGTTGGCAAATGTGGAACTAGTTTAGTAGATCTGACAAAGATAAAAACACAGGGGAAGGAGGAGCAGGAGGAGGAGGAGGAGGAGGAGAGGGGAGGAAGAAAGTTTGAAACTATGATATTTCGAAATACTAGATACAACTACCTTCTGAAAAATCTGTAGTAGGTATCTATCTTCCTCTGAAACGTGCCTCTAGGAAAGCAAGTGACAATCACTTTAATTTATTAAGGAATTTTAACACTTTGTGTTGCAGTATTTCCAGCAACATTTAATTCATAAATGGCTACTCGCACGAGCATAGGTACATTATTTATAATTACCTTAATGTCTGCAGTAGAACTGAATCCATCAAGCTGGTTCAACAATTCCAGCATAGTTCTTTGTACTTCTCTATCACCAGCCTTTTCTGAATCAAATCTTTTTGTGCCAATAGCATCCAATTCATCAATAAATATTATTGCTGGTGCCTTCTCTTTGGCAAGGGCAAATGCATCACGTACAAGTTTAGCGCCATCTCCAATGAACATCTGTACAAGCTGTGGTCCAGCAAGCTTCAAGAAAGTGGATTTTGTCTGTGCAGCACAAGCTCGTGCCAACAGCGTCTTACCTATTAGGATATAAACACAACTATAAATAAGTAGTTGATAATTTATTACACATTGTTTAAATAACTGATTGTTGTTTCTTGCTGTTGGGCAGTGACTTGACCACCCAGCTGCTGAACATGCTGCTCACTTCAGTGACTGCTTCACAATCTGTGCCATCAGGATCCTTCGTATGAACACCAGCTTTCCTGAATTTTCGAGGTGGGAAGTCTCCACACAGTATAAGCTACATTCTCATAACCCCCTGGCCTCAACATTCACTAGTCCCTGTCCTCCACTTACCAATCTCCCTTCACTTCTTCCACTCCAGCACAACACAGTGCTCTATTCCAGCAATGCACCCATTACTCCTTTTCTCTCTTCTCTGTTTCTGTCCTTTTCTACATATTCCCCCCCCCCCCCCCCAACCTCCACCTACCCAAACCTCGTGATTGCACCTAGCAGCCCTACCCTGACCCAACCACATTCCTGCACACTCCCACAAGCAGCACTTAACCTTCTGCCACATCACCTGTGACTCCTCCTCCCCACCCCATGCCACCTCCTTACCCCCTCCCCCCCCCATTATGGATTGTTACTCCCATCAGGCATGGTTACAAATCAGTTCAGCCACAGCGGTGTGAGACAATGGCCATGTGGTGTGAGCTATGCTTGTGTGAACGTCTGAGTGTTCTCTACTTCAGAAAAAGCTAAAATGTGTAACACTCTTTTTCCCTAGTGCCTGTCTGTGACTCAGCATATCCGCTCTATGGTGAGTAGCAATCTATCCTTCTCATTATATTTTTGTTATTCCACCCTGGACATTCCATTGTCTGTCATTTCAAAAAATGTACAAAGGGCCAGCTGTCATCCAACGGCAGGTGTTTCCCTATATCCATGTGTTCCCTTATGCTGCACATTTTGTAAGCACAGCTCTGTCATTCACATTACAATGGGCGGGCATAGGAGGAAACATGTCTGCTCTGTGCTACACCTAACAGAAAACTGTGCATAAAATCTTTACAACACATAACTGTGTCAGTTATTTGCACAGACATTGGTCTCTTTGGAAAGACAGTGGAGGACCAAATGCTGATAAAGTGTACCATATGTTATGACTCAATGGGGGAAAAAAGAGAAACTGAATCACAGCAATATTCATTGCCGGATGCGAAATTTTCAGCAAGCACCATTAAAATTCTTGTCTGGGTTTGGATGTTTTCTACACAATGTGGTCTTCATGATATTTTGAGGGAATTGTTCAGTTCAAAATAAGAAAAAGATTCTATTCACCTTATGGTCCCACGTCATAGGTTCATACCAAACTGGCTATCATTAAGTTATTTGTGATAGTTATTATGATGGATTGAAATTAAGCAGCCAATCGCACCTCAACACACTGTTTGCAATTAAAAATGTGTTACTCAGCTACTTCAGGCTACACCCTGCTACAAAAAAACATGATCAACACAAAAAATGTTTAATCGTGGTATCTTGACAGCTGCACAGTGGGGAATTATTTACCTTCACTAAATTGGATATTAGATATTTAGTTAAAGGATACCTTGATAAATCTAGCCAAAAAGAGAAGAAATTTCGTAATATCTTGCCAGGAGAAGAATGGGTGGATTTATTCCTCAAACGACAGTCAGAAGATCTTTCCGTTCACTTAAGCAAAAATATTAAATGAGCTTGTGCTGAAGTGAACAAAGAGACTGTTTATTTAAATTCTTGCAAAATAAAAACTTATCTGTAATATATAAAATTCATTATATCACTCCATTTCACTTATTCATAACAAAGGGCTCCCTTAAAACGTGTAAAACGTCACCAGAATCAAATAAGATTTATGTAGAATTTAAAACAAAAAGGCGGTAACTGTCCGAATTCGCCCTCGTATACTGTCACTTTGGACAGAGATTTAAAAAACACAGGTGTCTGAAATCACCCCAATCCATGGGGTGACTTCGGACACTTAATTTAACTGCCCCAGATGAATATATCTACACATCCACTTTCTGGTTCTGGGATTTTATTCGTTACACATATACCCTACCACTTCCGTAACAATCAATTTACTCTAACAATATATACGAAAATTACAATCAAAATAATGACAAAAACCGCCGAAATAACCCTGTTTGATGGTATACTAAAAAATGACGAAGTTCGAAAACTTATTTTTTGTATTCAGTTTACTTCTTTGGTAGATTACGAATTTTAAAATAAAGACAAAGTATAATTATGCCCCCCCCCCCCCCCCAAAAAAAAAAAATTGTATGAGGTTAGTTGTTGAGCAATTTCTTCATCTTGAGCTTCCAAGATTTCTTACTCAACAATTTGTAGCAGAATTACAGAAAAGTATGAAACCTACTGAGTACACGCATGAAATTATGTCAATGTGATCAAATTGGCTCAACAATTCAGGACAGCAGCTGTTATTTTTGTTAATCTTTCTTTCTAAATAATTCTATAAACTGACAACAGCAGCAGTAAAGTAGCAGGTAGCAAAATGTCCATACATTGACTCATACAGAATTAGTCCAGTTTTTGAATGATAGTTCGCACATCAAGAAAATCATGGCCCAACCTATACACCAATGGTCTTTTTAACACAAAGTTGCATCAGTTACATGTATCAGGCAATAAGTGCACTTACAGAACTACTTCCACACAAATGTATAATGCTTAAAAGTAATCTGAAGACCCCCACAGTTTCCCCTGCCTCAATAGCACCCACAGGTGTGGCAAAGAGTCCAGCAGCTGGTTGCTACTGTTATGTTCTGCCTCCACATCACTGCATTTTCTTTGGATACAGCTTGCCTCATGCTTTGTAGTTTTCTTTCTTAAGTGTTTTCTACAATCCTTGTAATCCATGTACTACACCAGAGCCACTCTTTCCATGATGATTGATAGTGTCATTAGACCTTACAATACTTAGCAAAGGGAACACAGACTACTGGAAACGCTTATTGGCCCTGTCTTAGGACTTCCAACTTTCTGAAGTCAAAGCCAGCCACAGCTGGTTAATTTCTCTGAGGATTCATTTTGCATCACCTTATGTGCATGTGCAGCTTCCTGGACACTACAGGCAGTAAGAACTACTCACCTTAATTTTAGATATCAATGTTCAAATGCTTCCAAACATTTGCAGTTATATAACAGGTTCACTGCAGTTGGGACATGTTAAACTTTATTACTGCTTTATTTTTTAACAATTAACTCTTATTTGGCTGTTATTTTACTTTGGTTTTAGAAGGGGACTGAACATTCTTTATTCACTCTAACATTTCACAGTTAAATTGGTACCAACTGGAAAAATTTCTTTTCGTTTTACCCAGTATGTCACTACTGTAAATACACTAAATATAGCAAATGAAAGCTTATGTGAAGATAGATCATGTCTTTTAAAAAATAATAAGTTGTCACCTGTTCCAGGTGGACCATATAACAGAACGCCTTTTGGAGGCTGTATTCCAAGGTTCTCAAACCTTTCCTTGTGCGTCATTGGTAGTACCACCGCTTCAATTAACTGGAAGTATCAAAACAGACAAAATTGATAGTGTTAGCAACATGATATTGAGAGGTAGGGGCAATAATAATGGCAGTGGCCTGAAAGCAGATATACAGTATTTCATAAGCCAGACTGACTAACCTCTTGAATCTGCTTGTCAAGTCCTCCTATATCAGAGTATTGTTCTGTAGGTCTTTCATCAACTTCCATTGCTTTAACTCTGGCATCATATTCTGCAGGCAGTGTCTCAAGAATTAGGTAAGAGTCCTTATTTACACCAACCAAGTCACCTGGTTTCAGACGTTCTGCATCAACTAGTCCAATAACAGGCAGGAAATAGGTCTGAAATACATCAAGAATTGTGACGAGTTATTCAAATATATGCCTATGTGAACAAGTGTAAATAAAAGAGAAAGAGAGAGAGAGAGAGAGAGAGAGAGAGAGAGAGAGAGAGAGAGAGAGAGAGACGGCACAGGCACACCGATGGATCCACTAATATTATTAAATGCATGTAAAATTAAGATGTTGCTTCTGAAATTTGTCTTTTGGTGATTTTATACTTTTTAAATCTTTTGATTTAATAGACAGTCATTTGGGTGGAAGTTTACGAGTGTGGAGCTCACACATTTAGCTTCCGTCAGATTATGTTGACAATATCATCTGCCACAAGTGATCAGAGGGATGAAAATGGCTGAACAGAAGCCAGTTAGCTGCTGGCAACCTCATATTAATGAGATTTTCTTTTTATTGTGAGATAAAAGCGAATTTTAGTAACAACAACCTCAAATTATTATCCATACAAGAACAAATAAAAAGTGTTTGCAGTGATGAATAGCCAAATACACAGAAAATTCATTAACACATGGCTGACCATAATAATCTTTAACTGACACAATCCTAAAAATTCTCATCTTGAAGCTTGTTTACGCCATTCACTAACATAGCTCTCAGGCTATGCCACATATCAGTCTCCTACCACAAACAAGATTCCACATTCAGATAAAATATTAAATACTAATTTGACAACAGTTCTGAAGCAAAACCAGATTCCATATTCAAATAAAATATTAAATATCACTTTTGACAACAATTTTGAAGCAAAATCAATCCATGTTTCTTACCTCTACAGGAATCTTCACTAATATGTGGTATATAAATATGCTAGACATAACTACTGTATGAAATTCTGGGAAAACATGTCAAAGTTAAGGATAAAGCCAAGTGTTATTTCTGTATTAATGTTGGCATAATTTGCTGTGAGGTGCGACTGGAATGCTAGGGTACGTGTTAACAGCTTATTTCAATTGTTGAATGAGAGAACAGTGGCTAGTCTTGGTTCAGAGGCAAGTTTTCATGTCCTACACCTGAAACATCCTCAGGATGTGCAATGTTTTAATGTAAAAAAGGTTACCAGCAATCTATGGCAGTTTGTTAAAAATAATTACACTCCTGAAGTAACAGTTTAAGTTACATGTCTAATGACCCACCCTGACCACTACTTTAGACTGCGCAACAAACAATTGTAAGACTATAAAGGATTGTCTTACATTAATACAGAGTTTGTCTTACATTTACAGCTGAAGTTTTGGCAACTGAGGTCACACAGGCGTTTAATTTGAAGAATTCAGAAGGATTGGAGGGTAAATAGTGATACTACACTAGGACAAATCTGGGGAAAGGACGTGGTGGAAGGACATTCAGATAAGGGTTCATTATAGGCTACAGCTTGGTGGGGGTTGAAACAGAGGGAGGTTTCATGTAGTGCCTGCAAAAGAAAGGTAGTAAGATAGGAAGAGGACACTAATGTTGCTGCAAACTGTGTCACGAGGCATTTTGCAAGGACCCTGTAGGATAAAACCCTAGACAGTTAACTGTCACTGGCAGAAGGCTACAGGGCTTACACCAAATCTGAGAGGACGAGGACCACGTCCCCACAGAAAGGAGGAGGAGGAGGGGAAGAAGATTAAGAGTTTAACATCCCGTCGACAATGAGGTCATTGGAGATGGAGCACCAGCTCAGGTTAGGTAAGGATGGAGAAGGAAAGCGGTCATGCCCTTTCAAAGGAACCATCCCAGTATTTGCCTTAAGTAATTTAGGGAAATCACTGAAAAACTAAATAGGATGGCAGGACAAGGGTTTCTAAATTTGTCCTCCCAAATGCGAGTCAAGGGTATTTTAGAAGCGAGTCAGGAACATAAATTTTGCTGGTCATACCCCTTTCATACACAGCAGTGGACTGGGTTATATTCAACATACGAGGCATAAAGGACACCACAGAGTGCCTACGCTCTGCCAACTCTTAGGCTTAATCAACACAAAAGGACGCCTGTACTTGGCACCGCATAAGAAGGTCCCTGACAGCTTTAAGCAAAAAGGTTTAATCCAAAGTGGGGGGGGGGGGGGGGGGGGGGGGAAGCGACCAAACTGCAAGGTCATTGGTCCCTTGTTCCGAATAAAACAATGCCACAAGGGTGAGATTAAACAAGCGAGACTGACAAGACAAAACAGAGAGAAACGAAAAACCGCAAGAACGACGGAAGGGCAACAAACACTTAAACGGACAAAAGGGGAGAAGAAAATCACAGGATGGCAAGAAAGAGGTAGAAGAGATTAAAACAACAAAACAGATTACCATGGTTGGCTGATCATGAGAATAAAAAGGAGAAGTTAGCCACTCTGCAATACATTAAAAACACCACCCTAAAAGCACGAAGGTGGAGGACACAGAGGGACAAAGGACATGCACTAAAACTTTGATCAAATGATAAAACCCACCCTCACAAATAAAACGTAAAACTATATCAGCCAATGAGGCATTGTCAGATGAAATTAGGGGCAACGAGTCCAGTAACCAAAGATTTCATTTCAGGGCAGTCAAAGACGGACAGAGCACCAGAATATGGGCCACTGTCAACCGGGCACCGCACTGACACTGAGGCAGGTCTTCACAGCGCAGCAGGTAGCCGTCAATCGCACAAGTGTGGCCCTAACCGCCATCTGCTTCACGTCTGCTGTGCAGCGAGCTACCTTAATTTAAGTATTATCTGTATTATTCTTACTTGTCACTTCTTCTTCTGCGTGTTTCTGCTTTTAGGAAGCTTTAATAGTAGAGTGCTATTAAGTGTTCCATAGATCTCGTGTTTGTTTTGAATACAGTCAGAGAGAGTCCCTTTAGTCAGCCATAGTGCCAGTAGTGTCAGTGTCGCCCTAACCGCCGTCTGCTTCACGTCTGCTGTGCAGCGAGCTACCTTAATTTAAGTATTATCTGTATTTTTCTTACTTGTCACTTCTTCTTCCGCGTGTTTTTGCTTTTAGGAAGCTTTAATAGTAGAGTGCTATTAAGTGTTCCATAGATCTCGTGTTTGTTTTGAATACAGTCAGAGAGAGTCCCTTTAGTCAGCCATAGTGCCAGTAGCGTCAGTGTCGCCCTAACCGCCGTCTGCTTCACGTCTGCTGTGCAGCGAGCTACCTTAATTTAAGTATTATCTGTATTTTTCTTACTTGTCACTTCTTCTTCTGCGTGTTTTTTGCTTTTAGGAAGCTTTAATAGTAGAGTGCTATTAAGTGTTCCATAGATCTCGTGTGTGTTTCGAATACAGTCAGAGAGTCCCTTTAGTCAGCCATAGTGCTCGTAGTGCTAGTGTTTGTTTTCAATACCGTCCAGAGACAGGTAGTGCTATTTTCCTTGTTTCTACAAGAAGTGGTTAGCAATCACAGTTTAGTCAATAATCAACCGCCTTTAGTGAATTAGCAGTCTAGTTAAAAGCTGATTAACACTCTATAGTAAATTGATTTCTTAGGATGGCTAGGATGTGTGGCTGCTGTGTACGGACGCAGGAGGAGCTGGCCACTCTTCGCGAACAGCTGAGCGTGTTGATGGCCGCGGTCAGCCGTCTTCAGGCTGCTGCCTCGGAGTGTAGCGGCAGTGGGGAGTCTGGTGCGTCGCATGGTGCACCCCAGGTGTTAGATGCTTCACCCACTGTCCCTGCTGTCGAGACATCTTCGCGGGTACCGGGCGCGGTTGGGCCACCCTCTCCCCAAGGGGAGTGGCGGGTTCAGCGGCGTTCGCGGCGCACGAGGCGGAGGGTCAATGTGGAGGCTGGCCGTGTGGCATCGCCAGCTCTGCCTGTGAGTGGACATGTGGCTGCTCCTTCAGCAAGGTCCGAGCAGGCACACGGGGGGAGGGGTTTATTAGTTATTGGGAGCTCCAACGTTAGGCGGGTGATGGAGCCCCTTAGGGAAATAGCGGAAAGGTCGGGGAAGAAGGCCAGTGTTCACTCTGTCTGCTTGCCGGGGGGTCTCATCCGAGATGTGGAGGAGGCCCTACCGGCGGCGATAGAGAGCACTGGGTGCACCCGACTGCAAATTGTTGCTCATGTCGGCACCAATGACTCTTGCCGTCTGGGTTCAGAGGTCATCCTCAGTTCGTACAGGCGGTTGGCGGAGTTGGTGAAGGTGGAAAGCCTCGCTCGCGGGGTGGAATCAGAGCTAACTATTTGTAGTATCGTTCCGAGAACCGATCGCGGTCCTCTGGTTTGGAGCCGAGTGGAAAGCTTAAACCAGAGGCTCAGACGATTCTGCGGAGAGCTGGGGTGCAAATTTCTCGACCTCCGCTATCGGGTGGAGAAATGTAGGGTCCCCCTGAATAGGTCAGGCGTGCACTACACGCAGGAAGCGGCTACGAGGGTAGCGGAGTATGTGTGGAGTGCACATGGGGTTTTTTTAGGTTAGAGAATTCCCTCCCTAGGCCCGACAAGACGCCTCCTGAGACGCGGCAAGGCAGGAGTAGGCAAAATGCAACAAGGAATAACAATATTAATGTGCTAATAGTAAACTGCAGAAGCGTCTATAGAAAGGTCCCAGAACTGCTCTCATTAATAAACGGTCACAACGCCCATATAGTACTAGGAACAGAAAGTTGGCTGAAACCAGACGTAAACAGTAATGAAATCCTAAACTCTGATTGGAATGTATACCGCAGAGATAGGCTGGACAGTGAAGGGGGAGGCGTGTTTATAGCGATAAGAAGTGCAATAGTATCGAAGGAAATTGACGGAGATTCGAATTGTGAAATGATTTGGGTGAAGGTCACGGTTAAAGCAGGCTTAGACATGGTAATTGGATGTCTCTATAGGCCCCCGGGCTCAGCAGCTGTTGTGGCTCAGCACCTGAAGAATAATTTGGAAAATATTTCGAGTAGATTTCCCCACTATGTTATAGTTCTGGGTGGAGATTTTAATTTGCCGGATATAGACTGGGAGACTCAAACGTTCATAACGGGTGGCAGGGACAAAGAATCCAGTGAAATATTTTTAAGTGCTTTATCTGAAAACTACCTTGAGCAGTTAAACAGAAAACCGACTCGTGGCGATAATATATTAGACCTTCTGGTGACAAACAGACCCGAACTATTTGAATCAGTTAATGCAGAACAGGGAATCAGCGATCATAAAGCGGTTACTGCGTCGATGATTTCAGCCGTAAATAGAAATATTAAAAAAGGTAGGAAGATTTTTCTGTTTAGCAAAAGTGACAAAAAGCAGATTACAGAGTTTCTGACGGCTCAACACAAAAGTTTTGTCTCAAGTACAGATAGTGTTGAGGATCAGTGGACAAAGTTCAAAACCATGGTACAATATGCGTTAGATGAGTATGTGCCAAGCAAGATCGTAAGAGATGGAAAAGAGCCACCGTGGTACAACAACCGAGTTAGAAAACTGCTGCGGAAGCAAAGGGAACTTCACAGCAAACATAAACATAGCCAAAGCCTTGCAGACAAACAAAAATTACGCGAAGCGAAATGTAGTGTGAGGAGGGCTATGCGAGAGGCTTTCAATGAATTCGAAAGTAACGTTCTATGTACTGACTTGGCAGAAAATCCTAAGAAATTTTGGTCCTATGTCAAAGCGGTAGGTGGATCAAAACAAAATGTCCAGACACTCTGTGACCAAAATGGTACTGAAACAGAGGATGACAGACTAAAGGCCGAATTACTAAATGTCTTCTTCCAAAGCTGTTTCACAGAGGAAGACTGCACTGTGCTTCCTTCTCTAGATTGTCGCACAGTTGACAAAATGGTAGATATCGAAGTAGACGACAGAGGGATAGAGAAACAATTAAAATCGCTCAAAAGAGGAAAGGCCGCTGGTCCTGATGGGATACCAGTTCGATTTTACACAGAGTACGCGAAGGAACTTGCCCCCCTTCTTGCAGCGGTGTACCGTAGGTCTCTAGAAGAGCGAAGCGTTCCAAAGGATTGGAAAAGGGCACAGGTCATCCCCGTTCTCAAGAAGGGACGTCGAACAGATGTGCAGAACTATAGACCTATATCTCTAACGTCGATCAGTTGTACAATTTTGGAACACGTATTATGTTCGAGTATAATGTCTTTTCTGGAGACTAGAAATCTACTCTGTAGGAATCAGCATGGGTTTCGAAAAAGACGATCGTGTGAAACCCAGCTCGCGCTATTCGTCCACGAGACTCAGAGGGCCTTAGACACGGGTTCACAGGTAGATGCCGTGTTTCTTGACTTCCGCAAGGCGTTTGACACAGTTCCCCATAGTCGTTTAATGAACAAAGTAAGAGCATACGGACTATCAGATCAATTGTGTGATTGGATTGAGGAGTTCCTAGATAACAGAACGCAGCACGTCATTCTCAATGGAGAGAAGTCTTCCGAAGTAAGAGTGATTTCAGGTGTGCCGCAGGGGAGTGTCATAGGACCGTTGCTATTCACAATATACATAAATGACCTGGTGGATGACATCGGAAGTTCACTGAGGCTTTTTGCAGATGATGCTGTGGTGTATCGAGAGGTTGCAACAATGGAAAATTGTACTGAAATGCAGGAGGATCTGCAGCGAATTGACGCATGGTGCACGGAATGGCAATTGAATCTCAATGTAGCGAAGTGTAATGTGATGCGAATACATAGAAAGATAGGTCCCTTATCATTTAGCTACAAAATAGCAGGTCAGCAACTGGAAGCAGTTAATTCCATAAATTATCTGGGAGTACACATTAGGAGTGATTTAAAATGGAATGATCATATAAAGTTGATCGTCGGTAAAGCAGATGCCAGACTGAGATTCATTGGAAGAATCCTAAGGAAATGCAATCCGACAACAAAGGAAGTAGGTTACAGTACGCTTGTTCGCCCAATGCTTGAATACTGCTCAGCAGTGTGGGATCCGCACCAGGTAGGGTTGATAGAAGAGATAGAGAAGATCCAACGGAGAGCAGCGCGCTTCGTTACAGGATCATTTAGTAATTGCGAAAGCGTTACGGAGATGATAGATAAACTCCAGTGGAAGACTCTGCAGGAGAGACGCTCAGTAGCTCGGTACGGGCTTTTGTTGAAGTTTCGAGAACATACCTTCACCGAAGAGTCAAGCAGTATATTGCTCCCTCCTACGTATATCTCGCGAAGAGACCATGAGGATAAAATCAGAGAGATTAGAGCCCACACAGAAGCATACCGACAATCCTTCTTTCCACGTACAATACGAGACTGGAATAGAAGGGAGAACCGATAGAGGTACTCAGGGTACCCTCCGCCACACACCGTCAGGTGGCTTGCGGAGTACGGATGTAGATGTAGATGTAGATGTAGAATGTAGGGCTGCTGGCACTGAACCACAGAGTCCCTGCAAGAGGCCCACATGGAGGACTGCCACACATTCGTAGTCTCTTCAATGGGATGGATTTTGTTTTTCATACCAAGACTATGCCATTCCGTCTCCCGAAGACTAAAAACCTGGCAGCGTAAAAATGAACGCAGATCAGTTATTGGAATGCCGATCTCCAAGAGCGGTTTCCGTGTTGCCTGTTTGGCCAGCCTGTCAGCAAGTTCATTGCTTGGGATTCCGATGTGTTCTGGGGTCCACACAAACACCACTGAATGAGCGGACCATTCCAGGGCCTAGGACCAGTCTCCTGCATGTTCGCTACCAAAGGATGACGAGGGTAGCAATGGTCGATAGCTTGTAGGCTGCTCAAGGAGTCAGTATACAGAAGAAATGACTCCTGAGGGCATAAACGGATGTGCTCAAGAGCACGAGATGTAGCCAGCAGTTCAGCAGTGAAAACACTGCAGCCATCTGGCAAGGAATGCTGTTCAATATGTCCTCCATGGACATACACAAAACTGACTTGTTCATCAGCCATCCAAGCTGTCGGTGTGAATCACTTCATGGCCTTGGTACACTCCAAGAATCGAGAGGAAGTGACAGCGGAGAGCCGCGGGGTGAACTGAGTCCTTTACGCCTTGTGAAAGGTCCAGGTGAAGCTGCGGCCTAGGTGTACACCATGCAGGTGCATGCGAATGGACTTCGAGTATAGGTGGTAAAGGCAACATAGAAGGGATCAGACACAAACTGCAATTGCAAGCCCTGACCTGGGGCACCAATGCAGCAGGTTAACTGCAGTGGGTGGGGAAAGGAGACGGTAATTTGAATGCGCAGGAGAACTATGAACTGTGCAATGCAACTGGTGAAAAGTTTAACATGCCTCACCTGCAATGGAGGGACTCTAGCCTCTGCCAGGAGGCTGGTCACTGGATTCATCCTAAAAGCTCCCATCGCTAGTCAAATGCCAGAGTGGTGTACTGGGTCGAGTAAATGCAATGCTGAGGGCGCCGCCGAACCATAAACCAGACTCCCATAGTCAAGGCGGGATTGAACAAGGGCTGTAGCAGCACACACCTATCTGCAGCCCAGTTGGTGTTGCTCAGGCAGCAGAGGACATTGAGGTGCTGCCACAGCACTTTCACTTAAGCTGATGGAGGTGAGGAAGCCAAGTCAATCAAGCGTCAAAAACCAGTCCTAAAAATCGATATGTCTCCATTACAGTGAGGGAATTGCCAGTAAGGTAAAGTTCTGGTTCCGGATGAACAGTATGCCACCGACAGAAGTGCGTAACATACGACTGTGTGGCTGAAAACTGGAAGCCATGGGCTAGAGCGCATAACTGCACCTTGTGGATGGCTCCCTGTAGGTGCCGCTCAGCAACAACAGTACTGGTGGAGCAGTACGAAATGCATAAGTTGTCTGCATACATAGAAAGTGAGATGGACAGCCCTACAGCTGCTGCTAGACCATTGAGGGCCACTAAAAATAGAGAAACACTCAATACAGAGCATTGTGGGACCCCATTCTCCTGTATATGGGGAACTATGGGAGGCACCAACATGGACACAGAAAGTACAAAGTGACAGCAAATTCTGGATAAAAAATCAGGAGCAGGCCTTGAAGACCCCACTCGTATAATCTGACTCAAGGATATGATGTCACCAGATGGTGTCATAAGCTTTTTTGTACATCAAAAAAGATGGCAACAATTTGTTGACATCTGGAAAAGGCTGTTTGGATGGCAGACTCAAGGGACACAAGATAGTGACTTAGGTGGAACCCGCCTGGCACAGAGCCAGTAGGCCACGTGACTCCTGGACCCAACCCAATCACTCATACACCAGACATTCCAGCAACTTACAAAGAATGTTGTTGAGGCTGATGGGCCAATAGCTATCCACATCAAGCGAGTTTTTGCTGGGTTTGAGCACTGGTATGATGATGCTCTCCCACCAGTGCGATGGAAAGACGCCATCACACCAGATTTGGTTGAAGCTCATGAGGAGATGTCACTTGTAGTAAGACGAGAGATGTTTTATGAACTGACTGTGGATCCAATTTGGTCCAGGAGCTGTGTCAGGACAATGAGCAAGTCCACTGAGGAGCTTCCACTCTGTGAATGGCGCGTTATAGGGTTCACTGTGGTGTGTAGTGAACAAGAAGACTTTCCCTTCCATCCGCCATTTGAGAGTGCAAAAGGCGGGCTCGGAGGGGGGCAATTCTCTCACACAGAAGTGCGAGCAAAGTGCTCGGCAATCACATTTGTGTCGGTAGATAACATGCAACTTACATTAACACCTATCGGGGTCTGGTAACCAAAAACTCATTTGGTCTCTGCCCAGACTTGGGAAGGTGATGTACAACACCCAATGGCCGAGACTTCTCTCTCCCAACACTCCTGTTTCCGTCTTTTGATAAGCTGGTGAATGCAAGCACAGAGCCATTCAAAGGCTATGAGGCGTTCCAGGGAAGGGTGTCACTTATGCCGCTGTAGAGCTTGCCCATGCTCCTTAATTGCCGGTGACCACCAAGGGACTGTCTTTCACCGGGGGCACCCTAAAGAATGAGCAGCACACCAACAATTGTTGCAGTTAACTGCTCAACCACCACATCAATGTTACGAAGTGGGGAAGATTCAGCGATGACAGCAGAGATGAAAGCGTCCCAGTCTGCCTTGGTTAAAGCCCATCTGGGCAGGTGTGCCTGGACCTGATGCCAGGGCAGTGACGGGAAGATGGGGAAGTGGTCACTACCACACAGGTCGTCATGTGCTCTCCAGTGGACAGATGGGAGAAGGCGAGGACTGCAAACCAAGACATCAATGACCGAATATGTGCCATGTGCCACACTAAAATGTGGGGGGGGCACCTTTGTTTAAGAAACGGGTCAAATTGTGACAGTAAATTTTCAACATCTTGGCCTCAGCCAGTAAGTAGGGTGCCACCCCACAAGGGGTATGAGTGTTATAATCTCCCAGAAGTAGGAAAGGTTTAGGGAGTTGATCAATCAGTGCAGCCAATGCGTTCAGGGGTACTGTACCATCTGGAGGAGAATATAGGTTGCAAACCGTTATTTCCTGTGTCGTCCTTATCCTGAAAGCCACAGCTTCAAGAGGGATTTGAAGGCGCAGTTCAGAACACAAATGCACACTCCATCTGACACTATTATATTCACTACAGTTCTTATAATGTCCCCTATAGCTATGGAGGGCACGGGTCCGCATTTCTGGGAAACCACGTTTCCTGAAGGGCAATGCAGAAAGCAGGTGTAAAGCTAAAGAGTTGCTGTACCTCATCCAGGTGGTGGAAAAATCCGCCGCAATTCCACTGGAGGATGAAGTTATCGTGATGCTGGGAAGGCATGAAGTGCGCAAGGAGGCAGGTTATGCCTCAGGGTCACCTGCTGCCACCAAATGAGTATTCGTAGCCGTTTTTATGGTGGATGAGGCATAAGTGAGATACAGGTCCTCAGGGAACAATATCTCCACCGCATCCTCAGATGCAGAATTGATAGGGAGTGGTGGTGTTGAGGCCACCAGAGAGTCCTGTTCCTTACCAAACTTCTTAGTTTGCTTGCTCTCTCGCTTCTCTTTAGGGGCTTGTTGGGAAGATTTCTCCGAAGCAGCTTCAGGCACAGAGGAAGACTGGTGGACGAAGAGTCGTCCAACATTTTTGGCTCCTTGAGCCACTGTCAAGTGTCCGCCGTGGCGTTAGTGGAGACCTTGGTACAGAGGGCCCCAAGGGACCCCTTCTGCATGAGAGGAGCCAAAGAAGGCTGTTGCTTCTCCAGCAGGGGGGAGGAGACCGATGTCCCCTGTGTCTGGGAGGGGGCCTTGCTCTCGAAGTAGGTGCTCTAGGAGCAACTGAGGAAGTTTTGCCCCCTACCACCACAGGGGCGGATGTATTGTGGTGGCCCGGAGGGCCCATTGTTCATGACACAAAGTGAGGAACCACTGGCACGTGTAACATAGCTGCAGCATTTGTCAACATTAACTGAATGGGGTGTATTGTTTCAAATTTATGTTTAGTCTCTGTGTAAGTCAACCAGTCCAAGGTCGCGTACTCCACGATTTTCCGCTCCTTTTAAAGTACTGGGCACTCTGCAAGCATGGGGAGTGGTGCTCTCCACAGTTGACGCAAGTGGGAGGACACGCCCATGGAGTATCTGGGTGCAGTGGACATCCTCAGTCTCAAGATGTGGTGCTGGAAGTGCAGCGGGAAGACATGCCCAAACTTCAATCACTTAAATCACTGCACAGGGGGAGGGACTTATGGTTTATATGGTTTAACATCATAGTGGTAAACCATCACCCTGACCTTCTCAGGCAATGAATCACCCCCAAAGGCCAAGATGAAGGCACCGGTAGCAACCTTGTTGTCTTTGGGTCCCCTGTAAACACGCTGAATGAAATGAACACCCTGCCATTCTAAATTGACACAGAGCTCGTTGTCATACTGCAAGAGGAGATTGCAATGAAAACTGATCCCCTGCACCATGTTGAGGCTTTGATGGGGAGTGACGGAAACAAGAATAGCATCCGGTTCATCACAGGTGAGTAACGTGGACTGAGCTGGGCTGGGGATGCTGTCTGAATCAAGACTGCGCCCAATTCACATTTTGGACAGCACTCTCTTCTCCAAACTTATCCTCAAGTTGTTCAATGAAAAAGTGAGGCTTCGTATGTCGAAAGGAGTCCCCTCAGTTCTGCTACAGACTAAAAACCGGGGCGAATATGGCTCTCTCCGTTCTGTAGCCCTACGTTCCTCCCATGGTGTAGCGAGGGAGGGAAACCAGCAAGAGATGACTTAGTCCGCTTCATTGCGGGTCATCTGCCCTGATGCCACCCACTCTGATCAGGGGCTCTCCCCATGGGTGCCCCAGCCACAGCAAAGACCAACTGACATGATGGCCGTTGCTGGGAGTCCTGATGCCCCAGGAAGACAGGAATCTACTCGTTTGCATACATGGGGAGTTTACAGCTCAGTGCAATCCCTGTGTTGTCTGGGGGCCTACCACCAAATGGGTACATCACGGTCCCACCACAGACTGGCTACCGTGCTGGATATTGGGAACAGAGAAATCCACTATTGTCATGGGGGCGAATGAAGACAGGAAGCAATGGAATAAGATGATACACCCAGGAACATGTCCTCGTCCATATAGTTGAAGCACAGGTGGAGATGCAAAGCCATGACAAGAGAGGCAGGAGATCGAATCTAAGGGCACTAAGGTTAACTCGTGCACCATGTAATGCACCCTTCCCCATATGGCCCACACTTCTGTACGATTTTGAAAGTGGCAGGTCAAACCATAGAATGGGACCTGAACTCTTACATACAGATAGCGTGAGACTGCTTTTAGTTGCCTCTTACGACAGGCAGGAATACCTTGGACTTATTCTAACCCCCAGATCCGCAGTGAATGTTACAGGCAAAAACAGTGGCCATCAATAGAGCTGTGACAACACTGAGGCATTTCCACCACGACGTTTACATAATTGCATTCTGTTACTGGTTCAGGTAGGCCTGCGAAACTTTCTTATGCAGCCCCCTATATATGTCAGGAACCAACACACACCAACTCAAATACAGTATCACGGGAAGCATCAACTAACATTTTGTCTCTAACAAAAGCTGTTCCAGATAACAACAGAGATCAAAGTTGATAAAACGTTGGTCATTTTCCAAAGCAACAATAACTCAACCAGGTAGCACTGTTAACCAAATCAACATCCTTCAACGTTATCACTTTATGCTTCAAATTATCAAACAAACTTTATAAATACAGCAAAAAAGCTGCATCATCTTTCCTCATCCGCACAGCCACCATATATATCCGTTTCATGAATAAAAAGAAACATTCAATCAACAAAAATTACTTCACAATGGGTACAAAATGAGGTATCTAACCGTCAAAACAGGTTTTAGTACAGTCACCTAGGAAAGTATCCAATACTCAAAACATAGACAACCAGTTAATGCAGCCGACAGTACTTACATAAAATAGCATTATGTGAAAGGAACGAGGGTATTAATTCTGAAATTTTTCTTTTTCATCTTCTGCCACAGACGGCACAAATACTGGATCAAGCAAAACATGTGGTACTGACTGTCAGCTCTGACTTGTGTTGTGATTGTTATTACATGACATTGTTGTGCAGCATACGATATTCTGTACTGTGTAATGACACCCCGTAGCATTGTATGTCAATGCCTCAAGATGCCTTTGTATGAGGGGGGATTTGGTAGTATGTGGTTGTGTTGAATGACAATGTTTCAGTGTTGTTAGAGACTGATTGGACTGGTTGTTTGTGTGTGTGTGTGGGGGGGGGGGGGGGGGGGAGCATTCATTTTTATGATCAATGCATGGTGAACGTTACTATGCACACGACTCTTTTTAGCTGTGTACAGACATTTGCGTTCATCAAATTTTTTATGAATCTGTAGGTTGTGTTATTAGCTGCAGTTAATAACAATTAAGATTGGTGGGGACCATGCAGTTTGTTCTAACTATTTCGGTCAACTTGGGTATTCGATAACAGTACAATTAGTGAGTTTTGGTTTGTGGTGTCATTGCCTTTGTTCTAGCTATTTTAAGTTAGTTAGGTTTCTGGTAATAGTGCAGTGATTTCTTGGGTTTTGGTGCTATGAAGTTTGTTCTAGCTGCATACATTAAGTTTCCTGCACCAGTTTTTACAGTGCATGATGTACTGTGTTATTGGGGACTTCGTTCGAGCTATAGGTGATGCCTTCAACATCAGTCTTTACTGCTTTATTTGTGTATGGGAGCTTTGCGGATTTTTCCTTACTTTTTTCTTTTCTTTTCTTTTCTTTTCGAGTATGTATTTTATATCAGGGATACCATTTATTTTCTCTGTCGGCAACCAAAACCTCCAACTAATGTAGCTGCTCCATAAATTTCATGTTCTCCTTCAAATTCTGTTGATTAAATTTTGTATAATGGGACTGTTTTCATGTTTTTGTGCCTTGAATGTGTGACACCGTGGTTGCCGTACAACAAAGGCAAAATACAGTATCCTCCCCTGCTGGTGACCTCAGGGGGGCTGAAAGCCAACAGCTGGTATTGGATTTATGGTATCTACCAAATCTTTTCCTTTTCCAATAAAACTTTAAAAGGCCCGTACACACACCATATCACTTTACAGAAAAAGAAAATATATTTCAAGCCCTAAACACTGTAGGACTTCCAGAAGCTGTTTTGAGGACAATGGAGTTAGCAATGCAGCAGTGGCAACATACACACTATATGTGGTCAGCAGCCATTTACCACTAAATATATGCAAGATTGTACAAGAGAAAATTAATAGTGAGAAGATGACTGCTGCAGACAGGCTGGTTAGAGTGAATCTTGTTTGTGGTGCCACAGATCTGCAGCATAGCCCGAGGCCTAGGAGTAGAAGCACAGCCTATGTGCCTAAGGTTCTATCAGCTCAAGGCAGCTAATTACTTTTAAAAAATCCCACCACTAAAATTGGGAACAGTGAGATGATTGTATATTTGGTACATTGTTAATATTTACCAGGATTTGCTTTTCCTTTAGGGCACCTGTAAATGACTATTCATTATAGTATGACCATACCTGTCTTGTTGATGTTTTTATTACTGCACATTTTCCTTTCCTCTGTGAATCAAGGTCAACAACTGCCCCATCTTCTTCCCCCTGATCCTGAGGATCAACATCTAACAGCTGCAAGAAAAAAATTAATATTCAGTGGAATATGCACTTAATGCTTTGTTTAAGCCTGACTAATGTAGCTAAACAAGTAGTAGTATAAGCTATTCCCTTGATTAAGCCCAATGACAACTGCTTTTAAATATATAAAAAAGCAGTTGTCCATGATAATCAGGCTACACACACACACACACACACACACACACACACACACACGATATAACACCCAAAACTGAGCTTGCAAATGAACTTTTATCAACTAGACCTATGACAATATTTTTACTTCCACACTTACCTTATGTCATAAATCATTAACTTAAAACGAAAATTGTTCTGAAGCAATTTCTGCCAAAGGCATGTTAAATAATGTTAGCAAGAATTGAACAGGGTGGGGTAACACAGTCATTAGTCTTGACCTGGAAGATTTAACAGTTTTGGTATTTCATAACAAATGGCTCTATACACTTGCAACTTTCATTGTGTGTTCTGGTTTTCTTCAAACTGATTCTCAGCTGATGTCTGTCTGACTGGGAAAGATTTGAATTCAGGCGTTTCCTACTCACTATTAGAAATTCAGTATTTCAAATGACATTACCCAAGACATGTTATTACTACCACCCAAAATCATTTGACGATTATTCATGTAAATCAACATGTTAAATGTTACTATGTCAATGTTAGTAACTAAGATTTGCGAAGTCACGAAATTAAAGACATTTAATGTTTGAATTGTGCACTGCTGTAATATTTGAGTTTTGAAGTGTTAGCGCTTGTGTAATGTTAATAGCTTCTGAGAGCACTGCAACAAAAATAAAACGTTCCTCCCGTAGCAAACCTTCGGAACTTGTCAAATCAACACACCGCACATCACTTGCAACACTATCTGCAAGTTACTCTCCATGCACTATATTGCGTCCGTCCTTTAATCACATTTGTTTGCTTACGAAACTAAATCTCTTGTTGGCTAGGAACTAAAATATGGCTAGTATGAACGAGTCAACCCAAATCAAGATGATATAGAAAAACTTGTTTGAGGGCTGTGAACTTACCTCTATAACATTTGATACAAGGTAGGGAAGTGTTTTGTTAACTTTTATTTTCTCAGTATTTTCTTTAATTTTTTCGTTTTGTGCTTGAAGTTCATGAGATATCCTCATCACTTCACTCTTCATTATTTTTATTTCATTATCCAAAAGCCTCGTCCTACTAACGAGTTCATCTGTTGACATTCGGAGGACCTCCTCCCCCAAGCCTTCCTACAATTGTAAACAGAAAACACGCACTTATATACACATGACACTTGTTAACCTGTAACTGAAGCTGTAATTAAGCCGAGAATTCGAAAACTGCAAGATACTGTTCCTTAACCTATAACTACAGTATTCAATTTTGAACATGTCATCGTTGACATGGCCAAACTTTGAAACTGTTGTTTCTGAATAAAAAGATTCTGCAAGATACAACTTAATCAGGCACTTGCGTAATTAGCATAGTGAAAAAAATGTTACGTAGCGTGATAAGTACATCAGTTGTACAAATTACCTCTCCATCTCCCCATGTTACAGGTTCTTCCACCGCTGTCGATGCCATGTTTGTTTCCACTTCCAGCCACAGATGTTACTTTCGTCGTTGATAACAACCAAGGTGGTTCGCTAAAAGAACTAACGAGTTTTTGTTTTGAAGAATTGTTGCATGGTATAGTTCACGGAATGAGTACGTACAAGAGTTCAGTGTGTGATGCTTTGTACATATTGTAAAAATGAATCTCAAAAATCGTATCTGTGGAAGAGGAATATCCTTGAATAAAGATTCATTCACACATGCCGCCACGATACATCTAAACATTCTACAATTCATTTCCAATGGTAGCTTCCACCCTGACCGTCACGTCTCGTCAGGGTTTCTCGAGAAGAAAAGTTTGACAAAGTTGGCATCTGTTTTCATCGGAAGTGCTAAACTGCACATGTTCCATGGCGACTTGGATTTTTTTTAAATGTTGGGTTTTCTTCCACAAGCGGTGTTGGTTATTGGAAACAGAAAAAATATTTAGATTTTACAATAACAGAACAGAGCTGACACCCGTACCATGTGTGTACAAGAACTTAAGTGGATGAAGAAATTTTCATTAAATAACATGCTAAGAGAAACATTCAGCTCTAATGACGGAGAAAAACATAGTTGTTTATGACATAGTGGGAGCAGTCGCCGGCAGAGTGACGTGTGCATAGGTGTAAGTTGTTTTTTATTCTCTGGTACGGTTCCAGTTGACAGTTCCGTTATTCCTTAGATTTTATTGTTATTTCTTGGTTATGCCTATGATTGTCAATAAATTTTATGTCAATCCTGATGTGTTAAAATTTTTTGGATATGTCATACCAATAGTAAGGGTACTTACAAAGTGATGACCTCCCAAACAATCACCAAGATTCATAAACAGACATGCAGGGCGAAGCAATATCATCGGGCCAAGTTATGATGTGCATGCATACTAACCAGCAGTTAGCAAACCTCCGAGACGCGTTGTGCAGACAGATCGAAGAACTGCAATTGGCAATGGAGAGCGGGGGAGTTCAATGCCGAGCCCGAGTACAACAGATATGCGGCGACAAACAACCAGCAAACGGAGGTGCGGATGCTGCAGTTCCTGCCAGACAAACCGGTACTTTGGTTCAAATGGCTCTATGCACTATGGGACTTAACATCTGAGGTTATCAGTCCCCTAGACTTAGAACTGCTTAAACCTAACTAACCAAAGGATATCACACACATCCATGCCTGAGGCAGGATTCGAGCCTGCAGCTGTAGCGGCAGCGCGGCTCTGGACCGAAGCACCTAGAACCGCTCGGCCACACCGGCCGGTCAGTACTTTGGTTTGTGATGCTTAAGCTAGATTTGAGCAGAATGAAATATCCAATGAACGCATGGGGTTTGTGGTGCCAATCAAAGCATTATAGATGAAGATGGCTGTTGTGGTGAGAGACATCATACTTAAGCCAGCCAGCAGAATGACAGTATATGTACTTGGAAAATTGTGATCAGCAGGATGTGCAAACTGCTAGCTCAACATATAGACAGGTACTAAAGATCAAGGAAATGGAAGACAGAACATCCTACAAATATTAGTGACACCAACAATGAAGGAGAGCTACCTGATGCGAAGCTGTTGCACATACGGCTAGCACAGTTATTGGGGGCAGCCTAGGGAGCAGTAGTGACCTGTGATAAAGACGATGTGCAGGTGCAGATAACGGTGGCAGACGAAGTTTTCGCAACATTGGACAGTACATGTACAGCATACATAACAATAGGATACAGAGTCCTAAGGAAATGCAATCCAAAAAAAAGGGAAGTAGGTTACAGTACTCTTGTTCGCCCACTGCTTGAATACTGCTCAGCAGTGTGGGATCCGTACCAGATAGGATTGATAGAAGAAATAGAGAAGATCCAATGGAGAGCAGCGCGCTTCGTTACAGGATCATTTAGTAATCGCGGAAGCGTTACGGAGATGATAGATAAACTACAGTGGAAGACTCTGCAGGAGAGACACTCAAGAGCTCGGTACGGTCTGTTGTTAAAGTTTCGAGAACATACTTTCACCAAAGAGTCAAGCAGTATATTGCTCCCTCCTACGCATATCTCGCGAAGAGACCATGAGAATAAAATCAGAGAGATTAGAGCCCACACAGAATCATATCGACAATCCTTCTTTCCACGAACAATACAAGACTGGAATAGAAGGGAGAACCGATAGAGGTACTCAGGGTACCCTCCGCCACACACCGTCAGGTGGCTTGTGGAGTATGGATGTAGATGTAGATAGTCACTGACTGTTTTGCACAGCAAGAGACCACAGCAATAAGGAACGGCCAGCACATGAATATCACTGAAAAGCTACATGAGCCCTGTAGTAGAGAGGCAAGTGTCGATGTTATTGCAAAACAAGAAGAACATACCTGGGCCAAGAACAAATAAAACACAGCTACTGGTAATAGCCAGTTAGTATCAACAGCTGTCTGGTGACAGAGCAACAAGACGGATCAAACAATGTGCGTACCAAAATGACGCCAAATGACAACAGTGGCCGGACGTTGGCCTGGCAGGCGGCAAAAATCAACAGCAGCGCTTTCAGCAGAGAGTGATGAGGAACTTTGTCAACTTATCTACACCACCACACAGGTTATATATTAAAGAGATGAGGTTGGGACACAACATCCTAATTGATTTGGGATCAGACGTTATTGCACAGCCCATTGGAGACAGCAGAACTGCAGCCACAGCCCCGCAAATGAATCTTATAGCAGTGAATAAGTCAGCAATAGCAAGACAGGGAAACTACAAAAATGGAGGTAGATTTATTGTTCAATGAGTTACCAAGGGAACTTAGTATTAGCGGAGGTGGTAGAGGCCATACTGGGTGCCAATTTCCTACATGAGACGGGAATAGAGGTATGTATCAGCGCTACACAGATGAGGAAAGATAGAGAATTCGTCACAGGTATACTAGGACGAAAAACAAATCAGACCATGAACTACACACATACAGTTTGGTAGTAAATGGTGAAAGTGGCAGCAACTTGGTGCATATGCTGAATGTGTCACACAGCACAGTGCGCCACATTAGGATGACTTCAGGTCAATTAGTCTTGAAGTGGCCATGGAGGTTAGCCACAGATCGTTTCAAAGCAGCAAAGCATGAATTTGAAGGTTTGTTGAAGACTGGCATGCTATGTACCGGGTGATCAAAAAGTCAGTATAAATTTGAAAACTTAATAAACCACGTAATAATGCAGACAGAGAGGTAAAAACTGACACACATGCTTGGAATTGTAAGTAGGCTGTTTAGGCTTTCTTATTGGTAACGCCGCTTAGCGCTCGGTATGAAAAATCACTGGCTGTGCTGTGCGCAGTCTGTGTTTAGTTTGCATTGTTGTCTGCCATTGTAGTGTTGAGCAGCGGCAGCTGGATGCTAACAGCGCGTAGCGTTGCGCAGTTGGAGGTGAGCCGCCAGCAGTGGTGGACGTGGGGAGAGAGATGGCGGAGTTTTGAAATTTGTAAGAATTGGTGTCATGAACTGCTATATATATTATGACTAGTGAGGTAAATACATTGTTTGTTCTCTATTAAAATCTTTCATTTGCTAACTATGCCTATCAGTAGTTAGTGCCTTCAGTAGTTTGAATCTTTTATTTAGCTGGCAGTAGTGGCGCTCGCTGTATTGCAGTAGCTTGAGTAACGAAGATTTTTGTGAGGTAAGTGATTTGTGAAACGTATAGGTTATTGTTAGTCAGGGCCATTCTTTCGTAGGGATTTTTGAAAGTCAGATTGCGTTGCGCTAAAAAATATTCTGTTTCAGTTTAAGCACAGTCTTGTAATAATTTTTCTAAGGAGACGTTTTAGAATGACATGGCGTTTTATTAGAACAAAAAAAATGTATTGCTAGACATGTGAAAGATCTCCTGCACGCGTCGTTTGATGATGTGCTCAGCCGCCACTTTCGTTATGCTTGGCCTCCTAGTTCCCCAGACCTCAGTCCGTGCAATTGTTGGCTTTGGGGTTACCTGAAGTCGCAAGTCTATCGTGATCGACCGACATCTCTAGGGATGCTGAAAGACAACATCTGACACCAATGCCTCGCCATAACTCCTGACATGCTTTACAGTGTTGTTCACAACATTATTCCTCGGCTACAGCTATTTTTGAGGAATGATGGTGGACATATTGAACATTTCCTGTAAAGAACATCATCTTTGCTTTGTCTTACTTTGTTATGCTAATTATTGCTATTCTGATCAGATGAAGCGCCATCTGTCGGGCATTTTTTGAACGTTTGTATTTTGTTGGTTCTACTAAAACCCCATGTCATTCCAAGCAAGTGTGTCAATTTGTACCTCTATATCTACATTATTCCGTGATTTATTCAGTTTTCAAATTTATATTGACTTTTTGATCACCTGGTAGATCTGAAAGCCAGGGGCCTTACTTCTACACAGGCTAAAGGAGAAAGACGGCAAATGGAGGCCCTGTGATAACTGCTGCTACCCAATATCCAACGTCAAGGACTTTACCAATCTCCTGACAGGAGCGACAATATTTCGAATAATTGACTGCAAAAAGGCATACCATCAGATGCAAATTGCGGAGAATGATTTACCGAAGGCAGCAGTAACAACATTTTGCAGCTTGTTTCAGTGTGTGTGAGTGCTGTTTGGATTGAAGAACGTGGTGCAGATGTGGCAACAGTTTATTTACGAGATGCTAATGAGACTGCAGTGCCATTTTGTGTATTTGGATGATATATTGGTGTTCTCAAAGTCGAAGACATTGCATGAAGAGCACCTTTAGGTCTTTCCGAGTGCGCCACGTATTGAGTGGTAATCAATAAGGCGAAATGTATGATTTGATAACAGCTGGTAGCATTCTTGCGCCAAGCAGTGTGGGCATCTGGGATATGCCACCTGAAGGATGAAATAGCAATCATCAAAGAGCTGCATCGACCAAATAATTTCCGCCAACTCAGAAGACTTTTAGGAGCGGTAAACTTCTTCTAACAACATCTGCCAGTGCCAGCTGAAGTGCAGGTGCCGTTGACATCACCTCTAGCAGGCAAGAACACGAGTGGCTGACAGTCTTTGCGGGGACTTCAGAAATGCATAAAACGTTCTACCAAGTAGAGGCCAACCTACAAAAGGCAATTCTGTTGGGGCACTTATTTCCACAAGAACCGTTATCAATAGTGGTCCACGCCAGTCAGAAAGAGATCAGAGTCGCCCTTCACCAATAGATGGACAAGCATTGGTAGCCCTTTGGTTTCTTCTTGCACAGGTTCACAGCAACACAGACAAAATGGAGTGCTCATGACAAGGAACTGAGCATGATGTATGAGGGAGTGGGAGATATCCGTCCATATCTAAAATCCAGGGTATTCATGATTTATACTGACCACAAATCCATAACATTCGCATTCAGCATGCATAAAGACAACTGTTCTCCATGACAATTCCGACAATTAGAATTCATCGGCTAGTTCACGACAAATTTGCTTCGTATTAAGGGAGCTAAAGCGTCATCGCCTATTTCTGGTCAAGAGCTGAATCCATCTCTCAGACAGTCGATGATGAAGAGTTGGCAGTGGCACAAGCCACAGACCCTTAACGACAGGAGTACTAGCAGGATATTCCTATAGGACTGTGGCTCGAGCAAATGCAGCTGGCAGGAGGGAGGTTAGCATTTGGTGGCGATATGGCATGAGATTAACCTAGACCTTTAGATCCCAAGGAACTATGTAAGGCAGTTTTCTGTAGCATCCGCCGGCTAGCCCTCCCAAATGGTACCACAGGCATGAAACTTCTGACAGACTGGTCTCTGTGGCAAAGCATTAAAAAGAATTGCTTTAGATTCGTGAAGATGTGCATGCTGTACCAGAAGTATAAGTTTGGCCAGCACTTCTGCAAGCCAGTGGGAGAATTCCCACTAACTAAGGATGGTTCTCGTACATCCACCTGGGTATTGTAGGACATATGATGCCCTTGTAAGGCTACTGTTATTTACTGATTGCTGTGGAAAGGTGCAAGTGATGTGCAGAAGCAGTGCCACTGGCAAATATATCGATGGAGACAGGGCCCATGTGCTTCTGTTGGCATGGATTGTGCAGTTGAATTGTCCATTGCATGTGACCACAGACCAAGGCCATCAGTTTGAATCGACAGTATTCTGGAGCTGGTCAAGCTGTGCAGATATCAGCATCACCACATGACTGTCTACCACCTGGCAAATAATGATATGGTCGACTGCTGGCACAGGACATTAAAAGCAACAATCATGTGTCACACGGTGAGCTGGATTTTGGCATTTCCCTTAGTGTTACTGCGCCTAAGAACCACTTATAAACCGGATTTAGAGGCATCCATGGCAGATTTGGTTTATGGAGAGGCCTTGCTCCGACCAGCAGATTTCTTCATGTCGCTGACAGTCAGAGATGTAACAAATGCCAGTCGTCCTAAGGTAGGTACCTACACACAGCGCTAGGCTCAAGATACAATGGAGGCAGCCCATTCATACAGAAAGAATTTAGTTTCTGGTCCAATGAGTGGTTAAGGATGGTTGTAGTTCCATCACCACTGCAACCAGCCGCTCTGGACCTTATAAGGTGATGACAAGAGGTGAGCATACGATAAGACAGAGTGCAATGGGAAACGACAAACCATCTTCTTAGACCTGGTAAAACCTGCCCAGATACTAATCTCAGATGCGAAAACAGAGCATGGACGATAGGAAGAAACACTGCCTGCTTCGAAGGAACTGCAGGAAGAGGAAAGAACACAGGAAAGAAGCACACCATTAGCCATACATCACGCCGAGCCAGTGGTGAAATCACAGACACCTACACGTCGTACTAGGGCAGGACGATACATAACATACAAATATCCTTAAGTCCCTGGATCTCTGCTATACAGGGGGAGGGAGGGGAGGCTGTGGGGCAGCAGTCACTCCCAAAGTGAAGTGCATGTAGTACAAGTTTGTTTTTTATTATCTGGGACAGACTCAGTTGACAGTTCTGTTACTCCTTGGATTTTATTGTTAGTCCTTGATTGATTGAATCTTGCAGTACTTTCAACAGTTTGTGCTTACAACTATCAATGAAGTTTCTGGCAATCCTGACATATGAATATTATTTTGGACAGAACATACGAGCAGCCAGTTATCTATAACGTTATTAGTTATGTAAGGAAAAAACATAATGGATAAAGTAAACAGGCTGTCTATATTCCTCCATAAACATTGTTTGATGTGTTTGTATTATGAATATTTTGTCGACAAGAAATGATTCCCGTATAAGAACTGTGGACAAGGCGATTTATCAGTACGTTCCTTTTGGTTGGAGCCAGAAAGTAGTCACATGAGATCCCTCGCTTGTCTTGACTGACAAATTTACTAAAGAACGGTTAAGGGTTCGATCGCATCTAACGACACTCTGAGACGAAAAAAAGTCACACCATGAAGTAATTACCAATGGGACGAAAATCGATAGTTGTGATATACACATACAGACAAACCAACGAATACAGTTTCAGAAAACTTGGATGATTTATTCAATAGAAAGAGCTTCACAAATTGAACAAGCCAGTGAGGCGTCGGTACACATCTGGCAATTATGCATGAAGTTATTTGGTTTGTCATTCATTGATAGATTTGTTGGACGTCCTTCTCAGAGATATTGTGGAAAATTCTGTTCAATTGGCGTGTTAACTGTCAAAATCCCGAGATGGTTGGAGGGTCCTGCCCATAATGGTCCAAACGTTCTCAGTTGGGGAGAGAAATGGCTCTGAGCACTATGGGACTTAACATCTATGGTCATCAGTCGTTGGGGAGAGATTCAGCACCACTGATGACCAAGGTACATTTGGCAAACACGAAGACAAACAGTAGTACCTCTTGCCCTGTATGGGAGGGGGAGGGGGAGGGGGAGGAGGCATTATGTTGTTGAATGTAAGTCCAAGATGGCTTGCCACAAAAGGCAATAAAACTGGACGCAGAACGTTGATGACATATTGCTTTGCTGCAAGGGTGCCTCAGATTACAACTGAAGGGCTTTTGCTATTAAAAAAGTGGCGCCCCAAACCATCACCCATATTGTTGGGCCATATGAGAAGCAACAGTTAGGCTGGTATCCCACCATTGTCTGTGGCGTCTCCAGACACATTCTTGGCCTAGACTCTCATTGACTGGAGAAGAATTGTTTTCAATGACAACTCCCACTTCGAACTGAGCCCCTGTGATCACCAAAGGCGTGACCTGAGACACGCCTGATACAAGTCTGACTATCGCCCACTATACAGCTTGACAGCCACAGGTTATGATGCCATTTCTTTTTATAGCAGGATCCCTTTTGTTGTCATCTGTGACACCATTACAACACAGCGGTACGTTGACGATATTCTACAACCCGATTTGCCGTCCACCATAGAAACTCATCACGACCTTATATTACAGTAAGATAATGCCCATTTACATATGGTGACAGTTTCTACTGCTTGTCTTTGTGTTTGTCAAACCCTACCTGGAGAGCATGGTCGCCAGATCGCTTCCCAGTTGACTACGTTTGGAGCATTATGGGAAAGGCCTTCCAACCAGCTAGCATTTTGACGATCTAACGTACCAACTGGACAGAATTTGGCACAATATCCCTCAGGAGGACATCCAATAACTCTTCAATCAATCTCAAGCCAAGTAATTTCTTGTATGAGGGCCAGAGATGGACAAGTCATTATTAACTTGCGGAGTTCATGAAGCTCTTTCTTTTGAAAAAATTAACCAATTTTTCTGAAATTATAACCGTTTATTTGTCTGTACATGTACATCACATCTAACGATTTCTATGCCCTTCTGATAATCCCTTCGTGTTGCATCGTTTTTTAAAGCTTAAAGTGTATTTGTGACAAACAAGATTATAAATAAGATTGCCGCTCTTTTCACTCACAGCAATTTAAGTTGTACTCTTAGGTTTCTACCTAAGCATACTCTATGAAATCGTGACATATTCGGGAAAACCGGTCAAATGTTTGCGACAACAAGGAATATAAATGTCTCTGCGAGTTGCTTCACTCACAGCAATTTCATTTTTCTTTTTTTGATCAGAAAATCTCTCCATATTCAGAATAAACACTAAATCAATGGTACAGGCAAGACTATAAACGTAACTGCTCCTCGTTTTATTTTGAGCAATTTGGAACGAACTCATCACTGAGATAGCACACTCGTATATATAAATAACATTTAATACTGCAGAACATACTTTTGTTACAAGCATAAGGAAGTCCCAGAACTTGTTACAAACACAGAGATGAAAAAGTACTATTATGTACCTAGATTCGAACCTACTTCCTTCCACGCCACAATTATGCATCTCTAACCACCCAACCATAACAAACACAGACTAAATAATGCTTTAAAACGGTTCATAGGCATACACTTCAACAGATGATATGTTACTAAATGACAATTAATTATCACAAATCGCACCTAGAGGGATAAATCTTCACTGTGGTTTCACCTTAAAAGGTATACTGCCATAACACCCAAGTTAGAACATAGAAACAACTGAAATACACTGACAGAAAAAATAGTTGTAACACCTAGAAGACCTTGTGTGTTAAAAATGAAAGTTGTTAGGTTAGTTTCTTCATCTGAAAGGTGATGTCTAGTCAAATTTCGCGCCAGTCTCATAAAAATGGCGCTAGTAGCACCACTATGAGGATGCAGATCTGATTTGCTTTAAACACACGTTGCAACGGTCATCTGCATTAGTTTCCTTTGAGATTGGACCTGGTCACTTCATGCTAGACAAGAATGTATTTAAGGCTACAAAGACACCATTATCAATACATCACTGAGTTTGAATGGGGTGGTGTAACAGGGCTTCAAGAAGCTGGATCTTCTTTCTGCGATACTGCAGAAAGACTTGGCAGGAATGTAGCCATTGTATATGATTGCCAGCAGCAGTGGTCACGAGAATGCATGGTAGCAAGAAAACCAAGCTCCAGACAGCCATGTAGCACTACTGAGAGGGAAACCATCGTCTTCAGCTTATTGTACTGCATCTACAGCAGCAATATCAGCAGCAGTTAGCATCTCAGTGGCACAACGAACTATTACAAAGCAGTTACTTCAAGGACAGCTCCGAGCCAGACGACCTCTAGGGTGCATTCCACTGACCCAAAACCACAACCCTCTTTCTACTTCAGTGGTGCAAAGCGAGAGCTCTTTGGAGGGTAGGGTGGAGGTCTGTTGTGTTTTCTGATGATGACTGGTTCTAACTGTATCAGTGATGGCTGTGTGTTGGTTAGAAGAAGGCCAATTGAGGACCTGCAACCAACCTGCCAATTTGGTAGACACAGTGGACCTCGAGTTATGGTCTGGAGTGCGATTTTATATGACAGCAGGAGTACTTTGGTGGCTAACCCAAGCTTGACGGCAAATTTGTGTGTCAGTCTGGTGCTTCGATCTGTTGTGCTGCCATTCATGAACAGCGTTTCAGGTAGTGTTTCCCAAAATACTGCTGTTGTAACCCAACATGCTCTACAGAGTGTCGCCATGTTGCCTTGGCCTGGTTGAACACCAGATCTGTCTCCATTCGAGCACATATGGGACACTATCAGACGACACCCTAGTAACCTCCACAAACAGCACTAGCCATCCCTGTATTGACTAACTAAGTGCAGTAGGCATGGAACTCTATTCAGCACACTGACATCTGGCACCTGTACGACACAATGCATGACTACATCTACATGACTACTCTGCAATTCACATTTAAGTGCTTGGCATGTTTGCATGTTTGCATTCAACATTCTGGCCGTTACATTGGTCATTAATGTACCAGCATTTCACTTTTGCAGTGTCTTATCTCACTATGTTAATCATTAAATACTTGTATGTTAGCTAGACAAATGTATTCCTGAAATCTAAATTCTTTACATTAATTACTTGGTATTGCGGTTTACTTTTCCATCAATTTATGATGAACCTAATGAGACACTTCAAGAGCAACAATTGAGGGATGTCACATGACCTCTTTCCAGTTCCAATTTCAGATGAGTGTCACATGCACTTACAATTTTTAGTTAGTCATGTAACAAAGTAAGTAATGTTTAACAAAGTTAGTAATATTTAAGAAAGTAAGTAATATTTAACAAAACCCTATCTTGATAGTAAAGAATCTTTGCCAAACCAGCAATTCATCTTCTATATCTTTTGTCCAGAGAGTTTAGAATATACAGGCCAAGCACCAGTGCCTCACTATTACTGAAGTGCCTGGCTTTAAAAGAGCAGGAGGGCAGGAGGATACCTGGTGTAGCGTCTTCAGTTCCTGTGCAAGCAGCTGACACAAGCAAGGTAACGTCGCCACATCATCCCCCTCCCCCTCCACCCTTTTTAAAGCCAAGTGCTGCAGGAATATTAGAGTACTGGTGCTTAGCCTCTCAGTCAGCCCTCGTGACGATCGCTGGGAGAGGGATGGGGACGAGGGAGTGGGAGGGTGAGGCGCTCTTGGCAGCCACTGGTGGAATTGTGTCGACCTATGATGTCCTTGGCGAGGCTGCAGTGTCACTCGGCATTGTAGGCTCGGTAGAGGTCAGTAGAAAACAGACAGGATGATGCTCCAGAGTTTCCTCCTAGTAGAAATAATCAGGCTTTACTCGCTATATGGAGACTGTTTCGTGTCTAGTAGTTTGGTCAATCTTTAAAGTGTTCTGCTCTTTCAAAAGCACCCTTCAGGGATCACTGAAATAATAGGTGCATGGTGTATATCTTAGCCAGACATGTGGTGCTGTAAGCATTTCGTTATGGATGAAATCTACCTCTCTCCGTGCCTGACAGGTGGGGCTGCAGACAAATGTTGCATTTGGGAGCTGAAATGTCATGTGAATGTTGTCACTGTTTCTGCAGCAGTTTGCTAAAGTGGTGTTGTTACAATGAGTTAACCTGGGACCCACAGCTGCCCACCACAGACCAGTTGGGTTGACGAATATCGCCTATCCTTCTTTGCTGAGTTGTACAGGCCTAATAATTCCAGCAGCAAGCTGTCCAATCACGTTGATGAGTAACATATTAGTGCGCCATCAGCATGTGATGCAGCCTCTCCACCACTCCATTACTAGCGGGTTTGAAGCTAGTGGTGCCAGGATGGTTGCAGCTGCATAGTTGGAGGGGCTCATTAAACACTTGCGACTTTTGCCTGGAGGAACCAGATTATGCACAGAGCTATGTGTCAGAATTCTGTGGAAATGTATGCATGTTTTTTGTCCCAGGATGTGTGCCACCAAATACCCGTGGCTCAATATGGGACAGATATACATCGAATCTGCAGGCCTGTGTGTTCACTTTGCAGTAAGTCACGTAGCACTGTGTCCTCTTGTTGCTTGGGCGCTAGTATTGGGGCAAGAGGGGTATCGCCCCAAAGTTCCATTATCCAAGATGGCGGCGAGAACGTCAGCCAAGATGGCAGCCGTGATGTCAATCAAGATGGCGGATTTTGGTGGGAAGTTTGAATTTTGGTGGGAAGAAGGTCAACTGGGCTACCTCCACTAACCTAACCCCCAGAAAAATGGCGCGGACTTCAAATTCCAACATGATAATGCACCACACACCTGTTATCTCTACTAAGCAAGGAAAATGGCGGGAAAAGAGGACTTGCCTTTATTATTTAACCAATTTCAAGCAGATGCGTTCGCCACTGGGTCTGGACTCCAACTGGCTTAGTCCATATCGTCGCCACCAGAGTACGCTCTAATGTCGTCGGATCATGACGCAAGTACCGTTATTCAAGATTGCTGCACCCAGTTTGTTCACCACGACATTCCTTAGCCGAATCACTTTCAAAATGGGGTAATTTTATCACGAGTTTACATCATGGGCTGATAATACGCTTTCCTACAATCACTGTCACGGTATTTGTGCGAAAAAAAAACCACCTCATTCACAGGCAATGACGTACCTCGATTCATAGGGTATAGGTTTTAACATGGATACTTGTGTGCACCTGTAGAATCAAGACCACTTGTGACTGTAAAATATGATAGTTGCTGTGATCTGTTTTTTTCTTAACATATCACCAATTACATCTCTCTGTCTAGGGTAGGGTGGAAGGACACTCAAGAAAAACGTAATTGACATGCACAAAGATTGCTGATTTTCCGTCAGTATCATTTCGTATTGCAGGCAATTGTGTATTGAGGAAGTATTATATATAGTAGTAAGAGGGAATGCGTGATATGCTCGCATTGGAGCATAAGGTTTATAAAGTATGTGTTTGTGGAAAGGAAATGACCATGTCCACTCATAAGGAGGGTCTGGATTTGACATGGAGTATTATGATAGCAAAAGGAAGAGTATGTCTAGTCGTAAGGAAGGTACAGATTTTTCTATTTCCAGAGCCACTGCCAACAGCAGGGGGTATTTCCGATACTTCGCTGATTGTCGAATGCCGTTCAATTGAGATCGCGATCGTAACATTTAATGGTAAGTATAATGATAAAAGATATATGTGACCAGTTTTCTGGAATAATTCCGTGTATGTATGAGCTATGATGGGAATGATTCACGTTTCCTGTTAAAGGCAGCAGCTGTCCGAATGCTGAGGCCTGTTGGAGTGTAGGAATGTATATGAGTTAAATTTGACGTCTTTAGACGATCAAATAGAGAACTAATACTTAGTATGTGTTGGGTGGCTTTCGTGATCAAGTGGAAATTTGAGAAGATTGTGTATGGAACTGCGTTTGCGATTGACTGTTCTTCCCTCCCATGTAAATTGTTCGGTTCACTGCTTCTCTTTCTGCCTTTATTTAGTTGAAAGAAGTTCGATTGTGGTGTGTACATCTGGCATGTGGAAGACACTTTTGCCTGTTCTCTAGACATGGGAAAGATCTTAGCTGGTTTGTAAATTATAGAGATGATTTGGAGCATGTTAAATTAGTGAGATCGGTATTTGCAGGTGGAGATGTCATTTTTTCATCTGTTTATTTCTAGTTACTCAAAGGTCTAGAGCACGCTCCACCTAGGTAAAGTTTCAGGTTTGTAGAGAAATAATTTCGAGTCTATATCTACAGATGTGTGCTTGATATCGAGAACTACCGCGATAACCATATAATATTATGGTTGATGATGTGAAAATACTTGTGTTCGTGTAATCCCAGAGTCTGGAGATGGGTGTAGAAAGGCAAGCACGCAGACAGGTCCGGACTTGAAACAATAGCTCGTTTGTATCGATGGGGAAAGGAGTCTGTCTTTGCACATCAGTTCTGAGAGTGACTTCGACTAAGTGAGGGCTTTCTGATGTAAAATGGGTGATTTTGTATTGCATAGGATATTAATTGTATGTTTACTACATCGATACCATACATGTTGATATATTGCTGAGTCGAAGATCGGTTTCACACACAAATATTCAAGCTCCTGGCCCCAGTGGGAGGAGAGTGTAAATGAGTAGGTGTGTTTACGTATTTGACGATATGTATGGCACTTGGCGATTTTTAGCTGCTGGTGCAATGTGGCGATCAGTGCAAAATAGTTTATTGTGGCTGAATGTCATATCAGTAGAAAGAAATAAAAGGTGGACGATGCTTCCCTAGGACTGAGGAGCACAGTGACATAAAGTGGGTTTGAGTGCAGGCATATGATTATTTTTTCGGCTGCTGTACAGATATAAAAGATAAGTGCACTCTTTGTGTAAGATGTGTATCTATTGCATTGTAATGATAATGTGGATTATGTTGTGTAAAAGTGTATATATTTCATTGTAAAGTTAGTGTTGTTTATGTTGTGGCATGACTAGAGAGTGATGACTGTGTGTCCTATCGTGAGGGATGCATAGTTTCAGCACATGGATAACGGAGAGAGAATTCTTATGTTGAGAATTATGTGCGCTATAGGTAGTAAAACTGATTCCAGAAGCACAGCCGTCAAGAGGAAACATTAACTGTACAATGATGGGTGTCCAACTGTATCAGCAATGGTAATATTTAATTGTACTTACATAGGTAAATATATTCCTGGCTTCCAGTATCGTTGTGAGTATGGTATGTATTTGATAATCTGTATACAAGTTTAAGGGTTTAATAGGCAATGCACTTTAGAGATCTGTGCAACATAATTTTACCACTGAAAGTCCCAGAAAGAAGAGGTGGATGGTGCTTGGACGCCTGCGGCATCAGTAATTCGGCGCGTCAATTCCATAAGATCAAATGATAATGTTTATTCATTCACATGCTTTGTTCTGGGATATAGGAGCCCCTACATAGCTGTGAGAACATTTGCATATGTTGGGAGAAGGATGGGTATCATGTGATGGAGTGGGTATCACATTAGGACTGCATTGGACGTTACTGTGCGTTATTTTCGTAAAGAGGTTCTATTAGGGCAAGAATTTTCATGCATACAAGATGAGAGAAGACGAAAACTACTACAAAAGCGCAAGTTAAGTATTTCTGGGGGACTATGGAATTTTTTAGATAGCAATGTGGCTTGAGTAGAAGATTGAGAATGTTGCTAGATGCACCTGTGATGGTAAGTAGCCACACACAGCGAAGCGTCAGTCAAATGTCACATATGGTCCATTAGAATCGCTAAGGAGAAAGCAGTTGTGGAATGGATTTCTGCGTCATCTTCGCCGGACTGCAGTTAGAGTGAGAGTAGTGGGGAACGCCCCACACGTGCCGCCCTGCTTGGAGTGGGCGCTCTGTCCAATCGCGTCAAGAGCGACAACTTTCACCTGTATTCGGTGGCAGCTCGCGGCTGCGCTCCTGCCCGATCACGTCAGCATGTGTGTCTAAGTGAACACGTATTTGGACAGGAATTTCTGAGAAGTGAAGTATGAATGAGATGTCCCCGATTCATGCTTACGGGACCTCGGTGGGGGCCTGTGCGTGGTTTGACAGCTGACAGCCGCGCCACGTCGTTGGGTTTGCCTGTGTCTCGACTGGACAGGAGTTTGCAGAGGGTGCTTTTGTACATTGCTTGAATTATTTTGTGAGTAGGTCTGTAGGCTGTGCTATGCGTTATCTGGACAGTTTACGAGTCCTAGGCATGTCTACACATCCCTGTGCTGCATTATTTAGGAGGAGTCTGCAAGTGTGCAATGAAATTATTTCGGTAAATTAAGAGTTGTTTGCGTGTCTGGAGAGCGTTATTTAGAGGTAGTTTACAGGTCTGTGAGCTGTGTGAGATGGCCAAAAGTAGGTCTTTTGTATGAGTGTGATAAATAAAATGTTCCAAAATAAATAGAGTGCACTCCCTCCTTGCTCTCCCCAGCAGCCCAGCCCAGCCTGAGTCATTTACGCACCATTTTTCCCCTACAGACCATCATCTGGGGTTCTATGACGTAGAATCACGTGACTAATACAGTATCCAATAGGAGTGCAGCATTCTAGGGGTGCGGGGTGGTACGTCATGGATGAATGAACATTGCGCTCCTAGTGGGAAAATGTGAAAATTATCATTTAATAATTGAATATGCAAACTACATTGATTTATGGAATATGATTAAAACTGAAATGGAATTAAGTACGTAGGTAATTGATAGGTCAGATGCACAATGTGAGTGCCACAAGTGTTCTCTTACATTCGTTACGATATTTGCAGAAGACTTTCTGTGGCACGGGTCTAACGTGCAGGGTGGAGGCTGTGAGGCCAACAGTCGCACGCTCACAGACCACTGACGTGGTGCTTGTCTGGTTATAACGTGCGAGAGAGAGAGAGAGAGAGAGAGAGAAAGAGAGAGACAGAGAGAGAGCAGACGATCTTCTGTCATCACCTGACGTCACGGTAGCGCCCTCTGGTGGCCACGATATGAACTAAGTCAGTTGGGCTCTGGAGCTCGTGGTGAACACACTGGATGTCGCCATCTTGAATAACGGTACTTGTGTCATGATCTGACATCATAAGAGTGCACTCTGGTGGCGACGATATGAACTAAGCCAGTTGGAGTCCAGACCCAGTGGCGAACACATCTGCTTGATGTGACTTCTGAAATTTTCCCGGCGTATTTTTCTTCTAATAATTTCCGGGTATGCAGCCGGATCCCGTCGACACGATATTTCGGCCCAGAGACGTCCGGCCATCATCAGGTGAGTACACAACTACTGAAGAGCCCAGGTGCAGTCGCCGTATTTATACCGATTCTCGCGCCAAAATTCAAACTTCCCGCCAAAATCAGCCATCTTGATTGATTTCATGGCTCCTATCTTGATTGACATCATGGCCTTCATATTGGGTGACGTCATCGCCGCCATCTTGGATCATGGTACTTTGGGGCCATACCCCTCTTGCTCCAATACTGCTGTCTCAGCCCAAGGCACCACCTGTAGGCCTAGGCACAGTTTCCCAGCAGGCAATCTGCTGCAATGTTGTTTCTACCCGAAATGTGATGCACATCAGTCGTAAATTGGACTATGTATTCCACTTATCCACACTTCTGTGGTGAGCCATGATCTGTTGCACATTGTAAGAAACTGGCTAGTGCTTTATGGTCAGCAAAAACTGTAAAATGTCTTCTTTTCACAGGTGATGGAGAAATTTAAAGGCGAACGGTTGTCATCGACCATCCACTCTCTGTCGCCGATCAGCGCCAACTGCGTTTTGGCTCACCTCCACCATGAGAGCCAGTGGAGCACTAATGCACAGGTGAGTGAGCCATGCTGCTTGTGCCAAGCCTTGCTTGACTTTATGAAATGCCGCTTCACTCCACGCTATCTTCCAACTACCAGTTGCGTGCTTGCCTGAGAGCAGGGCAGTAGGTTGTTCCTGCTGACATACCAGCCTTGGCAGATGTCGCAAGTAGTGATTTATCATTTCTAAACATCTGGGCAATCCTCTGTAGACTAACGGCAATGTCATACCTTGCACTGTTGTTACATGTCCAGAAAGTGATGACAGACTGACTGATGAGCTACCTATCCTAAAAATTGCACCTTTTACTTGTCAAAAACAACCTTTGCGTTGTTAATGACGACACCAATTGTTGTAGGTATTGAAAAATCTCTTGCAAGTGGGCCAAATGCTCTTCATCTGTAGGTCAAAATATGAATATATTATCCATGTAACAGAATAGGAATTTGCAATCCATAAGACATGAATCTGTACTGGAACGCCCAAAATCCATTATTATAGCAGTTTTCTGTGCCGTACATCCTACGGCACTACTGGAATTTAGTAATATGCCTTTGTACAATCGACCACACTAAGCATCAGAGCATGAGAGACGGCACTGTTAAAGTCAGTCATGTTACACACAGGGTAACGATCGGAAGTTGTGCACGCACTGACTGCCCTGTAAACCCTGCATAATCACCAGGTGCTGTCTTTTTGTCCACCGTTTGTAGTGGGGATAACCAAGAACCATCCGAGCTTTTCGCAAAACGCACTTCCAACAGCTCCTGGAACGCCACTTGCGCTGCCAGTAGCTTGTCTGGTGGAAGCCTCCTCAGATGAGCTGCAATGGGTTGACCACGTGATGTGTGAAGGTGGTGCACTGTCAAGTAGTGACATTTCACTGGGCAGATGAGTGCTGGAAATTTTGGTAGTACAGGGCTGAAAGCCTCCTCAGATGAGCTGCAATGGGTTGACCAGGTGATGTGTGAAGGTGGTGCACTGTCAAGTAGTGACATTTCACTGGGCAGATGAGTGCTGGAAATTTTGGTAGTACAGGGCTGAAAACATAGCCATCATTTACTGTAGTGACAGCCAAAAAAACTTTTGGAGCCACAGACAGTATCATGTGTGACACGCTCAGGTGGTTTCCACACTGTTGTACCAGGCACAATCGACTCCTCATTACCTGTTAAATGAGATGGCTGACCTATCATCACTCCAACTCAGTGTAATTAAATGGCAGTTCACTAATTACATGAGACAAAAAATCTGCACGGAGTATAAGGTTGGCGACGTTGATGTTAATAAATGTCCAAGAAGACTCTCACTGAAGACCCAAATCTAATGTCATTCTCTGTTCACCAAAAGTTTCAATGCACAAGTCATTCTGTGTGGTGAGTATACACTGCATCAGTTAGACAGGTATAACATACAGCTTTCTGGGGTAAACTCCCTTCTCAGACCCACAATCTAGAAGAATATTTTTACCAGAGACGCAATTGTGCATAATAACATCTGTGAGCGGTGCAACGCCGACAGTATTGCATTTTCAAGCTATCTTTCATCCTTTAGTTGCATACAAATACACTGCTGCGGACGAATGTCAAAGTCCTCTAATATCTGTCTATGGTGTTTCGATAACAGCAGAGAGAAACTGCATCTCCAAAGTGCTGTTATAGTAGCACTATTGAACAGTAGTCCTATCAAATATCCGCCAATCATCTTTCTGACACCCTGTCTGCTGGTAAGGGGTGCACTCATAGCAGCGTCAGAATTTGGGCTGCTGTGCTGATAGCTTTAAGTTCAGGCGCGCGATTTGATACTCTTAACCGTTCCACCCTTTGCTCCTGCATTAGCAAATTTGGACACATCGTACATGTATCAGTGCAAGTCGTGGCACTTGCTGCTTCAACGCGCTTTCCATGGCCATTTTCAGCTGAGCTCTCAATTTTATATAATATTCATATATAATGTATTTTCTAACGAAATCCATGCAATGTACATTGTCTATGGATGAATAAACTACTACTACAGCATCTACATTTATTTATTAAGCAGTAACATTTTAAAGGAGAATCTCGTTGGCTGTCCATAAGCGACTGATGATTGTTATGTTGACTTCCCATTATTCATCACAGTAGCCATTATTTATATCAGACTGTAGAAAAGTTGCTGCCACCATCAATGCTCTTCGTCCAGATTTTATATGTGATAGTTTTGAGTTGCTTTGTTTAGTAGCATGTTTTTTTATTTACATAGAGTACGTTTTCCGATATTTCCTTCGATATCTTTACAATAAATGTGTATTTCTCAATTTGGTAAGTACATTGTTTCCGACAGATAGCAATCCTTGTCAGTTATGATTCCACTTGGTGTCTAACAGGTTATGTATAGCATTTGTAACTGCTTATACCTGTACGACCACAATACATACACGGTGAATCACCTAAAAGTTGCATCACAAACATTCCAGAAATGGAAACTGCTTTTGATTTGAAGTTTTCATAGAATGGGTTGGTAGTCAGGGGCTAATATTTTTAGCCAATAAACAGATTCTGACAATAATTATGAAGTGTATTTTTTGTGCAAACATACACTTTTTAATTGGAACAATGCCTACTGATACTGACAGACTAAAAGTAGGGTAAATTAGAGAGTTAGTGGTATTTGTTGCAGGATTCTAATGTGAGTCGTGTACGAGATATAGTATTTTGAAAGTTTCCACACCTACACTTGTTTGGTGTCACTTAGGCGCGTAGTTCCTAGATATGATGTTGCTATGATTGCTTACAGCATGCTTTTGTGTACCTTGAGTGCACTGGGACTTGCTAATCGGTTAGTGTGTGACAGTCCGAGCAGTAAGTCGTGAGTGGCCTAGGGGATTTACCAATGCAGAAAAAGCCAACATGCTCGTGGTGTATGGATAGTGTAGGAAGAATGCAGTTCGTTCTTGTACAGTGTGTGTAGCAGGAGATCCCAATAGATGTCGACCATCTCGGCAATTAATTATCAACCTCTTCAACTAGCTTCGTGAAAGTGGTAGTGTAACACCTACAGAAAGTACAAGAAGGAAACAAGTGACGACAAAAGAGTGAGAAATTAATGTTCTTGCAGCTGTTTCAGTTGATCCACACATTAGCCTCCACGCAATAGCACGCGGAAATGGCGTGAGTCAGGTAATCGTCTTATGCATTCTCTATCGACATAGGTTCTATCCCTATCATATCTCACTTTATCAAGAGGTGCATGGAAACGATTATGAAAATCTCGTTGATATCTGTACATGGGCATTAAGATAGGATACTCGTATTATGTATTATGTTTAGTGATGAAGCCACATTTACCAATCATGCCCAGATAAACCACTGGAACATTTACTATTGGTCTGTTGGCATTAAGATAGGATACTCGTATTATGTATTATGTTTAGTGATGAAGCCACATTTACCAGTCATGCCCAGATAAACCACTGGAACATTTACTATTGGTATGTTGACAATCCCCATTGGTTTCTACAGGTGGAATGTCAGTATCCTTGGAATGTAAATGTGTGGTATGGGATAGTCAACCATTAGCTCGGAGGCCCAGTTTTCATGGACAGAACACTGACTGTGCGCAAGTATCAGAGCCTCCTAACAGACCACTTTCCACAGATGCAGGCTAGGAGCAAGCCATGGCATCAATATGACGGTTATCCAGCCCATAGTGCACGAAGAACTGCAGCAAATTTTCACAAATTGTTTCCAGATCGTTGGAATGGAAGCAGAAGACCTGCACCTCAGCTGGCACGTTCCTCGAATTTGACGCCTGTAGACTTTTTTGGTGAGAAAGCTGAAAGACGCTATCTGCAAGGACGTACTAACTACACTCAATGATATATGACATAGACATCTCCACTGAAATGCGAGCACGTGTGCAGCAGTCGTTCCACACCAGACTGGAAGCGTAAATTGCCACTTTCAGTGGTCATTTTGAATACAGTTTGTGATAGTCAGTTGTCTCATTACTGGTCAGAAGTACATAACTAGTGTATTAACTTATGTTGTTCTTTATTTTGTACTACCACTTTTCAAAATATGGTATCCCGTAAGAGACTCGCACTAGAATTCTGCAACACATACCACTGATATACTAATGTACCCTAATTTTAGTTTGTTAATGTCAACGGACATTGCCCCATTAAAAAAGTGTATGTTTGCACAAAAATACACTTTTTAAATATTATTACAATTTGGTGATTAGCTAACATTACGAAGCCTGATTACCAATCCATTCTGTTAAAACTGCACATCGACAGCATTTACCATTTCCTCAATATTTGCTGTGCAGTTTTTAGGTGTTTCACCCTGTATACAAGATGGTCAGAAACATTTTGAGAAGCTTGCAAAGGTGTTGCAGGATGGGCTGTAAGAAATAAAAACGATATGTTGAGCCGTTTTCGAGTTAGTTGGCACTGGCGTTAGACATCACGCTGTTGCACTCAAATTCAAGTGGCCTGTCAGACACAATTTGCTTCAGTTGTTTTCAAAGCACAGATGATAACGCATGAAACTGCTCAGCTTTTGGCTCAGGTTCTATTTTTACTACCGTCCCAGGTCCCATTTGAGGCTCTCTTGTTCGGTTTTAGAAAACCAAACGAACAGTTTTACCGACACCTTCTGGGCCGCCATTTGAATTAGCACGCGTAAAGGCCTGATTTATTTATTTGTTTATTTATTTATTTAACCTGGAAAGATTAGGGCCATCAGGCCCTCTCTTACATCTAACCAGGCATTCTACTTATTTTACATTCATATGTTTTAGTAGGCATGTTAAACTACATCTAATACAAAAAGTGAGATAAACAATTAGAAAGGTACATCTGGAAAAATACATTATTGAAGAGAAATATTTTAGATAGGAGTGCTGGCAGCAGGGAGTATGAGGGAGTCTCATGATGAAGGGAGGAGAAGAATAGAAAGACATAATGAAACATAATTAAGGAAATATAAAGGAAAAGAACACTGCATGGCTAATAGAGATAGATGAAGAGGAAGGCATCTCAGGAGCAAGATAGGAGACGCTAGCTTTGCTATTTGACAGATGAGAGGATTGGCCTTGCACATTAATTTTGTGGAGAATTTTATGAGGATGATAGTAGGAAATGCTTCACCTTCTTCTTAAAAGCAACAGGAGATTGAATTTTCCTCGAGGTAAGGGGCAGTTTGTTCCAGAGGAGGACAGCGGCAACCAATAAGGAGTTTGCAAAAGTTTTTGTTTTGTGAGTGGGCACAGTTAGGATACCAGATAAGAGTGACCTCGTGTTTCGATTATGATGGCATGACAGGTTTTTAATCTCTGAAGCTAGGTACTGGGGTGCTTGCGCGCCGAGGAGTTGGTGAAGTAGACATAGAGTGTGGTAGTCATGCAGTTTGTCTGGCCGCAGCCACCCTAGCTCGGAGTATGAAGAACTAACATGATCATATTGGCGAATGTTGCAGGTGTAATGCACACAGGCATTCATGGTTAGCTCTAGCCGTCTTTTGATTTCACTACTCATGCCTTGTTGAATCACATCACAATAGTGCAGGTTCGGTAGAACGAGTGCTTGCACGAGCTGGCGTTTCAAGTCCTGTGGAAATATGTTCCGAAACTTTTTGAGAGCATAGAGACAAGCAGACGTCTTTCGGCACACTGCGACTGTATTCTCCACCCAGTTGAGATGCTCATCCAAAGTTACACCCAAGTTCTTCAGTGTTTTCTGATATGGTATTGGAGTACCGTCGAGCAGAATAGGAGGTAGCCGTTTGCGGAAATCTGAACTTATAATTTTCTGGTGGGCTATTAAGATTACTTGCATCTTTTTTGCATTTAATTTAAGCCCCAGGTTTTTCGCCCATGTCACTATTGAAGACAGATCATCATTCATCAGAGTGATTGCAGTGTTTACATCTTCAGGTCTGACGCTTAGGTAGAGGTGGAGGTCGTCGGCATAGAAATAATGTTTACAGGAGGACAAAACCGACGAAATATCGTTGACATATAAAGAAAACAAAAGTGGTCCTAAGACTGATCCTTGTGGCACTCCCAAAGAAACATGTTTCCAGGAAGATTTTTCATTTGCGAAGACAACACATTGCTGTCTGTCTTTTAAGTAGCTTTCAAACCATCTCATTGCACTATCAGAGAAATTAAGCTGTTGCATTTTTCTGAGTAATATGTCAAAATTTACAGTGTCAAAAGCTTTGCTGAAGTCCAATAACGTCAATATTGTTGCCTTTCGATTGTCGATGGCCTATTTCAGGTCATCAGTAACTTTAATTAGAGCAGTATTTGTGCTGTGATGTTTACGGAAACCGGATTGAAATTTGTCATATAGGCTGAATTCATGCAAGTGTTCAGTGATTTGGTCATGAACAATATATTCAAGTGCTTTGGAAACAGCAGGCAGTATGCTAATTGGTCGGTAATCACTAGGCAGTTGCGGGTTTTCGATCTTAGGGATGGGTCGAATTATGCTTCTTTTCCATGCAGTGGGGTATATTCGTTCACGAGGAAAAATTAAATATGTCAGTTAAGACAGGTACTAAGATATCGGCAATATTCTTAATCATGGTTATACCGATACTGTCGTGGCCTATTGCATCAGAAGAGATTCTCATTATTGCTTTTCTTGCCGTATTTGTTGTTACATGTTTTAGATGGAAGGTATCGTTGTTAGTTATCCTGTTTGAGGATTCTTGTGGACGGTAATTATCAGCCGTGCTGGTATTCAGAGGTGCAGAGAAGAATTAATTTAATTCATTAGCTGACACATGAAAAGTAGTTTCCGATTTTGCCTTTCCGACCCCCAAGCTACGGAGATTCTTCCATAGAGTCGTGGGCGTCAGATCGCTGCATACAAGGGAGCGAGCGTGCCTGATTTTGGCACTGCGAATGCATTGTTTCACTCTGTTCCGTAGCTTTCTATATTCTTCGAAACGCTCGGGTTTCGGATCTGCCTTGAGACGCCTGTGGGCAGCATCCCTATTAGTCATCATTTGACGTAATTCAGCTGTCAGCCATGGAGCAGGAGATTTTCTTACACGGACTGTGCGCACAGGTGCATGTTTGTCATAGAGGGTAGTCAGTTTATCACCGAGTTCATTAATTCTGCCGTCGATTGTAGGTTCTCTGATTATTTGATGACATGAGATTTCTGAGCAATCGGCTGTTAGAGCGTCAAGGTCAATACGTTTCATGTTCCTACAAGTTATGTAACGCGTTTTGATCCTTGGGGGCTGCACAGAGTAGGCCAGGAATATTACATCATGTGCCGAGAGGCCAGGGGCCTATGATTGACCAACATCTCTTACTTTGTCAGTCTGTTTCGTTGCGATCACGTCTATAAGAGTATGACTGTGCGCCGTATGGTGTGTAGGTTGTAATGGAAGAATGTTCATGCTATTGCAACTAAACAATCTTCTTAGGTTTATTGCGGAGGGAGTGTTTCTTAGCAGGTCTATGTTCAAGTCACCCATTACGATGACATGTTCGTATTGACACTGAAGTGCATGTAATTCCGACTGGAAGGAACTCATTGAGCTTATTTTTGGCGGCTAGTACACGACGCCAGTCGAGAATTTCCGACTTTGTATATTTATTTCAATGAACATGAATTCAGCCTCATTTTCTTCAGCAGGATTTGACGTACATAAGACTTTCGCTTTGAGATCTGTTCGTATATACGCGCCGACCCCGCCACCTCGCTTTTTTTATCTGTCTGCCCTAAGAAATGTATACCCTGGGAGATGAATAGATGCAGAGGATATGTGTGGTTTCAACCACGTTTCGGATAAGAGGATTACGTGGTAGTTTAGTTGGTTGAAGAGGAGGCTAAGTTCTTCGTAATGCTCAGGTAAAGACTGAATGTTGCAGTGAGCTGCTAAAAGCTCTGACGCGTTCCACTGTGCAGCCTGGAGTAGGGTGGCAGACTGGTTTGTCCCTTTGTTAGGCACTACCTGCCGCGAGGGGCACTGGCCGGTGTTTCCGCCAAGTGACATAATACAGGGGTGTCCGAGGTTTTGCGCTCCCTGTTTGTGACTCCGCGAGTGCCGAAAGAAAGGCGACTGCAAGAGATTTCCTGAGGTTGCGGGAGTATAGAAAATGGATTAGTGGTATTCGGTGCAAGGAGAATATGACCAAAATGGTGACGGCTGTGTGTCACTGAGTATCCTATGTCGTAAGAGGAGAAATGCAATTAGCGTATTTGAAACAGCTTAGGGTGGAAATAAGGGAAAAGGGAGTGATTTAAGAGGCCGATGCTGCCAGCAGAGAGAAGTAAGCTTAATATTTAATAGATTATCGTAGGAAGCTAGAATTAAATTGAAATTTACTAGAGTGATACTGGTAGTGATTATCGTAGGAAGCTACAATTAGATTTAAATTTGCTAAAGTGATACTGATAGTGATTTTTGTTATGAACAATTTAAACTGAAGAGATGGTTGACTAATGAACTAAAGGAGAGACTAATAATTGCAATAGAACTATTACAGAATGGAAGAGAATAAACGGAGAAAATGAAAAAACTATTAGCAGTAACTAAAATTAAGCAATGGCTACAGCTACAGACACAAAAAAATAGTAAAAAGTTAATACAGTTACAAAAACAATTAGTTGAAGGTACAAATAATTAAAAAGTTAATACAATTACAAGACTATATCTGAGTATAGGACTGTTACAATTTTCAAATGGTGTTAAGTTTGACTTTTGGCTCGAGTAGGTTCACTTAATACTATTTAGTTCTGTCATGTTTGTGACTGTCTTCTTTCCAGCTGCAGTCTTAATGATTACTCTGCCATCCTGAGTCCACACATTCTGAAGACCGAAATGGGATATGGCACTGTTTAAAATCTTTAGCCGTTCGTGTGTCAGATCTTTCCTTATTGTAAGCCCTGTCCTTGCTAACTTCTTCTTCTGGGTAAATATCTCAGCCCTTTTTCGGTACGACACAAATTTAATTATTATTGAACTAGGTTTGGTAGCACCTGGTAGTTTTCGTCCCACCCGGTGGCTCCTGTCAATGTCTGCCTTGGTCACTTCAACGCCTAATTTTTCACGCGCAACCTGTATAAGCAGGTTGTCCATGTCTTCTTCTTTATTTTCTGCTACTCCAAACAGTCGTAGACTATTTCGCCTTTGGTACTGTTCTAGCTTGTCTGTTGCGGCAGATGGTTTCACTTCCAACTTGGCTAGCTTCAATGCATATTATCTCGGAACGCATCGATTTTTTTTCTTAACAATTATTTCTCAGCACAACCTGTCCTGCAACTACCTTACAGGCTTTCCAGACCGTTTTTGACTGACCTCTATACAGGGTGTTACAAAAAGGTACGGCCAAAATTTCAGGAAACATACCTCACACACAAAGAAAGAAAATATGTTATGTGGACATGTGTCCAGAAACGCTTACTTTCCATGTTAGAGCTCATTTTATTACTTCTCTTCAAATCACATTAATCGTGGAATGGAAACACACAGCAACAGAACGTACCTGCGTGACTTCAAACACTTTGTAACAGGAAATGTTCAAAATGCCCTCCGTTAGCGAGGATACATGCATCCACCCTCTGTCACATGGAATCCCTGATGCAGCATGAAGAGTCTCTACATTTGGTACCGGAGTTGCCTAGACAAGAGCTTTCAAATGTCCCCATAAATGAAAGTCAAGAGGGTTGAGGTCAGGAGAGCATGGAGGCCATGGAATTGGTCCGCCTCTACCAATCCATTGGTCACCGAATCTGTTGCTGAGAAGCGTACGAACACTTTGACTGAAATGTGCAGGAGCTCCATCGTGCATGAACCACATGTTGTATCGTACTTGTAAAGGCACATGCACAGGTAGAGTATCCCGTATGAAATCATGATAACGTGCTGCATTGAGCTTAGGTGGAAGAACATACTGTCGAAACTAAAATGAGCTCTAACATGGAAATTAAGCATTTCCGGACACATATCCACATAACATCTTTTCTTTGTTTGTGTGTGAGGAATGTTTCCCGAAAGTTTGGCTGTACCATTTTGTAACATCCTGTATAGGTGCAGTGTATTTTCCACCAATAGTTGCTGTTATTAAGAGAAATTATTATTTTCAGTTCATACTGTATGTTATGACGTCTATTGTAGCAGCCTAGAGTATCTTTTTACAATAATCGACTGCTTCTTTATTAAAATAATTACTTTTATATCATTCGTTACAATATTTGTAATTTTAAGTATTTGTTTCGTGATCTAAAACTTTTTTCTCTTTATTACGTCTGACAAGAATCAGCAGTTATTATGTCACACACGTCATACATACATTTGTCACATGTTTCCTGCGTCACTGATCAAAGCAGACGACATGTGTCAAGTGTTCCTCGTGATTCGTACTTTGTGAATATTGCAAAAATGCTTCTCTAAACCATATCTGTCAAAGAGAATGCCCCAACTAATAAAAAAAAAAGCCGACTCAAGGATGCTATTATCAGTTGTTAAACATATACACCAACAATTTGTGAAGCGATAGTGTCCTAAAAACGTTGGAAACCCACTAGTAGTTTCGATGTTTTTGAGTCTATCTTGCAAAGGTGTTAATCACAGAACTGTATAGCAATTGTTACTGTAATTCCCATTCTACCACTCGGCAGCGTTGCTTCCGTTCCATTCGTGCATGGAATGCCTCTTTCACACTGTAATTAGTCTACTCTCGTATTCTGGGGCTCTACAGGAGCGATCCATTGGTAACTGCAGTACACTATAGGATCAAAAGTATCTGGACACCTCTGTCTAATGCTAAATTGGGCACTACATGTGAAGAGTGGTGGATCCGCCATTATAAAGAGTGGCGGATAGTACAGTGTAATCAGTAGGCAGTCAGCATAGGCATCAGTTCGAACAAACCCCCAGCAGCCATACGGCTGTGCGGATTCACTACAATGACCCCTCCCTAACACCCATTGCGTACTGCACAGGGAAAGTTTGGTAAAATTGTGGTCATAGCTCAGGCTTTTACTGTGACGGCCCAGATTAGAACGCGACCTTTTCACGTTTTGAATTGGAATTTGCTGATATTCTAAAAAGGAGTGTTTCCTCGATCAATGTGATATTCACTTTGTGACGCACCTGATAGACTGACTACTTGTAACTACGCTGTGCACTGGGTGAACAGCGGCGGACAGGTCGGAGGATACGTGGCCGCCTGTTGCAGTGGCGACGTTGTTTTACTATTCTAGAGCTCCCTCAGACTGCTACCGCAGTCGCGACACTACGTCTCGTTCTTTGATACGATAGCACCTCCCCAAGCGGCTGCAAGCAACGCTTTTGAGTATGGTACCGGATGACGGCGAATACTAAGGTTGGTACTGATTTGTATTATACACTGGTGTCCAATGAATAAAGCAACAAACCGCTGTTTCTCCGTCCTGTGTCTAATTCACTATGTAGTCATATAAAATATCAATAGATGTCCATAGGATCGTGTTCTGCACGGAAGACGGCATTCCGGTCAACGGAAAATTACACCACAATGACGTCGACGCTCCTATCTAACGGGGCAGTGTTTGCCAGGTAGTTCCACAATCACAATCGCCGCGTGCACTGTCACAGACGGTGCAGTATGGCGCAGAGAAGACGCCTACCAGTCACTGTGCAGTGGAAGTCCGAAGGAAGAATGGAAGCAGAACAATCGCAAACTGACAATGACTTGATGTAAATCGTTCTGTTGTTTCTCGGATATTGCGACACTTTATAGAGACCAGAACTTTATCCCGAAGACCAGGGCAGTGCCGACCAAGTGGAACATCAGAAAGACGGGACCGTTATTCCGCTGTAAGGGTACAACGTACTGCTTTCGTACTGCACTGCAACTGGCATCTGACCTCGCGGCACACACTGGACATGTACCGAGGCACACGGTGTACAGAATGCTTTAGTAGAGTGGCCTTTGTTGGTGGAGACCTGCTGTATGTTTACCTCTGAAGTGTCTTCACAGAAGGAAACGTGTAGAGCGGAGTCGTTAACGAGCCACCTGAAAGGTCGAACAGAACTCCAATATTCTTTTCACAGATGAGTGCTGAATTGGTCTGGAGACAGATTATTGACCGATTTGCATCTTGAGGGCACGTGGAACACGATTTCGGGTCCCAAACATTATGGAAAGAGATCGATATAGCGGAGGATCCCTAATGGTATGGGCAGGGATTATGTTAACACTGTAACACCTCTTTATGAAATTGGACTGGTGAATCAGCAAGGTTTAATTGCTGTCAGCTGTCATGACAAGATCTTGGGACCACATGTACGATTGTTGCAAGGTGCTGTGGGGACTTCGTATTCAAGGACGGTAATGCTCGACCTCATAGAACAAGGGTGGCTGTGTTTCCTTGGAAACAGATTATTCCACGCCTGGCGTGGCCTGCTCACTCTCCCAATTTGATTTCTATAGATAATGTGTAGGATCCGCTAGGGAGAAGGGTTACCTCAAGTCAACATCCACCAACCATTCTCCAACACTCGCGAGCAACTTTGCAAGATGTATGGGCCTTATTACCTCATCATGAGATTGATGACATCATTGACACAATTACCTGTCATTGTCATGTCTCTACTGCTGCGAGAAGTGGCCACACCCCATACTGAACAAATTAACTAGTTGTCAGAATGTGTGCACAAAGTTGAAAAAACGAAGACCATTTTTGTCTATAGTTATACTTGTTGCTGTTGTTTATGTTCTGTATTCTACACATTGTTCCTACATTACTATCACTTGTATACAGTGTTTTGTGGCAAAATAAATCAGTCTTGCGAAATTTCTGTTTCTTGCTTTAACTTTGGACATCAGTGCAGTTTTAACAATAGGGAGTGTAGGTAGTGCCATAAAGGTCGACAATAACTAAAAAATTATACTACATTTCTGATTAATTAGTTTCTTAAGCACCCTCGGAGATATGAAATGGTTCATTACAGAACAGTTTACTTAAGATTCTCTTGTAATGTACAAACATTTACAGAATAATGTCGTTTTCCTTTAATAACAAAAAATTATTATTAAACGCCAGAAGACCTGATCTTTTACAGAAAGACTTCGTATAGCTATCCAATAAAGCGGAATTTGATCACTATGCTTTCGGCCAAATCAGTGAATGTGGAATGTAGGCAATCTAGGAATTTAATACCTACATTATTTAATGTATCAAATAAACCACCACAACTGTAGCTTAAGGGAAAACCACACAGACGTGATAATAAATCGTCAAAAGCAATAAAACTACTTCCCAATACAGAAGAAATCAGTTCCACAATTGTTACTAAATCTGAGCCACACGACAATAATCTTCAACATATTCGCTTTTAAAAGCAAAAATAGTTACATTTACCAAAATATCCATGTATTAGAAAGTCGAGTGAAGTGGAAGAATGGGCGAATTATAGGATTACATAAAAATTATCAAGTACCAAGGAAAATACCTGTAATAATAAAAACAGTCAATGAAAGAAATATACGCTTCTCATTCACGAAATGTGTTCGTATACTCTTGAATCCAGCGGAGTAATGTGCAGGTACAGACATATTAGAAAGTAGTTGCAGTCTATGTCACTGAATCAGGGTGCGTGCTGTTTTACAGGTATTTCACGATAATTCGTGTCTCTTGGTAACTTACTAAAGCATAGAATTAAAAAATGCAGCAAATATTTCGTTAATGAAGTAAAAAATTATTCAAAACAAACATTATTCATAGGACGCGTTTGTTTGCTTCCTCAATGCTCAGAGCGTTAGTGTCGCTCCAGCTGTCAAACGGTAACAACTTTTGCGCCAAAGAGTGTTGTGACTATACTTACTAGACTGTGCTGCTACTGCTGATGCCACTTGTGTGAATACTACTTTTGGCGACACCAAAGTCCAGATACGCCCCTTACACCCCTTCCACACACAGCTCGTTAGTTCAATAATACCTTAAAATTCTCCTGGATGTAAGTGATAGTTGCTGGTGACCACAGTTTGTAGCATGGGCCAGTCATACTGCAAATGTCCATATCACAGTGTCTGACAAACTGTCTCATATTTCTAAAAATCCACCGCATAGGTTAGATGTTTTGGATCCCTCAGTACAGAAAAACCTGCATTGGCAGGACTCAGCTTTTGGGTCCTATAAGCTTAGCTGCGACCGTAATCCCATTGTTATGGAAACTGCCAATGTTGAACTTGACTAGAAGAAGGGATCGGTTGGTAGGACATGTTCTGAGGCATCAAGGAATCACCAATTTAGTATTGGAGGGCAGCTTGGAGGGTAAAAATCGTAGAGGAAGACCAAGAGATGAATACACTAAGCAGATTCAGAAGGACGAAGGCTTCAGTATGTACTGGGAGATGAAGCAGCTTCACAGGATAGAGAAGCATCGAGAGCTGCATCAAACCAGTCTCAGGACTGAAGACCACAGCTGGCCGGGGTGGCCGAGCAGTTCTAGGCGCTACAGTCTGGAACCGCGTGACCGCTATTCTCGCAGGTTCGAATCCTGCCTCGGGCATGGATGCGTGTGATATCCTTAGGTTAGTTAGGTTTAAATAGTTCTAAGTTCTAGGGGACTGATGACCTCAGAAGTTCAGTCCCATAGTGCTCAGAGCCATTTGAACCATTTTTTGAAGACCACAACAACAACAACAACAACAACAACAACAAAATGACACCTGTGCGAGAGTGGTGAAAGTGTGAACATAATGGAAATGCTCATTGTATTTGTTAAAAGCTGCTAGTGGCCAAATGTTTACTTAGCGTATGTTTTGAAATGTATTGCGTATTTGTCTTTTTTTACATCCAATCTAGACAGACGAAAATAGCTATGCATTGTTTTATATGTTAAAAACTACGATGGTAGTGCTGACACACAAAGACATAATGGCTGCGAGTGGCAGCAGTGATGCTAGAAGGAGACTGTTATACATTATATCTCTATCTTTCTTAGCTGAGTTGGAGGTAATATGATGTGCTCTTACAAAAATTGCGAATTGTGGTGTCGTTGGAAAACTCATGCAATTGCTAGAAATATATTTAAAGAGTGAAAAACAGTGAACAGAGATTATGTACTCTAATGGAGAAATACTGGAGAGGAAAGTTGAAGTATAAGAAATTTAGATTTTGGTGTTCCTCAGGGCTCTATTTTAGGTCCAGTCCTATTCATATGTTATGTAAATGACTTCCCAAGTCCTCTTTACAGTAAGCATTTGATCACTATTTATGCAGATGATACATCTGGTGTCTGCTATCCACACAATGAACCCAGCCTAGTTGAAGAGATTCATAACTTTATTGAAAAGACATGAGCTTACTTTGGAAGAGAGAACCTAAAAGTAAGCACAGAAAAAACTAATATTATTCATTTTAAACAAAGTGGCCCAAACAGCCAAAATACTGTGATCGATGAAATTCTACCAAAGACCTGTAGAGATTGTAAATTCTTGGGTTTATGCATAGATGATCAACTTTCATGGACATGAGCAAGCTGATTACGCCTGTAAAAAAAATAATAAACCAGTTTATATGTATAAGAAGATTATCACCATATCTTAATTCTGAAGGACTGTATATTATGGATTAGTATAGCATTTCTTGTCTTATGAAATACTACTGTGAGGTGGGACATGCTAAACTAATATGAAAAGATTTTTCATATGGCAGAAGCGAATCTTGAGGATCTTAGCAAAAGTATAACCAGTAACTTCTTTTAAACTTCTATTCATTAGACACAATATTCTCACAGTTTATGCCATGTATATACTAGAAACTATAATACTAGTAAAAGAAGGCATTAAGATCACAAAAAGAAACATGGGTATTCACAACCATGAAATAAGGCGTATAGAAGATTTTCATGTGGTTAACAGAAGATTAACTTTAACAGCGAAAAGCCCCTATGTCAAAGAAGCTGTTTTTAATAATATGTTAACAAATGAGGTTAAGATATTGACAGGGGATACTTTTAAAAAGCGAGTCAAGCAGTGGCTTATTGAAAAATACCCTTACAACTTGAATTTATCATGAATTAAAATGTAATAATAAATAATCTAAACTAAAAAAATTGTAATTGTAAAAAGTTTATACTTAATTGAAAATAAACATGCACATAAAATTACGTGTTCTGAGCAATAAATTGAATTGAATATATGCCATTTAAAGAGATGATAACCATTCGCTATCAGTTTGATAAGTAGGATTTAAGCCATTGTAGGGCACTGCTGCTAATGCCATACTTTTCAAGTTTGTAAATAAGCAATGGATGGTTTACAGAATCAAACACCTTTGTGGGGTCTCAGAAAGTTCCTGCAACCCTATTTCTCTTGTCTAATGATGTACTTATTTTCTCAATGAAGCTGTTCACTGCATCCATAGTATTTTACTCCTGCTGGAAACCAAATTGATTGTTTAGAATATCAGAACATTTTGCAATGAAGGTTTGGATTTGAGCAACAGCAAGTTATCCAAATACTTTAGCTATGACTGGAAGAATTGAGATACGATAATAATTTCCCATGATCTCTGTTGATCCCTTCTTGAAGAATTTTTTGACTTCATCACATTTCAGTACCTTCAAGAAACAGTCCTCTTCAAAACATTCATTTATTATTTGAACTTGTGGGTTTGAAATTACATTTTGTACCACTTTAATAACTTTGGTGGGCATTTCATCCCAACCTGCAGATTTTTTGTTTCTTAATGTTAGAATAACATTTTCAACATCCTCAACAGAGACTTTTAAAATTTTTGTAAAGTTTTCAGAATTTTAGGCCAAAGGGATGTACTTTGTTGTGATAATCGGTTACATCTACATCAGACTTTGCTACATTTATAAAGAATTCGTTAAGGTACCCTGGTATTTGAGATGGACTTACAACAGTATTTCCTTCATTGTCAATGACTGAAATATCTTGGTTACGTGCTTTAACACCTAACTCAGATCTAATGGCTGACCACACTCCTTTTGTCTTTTTTTATGATTTAAAATTAGCCTGTTATTTGCCAGTTGTTTTGCTGCCTTGACAACTCTTTTAAGAATGGTTTTATAGAGTCTAACATATTCAATGAAATCAATATCTTTATTATATTTTAGTTCTCTGTGCAGTTGCCTTTTCCATACAGTGGAAATTTTTATGCCCTGAGTAATCTACTTTAATTTATTTGTCATTTTATTACTCCAGAGTCTAGATGGAAAGACACCAAGAAAACTGTTTAGGAATTTCTCAAAATTTTCATCGGTTGAATTCCAATGATCAAAAGATTCTTACTACATATTAGCAAATTTTCTTTATTAAAGCTTCTGCTCATATGGGTTCTCACCACTGTGTGAAATATTCCTATCTGTCTGTGACGGCTTAGTGAACAATTCACAATGATCTGGAATACCTAGATATGGACAATATTTATAAACATCTTCTTATACATAATTAGTTAGAATATTGTCAATACTGGCCATTGTCTGTGGTAGATTCAAAGAAATTCAATTTGAAACCATGTTTTTTTACTAAGTCGGTAAAATATTGAAGCATAGCTACTACCACATGTGATATCAATGTTAAAATCAGCAGCTATTACAATTTTTTTCTTTTTTTCTCTAAAAAGGTCTGTTTGCATAATTTGAAGCTAAGGTAAGAATAGTTCTCTTGTTGACATCCCTAGAATTCTGTATATTGTGATTATTATAACATTTGCTAGTGATTCCATTATTGTTGCACAACAGCTCTCAAATACACATTCTTCATTTAAATAATTAAAACAATTTCTGGTCTCATAATTTATATCACTATGTAGAAGTATACATGAGCTGCCACGTGACTTATTTCTTCCACAAAAGCTGCTTGCTAATCTGAAGTTACATATTTTGTTTAAAATTTTAATTGGGATCAATGGAGGCATCCGATCCGGCCGTGCGTTTATTGGTCGTGACTGATATAGAAGAATGGAAATTAGTGTCAATGAGTTACGAATTTAGTTTCTGTTGTGTTTATGTTAATGCGATGTCGTTTATGTTATTGGTTTGCTGTTTGTCGTGCGGTAAGTCGTTTAATTCAATTTGTGGCTTCGTTTGTTAGGTTTGGCTGTGACTTCTAAGTATAATAGTGCGCATCTGGGGGCTGAAATGGGGGACAACATGTCATTAAGTTTTTCCAACTTTTTGGGTTTCTGACGGAGATAGTGAAATGTGGTGTATGCTAGCAGAATATGCGAATCAGAGTTAGTGTGTAGCACTGGAACTTTTTATGCTAAGTCATCTTTTTTTTGAGTCTATTGTTCGTGTGTTATGGTGTTCAGTGGGGTTTTTATGTGTTGTTGGGTTACTGCATGTGTTGGTGGTTGATGTTTTGGTATCGGCACTTGGGATTGATTTTTGTATCTTAGGGGAAATACTCGATTTCAGTTGTTTTGGTATCATCTGTTGTATTTGAGCTGTATAGATTGTGGGAAGTGACCGATTCCAATTTGTCGTCATAGCTATGTGTGTTTTGGTATTGTGAGCTGCTGTTGACCTATATAGGTCAAGGGGAATGTCCGATTCCTATTTTTGTTGGCTTAGGTGTTGGATTTGTGGTGTCGGTAATTGTAGTGTGATTATAATTTTTGGAGTAGTTGGTTTTTTTTAATTTGCGGTATCGACAATTGCGGTTGAGCTATGTAGGTGAAGGGAAGTGACCGATTCCTGTCTATATTGTATGTGTAGCGGAATATGGGAATTTTGTGCTGTTTTTTGTCGTCGTTTTGCTTGGTTTGGGATCGTGGTATGGGTCTGTCTGTGTTCATATTTAGTTTGTCCTCACCCAAAAACCCCCAATTTCTTGCGCTGGTCCCATTAGTTTGATTATATTTTTGGAGAAGGATGTGTTTGTTGATTTTGTATGTGTTTTCATGTTTGGTGTCGTTTATGTAATGACGTCATAGGCGCCATGTTGGAGATATTGAGAATAGTCGTTTCCGCCGTAGTGGTGACGTCAAGGGTCAAAGCAGACGGGTGGAATCGGACGCTTCTGTAATCCGAACTACTTGTCTTTTAAGAAACATCTCTAATATTTGTACATTCTGCCAGAGTGATTTCCACTTCATCTATTTTAGAGCTTTTATTGTTTGAAGAATCAGTGTTTTAACCATTTACATTCCAGTCGATAACATATCTACTTTGACTATTACTTATAGGCTTTAGCACACTTTTTGACAGATAATGCTTTGGTTTTTTCTTTCTTAATGTTAAACAATCTTTTTCACCCCATCACAATTTGTCAGTTTCCTTTATTTTTTATGACCTGGTAAGTATCTATGAACATCTTACTGAATATTTTTGAGCCCATTCTATTCAGATGTAGACCATATTCGGCAAGACACTTTGCACTTAAGAGATTTGTTGGGATCAGTGAAAACGACTACTAGTTTATTGCACTGTTATTTAATATTGCTGTTTATTCTCTACACATAGCTGTCACTCACCGATCTTCTGTACACAATACCACTGATTATTATTCTGGAATTCGTGTAGAGCCTTCTGGCCGTTCGAATAAGGTTTCTTGTGTGGTTTGCAATTTCTTCTTCGCTGTTGTTTCGAAGCGACTATGTTCCCGCGTGGATAAAAACACCTTCTGGATTTCTGTTACGCTTATCTGCTGCTTTCTCTTTTGAGTTTAAAGCCTCTTTTACACGAACGACTTTTTGCGCCGCTCGTCTACTCGTGGTGTGCAGGACTACTGCAGCGCTCATGGCGGTACTCCAGTGAACTCCATACTATAGAGATCACTGCGGTACTCGGATACACTGTTTTCGAGTGGTATTACACTATCAAAAATCTTTGTCAAAGATATTTGATAGTGTAATAGGGAACTTTGTCAAATGTCGTCCAATATTTGATCAAATCTAGGGCCTTGCCGTAGATTTGATCAAAGAAGTCGCTTGTCTTCTGTTCACTGCAATGTGACATGTTACCACATGGAGCCCTAGCATCGCTGTTTTTATAAACATTGCTACTAAATACAATTGATGTGTGCTGACAACTACAAAATTAATAGAGATGAATGAAGCTGCTGAGGCGCTTTACATCGTGAGGCACGTTGAATACAAAAATAGAATACGAAGATTGGAGATCTGACCTAACCTAACCTAACTCTCTCCTGTAGCAAGGAATCGGAGTGTTACAGTGAGCCTGTCTTCTGCAGATGTAGCAGTTCTTAATTTCGAAGCTGCCTGTGTCCAATTTATTTATGGAATTGTATTTACATCATATTCAGTGAAGTTATGATATGTATTTAACCGCACGCAACTATATATTTGTTTCTATGTTCTGAAAACACAGCAGTGGATAGGAACCTGTTATAAATCGCTGCAGCAACGATAGCAATTGCTGGAAGAGGGAAAGAAGGATAGAAGAGGCAGAAAAAGAGGTTGTTGGGCGCGAAATTGGCTGCACAGACGTGAAGAAGGGAGGGGTATTTACAGTATGCTGACGGAGTAGCTGGAACTAGAGAATCCCAATTAATTCCGCTATTTTGTACGCATGTTACGATAAATTGTGTCGTTCATCAGCGATAACATTCATTTCAAAGACACCATTATGAGGGAATAAATTTCTACTAGTCGAAGGTAGGATCATATATACTGCAGCATACCATATTGTTAGGATTACAATTTTTGCATGTTTACGGTTTGTATTTACTTTGCGCCGATGCCCTCAAGAATACTGAAGGCGATTTGTCATTTAGACTCTGAGAATGCCAACCAAGTTTCGTTAGTCAATGGGCTGAAATCAGCACTTTTATGCTACATTACTTGTTGTTTACGTAGAAAAATGACAGTAATCTAGTACTGTTGGGTTTTGCAATTTAATCCACTCGTTTGTAATTGAAATGCATTACATCCTGCATGTGCTGCAGCAGTCATGTTTCCCATATATCACCCCATTCAGCCAACTTTGTACATTGATGTATACAGTGGGCTTTTGAGTTATAATTTAGATTGCATTTGTGCTTTGAATATCTGATTACTCGTAAGTGTAATACCCTTACATAGTTTGCATATATAACGCTATTCATTCAGCAACCATTAATATAAATAAGTCTTCAGAATAACTATGTAACAGCTCAATTTGACTTCTGTAAATGCTTATCTAGTAAGAATATAATATATGACCTCATAAACTAAATTCTTGTAAAACCAAATGGAATAAAATCTTATAGGCATTTTTTGTGATCTTGTAAAGGCCTTTAATTGCATAGGTCATAAAATGGTGATTGGGAAAGTAAAATGGTATGGCATTATTGGTCTCCCCCACATATTAATTTATATCTTAACAATGGAAAATGGAGCCTCACTTTAGTAAATAAAATAGGAATAAGAATAAATTCACAGTGGGAAAATAATATGGTGTGCTGCTGAGTTTTGTGCTTTGTTGACACATGTTCATCTACATGAATGATTTATGAGAACATGTGACTTCAAAAACTGTCATGTTTTCTGATGGCACTATTGTACTGACAAAATGCCCAAAGATATCAATACTGGTGACAGCCAGCAGAATAACGGAAAGAGGCCTACAGCTGGTTTACAGCTAGCACCCTAAACCTTAATATGCAGTTACAAACATATGAGAATGACTTAACAGGTACCAGAAGTAGTGATTAAAAGGGCATTCAAATTATAAGACTCAGAGTGTAAAGTTTCTGGGCATGAGATGGGCAATTAACTGAGGTGGTGCCAACATGGTGGATACATTACACATTTTACAGAAGTGTGCAGTAACAGTATATTAGAAAATTGGTAATGGAACATCTTGCTGAAGTTTCAGGGATTTATGGATTCTTACATGCCAGGACATATACTCTCTAATAGTATTTAGTTTGAATTCAGTAATTCACAGCTACAATACTAGAAGTAACAATTTGCATATAAACTGCACACCTCTGTAGTGTTCAGAGTGGAGTTTTACATTCTGATGTTGTAGCACCTAAGTTACCAGTGGGCATCCAGCAGGAAACCGAGAAGTCAGTATAGGCATAATCCGTATCATTTCAGGCTGGGGGGTTACCTTCATAGTCTGGATGTTCATTGGATTTAGCATGTGTTCAGGAAAAAGTAACACTTTTTTTTTTTTTTTTGTTTTCTCCATAAAAATTCCTGCCCTGAGATACAGGCCTTCAAAGATGACACTGCGAACACCATTCTGAAGACGCAAATTTCAGGAAAATTTTTGAAATGCTCACTCTCTGTAATAGTTCTATATATTGTGCTAGAGTTTTTTTTGATTTGAAAGAAACTTGCTTTATGATTACGATGGTAGCCTCCATTTGGACACACCTGTCAAAATTCTCTCACAGTTGCCTTTTGAACTTTTTTACAATTTGCAGAATTTTTTTTTCCAGAAATGTCAATCCAGAAAAGTTATATTTTTTTCTGTTGATTAGTTCCATGTAATACTATATTCTCTGTAAAGGAGAGCTTCCGCTTTTAGGTTGGGCAGGTTTTATTTTAAGAAATGTATATTTTTTTAATTTTCACGGGTAATATATGTCCTCACTGAAGTTGTTTCTTACCAATTTTTTTATTATAATGTTTATTTCTGTTGTCTGTGTTTCAATTATTTCTTATTACTTTATTTGTTGCAATTATTTCTCTTTACTTTCATTTTTGCTGATATTTCTTAAACTTTGTCATTTTCTTTGTCGTGGTTGTTCATTTTAGGTTTCTGTATTGTAGTTGTTCAGTGCTAATTTGTTTACTGAAGAGGCTTGTAAGAAATCTGAGACCATCCAGTGAGTTCTGTGTTTTCATGAGGAATTTGCCAGTTGACACAGTTGCAGGGTGTTTTGTGAAAAGGACTGTTTGGAATGTCTTCTGACTGGGGCCACAGGAAAGTGAAGTGTGCTGACTATTTGCATATCAATAAAAGAGTGATATGTAAGACAAAAAAAAAAAAAAAACCACACACACACTTTGTTCAGCTTGGGGGAATAAGTGTTCTCATTTGAAGACTGTTTCAAAGTGAAGATGTCTCCAATGACGACTTTTTGTGTTCTAAATGTTTTGACAGAATAACAACAATGATAGTACAAAATTGTTAAGGCTTTCATGGCCACTTGTTGACAAACTGCGTATTGGCTTCTGTCTCGGGTTCTTTGGCAGGCATTCATCTAATGATTTTTCTGAGTTTCGCCAGCATGAGTGGCTGGCATTGTCAAAGCTTCACCCTCCATTGCCGGTGGTGAACTGAATCCGAGCTTGCGGCCGCAGACTATATGTACCTGGCGCGCCCACGTCCGAGGGCTTCTCCCCGGTCATTTCCGGTGCGGTTCTCCTCTTGCTACCTGCAACGGTCGTTCACTGCAGTACGGGAAGCCAGGATCCTTTTACCTTAAGGCTTTCCTCTTTCTTGTTGAAACTGTTCGCGTGTTTTTGTATTTCTACAGCTTCTCTGAACAAGCGTGTGTGATAGTGCTTCTCTACAGCCAGAACTTCCATGTTGGCGAATTTTATTACATGGTCGGTCTCATTCAGTGCATGCTCTGCCACAGACGATTTCTCCACCTGCCCCAACCTGCAATGTCGCTTATGCTCTTTGATCCTGGTGTTAATTGATCGTCCAGTCATTCCGACATCAACTTTTCCTCATGTACATGGTATACCGCATATTCCTGACATTGCAAGTGGGTCTCTTCTATCCTTCGCCGATCTAAGGCACTCTTTGATCTTTCTTGTCGGTTTGAAAATCGTCTTTACTCCATGTTTGCGCTATATATGGCTGATTCTGTCCATCACTCTGGGAATGTATGGCAGAAAGGCCGTACCCGACATTTCTTTTTCTGGTTCCTTACTTCGCCGAGTGTTTGGCTCCTTTACACTTCTGATATAATTTGTGGGGTACCCATTACTCCTCAGAACAGTTTACAGGTGTTGCATATCTCGTTTGAGGTGTTGTGACTCACATATTCGTCCTGCTCTCGTTACGAGCATACTAATCATGCCTCTTTTCTGGCTCGAGTGGTGGTTTGACAGTTTGTGCAGGTATCGGTCCGTGTGTGTCGGTTTTTGATACATGCTGTGTCCCAGGTTTTCGCCGTCCCTTGTGACCAGCAAATCTAGAAATGGCAGTTTCTTGTCCTTTCCTACTTCCATGGTAAATGTTATGTTGGCATGGAGGCTGTTCAAGTGTCTTAGGAAGTCACCAAGCTGTTCTTCACCATGGCTCCACCCCACAAAAGTATCATCGATGTACCTGTACCAAACCTTAGTTTTGCAAGTCGCCAAGTCCAGTGCCAGTGTTTCGAATTGTTCCATGAAGAAGTTGGCCACCACTGGACTAAGAGGACTACCCATGGCGACGCCTTCCAGCTGTTCATAGAAATCGCCATTCCATGCGAAATAGCTCGTGGTGAGACATGCATGGAAGAGCTTTTTGATGTCTTGCGGGAAAATGGAACCGATGTGCTCCAGAGCGTCACTGAGTGGCACTTTCGCAAATAATGAAACAACATCAAAGCTGACCAGGATGTCGTTTGGTGCAAGTTCCAGTTTCTTCAGCTTCTCAGTGAAATGTCCTAAGTCCTTAGTGTATGTGTCGGTCTTCCCTATGTGTGGCTGGAGCAGAGAGGCCAAGTGCTTCTCTGGTGCGGAAAGGTTCCCTTGGTAGTCTACCTTCTAAGGCATCCTCTGGCATGACAGCTGACATCAGTCAGTGGCTCAAGGAGCCTCGAGCGGCAGATAGAAGAGCTTCCCACTCTTTGTCTGTCCCTGACCCTCGTTCTGCGACTCCCTCCCAGGTTGCTCCTAAGGAGCAGTGGGGGGGAGGAGAAGTACAGGAAGAAGAAGAAAAAGCTGGGTAAGAAGGTTGCCTCCGTGTCACCTGTTAATACCACCTCTGAGTCTGAGGATGATTTGCGGATTTTGGCATCCCCCGATGGCCTCAATCTTGCTCTTACTTCAGACGCAGTGGTTCTCGCATCAGGCTCTCCTTTGGTGGCGGTAGATGACCCAGCAGTGTATTGTGCCTCCTCAATCCCTTCATGCCTTTTTCGGCTGCAGACAATGTCATTCTCCGGTGGAATTGAAGTGGTTTTTCCCACCACATTGCTGAGCTCTGACAACATATCAGCCTTCAACTTTTCTTCTGCATTGCTCTCCAGGAAACTTGGTTTCCAGCGATGTGAACCCCCGCCCTCCATGGCTATCAGGTTTATTATAAGAATTGGGCAGCTTATGAGAGGCGAGTGTGTATCTCTTAGAGCACTTTTAGAGGCTGTCATTGTTAGGGTGAGGACGCCAAAGGCTGTCACTGTCTGCAGTCTCTATCTTCCCCTGATGGTGATGTCCCACAGCATGTATTGGCTGCGCTGATAGCCCAACTACCACCACCTTTTCTGTTACTGGGAGACTTTAACGCCCATAACCCTTTGTGGGGTGGATTGGTGGCAACAGGCAGAGGCACTGTCATTGAGCAAGTGTTGGTACAGCTCAACCTTTCCCTGTTAAATACTGGTGCCTTCACACATTTCAGTGCGGCGCATGGCACACAGTCGGCCATCAACCTTTCAGTTTGAGGCTCTGGCCTTCTACCATCTGTCCAATGGAGTGTGCATGACGACTTGTGTGGTAGTGACCACTTTCTGATCTTTCTGAAACTGCCCCAGCATCACTCTTCCGGGCACCTACCCAGATGGGCCTTCAGTAAGGCTGACTGGGACTCATTTGCCACTATTGAGCACCTTTCTCTTGACACCATTGATGTGGTGGTTCACACGATAACCACTGGCATCATTTCTGCAGCAGAATCTGCAATTCCCTGTTCTTCCGGGTCCCCTCGACAGATGAGTGTGTCTTGGTGGTCATCAGAAATCGCTGTGGCGATTAGAGATTGCAGGTGGGCCCTCTGTCATAAGTGGCACCCCTCACTGGAACACCTCATTGCCTTTAAGCAACTCCATGCCAAAGCCCGACGCCTTATTCGCCGATGGAAGCAGGAGTGCTGGGAAAGATATGTATCCGTACCTCTCCATCACAGGTTTGGACCAAGATTGGGCAACTCTGGATATCAGACCACCCCCCCCCCCCCCCCCGCCCCTGTCAGCATACCTGGGCTGACTAGCCTGCCGTCTGCTCACTGAAACAGCGATTGGGGTGTCGGAACCTTCATTCCATATGCACCACCCCAAATCATACAATGTTCCATTCAGTGGTTGGGAATTCCAAAGTTCCCTTGCCCTGATACGGCTTCCGGGCCTGATCGCATGCACTATCAGATGCTCAAACACCTCTTGGAGGACTGCCGGTGGCACCTCCTAGACGTTTTCAACTGTATCTGGGTTGAGGGTAAGTTCCCCTCACAATAGTGGGAAAGCATCATCATTCCAGTGTTGAAACCTTACGCTGCACATCTTTGTAGCTTAGCCCGGGCATCCAAATTACTGTCTCCTGTTCCCCAACTTGGTCGTCCATCTTCCAGAACAGCGACCCTGGTCAAGGTGTCAGATTGCGATTTGCGTCTGGTCTCTTCTCTCTGGGCTTCAGTTTATCCCTCTCCCACCTCTTTTCTGGGCCCATATTCATATACCCCCATGTGTATGCCCCGCCCATGCCTTCAGCCGGATTTGGCACAAGGCCTGAAAGACTGAGGCCCTCCGCTGATGCTTCCTTTCCATCCTTGCCACATTGTATGGCTGTGCCGTAATCTATACCGGTGGTTTGATGGTTGTTGGTAGAGTTGGTTAAGATTTTACTCATGGGGAACAATGTGAACAATGCTCATTGCTGGATGGCTGCAGTGTTTCAACTGCAGAGCTGGTAGCCATCTCTCGTGCCCTCGAGAATATCCACTCCTGCTCAGGTGCGTCCTTCATCATCTATAGTGACTCCAACACCATATGAGAGCAAGGAAAACACTGGTCAACAGCTTGTAAAGCACTCAGGGAGTCACTACAGATGAAGGACGCTCAATTTGAGAGGGTTGTTCTCGTGTGTTGAGTCTGGCTGTTTGGAATACAGTTTTAGATTGGGGTTTTTAGTGTGTCTCTAGGTGGTTGGCTTTTCCATTTTCTGCTTCCATAGTCGAGCAACCATTGTACAACTCTGTGTGCTTTTAATTCCTTTTTTTCTGGTCTTTGGCTGTGTCTTTCTTCTTCTGTGTCGTTCCTTGTTATCTCCGTTGCTTGTTTTTGTTCCTTGTGGGTTTTCATGGTCATGGAAACAGGGGCCAATGACCTTTGCAGTCTGGTCCCATCAACCCCACAAACCAACCATCAATTCTGCAGGACAGCTTGTGGCTCCATTGGATCCTGCATACTTGAAAATCATGAACGGTGGTTAAGCATTGTAAAATTGGGTGGCAAGTGGAAAAAGGGTGCAATATCTGCAACACAATATTTACTTTTAATGCAACAGAAGGGTGGATGTAGAGGAGGCAGCTCAAAAGATTTGGACTGTGTGCGGAGCGAGTGCTTTTGGGGAAAATACACCAGAAAAAGATATTCTTGTTTCAACGAAGATTCTTCGGGCATGAATGATTTTCCACATTAAGGAAGTCTCGACTACCAATATAAATTGTGGATTACCATTTAACTAACATGCGACATATGAATTCAACAGGCAAGGGTCAGAAGTCTGGTGTAGGTGTACTGCATGCTGTAATTTGAAACAACAAAAATCAATGAAGGGACTATTATTGCAGTTTTGCTTGAACGTCATCAGGTTGCTCATTGAGCATTCCTATGCAATACTGTTACTGGTGACGAGTTATGATGCCTTTATTGTCAACTGCCTAAGAAGAAATGAAAGACTGATCCCTACCAAAAGGCGTAAACTCGAGCAAAGAGTAGTGTGAACATAATATTTTCCGCCTGAGAGCTCCAAAAGTGTGTTTTGCACTATGAATTCTCCCACAAGTGTGTGTCCATCACAGCTGGAATTTGTTGCCAACAAATGAGACGCCTTTTGGCCACAGTGTAATAAAATCTATCGACAAAACGAGATCACGTGTGCTACTGTATGATAACTTACTCTGTTCATTTGAGAAACAAAACTAACCAAGAGTTTGATAGGGAAATCATCTCTCGGGCACTCGTATTGATAGGGAAGTCACTTCTTGGGCACCTACTCCTCTGATCGTATACTCATTAAATTTTACGTTTCCCACTCTAGCTCAACAAACCGTCAAAACAATACATTCTTAGATGAAAATGCTCTTCAAACTACACTGATTTAATGATATCGTTAGATTTTTACAGGCACAGAATTTGTAAACTACTTAAGCATTGTCAGATTGTTTTAGATATTGTGAAAGAATATACTATTGCTGATAAATTTCTCTCTGATGGTTACTGTTGTGTTCAATGAAACTATTAAGTGAATTTAGCAGGATAGTACTGTGCCATCAAGGTAGTAACTTGTCGGTCACAGATTTGCAAAACATATTCTGTGTTGTTGCCAAGTTTCAGTTATACTACCATGAAGGATGCCAGCCGATATGTTCTGCGAGTGAGCTTGGAAGTGACTATAGCTTTGTCTCAAAGTTGTGGGTGACAAGGGCCGGAATATCCTCATTATATGTCAGTGAGTCTTGTTTGTATTTCTGTAATTAGGTTTAGGGCTAGAGTGTAATTACTTGTAATACATCATGCACTGAGTGCAAACAAAATGTCAAATTAATGACTGCAACAATTATTTGTGTTTTACTGTCTTAATCAGACGGAAACCTTTAAAGCTTTTTCACGAGATGCGATTCACAATTTTGGAGCTTCTCCAGTGGTTGATTTGGCAATGTACCTTTGCTATACAGTATTGTTATTGACATCACTGATTGGCGCATCTGCCTGAAGACAAGGTATAACCTGACTTCTTGTTGTCAACTTGTCTTACAGATATACTGCTGTTGCTGGTAATGTGAAGACTTAAGGTGAATTTGGATATTCCATATGGCAAAAATCTGATGTTTCTATTCTTCCAGCTCTAACATTAAAAAAATAGTCACAATAAGTGACAGAAAAGTGCCTGTGAACAAAAAGTTAATAATGCAGTCATAATTAGTGGAATCTCACAGATGCCATCTGTGATCTGATAATTGTGCAAAACTACGATTTTCATGTGCACAGCACCACAGTATGAACTCCAGGATTCTTATATTTAATTTCGTTGTGATAGTTTGCAATGACAGTAGAGGAGGAGCAAAACTGTCGGACTTGAAATATACTGTTTCAGTGGGATTTGAATATTTGGCTTCAGTTGCAGTAGCACATCCAGCGAGGTATCATGAATGTGAGCATTAACTCATTTGCTGTGGTGTAGGCTTGGGCAGATATAAGCATGTTTCACACAAAGTAAACAATGAGACACTGTAATTAATGTATAAAGTAGCCATCTTGCAAACGTAAATTTTCCAAATCGCTGTTACTTATAGAAGTGTGTGTGTGTGTGTGTGTGTGTGTGTGTGTGTGTGTGTGTGTGTGTGTGTGTGTGTGTGTCATGCTCAGTCTGAATCAATACTAATAACATTAGAGAGACAATCAACAATAAATATTGCATCAGATATAACTATAAAGTATTTTAATGCAATGGCTAGTAACTACAATTGAATTTTTACCTAACCATTGTCCTGCATATTACGTTTAGTAAGAAAGATGTATTAACTCCATAATATCATTAGCAGGGACAGTGCGCTCTTGTCACGGCTCATGACAAGTGCAGCGATTAGCAGTGCCCAATGGCACCACGATTTGTTTATGTTGTCTGAGCGTGGACACTGCAGCAGACACTTTGCCATATACAGAAAGAAATTACCTTGGCTCTGACTGCAGTGAGCAGACATCATTGCCTGCATATTCTTAAAGTAACCAATGTGAGACTCTACTCACAGGTGCCATGGAGCAATTGGAATGGGTATCATGTCATTAGTCATCAGAATATTAATCAGTGATGAAATGTCCTCTCTCTTTGAATCCCAAGAAAATATGAATCTTCTCACAAAGTAATGTGAGTGATATCAAAATTTACCCAACACACAAAAATTAACTGCAGAACTTTCATGCAAGCAGTAGTGCCACACAAGGAAATGTTATATCTTGGAAGCACATACTTCATTTCCTCCTCTCATATCAAAGTCCTTGTTTTAGTATGAAGTGAGAAAATACACAAAAAACTAAAGTTTCTGAGAAGCATATAAGTCATTTTCTCTTTTCATATCATAGCTTTTGTTTTAGTATGAAGTGAAAAAATAAACAATTTAGGGTTCTGAAGCATGGTATGACACCAGATTCGTATCATAAGTCCTATCAGATTGTGTTAATTGCGGTGTGAAAAAATGCGACAAAGATGAGTTCCCCTGGAGCAGTGAATATAATTGCACATGTCTATTCAGCAGTGACTGCCAGGTGCCGCAACACTTGTCGTAATTCTAGTGGCAGCAACACAACTGTGAATATACTTCGCACTTCATTCAGTAAGTTGTCAGGAGACAGTCGGATATGTCAGATTAATGTCACTTTCTGAGTCATATTCAGTCCAAAATGAGGTGTTATTAAGGTAGTTGAGTATTCTAGCAATTACACTTCGGTAACTCCCATATGAGTATCCAGATAGCCAAAAGAACCTGTTAGTGTGAGACCATGGGGAAAAACATTAATATCAAACTGCAAGAACTTGAGACAATATGTGGACTTTCCCCTTCACTGTGTAACCTCATATTGTTATTTATGATTCTCTCTGTCCTAGGTGTAATGCAAATGGAACTTCACATTCATGAGGCGCTTTCCACTATTCTTGACAAACATCAGTAACTTGTAATCACTGTAACAACTGTGTGATGGTAATGTACATATTGTCAGTGGACGTGGTGGTGTTATACTGTCAAACTGCTTACAGTAATGTTAATGGTGGCACACATAATCTAGCACTGCCTACATAAGTGAAAACAGTGTAGTGGCATCATCGCTTCTCTTTATTTGGCATCAGTTTGAGTAATGTGATTTAACAAATGTAGTAGTTCATTCATGAGCTGCTACTCATACAGTATGACAACAGAGATCATCGTGTGAGTCTTACATTAATTCTGCAGTGAATGGCCTGACAAATATTACCACCGGCTATGCAGCTGGAATGACTCACTACACAGGTACTCTACGTTGCACTTGGTGAAGTGATGACCTCGTTGCAATCCTGCTTCTACTGTTTCTAAATACTTGTATACTGACCATTTGTTATTTGACTAAATATGTGCTAAAATCTGATTCGCATGTATGTGGTATGGGCTAGTGCCATCACAAAGCAAGGACTGGATGCTGTTGAAGCCCTGTTACATTGATGGTGAGACAAATGTTTGCAAATCACTCTTTTTGCCTAAGAAACCAATTGCATCTTAAATATCAAAAGACTTATGTCCACACTGCCATAGGGCGTTGAAATACAGCAATGGCAGCAGATAGGTTTTTGTGCCCGAGTTGGGCTCGAACCTGGACCTCCTGCTTACTAGGCAGACACCCTGACCATTGCACTATCTGGACACAATGGCCAACCTCCCTGAAGGACCTATCGACACAAGCTCCTCGTCAGATGCAAATTCCCATGTTCGCCACAAACCACATACACGGTACCAGCTCGTCCATTATTCCGCCCGCTCGCAGCCACACTGTATTCCTGCGGGTGCGTCTAGCACTGAAAACTTTTGATGGCCCATTGAGACCTGAATAATTATACAAGAATGTTTCAGGAGGAATAGTAAATATTGTACAAGGTGGCAGTATAGACAAACTACGGAAAAAATGCCGTATAACATGTATACAGTTTTTATTGAGTGCATACAGTTGAGTTTTAATCCATTTTTGTTTAGTTTGTTGGTACTTAAGAGGACCCCATACTCTACACTTGCTTGAAAATAAGCTTACAGCATTATGGGAATAGGTTACTTTGCCTACAAGAATGTGTATGTTCCTCCAGTATGACAGGGCTCCTGCACATTCTAGTCGACAGGCGACGGGTTATCCAAACCTAACATTTCCCGGTATGTGGATTGGTAAATATGGGCACTTTTCTTCACCACAAAGGACCCTGAACCTTATCCTTTTGTATTTTTGCTTGTGGGGATGATTGGAAGGCAAATTCTACAAAGAAAAAGTAAACTCAAGAGCTGATCTGATGGTTAGGATTATGAATAATGCAACCCTCATAAAAGAACGCAAAGGCGACCTCAGAAGAGTTACATGTGGTGCTATCAAAAGGAGTCAAAAGTGCATTGAAGTTGGTGGGGAATTTTTAAAAATCAACTTTGAACATCCTCATTTGCCTTTGCTTTGAGTTTGTAAGGGTTACGTACTAACAGCTGTATCTCTGTACACACAAACAGTGGACACATTTATATGGAACTTTTTATGCAATTAGACTATACTACCACCTGCTACTATTGCTGCTGAAACTCCCCGTATATGCATATATGTGTGCCGTCTGTTCTTTCAGAAACGTCCAAAAGAAAAGACACCATGAATGCGGGTTTGAACCTGGTCAGGCACAAATTTGCAATTGCCACCGTAGCAGTATGTTAACATCTTGCGACAGTCTGGAATCTGTCCTTCGATATTTAATTGATTAACAAGGCTGTCTGTTTCAAATCATGAAACAAATGAGTTCATTCTGTGGTGCTGTGCAGTTGGAAAAAAGTAGTTTTTCACAATTATCAGATGACAGATGGCATTTGTCAGATTCCACTTTTCTGTCAATTATTGTGACTTTATGAATGTTAGAGCTGGAAGAATAAAAACATCAGATTTTTGCCATATGGAATATCCAAATTCACCTTAAGTCTTCACATTACCAGCAACAGCAGTATATCTGCAAGACAAGCTGACAACAAGAACCCAGGTTATGCCTTGCCTTCAGGCAGATGTGCCAATCAGTGATGTCAATAACAATACTGTATAGCAAAGGTACATTGCCAAATCAACCACTGGAGAAGCTCCAAAATTTTGAATCGTATCTGGTGAAAAAGCTTTAAAGGTTTCCGTCTGATTAAGACCGTAAAACACAAATAATTGTTGCATTCATTAATTTGACATTTTGTTTGCACTCAGTGCATGATGTATTACAAGTAATTACACTCTAGCCCTAAACCTAATTACAGAAATACAAACAAGACTCACTGACATATAATGAGGATATTCCGGCCCTTGTCACCCACAACTTTGAGACAAAGCTATAGTCACTTCCAAGCTCACTCGCAGAACATATCGGCTGGTATCCTTCATGGTAGTATAACTGAAACTTGGCAACAACACAGAATATGTTTTGCAAATCTGTGACCGACAAGTTGATGGCACAGTACTATCCTGCTAAATTCACTTAATAGTTTCATTGAACACAACAGTAACCATCAGAGAGAAATTTATCAGCAACAGTATATTCTTTCACAATATCTAAAACAATCTGACAATGCTAAAGTAGTTTACAAATTCTACGCCTGTAGAAATCTAACAACGTCATTAAGTCAGTCGACTTCCCTATCAGTCTCCTGGGTTGTTTTCTGAAATCAATAAAGTGCGTAATCATGCAGTAGCATGCATGATGCAGTTTTGTCGAATGATTTTCTTATACTGCAACTGAAAGGTGTCTCTGTTGTTGGCTGCCAATTCCAGCTGTGATGAACACACCCTTGGGGAAGAATTCATTGTGCAAAACACACTTTTGGAGCTCTCAGGTGGAAAATATTATGTTCACACTACTCTTTGCTCAAGTTTACATCTTTTGGTAGGGATCAGGCTTTCATTTCTTCTTAGGAAGTTAACGATAAAGGCATCATAACTCGTCACCAGTAACAGTATTGCATAGGAATGCTCAATGAGCAACCTGATGATGTTCAACCCTAACTGCAATAATAGTCCCTCCATTGATTTTTGTTTCAAATTACCGCTTGCAGTACACCTAAACCAGACTTCTGACCCTTGCCTGTTGAATTCATATGTCGCATGTTAGTTAAATGGTAATCCATCATTTATATCAGTTGACGAGACTTCCTTAATGTAGGAAATCATTCATGCTTGAAGAATCTTTGTTGAAACAAGAATATCATTTTCTGGTGTATTTTCCCCAAAAGCACTCGCTCCACGCACAGTCCAAATCTTTTGAGCTGCCTCCTCTACATACACCCTTCTGTTGCATTAAAAGTAAATATTGTGTTGCAGATATTGCACCCTTTTCCACTTGCGACCCCATTTTACAGTGCTCAACCATCGTTCATGATTTTCAAGTATACAAAATCCATTGCTTAACTGCTAGATGATAACTTTAACACTGACACTGTCGCGCTGCGTTGACGTGGGCGATGCCTAGTTTCAGGTGGGGGTGGCGTCTGGCAGGTAGCTGCTGCAGCGCAAGAAAATGCTCAAGTGTAAGCTGTCCTGATTGCGATGCAGCCACGAACTGTCCTACGGAATTGTCCCTGGAAGTACTTGTTTTTGCTGGTGGATAGAATGTGAAGCGAATTATATGTGATGTTCAATCAGACTCAAAACTTTAGACAAGGGTCAAAATGTGGTTAAAAAAAAGGAAAAGGAGATACGGTTTTACACTAACACGCGACTAAAAGTTTACAATGCACGACGGTTACCACTAGACCACGAGCTCACACAACCTATCTCAGAAGTAGACAGCACTTCCTCCTGAGTTTTCCACATCTTGCAGTGTTGCAAGATTGTGGAGATGGGTGGACTTAGTGTTGTCACGGATGGTTGGTTTTATTTGCCACCTTAAGTGAACGTCTGGAACTTAGTCTCTGTGGTGACCGGCAGGCGGTCAGTTTTTATGTCTAAGATTGTACATATTGCTTTTGCCTCTTATATTTGGCATGACTTGTTCAGATGGGATCTACAGAACATGATATGTGAATCAACTTTTTTTTCAGGCTGGCTGTTACTATCAGGTTCTTGGCAACGGGAGAAAGTTACAAGAGTTTGCCATTCTCGCACAGAATGTCTGTGCCGAGTATTTCACACACTATCATTCAAGTACACACAGCAATTTGAAATGTACTGAAAGATAAATATTTTAAAGTAAGTGTGTTCTTTAAAGCTGTAGTTGAAGTATCATACCACCAAAACCATTATCCTTAATCATTACTGTGAAAACAATGTAGTCAGTGTCCCATTGCTATCATTGTTCCATAGTCTCCAACAACAGAAAGAGAGTGGCAACTGATTGCCAACATGTTTCATGAATTGTGGCAGTCCCCAAATTGTTTAGGTATGTTACTTAATCAAGGAATTTGCATTTTGTGTTGTTTATTATATCTGTGGTGGTGGTGGTTGTTAGTGTTTAACGTCCCGTCGACAACGAGGTCATTAGAGACGGAGCGCAAGCTCGGGTTAGGGAAGGAGTGGGAAGGATATCGGCCCTGCCCTTTTAAAAGAACTATTCCGGCATTTGCCTGAAATGATTTAGGGAAATTACGGAAAACCTAAATCAGGATGGCTGGAGTCGGGATATTATATCTGTGTCCAAAGAAAGTCTACTAATATGAAATCGACAAATAATCTAAGTTGCCAAGATCTTTGTTTTATTTACAGGTGCTGTGGATGGGAAACACATTGCATTTGCAGCACCGAGATCAGCTGGCTCACTTTATTATAATTATAAGAAATTTAATAGCATTTTATTACTAGCAGTCATTGATACTAAGTATCGGTTTTCTCTGATTGACATTAGGTGCAATGGGCGAGTAAGTGAAGGAGGAGTCTTTCAGCAAAGTAAAATAAGCTCTGCACTAAGGGAAAATTGGTTGCAAGTTCCACAAGAAAATGTACTAAAAAACAGCAGTGTATCTGTTCCATATGTTGTTGTGGCAGATGAAGCTTTCAGACTCCAGTCATATGTCAGGAAGCCATATAGAGACTGTAAAATTGAAACTCAGATAAAGATTTCCAATTACAGATCATCAAGGGCAAGAAGAGTTGTTAAAAATGGCAACCATTTCCGAATTTGACTGACAACTATTAAATTTGCTGTAGACAAAGTGGAATTAATTACAGAAACGCTTTGGATTTTACACAATTTTTTGATTGACGAAGGAGACAGCACATATACACACATCAAAAAGAGTTTTGCATCACCCCAGGTCCCAGAACTGCTGAAGTTAGACATTGACTGTGGATATTGTCTCACAGACCAAGTCCCTTTGACTGTTCAGAGATGTCACTAAACCTGTCAAAAGATGTAAACAACCATGCATGAGCAGCTCCTAGTAGACGGAGGGGGTCTGACAACCAATCAGTTACAGTCATTCCATCAGGAAGGAGGTACATGCATTGTGTTGTCTGTAGTTCAACCATGCCTAGATGGTCAACACTGTGGTTCGATTGTGTCCGCATTGTCACTTTGTGCCAGGAAGGGCTCTCAACAAGGGAAGTGTCGAGGTGTCTCAGAGTGAACCAAGGCAATGTAGTTCAGTTATGGAGGAGATACAGAGAGACAGGGACTGTTGATGACATACCTCACTCAGGCCACCCAAGGACTGCTACTGCAGTCGATGACTGGTACCTACGGATTATGGCCAGAGGAACCCTGACAGTAATGTCACCATGTTAATAATGCTTTTCATGCAGCCACAGGACGTCTTGTTAAGACTCAAACTGTGCGCAGTAGGCTGCATGATGCTGAACTGCACTCCTTGCGTATATGGAAAGGTCCATCTTTGCAGCCACAACACCATTGCAGTGCGGTTGGGGGGATTTTCTCTGCCCGGGGGCTAGGTGTTTATGTTGCGTGTGACAGTGGCTAGGTTGGACTGTGAAAAAATTGGGACTTTTTATGGGCGCTGATGAGCATACATTTGAGTGTCCAACAAACCAATCATCATCATCATCATCATCATCATAATCATCATGCAGTGTGGTACAGATGGGTTCAACAACATGCCGAATGGACCCCTCAGGATTGACATCACTTTCTCTTCACTGAGGAGTGTTGCATAGGCCTTCAACCAGACAATCATTGGTGCAGTGTTTGGAGGCAACACGGTCAGGCTGAACGCCTTAGACACGCTGTCCAGTGAGTGCAGCAAGGTGGAGATTCCCTGCTGTTCTGGGGTGGCATTATGTGGGACAGACGTACGCCGCTGGTGGTCACGGAAGGTGCCGTAAATTGCTGCACAGTACGTGACTGTCGTCCTCCAACCGATAGTGCTCATGAAAGCCACACATTGTGTGTTGTACCACCGTACAGCATCTTCTCATGAAGTGTTGCTCTATGAGAGGCGTGGGGTCTCTCTCCATCTCTAGTGCTGTGATTGCGTTTTGCTACTGTTCAGTGCCATAATAATTATCTTAAGTGCATACAGGTTATGAACAGTTAGTATTTTAAATTCTTTAAACAAATTTCTGCAGGACTCCCTGGCATATTTTTCCAATCATTCTAAGTGCCTTCTTTTGTAGGATAAGTACACTTTTCATATTACCTTTAATGCTGGATCCCCATACCTCTATCTCATAGCTTAGGTGGGATTCAAATAGTGCAAAATAAATTTGCTTCAGGGTGGTAATGTTACAAAAAGGCGTCAGTTGTCTTGGAGCATGTATGGTAGTAGACAGCTTTTTGCAAATATCATTTACATGATCACATCAGTTTAACTCTGCATAAAGTGTCAGGCCAAGAAATTTGGTTGAGTATTGTCTTTTAATGTATTCACCACCCATTAAAATTTGGTGTCCATGTGTTTTTTGCCTCCCAAGATCAAATTCAGTATACATGGATTTATTTGTATTTAATTTTAGTTTGTTTTCATTAAAATACTGCAGAATTATGCCTGCTGCAGTATTGGATTCCACTTCGAGCTGTGAATAGCTTGGTTTGTGGCATATTAATGTGGTATCCTCTGCATATAAGATAGCTGTAGTGGGGTTTGTTATAGACTGAATATCATTAACATAAATAATAAAAAGAAGTGTTCCTAATATTGACCCCTGTGGAATACCAAAATTAATGTCAGTGGTGCTTGGTTTGTAAGCTTCCTATGTAGTTCTGGTAGACACAGGCTGCTTCCTATTTGTCAAGTAGGATCTAATCAGATTATGGGCTGTGCCTCGAATGCCATAGTTCCACTTTGTCCAGCAATATGTTCATATCAACACAGCCAAGGTGGCTGACCCCTTGACAAACTTATATTGCCCCTCAGAAATAACTTTTTTGCTTACTAGGGAGTTCCAGATTCTTAAATATATTACTTCCTCAAGATTTTTGATATTATTGGAAGAACAGATATGAGTCGAAAGTTTTCTACTAGATTTCTGTTTCCTTTTTTAAAAATAGGCACAACTCGAGCAATTTTCAGCTCTATAGAAATAGACCATTTACATATGAAAGTTGATTATTGCTGATAAAGGTGATGTAATATTATGAATACATTTCTTAAATGCGTTAAGTCTAAGACAATTCTATCCTGCTACGTGAGAATTCTTCAATCTACTCACTATTTTAATTATTTCTTCTTCATTTGTTGGTGTCAAAAATGTACTTCCTGACGCTGGTGTTCCTCTGAATTGGTATTTGTGATTTTTAATTTGATTGTTTATGCTGGAGCCAACAGAAGAAAAACAATTGTTAAACAGATCTGCTACCTTATTCTGATCAGTTTCTATTGTGTTGTTTACCAGCAAGTGATTTTCAGTTGTACGTTTCCCAGATACACTGATTTCTCTAGGACCATGATGTTTTGGAAATATTATTTGAGTTTGGATTGACACCTTCAAAATGTTTCTGCTTTGCAGAAATTACGAGGTCTAAATAGCATTTCTTATACTTTCTGAACTCTTGATGCTTTTTTCCCTCCTCCTCAAGTCATTTAACATAGTATACTGATTATGTTGTTGTTGTGGTCTTCAGTCCTGAGACTGGTTTGATGCAGCTCTCCATGCTACTCTATCCTGTGCAAGCTTCTTCATCTCCCAGAATCCACTGCAACCCACATCCTTCTGAATCTGCTTAGTGTAGTCATCTCTTGGTCTCCCTCTACGATTTTTACCCTCTACGCTGCCCTCCAATACTAAATTGGTGATCCCTTGATGCCTCAGAACATGTCCTACCAACCGATCCCTTCTTCTGGTCAAGTTGTGCCACAAACTTCTCTTCTCCCCAATCCTATTCAGTACTTCCTCATTAGTTATGTGATCTACCCATCTAATCTTCAGCATTCTTCTGTAGCACCACATTTCGAAAGCTTCTATTCTCTTCTTGTCCAAACTATTTATCGTCCATGTTTCACTTCCATACAAGTCTACACTCCATACAAATACTTTCAGAAATGACTTCCTGACGCTTAAATCTATACTCAATGTTAACAAATTTCTCTTCTTCAGAAACGCTTTCCTTGCCATTGGCAATCTATATTTTATATCCTCTCTACTTCGACCATCATCAGTTATTTTGCTCCCCAAATAGCAAAACTCCTTTACTACTTTAAGTGTATCATTTCCATACTCATACCATCTCAGTTTTTCTCTAGCTCAGTGGTTGAACTTCATATCCAGTTTCGGGTTACAGCATGTTACTGAATTCTCTTTCTTATTAATAGGCAGGCTTGGTTGACAGTGTAGTATAGCTCACTTGAGAATTTGCCATAACTGTAATAAGTCGTTAGAATACTGTTCCAATCGACATTGCTTAGCATGTTATTCAAATGAGTTATCTTTTGGTCTGTATTCATCCTAATATATTTACAGCAGCTGCTGGTAGGAACTTTTTTTAATGTGTGATCTGAGGTTTTCCTGGCATACAGAAATCTTGAAAATTTCTCGGGTATTCAGCCAGGTAGCGATGTCCAAAAGGCGCGATATTTCAACAAGTCGACTTCTTGCCATCTTCAGGTGCTCTTGGTGTCTGATTGATCTCTGATGATTGCCAACTTAATGTAATCTCCACCTCTCTCCCGCAGCTTTCCTTTGCGCGCTTTCGAGTGGTCCACGACCGTTGGTGGGGGGAAAGGCGGCCCTGGGTGGTGGGGGAAGCACGGCGCCCCGTGACAGATCATGGGCCACAGTCCTTCCGCAGCTACAGCCGCATGTGGTGAAAATGCTGCTTCTTCTAAGCGGATTTCCGTGTAGACTATTGTTGTGTTTTAATCATACCCAAAACTGGATCCCATGCATTGCTTAACTGGAAACCATTGTCTTTATTCATTAGTTCTGTAACACTACCGCAACTAACAGTTAATTAGTTCAAAAATTATCATGTTGCGCACTCAAAGTATGATCTTTTTGCTGTGCAACTAGAAGGTCTTTGAGGCAGGTATTGCTACATCAGTTGAGTAGCCACTGAAGAAAATTAACAATAATATCACTTATCTTGTATTTGCAATCCAACAATGATCTCACTCTGGCTTTGGCTTGTAATTAAAAATGTTGTCTAGGTAGCATGACTATTGCTGTTGGTGCGAAAGGCATTCGGATGTTAATTATGCTGACTTGAAGAACTTATGAAGACAATCTTTCAGGATTAATTTGATAATTTTTTTTTTATCATTTCAGAAGCAAACTAAAAAAACAATATTAGATACATTACCACATACATACATACATACATTATGGTTTATAAATTAAACTAGTCAAGAATAAAATAAATGATTAGACACAGATTGTGTTGTCAAACATAAGGTAATTTTAATCTATACAGTGGGTGCCCAAAAATTTGCAATGTCCAGTGCACTTTGTGTAGTGTTTACAAGGTCCTCCATTGTGCACACAGTTGGAGGTAATGTGCATTGTAGTAGATGTGTTGATGTCTGCTCAGCAGCTCCACAGTCACACTGGAGAGAGTCCACCTGGGAGCCCCATCTTACCAGATTACTCTTGGATCTTGTGACAGAAGAACACAGGCAGTTGAGTGATTTCCATGTGGACCATTTCTCTGTGTGGCCTGGGGGAAGAACTTCTTGCGGGATCAGCCACTCCTCCAAATGCTGGCATCTGACCTGCCATCTCTTTTCCCGGTGTTGATGTGGAGCGTCAGCGAGTGGTTCTGTGCTGTGAAGGAAGCTCTTTCTAGACACAAGTGTTTGCTGTGCCGGTTGGTGGCCATGTAGTGGGTGGGCTTCGGATGTTAATGCCTTCTTCATTTCACTCCGTGCTGCTGTATCTCTTCGGATGTCCTGGGGGGCTATGCCGGATAAGCAGTACAGTTTTTCCACAGGTGTGGCTCTTAGTCAACCCGTTGTGATACGACATATCTCATTCAGAGCAACATCAACTTTCTTTGTATGTGTAGATCTGCACCATACTGGGCAAGCATACTCAGCTGCAGAGTAACAGAGGGCTAATGCGGATGTGCACACTGTGTCTGGCTGTGCTCCCCATGTTGCTCCAGCTAGCTTCCTAACCACATTGTTCCTGGCAGCCACTTTTTGCTTTGTTTTTAAGCTGTGTTCCTTATATGTAAGAGCACGGTCCAGAGTGACTCCGAGGTATTTTGGAGTCTTGCAGTGTTCTAAAGAGGTTCCTTCCCAATCTACCTGCAAGGTTCTACTAGCCTGTCTGTTTCGGAGGTGGAAAGCACAGGTCTGGGTCTTAGAAGGATTTGGTTTCAATTGATTGTCGCTGTAATAGGCAGTTAATCCTTTCAGAGCATCAGTTAGCTTCCGCTCCACCCTCTCAAAGCTGTGATCTTGTGTTGTGATTGCTTGGTCATCTGTATATATGAAGCTTTGTGTTCCTTCTGGTAACGGCTGGTCATTAGTGTATATATTGAAGAGTGTGGGTGCCAGTACACTGCCCTGTGCCAACCCATTTTTCTGCTGCCTCCATCTGCTTCTTTGACCTTGATATTCCACAAAATATCTTCGGTTCTGTAGAAGATTTCTAATTAGACAGTTTAGTTTGTAATCCTTGGTGAGGTTATAGCTTCAGCAACAAGAGTCTGTGGTTGACAGTGTCGTAGGCGGCTGAAAGATCTATAAATACCGCTCCTGTTATCTGCTGCCTTTGGAAGCCGTCCTCTATATGCTGTGTCAAATTCAACACCTGTGCTGTGCAGCTCTTCCCTTGTCTGAATCTTGCCTGTTGAGGGATCAGTAATGGTTCTATCATATCTGTAATTCTTTGGAGGATCAACCTTTCCAATACCTTATACAGGTGCCATAGGAGGGAGATTGACCTATAGCCTTTGGTGTCATCTCGGTCTTTCCCTGGTTTATGTATAGCTATAATTTTTGCTTTCCGCCAAGATTTTGGTATCTTGCCGCTCTTGACACAATTATTCATTAGCTCGAGTAGCCAGCACTTTGCGCCTGATCTGTTCACTTCTTATGTCATCTACCCCTGCTGCTTTTCCAACTTTGCACTTATTTAGAGCTGAGTCGAGCTCATTCAAACTGAATGGTCGAGACAGAATGTTTCCCTCTTGTTCGGGCTCCCTTTCCTGGGTTCGTCTCCCAATTTTACTGGTATGACCAGGCTTACCATTTTTCAAAAGCTGGTGTGCGGTCTGGTCTGCTTTCACATTTGTATGCGTATTGGGTTGGGAGGGATCATTGTTAAGGTGTCGTAACAATCTCCAGGCCTTTTGACTACTTCTACTCATCTCACATTCTGTCATCAGTTTGATCCACTGTTCTCTCTTCGCCTCAGAGATTGAGGAGAGAGTATTTTGCGCAGCCAGATAAGTTTCTTAGCTATAAGGGTTTTCTTCATATAGTCGATAGTATCCGTCCAGCAGAGCAGCTGTTTCAGGTGTCACACCCTGCAGATACATTGTCCTACACCCTCTTGGAACTGATGCCCGGGAGCAATGTTTGACAGTTTGAACAAAGCTGTCATACTCTTCAGGAATAGGTCGTACAGACTTAATCTCCTTGTCCAGCATCTTAGCAATTTTTTTCCAATCAGCTTTCTTGAAATTGTATCTCCGTTTGAAATTCACTTCCTGTGGCCTTATTGCTGGAAGAACTTGACAGAGTAGTGGCCTGATTTGTGTTTTTCATTGCAATGTACTTCACACTTTTTTAAACAATGGTCACTTGAAAATAATTCTTGACACTCACTTTTCACAAAAGTTCACATTTATTAAACTTTTTATACTTTTGCATGTTCAAAACATTACTTCATCATACAATTTCGCAGCCTTTACTGCTCTTGATAAAACTCGCAACATTTTTCATTGTCCACAACTCAGATTCATCTTTTCATTTCCAACACAAAGTCAAGACTGTTCATATTCAACACAAAAACGTGACTACTCTGTACGCTTCCGCACCAGAAGTCACAAACCAGCATCAAAGATAACAATAAGTACAAAGATATTCACACTAGACATTATATCGATTTCAACATCTCAAAATATCGACATACATACGTATAAAAATGAAACCAGATTTGAATAGAGTGAAAAATGAGACATTACGTTAGGGTTGCCATAATCTCGGAATCCAAAACCAGGACAAAACTTATGGTCACCATAGCTGATCGAAGGAAATAAGAGGAATAAGGAGTCCTCATGCCCATAAGCTAAGGGAAATGTGCATTTAATTAATGATCCAGAGTTTAGGAAAGACTGCTTCATTAAGAAAGCATTTATTACAAAAAATAAGAATATGCATTACATTATTCAGTACACGAAGTTCTATTGTCATCATTTGAGCTTTTCTTATACCAATTGTATTTTCAGAACCTTGAATAGATGAAAGGAACTTAATCTGGTTCTCAATCAGTTTATGAAATTCACTGCAACTTACATTTTTCATATTTTACTGTATTTGCATCATTGCACTAACTGATTGTACTTTTAACCTATTCCTTTCCTCTGTCCACTGAGAATTCATGAGGGAAAAGACTCTCTCTACATTGGCGTTATGACTGGGAATGGAGAAATAAAATTTCACAATTTTCAGCAACTCTGAATACTGCTCACCAGAAATACAATTATGAATGAAAAACACCCATTTCTTATGTGACATCATATTCTCAAAACTTTCATCTTTGACCTCCCCCCGAAACACACTTTAATTTCAGTACTTGGCCAAAGAGAAGGGACTCATTCAATTTACAGCTTGTATTTTCATGCATCCACTTGCATGTCTTTTCAACATTTTCCCATAAAGGTACAGTCTTTAGCAAAATTCAGTCAAAATGTTTAATATCAGACAAGGGCTTACTCCATTTTATCAAGTAATCAATAACAGTTTGATAGAAAAGAGAGACTTCCTTTAGAAATGTAGACTGCTGATATTGTGTGAGGTCAGACATTAATTCTTTAACTTTAGACGTAACGAAAACACACTGTTTTCTCTCTCCTAAAATTTGCAGTATATTTTCTAGCTCCAGTCTTACCTCATTCACTTATGTCTTGCCTCTCAATGCTAGTAACTGCCCTCTGGAAAGGATTCATTTGTGCATACAAGAAGAGCAGATACATTTCACCAACAGAATCAGAAAAGAATTTCTTGAGAAGGGAAGGACATGTATCAAGTGAAAGAAAGTAAGACTTAAGTGCCTTAAACATGTGGATGAACCTCTCTATAGCAGGAAACATGGTGAGCCACCTGGTTGTTACGTGTCTAAGTAGGTCCTCAAGTGTCACATCAACAAATTCTGAAAATCCTTTTAGTGATGCTACACGAACAGTATATATGGAGAAATAATTAAAAACCTTTATGATAATGCTCTCAATATCATAAGAGAGGACATCTGTACCAGTATGAACTGCATTATGCAAAATATGAGCTGGACAACCTACTCCTAAAATTTCCCTATTCAGTTTCTTCCGAAGTTTCAGGTACACATTGTTTTCTCCTTTTCTCGCAACACCCCCAAAGTTAGTATTTGTGTTATCTCCACCAAAAGCAGATACCTTATCAGTAAGCCCATGTTGTAAAATGGCACTGTATACACACTCAGTTATTGTACTAGAATCCTCACTGTCACATTCATTTAAATTTAGCAATCTACTTTGGACACCTTCGTCATAATCAAAATACTGCACAAGAACAGGAAATATTTTCAAATACTTGTGGTTGCTAGCATCAGTGCTAATGCTAACATAATTTGCCTTTGATAGACTGTTCCTTGTTCTGTCTTCAATGAACGGTGATATCACTTTATTAATTATGGCGTCTGTTTTAGTTTTGCCACTGGAGAAGTTAACTGCAACTTTCAAGTCACTAAAAACGTGAGAGATAATGTTTGATGTGCAATAACTTGAGTTGTATGAATGATGGTGCTTGACACAGTGAAATGCGAATGCAACTTCTGCTGCAGCTACTTTATTACCATCTGCCTGTTTTGAAAAAGCTGGTGAGCTCTTTGGAAGATGATTAACCCACTGCCGTCTTTTGCTTTTTCGATTGCACGTGGTCGTTAATATCACGTCTACCTCCATTACTGATTGAAATGTAGGAACTGTGAAGAGGAAAAACGTATAATAATTTTTCTAGGAAAACAATGGTTTCAATGGGTCTGTGTATAATCGTAATGTTACTCATCGGCAAATTTTGCAGAAAGCTTCGTATTCAGTTCTTCCTCGCTTTATACTTGGAAACTGTTCAGTATATTCCTCCCTGTACTTAACCTTCCATCTAGCCAACATTATTAAACCACCAGGCCAATAATAACTACTATTTAATACAATATAACACAACGAAATCGCAAGCACAACAAACCATGCGAACATTCAACAAGCTAACCAAAGAGGATAATACTCTTCATTACCAGAGATGACTGACCGCCCACTGTATCGACAACTTGCAATCTCGCAAATCGAAGAGGATGTACCGTATGCCTGAGCCTGACTGCCCATTGTTTCCATATCTAGAAAGCTGTTCTGTTTGGATTTTATATAATGTGAAGGCAAAGAGAGAACATTGATGCTTCTTTGACAGCAATTGTTGAAATTACGGGAAGTTGACTTCAAATCCAGCAAATATAGCCTTTTCGGCCCAGACGTTTTCGTTTACCCTAAAATTGCGGACTGTCCATGAAATCTGTGGCGTATGGCAACCCTACATTACTTAGAAAAATATTCATTAATCTACGGTATCGAAAAATAGGGTTGGCGGGAAGACTTAAGAAGAAACGTTTCTTCTGAACAGCATTTATGGTTACATTTCTAACAAGAACCCTTTGACTGTTGAATGACAAAATTTTTATTTCATTAGGGGCAGATGTTAATTTCTGTACACTAATGTAATTGTAAATAACAACATTCACATCATTAGGCTGAGGGGTGTCCAAATTTGTGATCAAACTAAGATTTTGTTCACCATGCAGGCACATTTCTTTGTCTAAGAGAAGCTATTTGCTGCACACCTCACACTGCTGTTTCTTCAGTACACTGCGAACACAATACCCTGCTAAATATGCTAGTATTGAAAGGTATGTTTTTGCCTGCCTGAAATCTTCTTCCAAATACATAACATCAACCATAAACTCACAGTCTGTTTGTAAAGTCTCTTTTGTGTCATCATTACAATTATAGGTGAACCCTTCAGCAACAGGCAGTTTACCAAAAGTGTTCTGCATATTCTGCATCCTTATCTTGGCTTCCACTTCAAAAATCTGTCTCACCGATATGAGATACTGTGAGCCAGCCATTGATTGTTAACTGCTAAACCTTGCTTTCAGAGAATCAGTTTGAATTTTTCCAGGCAAAAAATAAGTGAAACCAAGCTCTTTAGTACAGTACCTTGCCATCTCAATCAAACCATAGGTTGTGTGTGTCAGAACTATACAGGTTTCCTTTGAAAGGGTATTATTTTTCAGGCCTAAGTCCTTCGACTTATCAAGCCACACAAGAAACTTTTTCAAAAAAACTAATTTTTCATCATTATTACTTAAAGACAGAGGGCACTGGAAGAGATCATTTAGTCGAACGCCTTTGTGAACTGTCTTAACATTTACAGTTTTTCACCGTGTAAGAATAATTTTAATAAATTCTGCAGTTGTCTGGTAGTGTAATAAGTTTTCTGTTCCTCTACAGTTGAAATGGCTTCAGCTGTATATTCATTGAATACCTGCAAAACAAGGCTCACATTCTGTTTCTCAAGTGAAGATGGATAAAGAGACTTCAAAGTAAGACCATAAGAGTGCTTAAGTAGACCATTACATTCAATCTTATGATGCTGCCTCAATGCTTCAAAAGATGCCATTAACACCTGACAATCATCACCGCTTCCATAAAATTGTGTATATTTGAGCAAAACTTGATATTCCTTTTGATTAACCCAGTTACTACGTATATACTTAAGGATGTGGACAGAATCAGTTATAAAAAATAGTGGTTTAATTGGGTTAGTTGGATATACTGAGTTTTGGAGGTGAGCTAAACAGTGCCATAGATTTACTATTTATAGCATTGTTGTCACTAACTACACAAATAACTTTGAAACCAATCTCATAAAGGCCACGTAATATTTTCTCACATACAAAAATAACTGTTCAGCTACAAGGTTTCTCGCTGAAAGGACATGCACTACTTCTGTAAAAGAAGACAGCAATGATTGTATCATAAAGACATATGCTGTAGTAGCAGCAGCCTTGTCACTATCAAATGCTGCCCCCACAATGTTTCCTCCCTTGTAATCAAAATAAGGTTTAATATGAATTTCATCCATCATTAAAGAAATCACTTTTCTGCAGAGATTTAAATCTTTCCTTAATATACAGGAGCATAGCACCTTCATTTTGTTCATTATGAGGACCATTACTATATGAGGAACATATTTTCTGTAAATTTCTTAGATGAGGAAGAATAAGATTGCCACACAACCTGAAAAATTTATAGGCTTGAGGGGAGATAGAATGCAGGATACAACAAAATACAGAAAAGTGTGGATTAAGCCTATAGTTTTCCTCACTGCTACAAAGCAACTTAACTTGCCCACTTAAGAATTGAATTTGTTTCTGTTTTTCATCTACAGAACTGCACATATCATTTAAAGTGTACTGTATAAGAAGGCACTGACTTTTTAATTAATTTTCTTTTACACTGACTAATTCTTTCACTTTGTCTAATGCTGTAAACAAATCACTCATATTTGAAAGTTTGTCTGATGTTTTGCTACTGCCTATGTGTGTGTGTGTGTGTGCGAGTGTACATCTGTCCATTTTTCCCCCTACGGTAAGCCTTTCCGCTCCCGGGATTGGAATGACTCCTTACCCTCTCCCTTAAAACCCACATCCTTTCATATTTCCCTCATCTTCCCTCTTTCCTGAAGAAGCAACCGTTGGTTGCGAAAGCTAGAAATTTTGTGTGTGTGTTTGTGTGTTATTTTATTGTGCCCGTCTACCGGCGCTTTCCCGCTTGGTAAGTCTTGGAATCTTTGTTATCTCAGTTTTCCTTTGATAGGCGGACAACTGCAAATCGTTTGTCACTACAATGGATGCAGACACGGATGGAGTGGGCAATACATACAGTAAGCAATAGAAATAGGACACAGTCACTTCTTCTAACAATGGTCCACTCTCTGGGAATGGTTTTTCTTTCTAAGCACTGCAGAAATGCTTCAAAAGTAGAAAATAACTTCCTTGAATCATACTCTGTTTTGGTTACTATACTGTCTTTAATTGCCTGTAGATGATGTTCATTGTCCAATCTAGCTCGCCTTTCCTCTGCACTTTCTCGAGAGCTGGTGGATGGAGTAGACAAATAGTTTGGGCAGCCTGGTAACTCGGATGGGACAGCACCCTATCTAAGTCTTTGTCTTGAAAGTTTGACAGTAAGCTTTGTGCCTTTCACTTCATCATAACATTCCGTATGCCGGCAGATGTCAGATTCGGTGAAGTTCACAAACGTACAACAAAGTAGTATGAGTCAGTAAAGTAAATCACATGATCTAGAGATGTGTGTCTGTATGTGAAAGTAAAAAACACTGGACACTTCTTAATTTTCCGGCAAACTTGACAGGTCCCCTTAGTGGAAATACACAAATCATTTAGGCCTAACAGTAATATACCATGTTCTACAACAACATGCATATTCTGTTGTAATATTCTTTTATTAATTAATACTACAAGCACTAGGAGCATACATCAAAAGGCATCAGTATATGATGAATATACCTGTGAACTGCTTGTGTTACAGCATTACTGTGATATGGATCTATAAGAGTGAAGTTCCTATTATGGATTAAGTGGAACCAAATTTCAGTGATCTGTTGGATTCTGCATGTTAACATATCAATTATTTTGTAATTTTGACTTTACAGTTTCTTCATTGTTATGGCATACGAGATATCAACAGCTGCAGAATAATATTTCACTGTGGGTGTTTTATGCCAGCACTTATTAAAACTGTCATTGCTGGTAACACTGAATGACGGTCTTGATATACCACAAATTTCATGTTTGGATAGAAGAACAATTATGAATCAAATGCATGCCAAACACAAAATAAAGTTGAACAGATGCCAACATAAATGACACACCTCAGTAAGACAGTCATGACCATCCAACTGGGAGGATGTTAAGAACATATCTGGGACATTTAAGACATTGGACAGATTTAAGTAACTGGATGCGTTATTAATGAGAATATCGTTATGAGGCGGCTCAAGTGAAATCTGGTGGTGATGACACCTATTCTGCAGCGTAACCTGAAGTGTAGGTTAGGTTGAAAGATGATTATTTGGTCGTGAGTTGGCGAATGTCTAATAACAGGAAAAATTAACACAGAAAAACAACAGAGATATGCTTCATACAGAGAGGTCATTTTTTAAACATGAAAACAGCACTTTCAACATTCATTAGCACTCACGTTAACTAATGTGAGAGTGAAAAAGAACACCCACTCACAAATAGAGAATAAAACATATCAGTAATGTGTAACAAAATACAAATTTCAGAGAAATTTAAACATGAATAAAATGTAATTCAAGCCAAAAATTTATATTTCATTTTCAAAACCAAAATAAAGCCACTCGAAAAGAATACTATTTATTGCGAACTTTTGCTCACAATTTTAGTCAAATGTATCCAAAATTCAAGATATTTCACTAGAAAAAAAAAATTGTTCTAGGTATATAGTTTTTACATACTTTCGTGTGCTCAGTGGGTTGGAAATTGTCCCAATGAATCGCTGAAAGCCATTTCTGATGCAGATTCGCATCTTTTGGAAAGGAAAACATTACTTTCGGTCCAGTTCCGTAATTCCCATGACACCTTGGTACACAACATTTGTAAACCATGTTTACGGTAGATTCACTACATGTAAACACTGTAATCACTAGTTTTAAGTACGAATGTAGCACTCGATCCAACAAACGTGTAGATAAACAAATGCTTTGAATCACAACACGGTGGCCCTCTTGGAGTGACGTCATGACATGCTATGAATTTCGCACCGCGGCCTTGTCTGTAGGTGGTGATGTATAGACCCTCTATATGAGGTGGTCTGTTCCAAAACTTGCCTTATCCATGGGTAAGGAATTTTACAGGAGACATAAAAAACTAAAAACTTCTTAATGCCAACAGAAACTGAACTCTTTTTCCTGGTAGGAATGCATAATTTTAATACATAAAGTCATGATTATTTGGGAATATAATTATGCCCATCGAGAAATTGGTTATGTTGCTTTATATCCAGGATTAGACAACTTTTATTGCAGCACACTGTAAGTGCGTAGTTAATGTACTCTGGAATATACTTTTTTGTGCATTTGTGGTAGTGCAGATGCATTCAGTTTATACTCATTTATGTTGTTGTTGTGGTCTTCAGTCCTGAGACTCATTTGATGAAGCCCTCCATGCTACTCTATCCTGTGCAAGCGTCTTCATCTCCCAGTACCTGCTGCAGCCTACATCCTTCTGAATCTGCTTAGTGTATTCATCTGTTGGTCTTCCTCTACAATTTTTACCCTCCATGCTGCCCTCCAGTACTAAATTGGTGATCCCTTGATGCCTCAGAACATCTCCTACTAATCGATCGCTTCTCCTAGTCAAGTTGTGCCACAAACTCCTATTCTCCCCAATTCTATTCAATACCTCCTCATTAGTTATCTACCCATCTAATCTTCAGCATTCTTCTGTAGCACCACATTTCGAAAGCTTCTATTCTCTTCTTGTCTAAACTATTTATTGTCCATGTTTCACTTCCATACATGGCTACACTCCATACAAATACTTTCAGAAACGACTTCCTGATACTTAAATCAATACTCGATGTTAACAAATTTCTCTTCTTCAGAAATGCTTTCCTTGCTATTGGCAGTCTACATTTTATATCCCCTCTACTTTGACCATCATCAGTTATTTTGCTCCCCAAATAGCAAAATTCCTTTTCTGCTTTAAGTATCTCATTTCCTAACCTAATTCCCACAGCATCACCTGACTTAATATGACTACATTTCATTATCCTCGTTTTGCTTTTGTTGATGTTCATCTTATACCCTCCTTTCAAGACACTGACCATTCCGTTCAACTGCTCTTCCAAGTCCTTTGCTGTCTCTGACAGAATTACGATGTCATCGGCGAACCTCAAAGTTTTTATTTCTTCTCCATGAATTTTAATACCTACTCCAAACTTTTCTTTCATTTCCTTTACTGCTTGCTCAATATACAGATTGAATAGCATTGGGGAGAGGCTACAACCCTGTATCACTCCCTTCCCAACCACTGCTTCCCTTTCACGTCCCTCGACTCTTATAACTGCCATCTGGTTTCTGTACAAATTGTAAGTAGCCTTTCACTCCATGTATTTTACCCCTGCCACCTTCAGAATTTGAAAGAGAGTATTCCAATCAATGTTGTCAAAAGCGTACTCTAAGTCTACAAATGCTAGAAACGTAGGTTTGCCTTTCCTTAATCTTTCTTCTAAGATAAATCGTAGGGTCAGGTTGCCTCACGTGTTCCAACATTTCTACGGACTCCAAACTGATCTACCCCGAGGTCAGCTTCTACCAGTTTTTCCATTCGTCTGTAAAGAATTCGCGTTAGTATTTTGCAGCTGTGACTTATTAAACTGATTGTTGAGTAATTTTCACATCTGTCAACACCTGCTTTCTTTGGGATTGGAATTGTTATATTCTTCATTAAGTCTGAGGGAATTTCGTCTGTCTCATACATCTTGCTCACCAGATGGTAGAGTTTTGTCAGGACTGGCTCTTCCAAGGCTGTCAGTAGTTCTAATGGAATGTTGTCTACTCCCGGGGCCCTGTTTCGACTTAGGTCTTTCAGTGCTCTGTCAAACTCTTCACGCAGTATCATATCTCCCATTTCATCTTCATATACCTCCTGTTCCATTTCCATAATATTGTCCTTAAGAACATTGCCCCTGTATAGACCCTCTATATACTCCTTCCACCTTTCTGCTTTCCCTTCTTTGCTTAGAACTGGGTTTTCATCTGAGCTCTTGATATTCATGCCAGCGGTTCTCTTTTCTCCAAAGGTCTCTTTAATTTTCTTGTAGGCAGTATCTATCTTACCTCTCATGAGATGCCTGAGGCATTCCCCTCCTGTTCTTCATAACAGTTCCAACAAGGCCTGTCTTCTCCTTTTCTAATTCTCTTGCAAGAATAGCGCTTGTATAAAAACAATCAGTAAATAATTTATGGCCCTTATGTGCTAGGATGCCAAGTAGATTTTTCACAATGTCAACCACAATGTTGCTTTGGCCACAGAAAATCTGGAAATCATCAAATGAAAGTTTGACATAATCAGTAGGAATGTTTCTGGTCTACAGGTTTGGGCAGTAGTTACAAGACACAAGAATCTTGGCTCCAATGATCTTGTATAAGGGGCTTTTGGCTGATGCTCATGTGGAAAGTTATAGCCAGGAATTTTTTTACTTCCATTAAAGTGACACCTGTCCAACCAAACATTCTGCATGCCAGAGTGAGCCGACCTGCACTTGTCAGTTGCCTTAGCTTCTGTCTGGCATAAAGATTTGTCTGCTCTTTGAAATGAGCAAGAAGGTCCCCGTCCACGAAATGTGAAAAGACATCCAGAACTGAAGAGGTGGCATCTAATTCACATAAATCTGTGACACCATGGCCCCACTAGAAATGTCTATAATTGTCAAACAATCGATATCACTCCACTCCTCTGTCGACCCAGTACAATTTCTAGCTGTGCCGCCCCTTTGTCTTGGCCTTCTTTCACTGTTGTCAGGATGGGTAGTTTGCAGTTCTACATCCATAATAGAATCACTTTCTTCATTCTCTGAACTTAAAAAGAAGAAAATCATTTTTCAGTGTTCAAAAAATGAAGAAACAACGTAAACAATTGGTTCAACAGTGTTATAATACAAAATCATAATTCGAAATACTCACTTGAAATTTGATGCAATTCTTCTTGGACAAAGTCAGGATCATCATCTGAATCATCAATGTTGTCATCCACACTCTCATTATCAACAAATTCTTTCTCCAATTCTCGCAAAATTTCATCATCTGTAAGAGAGCGTGAATCCATGTCCATTTACTTACGTACTCAATGAGCAGACGCCACTTTCTACCTGCGTGGGTTTATACAGCAAATGCCATTCTATTGGACATAAATGTACGCGATCTGTCGGCTGTTTTGAACACTACATGTACCAAGTATGGCAATGAAGGCCAATCGAGCCCGTCAATAAATGTGATTTCATATTTAAAAGCACTCTACATAAATTCCCGCATCCTGTCAATTGACGTGATTGGCACTCAAAGTGTTAAGTTCACTACTCTCCAGAGAATAAATCATGTCTCTGTTATGCAGTGCCCTCCTCCTTATGTGTGGCATTGTAGCGAGAAGGAAGCGACTCTGCCTTCCTTCTCTGGTTTCTTTATTACTAACATGCTGTTTTGCTGCTTCAGTTGTCCGTTGTCGCAGTAGTAGCTCTCAGGCGCCAGGTTCAACATAGGTTTATGCTCCTGCTGAAATGGGGTGTGTGGAGATGCCAGGTGTTAAAGGTTAACAATGTTTTGTAATATTTTTAATGAAGAAGACTTTAAAACTCATGTCACAGACTTTCCAATATGGTAGCTCTTGGCTGCGCCGTTACACTCAACACTTTACAACACCTTTATCACTTCCAATACTCGTTACAGATGCTGCCCATGACATGTGTTCACTGATAATTAACTTCAACTTTATATCTTGTTTATCGCTCCTATCTTTGTGGTCAGCGGTGCATTCTGCTACTGCCTCTGCGTACTTGCAACCGTCTTTTTGGAACACTTCTGGTTACTGGACTGTGCGTTTTGAGTGGTGCTGTGCTGCTAACTTTGCACTGTCTTCCCGATGCACAAGAGAGACCCCACCTTTCTCCCTCAGCTAATAGGGATACTCCACTCATCTCCTATGCATATAGATATCAAATCTCTCAGCCAATGGGCGTTCAGATCGCTGTTGCTAGGTGGATCTGACATCACGTTTGTGGACAGTGTGACGGAAGTTTGTATTCGGAACATTTTCTCAGATTGTAAGATTCTACTCCCGAATAGTCAGACTTTGTCCCTACTAAGGTTGCACAACAATGCCTCTTATGGTGTTATTATTAATGGTCCTTGCTGATGCATAATTGTCAGAGGGACATGTATCCTGGCTGCTACATAGCATTTCCGAGCGTTTAGATCTTGCAAAGGCTCATAAATGTGCGTAATAATTAGCATAAACATGTGAAGGGAATGCACGTATGGATGACACATTCCCCCCTTCTTTTATTTCCAAAATTAAATATGCTCGAACACCTCGTTTAATTTTGAAATATTCTCTGTTGGCATCTCTTCTCCTCAGTTTACATCTTTAATCATTTGTATTACTTAATCTGGCACATACTCTAGTATAATTGCTTATCGATTACTGTTCTCATTATTACATTATCCTTAACATGATATAGCCACACACACACACACACACACACACACATTCTATTTTCAAACACATTTTTGATCTCCATCTGATGCCTTCAGACTGGCACCATTCTAACTTTGACTCTATTCTGAATATACCATGAACACTATATAACATGTACTTAATATTATTTAAAATTGACTATTTATTCAGATGTAGTTTTTTCTTATCTGAAATGGAACATGTACTCATATACATCGGCTATGTAATTGCCATCTTATTAGTCACTGGTTCACTACTCTGTCAGCTAATGCTGTCGCTCTCACTCTTATAACTTTAAAGCATTTGTCATGTTATTGCCATTCTATTGGTCATAAATCACTTGAAGCTCATTACACTAGACTTATTTTATGAAACATAAAATTTGTGCTGTGGTGAGCTGGGAGATGAGAAAAATGTGTGATGCTGACCGCCCATTTGAGTGTGGCAACATTGAGCAATGTTGTGCGCAGATGTTGCTGAGGCTTTGCAGACCAGCTTTTTCACCCAATTGTGCTCTGCCTCTCTCCAGGCCCCATCCATGGATTATGTGTAACAATTTACACATACATTTAGTCAACAGTTAATACCATTTTAACATAGATTCCCAGTAACATTCTAACTTATTCACGTGTGATATAAAAACATTGTCTGTCATGTCGCAGAAGTTTCCACCTGGTGGTCTACAGAAACGTGTAATATAAATTTCATCATTTGGTATCTTTATACGTGCTGCACATAATTCAATTGTCCTTTCCACTGAATATTTACTTAAATTTACAGAATTAAAATCAAATGTGCTTTTTACATACTGACACACCCCAACCTCTGATTTAAGATCTGCAAAACATATTATCTAGTAGCATATTTAGAGGTTTAAAAAGTTCTAATTTAGCATCATATAACCAGTGTTCACTAGTAGCAAGCACATCAGGCATAGTTTCATTTACAAACCTGTCTAGTTGTTCATATTTATTGCTCAGGTCCTATACGTTCTGGTGGAGTATTTTAAAGTTGTAAATACCTTGTAGATTTCTCTGCTTTTCCACTTTAATAAGGTCATATCTCCGTTTCACTTTTGGGCCTCCACCTCTTCCCGGTTTCACTACTAAATCATTTAGATGTGATGGAGGCTCTGGCTTCTATGTGCTGTCAGAAGTTTTTTAGTAGACAGTGCTAGTTCTGCTAAGGTTGAAGTTCAGTTTGCTGCTGTTGTGCGTAGTTCTACTGTTGCTAATTTTTTATTTTATTTATTGCAATATATATTCCGTAGATCCATTTCTGTGTGTTAATGCAAGGATGTGGAATGAGTCAAAAATATTTAGTTCATCATTACATTAGTTTCCATAAGGACAATAAACGAAGATTATTATAATAAGTTGGAAACACAATTGGTAGGACAAAATTATACTCACAAGCAGAGTTCCAGATACAACATTCTGATTTTGTCCAAACATTTTTTTTTACATATCACCAATTAACCTCTTAATATACGTATTATTTACAATATGATGGTTCTTTTTTCAACTAATTTTTTTATTGCCAAAATGAAATATTCAGTGAAGCACGATAATGACAGTAACAATGAAATTATTTTTTTAGGTGCTTAACAATGGACATTTTCATCTCCAAATAGCCCCTGGTTTAAAATCACGAGTATACTCGTGATAGGCTTAACATTTTTTTTCTTCTTAAAACTACAGTAATTCTGTGCATCGAAGCCCTAAAAGTGAACAGTAACACTAACCAGTAAAAATTAGAGCCATTGTTTATATGTTTGTGGCTGTGTGAAATACCCTGAAGCAAGGATCAGTACACAAAGCTACACCACAGTCTTTACACATGTATCTTGATTCCCTCCTTGCCTTTGTCCCTCTGTCATCGCGCACACTACTGCACATCCTACACGTTCTTGTTCGATTCTGCTTCTTCTCGGTCGGAGGATCGTAGATGGAAAATGACGTCCAACGAGTCGCGTTGGGGTTGATTTTGCTGATGGACTGCCCGCTGCTTTGGGTGAACATTCCTCCCCCTGATGTTTGGCAATGACCTGTTCAGTGACAGCCACGCAAAAGTCAGGGGCAGTGAGCTTTCCTCCATGTTTTTTTATATAGGACAAAGGCATTCCATTCTGCTAATTCCAATAGATGAAAAAATATCTTCTTGTAATACTTTTTACCCCTCTTGCGTGGCAATGGATTGTTTGCGACGTGCTGATCAACTTTACCCCCCCCCCCCCCTTGTTGTGTCATTATAAGCAAATACATCCACTGGTTTGGCAATATATTTGTTTCTTACTTTCCGTGTTTGCATTTGTGAATTGTGGACAGCATGCAGACGTCTCTCTTATCTTTCCATTTCAGTGCAGTCAGTTTACCTCAATGGAATGCTGCAACCTTCCCTTTCTTCGGTTTCTTGGTCTGGAAAGAAGGCGGCATTTCTTTTCTTGTAAGACTCACAGTGCCATACACGTCTGTTCTTTTTGTTAGCAGGAGATCAGCAAGCTGGGGAGAACGATAATAATTATCTAGAGTCAAGCAGTATCCCATATTTAGCAAGGGTTGCATTAGTGTCATTACAGTTTGTGACAACATTGGCAGATCCTTGTATTCTTCCTCAAATGTGCTGCCCTTGACAACATAAATAATTAGGGATAAAACATATCCAGTCTGTGACCCACACAACATGAATGTTTTTATGCCAAACCTAGCTCTCTTGAGCGGCAAATACTGGATCCACCCCAGTCGCCCTTTATATAACAGCAGGCTTTCATCTACAGTGACATCTCTTTCTGGAACACAGTTGTTTCTAAATTTAGCCGACAGGTAGCTCACAATAGGTCATACTTTATTCAGTTTGGGTTGTGGATGGCTTTCTGCATTACAGGTTGCATTGTCCGGAAAAATGTAAGTTGTTCTTCAAATTGACATATCTCTTGAATGGTCAAACCTCTCTAAAAATTGGTGTGGCTAATGTAGCTCTTTTTGTCCAGTACATCTGATATATGTGGTTTTTTTTCACAATGCTTTGTAACAGTATTGCAGTAGCAAATATGTACATCTCATCAATTGTTGTTGGTTTCCATGCTGGGACGTTTGTTTGTGTTGCATATTTGTTGCTCTCGGTAACCAAAATTTGCATGTATCCATCATCAATGAACTGTCTAAAATAATGCAAGACATATTCAATAAAGGGTTCACAATTAATTTGATGTTTATCTGTAAAAGGAATACGTGGTGGAGCATGTGGCAGTGGCTTAGATGGATCTATCTCGTACCACACTCTGGTGCTCGCAATGTCACACTCAGAAGAAACTGATTCATCACTTCCTTCTTCTGAACTCTCTTCATAGCTATCATCAGAACTCTCAGATCCACTAAATTCAATATCAAACTCATCTTCACTCTCCATTTTCATAAAACGTGTGGAAATAACAAGTAAACTGCAAGAACAGATTGTAGAGTGACTGCTAGTACAACTGCCTGATTCGGAGACATCTCTTTCCAGAAATATACACTTCAGAGTAACACACCACAGTGACGTCTACCGAAAATATCAAGGAACTGCCAAAACATGAGATAGAATGAGTAAATTCGGCCTTTTAAAACGTGTGCCAGTCAGAAATGATAAGCCCGAGTGTACTCGGTGTTTTATTATTTCGCCAGAATTAAAAAAACAAGTATACTTGGGATTTTATGTTAAGCAGTTAATCTGATTAACACAGCAAGATGTATTGAGGCAGGAATATACAACAGTATTTGGAAAATAAAATTAGCTGTCTCTGCTATAGAATTCTTCAAGAGAATAGAAACTTTTTTCAGGCAAGAACTCCTTTATCTTGTTTTTAAACAGTACTTTTTTTATCTTGTAGACACTGTATTATTTGGAAGTGCATTGAAGATTTTTGTGTTTGTGTATTTATCATCTTTTTGCACCAGGGGCAGATTTTTCAGGTCAGTGTATGTCACATTTCCTTCTTGTGTCATGGTGATGGTACATTTCATTTGTATAAGAATATACAGACTACAGTTGCTTTATCATTTACTTAGGTTTCATAATGGTTCAAATGGCTCTGAGCACTATGGGACTTAACATCTATGGTCACCAGTCCCCTAGAACTTAGAACTACTTAAACCTAACTAACCTAAGGACAGCACACAACACCCAGTCATCACAAGGCAGAGAATACCTAGGTTTCAACATTAGTAATAACGTCTTCTTCAGAACCTGCAACAAGTTAATATTATAATGCACTAGTAAATTATATTAGATATGGTCATCCTACAGGATGCAACGTGTAGCACTTACATAAAATATTATTTAAATGTTTGCCTAAAACAGGCCATGTCCTAAGTCAACTTTGTAAAACTTGATGCATAACCATAAGGTTTTATCACTTCTATAAAACAAGCTGTAGCAAATTCACTTTAAGCCCATTGTATGGGCCTCGTTGTGTGACTAGAGACTGCAGACCGCGAGGGTTTCGCGGTCTGCCTCACAGAGGGCGGCATGCATGCGCGAAACGCATAGAATCAAACTCTTATTACGCACACATCAGATAACCTTTTTGCTATGAATTAAGTTTTATATTTTACTATTGTAAGTCAATTACAGTATTCAGCATGACTACGTTTTACATTCTACTACAGAGCCTTATAAACTGACCAACAAATCTTGTATGAACATCTGTAGGAAAAGGATCTGTTATTACAGAAACCGTGAGCTCACATGCATTATGATACTGTAATTAACTTACAATAGTAAAATATAAAACTTAATTCATAGCAAAAAGGTTATCTAACGCGTGTGTAATAAGAGTTTGATTCTAGACGTCTCGCGCATGCGCGCCGCCCTCTGTGAGGCAGACCGCGAAGCCCTTGCGGGCCGCAGTCCCTAGTCACACGACGAGGCCCATACAATGGGCTTAAAGAGAATTTGCTACAGCCTATTTTATAGAAGAGACAAAACCTTATGGTTATGCATCAAGTTTTACAAAGTTGACTTAGGACGTGGCCTGTTTTAGGCAAACATTTAAATAATATTTTATGTAAGTGCTACACATTGCATCCTGTAGGATGACCAAATCTAATATAATTTACTAGCGCATTATAATATTAACTTGTTGCAGGTTCTGAAGAAGACGTTATTACTAGCGTTGAAACCTAGGTAAATGATAGTTAACGTGCGACTGTAGGCTGTATATTCTTTGCAACTGTAGGCTGCATATTCTTATATAAACAATATCAGTTGCTGTCACTGCATAAAAACGTTAAAACATTTCATTTGTTTCCTATTGAGAAGGATTGTGAAGTGTGAATGTCATGGTTGAAAAGATACAGTGTGAAGTAGTGGTTAGGATCCCTATTTTCATAAAAAGATTTGCGACATGAGATTCTTGGAGGCACTCCACACAAAATTCGGACTACCTTTTTCTGACTTGTAAAAACCTTTTGTGATAGTGGGGAATTGCCCCAGAAGATTATTCCATAACACATAAGTGAATGAAAGCAGCCAAAGTAAGCAGATTTTGAGACATTGATGTCTCCGATTTTGGCGATTATCCGAATGGCAAATGCTGCTGAGCTGAGCCTTTCCAAAATTTGGTGGATGTGATGTTCCCATTTAACCCTTCTCTCTCTCTCTCTCTCTCTCTCTCTCTCTCTCTCTCTCTCTCTCTCTATATATATATATATATATATATATATATATATATATATATATATATTAAAAACAAAGATTCCAAGACTTACCAAGCGGGAAAGCGCCGGCAGACAGGCACATGAACAAAACACACAAACACACACACAGAATTACTAGCTTTCGCAACCGATGGTTGCTTCTTCAGGAAGGAGAGGGAAAGACGAAAGGATGTGGGTTTTAAGGGAGAGGGTAAGGAGTCATTCCAATCCCGGGAGCGGAAAGACTTCCCTTAGGGGAAAAAAAGGACAGGTGTACACTCGCGCACACGCACACGCACACGCACACACACACACACACACACACACACACACACACACACACACACACACACATATATCCATCCGCACATACACAGACACAAGCAGACATATATATATCCTCCCCCCATGGAACCATGGACCTTGCCGTTGGTGGGGAGGCTTGCGTGCCTCAGCGATACAGATGGCCGTACCGTAGGTGCAACCACAATGGAGGGGTATCTGTTGAGAGGCCAGACAAACGTGTGGTTCCTGAAGAGGGGCAGCAGCCTTTTCAGTAGTTGCAGGGGCAACAGTCTGGATGATTGACTGATCTGGCCTTGCAACATTAACCAAAACGGCCTTGCTGTGCTGGTACTGCGAACGGCTGAAAGCAAGGGGAAACTACAGCCGTAATTTTTCCCGAGGACATGCAGCTTTACTGTATGATTAAATGATGATGGCATCCTCTTGGGTAAAATATTCCGGAGGTAAAATAGTCCCCCATTCGGATCTCCGGGCGGGGACTACTCAGGAGGATGTCGTTATCAGGAGAAAGAAAACTGGCATTCTACGGATCGGAGCGTGGAATGTCAGATCCCTTAATCGGGCAGGTAGGTTAGAAAATTTAAAAAGGGAAATGGATAGGTTAAAGTTAGATATAGTGGGAATTAGTGAGGTTCGGTGGCAGGAGGAACAAGACTTCTGGTCAGGTGACTACAGGGTTATAAACACAAAATCAAATAGGGGTAATGCAGGAGTAGGTTTAATAATGAATAGGAAAATAGGAATGCGGGTAAGCTACTACAAACAGCATAGTGAACGCATTATTGTGGCCAAGATAGATACGAAGCCCACACCTACTACAGTAGTACAAGTTTATATGCCAACTAGCTCTGCAGATGATGAAGAAATTGAAGAAATGTACGATGAAATAAAAGAAATTATTCAGATAGTGAAGGGAGACAAAAATTTAATAGTAATGGGTGACTGGAATTCGAGTGTAGGAAAAGGGAGAGAAGGAAACATAGTAGGTGAATATGGATTGGGGCTAAGAAATGAAAGAGGAAGCCGCCTAGTAGAATTTTGCACAGAGCACAACTTAATCATAGCTAACACTTGGTTTAAGAATCATGAAAGAAGGTTGTATACGTGGAAGAACCCTGGAGATACTAAAAGGTATCAGATAGATTATATAATGGTAAGACAGAGATTTAGGAACCAGGTTTTAAGTTGTAAGACATTTCCAGGGGCAGATGTGGACTCTGACCACAATCTATTGGTTATGACCTGTAGATTAAAACTGAAGAAACTGCAAAAATGTGAGAAATTAAGGAGATGGGACCTGGATAAACTGAAAGAACCAGAGGTTGTACAGAGTTTCAGGGAGAGCATAAGGGAACAATTGACAGGAATAGGGGAAAGAAATACAGTAGAAGAAGAATGGGTAGCTTTGAGGGATGTAGTAGTGAAGGCAGCAGAGGATAAAGTAGGTACAAAGACGAGGGCTGCTAGAAATCCTTGGGTAACAGAAGAAATATTGAAGTTAATTGATGAAAGGAGAAAATATAAAAATGCAGTAAATGAAGCAGGCAAAAAGGAATACAGACGTCTCAAAAATGAGATCGACAGGAAGTGCAAAATGGCTAAACAGGGATGGCTAGAGGACAAATGTAAGGATGTAGAAGCTTATCTCACTAGAGGTAAGATAGATACTGCCTACAGGAAAATTAAAGAGACCTTTGGAGAGAAGAGAACCACGTGTATGAATATCAAGAGCTCAGATGGCAGCCCAGTTCTAAGCAAAGAAGGGAAGGCAGAAAGGTGGAAGGAGTATATAGAAGGCTTATACAAGGGCGATGTACTTGAGGACAATATTATGGAAATAGAAGAGGATGTAGATGAAGACGAAATGGGAGATACGATACTGCGTGAAGAGTTTGACAGAGCACTGAAAGACCTGAGTCGAAACAAGGCCCCCGGAGTAGACAACATTCCATTAGAACTACTGACGGCCTTGGGAGAGCCAGTCATGACAAAACTCTACCAGCTGGTGAGCAAGATGTATGAGACAGGCGAAATACCCTCAGACTTCAAGAAGAATATAATAATTCCAATCCCAAAGAAAGCAGGTGCTGACAGATGTGAAAATTACCGAACTATCAGTTTAATAAGCCACGGCTGCAAAATACTAACGCGAATTCTTTACAGACGAATGGAAAAACTGGTAGATGCAGACCTCGGGGAGGATCAGTTTGGATTCCGTCGAAATGTTGGAACACGTGAGGCAATACTGACCTTACGACTTATCTTAGAAGAAAGATTAAGAAAAGGCAAACCTACGTTTCTAGCATTTGTAGACTTAGAGAAAGCTTTTGACAATGTTGACTGGAATACTCTTTTTCAAATTCTAAAGGTGGCAGGGGTAAAATACAGGGAGCGAAAGGCTATTTATAATTTGTACAGAAACCAGATGGCAGTAATAAGAGTCGAGGGGCATGAAAGGGAAGCAGTGGTTGGGAAAGGAGTGAGACAGGGTTGTAGCCTCTCCCCGATGTTATTCAATCTGTATATTGAGCAAGCAGTAAAGGAAACAAAAGAAAAATTCGGAGTAGGTATTAAAATTCATGGAGACGAAGTAAAAACTTTGAGGTTCGCCGATGACATTGTAATTCTGTCAGAGACGGCAAAGGACTTGGAAGAGCAGTTGAACGGAATGGACAGTGTCTTGAAAGGAGGATATAAGATGAACATTAACAAAAGCAAAACGAGGATAATGGAATGTAGTCAAATTAAATCGGGTGATGCTAAGGGAATTAGATTAGGAAATGAGACACTTAAAGTAGTAAAGGAGTTTTGCTATTTAGGAAGTAAAATAACTGATGATGGTCGAAGTAGAGAGGATATAAAATGTAGACTGGCAATGGCAAGGAAAGCGTTTCTGAAGAAGAGAAATTTGGTAACATCGAATATAGATTTATCTATCAGGAAATCGTTTCTGAAAGTATTTGTTTGGAGTGTAGCCATGTATGGAAGTGAAACATGGACGATAACTAGTTTGGACAAGAAGAGAATAGAAGCTTTCGAAATGTGGTGCTACAGAAGAATACTGAAGATAAGGTGGATAGATCACGTAACTAATGAGGAGGTATTGAATAGGATTGGGGAGAAGAGAAGTTTGTGGCACAACTTGACTAGAAGAAGGGATCGGTTGGTAGGACATGTTTTGAGGCATCAAGGGATCACAAATTTAGCATTGGAGGGCAGCGTGGAGGGTAAAAATCGTAGAGGGAGACCGAGAGATGAGATTCAGAAGGATGTAGGTTGCAGTAGGTACTGGGAGATGAAGCAGCTTGCACAGGATAGAGTAGCATGGAGAGCTGCATCAAACCAGTCTCAGGACTGAAGACAACAACAAATATATATATATATATATATATATATATATATATATATGCCCAAGAATTTCAAACAATCTGATGTATCTGCTGGCTCTCATGTACAATGTTTATTTCCTGTGGACTTTTGTGACCAGAATGGAAATGAATGTAGTTAGTTTTGCTGAGGTTTATTGATAAAGAATTCACTATGAACCAGTTCAGAACATCCTCAAGTAAATGGTTGGCATTTAGTTCTAGATCAGAGGGTATCTTATTGTCTATCACAATACTTGTCATCTGCAAACATTGTAAAATTGCTTGCTTTGTTTTAGGTCATTGATATGTATTAGGTATAACGGGGGACTGTGGGCAGAACCTTGTGGAACTCCATATTTCACTGTGCCCCAGTCGGTCTCAATCCCTACTATGTGACTATTGTTACCATCTAGCACTGTTTTATGTTGTCTACCCTGTAGGTAGGATTTGAGACAGTTGCCCATTTGTCCTCGGAGTCTGTAGTGGCATGCTTGCTTTATAAGCATTCTATGACTAACACAGTCAAAGGCTTTAGACAGATCGCAAAATATGCCCACAGGCAATGTCGCATGTTTTTCTAGATGACGAACTATTCTGGTATATTTAAGCTTTTCGAGAACTTTAGAAAATGTAGTCAAAAGAGATATAGGCCTATAGTTTGTAACATCTGAAGCATTGCCGCTTTTGCAGAGGGCTTTACAGTAGCATATTTCATCCTTTCAGGGAAGATGCCTTGTTTAAGAAACGCATTGAATACATGAGCTTGGACTTCGCTCAACTCGTTGCAGCAGGCTTTTAGCAATTTGCTAGAGGTGTCGTCAACACCTGTTGAATTTTTTGCTATTAAAGAAATCATGGTTTTTCTTACTTCCTGTGCTGTTATAGGGGCTATACCTATCTGCTCTATGGAGTTTGGGAAATGACCTTTCAGTATTTTTAATGCTTCTTCTAAGGAGCCATTGTGTCCTGCTTTCTCAGCAACACTTAGAAAATGCTCATTGAAAATTTTTGCCACAGTATCTTGATTTTGTACCTGTCTATCTTCATTATTGAGAACAATGTTTTGCAACCTACTGGGGCAATTTGCACCAGTCTCACTCTTTATCACTTCCTACCGGTTTTGATTTTGTTACTAGATTTAGTAATTTTGGAGAACAGATACAAACTTTTTGACTTTGTGCTTTGCAGTATTTCTTTAGTGATTTAGCTGGGTGTGGCTGTCTGAATTTTTTGTGTCAATGTACAGTTCTCGTTTCCTTTTGCATGAAATCTTAATACCAGTGGTTATCCAGGGCTTTTTGGTATGTTTTGTGGTTTGGATGTTGTATATACTTTTTGGGAAGGTGCTTTAAAATCTTAGTACCATTCATTACTGAAAAAATTGTACTTCGAATTGGCATTTTCTAAATTATACATAGGTGCCCAGTCTGTGGCTTGGAGATAGGATTTAAAAATATGGGTAGTTTCTTTATTAACTGTCCTAACTGGTTTCCAACTGGGGCCACTATCATTCACATAAATACTTTCCCGGTTATAGTGAGTATTTGTCCATCATGGTCAGATAGACCATTCGTGACTTGCCTGGTAGTCATATCACCTATTTTGGTCTGGTCTATAAATATATTATTGATCAGTGTGCTTGTAAGCAAAGTTATTCTACTAGGGAAACTAACCACAGAAACCAGATTATATGTGGACATCAGATTTTCTAGGTCTGATCTATCTCTATAATTTGTTAGAAAGTTAACATTCAAGTCCCCAAGCACTATCACATCTGTTTTGTGTTTGAGTATGTATATTAGGAGAGCATCTAGTTTATTTTAAAAGAGACTAAAGTTCCTTGAAAGTGCTCGTATACTGTGACTATTGATATATGGGAATTATTCAAGGACAATTCTGTGGCATGCACTTCCAAATGTTGTTCTAACAATAATCTGCACATTAATTATTCTACATGTGATATCATTTTTAACATGAATTGCAACACCTCCTTTCTCTTTACATTTTTTACAAAATGATGTTGCCAAGTAATAATTATTTATTGTAAGTTTTTCTATACTAGAATTAATATGGTGCTCACTAAAACATAAAACATGGGCATAATCTATACATTGTGGCTCATGTATATTGTTTACAAGCTCATTGATCTTACTACTTAGGCCTCCAATGTTCTGGGGATAAATTGCAAGTTTTTGTTTAGCAGAAGCAGTTACACTTCTTTTCTCTAAAAAAGAAGTTTTGATTGAAGGTCTGGGAAATGTATTTTTGACACCCATCTCTCCAAATTAGTTTGTTTCCACACACTTGCAGATTGGGAAGACACACTGTATTCTTGTTTATTCACCATCCAGTTGTCCAATGTAGTCTGCCTATGTCCATCCCTGCAATTATTTTGTGTACTGGTACACTCTTCAATCAAATCTGAGTCTCTTGTGTTCATATTGTTCCTTGCCTTTGCAACTACGTCACAAATTATAGTCGATAAATGATTTTTTTTCAATTCCAGTTAAGATGAAGACCATGAGTGATGTAAAGTTCTCTGCCAAATTTATGAGTTTTGATTCTGTGAGTATTTGTAAAATTGCTGCAGATATGTGCATAACATCTATTTGTTGCAATTACTGCTTTGTTTACACACAAGGATTGTAGTAAGTTGTGCATGTGTAGAATATTAAGTAAAATTACGTTTGAATGCTTCATGTGGTTTAGAGTTGATTTTAAGACATTATCAGCATACAGACCTTCATTATGTGCAACGTCATTTGAACCACCACAGATCACAATGCCTCTGTTGGTATCAGAGGTAGCTCTGCTGTTGATGTAGCAGCAGCAGCAGCAGCAGCTGCTGCTGCTGCTTTTGTTGTTGTTATTGCTGTGATTGTTTCTTATGATTTTAGTATTTTCAGTGGAAATACTTCTTCTGGTGCTTGCTTTAAAACTAATGGAGGTACGGTGCTCATCAGTTTGGCCTTCACATAGGATTTGTGGCTCTGCTTCTTTTGTGTTTTTTAATGGAAGGAGTATTTGCTGAGTGTTTATGCTTAGAAGAATGGGCTGTTGTAGCTGATGGTTTTGAAATATTGTCATTATGTTTGTTGAGTCTCTCCAACATTTCACTAATTTTCCCCACACAAAAGTTTCTTGCCCTTTTTGTTCATATGCATCCCATGTTATTGAAGCAGTTTCTCTTAAGAAAATCTGTACAAAGAAACTTTGTATTTGGATACATTTTGCATATTTCCTGAAGTTGTAAGTTGGCTTCCCTAATTTCAGTGTTCACACAGGGATGACATCATGTATATATGGAATGCAAGTGACACTCATGTTCTGCTTCTTAGTGTTTTCCAGAAATTTACTTAAGTTGTGCACAGCATTCAATAACTCATTCCTGTATATGTCATTGGCACCTCCAATTAATACGACATAATGATTTGTGCTTCTTTGTTGTCTTTAAGATCTCCTTTATAATTTCCTGTATTGGAACACCTGGTTTTACACAACTGTAGGCTTTTAAATCATGATGATTACTGAGAATTTCTACAAGACTGCGTCCATGGCTATCATAGTAATTATTTAGGCCTACCTCATTTTCCGATGCTTTTGGTGTAAATACTGATGTTTCAGCAGGTTCAGTAAGAAGCTGAATCATGTTCTCTAATAATTTAATGTACTTTCTAGCTGCTTTTAAGTCTTTGTATACTTCATTTGTGACATTTAGTTAGAGTTCAGCATTACACATTTCTGCAGCAGCTTCTTGACCATTACACGGATGATTACAGTCACGCGAAAATACATTATTGCAATTTACTTTTGCAAAGCAGCTTGAATGATACCATATATGTTTTGCTGGACACGTTTTAACACCGGTTTTCACTTTTTCACCACATGAGTGACACTTCACTGACATACACAGACAGAATGGGAACAGAACTGTGAGGGAAACAAAGGAAGTCCGAGACAAATATTGTGAATATTTTAATACAGTGGGAGGTAATTAAGAACTTCAGTTGTTGAATGTCAATGTATTTTCAAATTAATAAATACAAAATTTATACAATTCAACAATCTTTGTCCATTATTTGGACCCCCATTATAATTTTCAGTACTTTGTTTTGTGTCCCCACAATTGTTGGATTTCTTATCCTGTATAATTCTAGCACAATGAAGCACCCCAAAGCATCATGTGGTGATGGATCTAATGCCGCTCTGTTAATTTTGAATTCAAGTTCTCCAATACTGTATGTAGTAATGGACTGCTCATTCTCTTCTTCACATTTTTCGGTGTAGTGGAACAGGCACAAGAAGCCACTGCAGTACTAGGGACCTCAGACTCAGCACTATCATTTACTATCACCACATCCAGATTCTCTAATGAAAAATGCCATTAGTGTTCAAGAGAACTGTTTGAGTTAATGAAATTAAACTAATGGCTGCTGTAATCAATAAAAGTAATGTTGCTGGGAAGTTAAGATTTTATCACTGTATTTGCAAGGTGGAATAAAGTTATTTGTGTAGAGGGTTATGAGGATTACCTCAAGTGAGCCTTTTACTTACATCAATTGTGATATCTGGGCCATCACTATTTGATGTACATGGCAAGCTATCCACCTAAGAAAAAAATGTTTTTGTACATCAATTAGTATTTACTGGTGAAAATGTAATGGTAAAAATGTAATGGACTTGACTTACATTACTACTCTGATCATAAAAGTTTATGACCACAGTCCTGTTGTTTTCTGGGACTGAATTGTCAGGCACCTTTACAGTCCTGTGGATTTTAGTACCAGAGTTTTGAGGTACCAGAAAAATTTCCTCATTGTACTTGCACATCAGACATCAGATTGCTGTGAGCATGGCTGCAGAGAGGACAAACCAGTAACTGTATGACACTACATTGTATATAATATTTTATCAACATTAACTACAATTGTTTCATGCCGCTCTAATAATCTGACACTCATTGACACATGACTGATGACTTATAAGGATGCTAATAAACTAAACTGACTGCATAAATACTGAAGAGTTTTTTTCCTGCAATGTTTTCATAAAGTGTTTAATTATAGCAACTGGAATTCATTTCTACATTAAATGGATCACAAGGTCACATATTTTGAAAGAGTGTTTCCAAATTGATGAGCCTTGTTGGTAAGATATTTGGTAACTATGTATTGACAATATTAGATTTCATTATCCACCTCAGCAACCACCTTTATCAAAAATGTTACCCAAAAAATTACTGAAATCAAGTTTTCATGCCATGAACAATTACTCACAATCAGTGGTATTAAGCTACTATCTGCTCTGGTTACACCTTAATGAAGGTGTATTACTAAGCAAAACTTATCAAGAATAAGCTTTTTTTGTAAGCAGGCAACACAAATATTATACTGTGATTCTTCTTCAATTTCTCCAGGCGTATTTTATGACTATTGTATCCTATACACACTCATACCAGGCTGTTAACCCGAGATTTATTTCATCATAAATATTATACTGCCCAGTCCACCAAATTGTGAGCTTTCTCTACACCATTTACAACTAACAGGTATCAGATTATTTCAAAACAGTAAAAAGTGGGATGCACATCAATGTTTGGTTTCCAGTGGTAGGTAACCAGTAATTGTGGGGGTACCATATTATTCTAGTTGAAGCAGTTTTTTTTAAAAAAAAAGTGAGTAATGAGTGAAATACAGCGGGAATGTAACAAAAATAATTGTCGTACTATAATGAAGTGCATTTCATTTAAGCTGGAGACCAATTAAGTTGTTAATTAATATGTAACTGCCCAGTGATGTGTCAAACTGCATGTCCAGTAAATGAACCTTAACAAAAACTGAATACCATTGACCATCAGTGTGTGTTAATAGTTACAGGTATCAGGAATGGTATATAGGATTGCATACTTTTTTAAATTACTTTGGTCTTGCATTGGGTGAGAGCTTTCATAATTTTGGCAAGACTTGCTACACAGCATTCACTACACTTCAGTCTGTATAGTCTACTCAAACAATGAAATATAATTAAGTACAGTGAGAGTCCATAATGATGTTACCAACTTTAATATATGATCGAGGGAAGTAAATGTATCAGTTTGAGATAAGAGATCCTGGTCCAAAAACAGCTGAAAGTCATAAGCAAAAATTATTCTCATACCTCTGACAGAGCATCTCTTGTATTGCAATCTCTTGGCTTTCTGTATTTCTGGGAGGAGGTAGTATGGACCAAATGAAGGGGGGAAAAAATCCAGTAAAAATAGGCTCATGATCCTGTTCTCGTAATGTAATGAAACGAAATGAAATGATCGTATGGCATTGTTGGCCGGGAGGTACCATTCGGGTTCGGCTGCCAAGTGCAAGTCTTATTTCAGTTGGTGCCACATTGGGTGACTTGCAACCGATGATGATGATGATGATGATTATGATGATGATGATTATGATGATGACAAAACCCAACACCCAGTCCAACCCGGCCGGGAGTCGAACCCAGGCCTGCTGTATATGAGGCAAGCACGTTACCACTCGGCTAAGCAGGTGGACGACCCTATTTTCGTAATACGAATAAAAAGGATTTTATCATTAATAAAATAATAAATAATTATTGTCAATGACTTAATTTAAAATTTTGTAAAAAAATTATATCTGACAGTACCCATGTAAAAAGATAATGAACATCTCAATCTTTTGTTATCTATGATTTTGTAGAAAAATCCTCCTCCTTGTTTCTAACTGTTGCACTCATAGGATGTGACTGATGTCTTGTAATAAAGAAGTCTGAAAAAAAAAAAAAAAAAAAAAAAAACTGTATTATGTCGCTAACCGATATTTGAAAATAGAGTTTGTATGTTATTGAAATGAATCTTCTTTGTTTGGAGTTTTATTTCATTGTAATTCTTGTCCTGTATAAATATTAAGTTTTCTGCTCAGCTACAAAAGAGAGCAGCCATTAGTGCTCGTGATCTACAGTGCAGTTAATTGGTAAATTCTGAATATTAATGTGTCTTGTAACATTGAGAAATATTTTCAAATGTTAATGCATACAGTGAAGGTGAGAAAAGATTTGATATATATTGTTTATTACGAGTAAAACACAGCCTGAAGCAGAATTGATAAGTGATTGTCTTATGTTAGCCGCCGTCTTAGTGAAATATTGCAGTAGCAGTTTTAAATTGATGTTCTATACAGACACAAATGTTGTTGAAATAATTCAAAAGCCAAGATCACTTAAATACTGCTTACTAGATGACCGGTTTCAACACACTAAAGGTGCCATTATTGGATCTGACTGTAGCATAACATGTATAAATCATTTGGCTATAACGATACATGTGGCAGACCAGCTGATATAAAATCATTGTCACAGAAATAAAATTAAAAAAGCAACTGCTACGAGTTCAGAGTTCCAGGTAGAAGGACTGGTGACACGCGTAAATACGTTCATAGCACACGGGCAGGTACAAAGGCACCCACGTTAACATGTCCAGAGCAGTTAAAGGGTTAATCGTGCATTTTCGTCATTTATACACTCGAGGCATATCCACTGAATAACATTATTTATAAATTTCAGACACACGTTTGTGCACTTCTCATGTACCAAATGTTGCACTTAATGCCCCATATTCCTGTGACTACACTTTTTTTGCACTTTCTGCACAAAGACCCATTTAATTTCAACTGATTTTGGAGCGTCCTATCACCACACAATGCTATCGGCACTGTCCTGATGGTCATCCATATTCAAAGATCTTGTTTTCTATACTAAAAGTTAACAGTACCTAAAATCAATGTGATTTGCTTACCAGTAGCTCCTCTTATCTTTACACATACAATGGACATTTCCACTAAATTCTTACTATATTTGATGTTGTCTTTAAATTGTTCAGATATACCACAAATTAGGCTACTTGTATCAACCAAACAGTTATCTTCTCACTGACCAATCTCAATTTTAATGTAAGGACACCCAAAATCTGAATCATCTTATCTGCTGTTAGATACTTGATGTGAAAGATCACTTTCAATTTCATCAAATACTATATCCACACTATCTCCACAGGGTTTTATCAACTTTACTGGTATCATAGCATTACTTTGGTTACTCATGTTGTCAGATAAAGATTGAACACAACAAATGGATTCCATGGCACAACTAACATCACTTGTTACAGAAGGAACACAAAACACATTATTGTCAAAATTACTCTTGATGCTTAGCTCCTCTTTCACGTCATTCCACCAATTTGGATACAAATTCTTACTAACCATAGCTAACTTATCCCAGAATGCACATTTATCTATGTTATCTTCAATCTGGTCCCATACAAACTTCAAAAAGTTTTCATCTTTATTCTCCAGGCTCACAGATACCTCATCTTTACTGAAAAACTGCTGTGACTGGACTGGTATTCCATGACTTTCACTTTCAATTTCACTTACCTGTATTTTCAACATCATTTACAAATATCTCTGAAACTTCATTATTCTTATATTCGACAAATTCATGATACTCATCGCCATCATGTTCCTCCAAAATCACTTCATCAGTATCACTGACTATACAGGTCTCATCTCCATCAAAGTCACTTACCTCACCTACATTCATTTGCTATAAGCCACCCGTCTGACTTGCCAACCTCAGTCATTTCACAACATTCATTCACATCTACATCAAAAACATCATGTAGTTCAGATCCAATACAATCATCACATGATTTACATACATCAATAACACTATTTTCTGACCAATAGAAGAATTCATTAGTACATACTATATCTAAATTCTCACTAATCTCACATTCCAGTTTGTGATTAGCACCTACATCACCATAAGTAAACATAGTATGCCAAAACTTTTGACAAATTGGAAATCTGATATTCCTTCTGTTCAATTTCAGATACATGTGCCATATCATTAACACTGTTATCACTGTTATTATTGCCTAGTTACAAGTGTAATTTGCCCCAAAACTGTAGACCTCCTTTGAGGCAAACTTCCATTTCCCAAGTAGTTACATCTATGATTCTTTCTTCTATTAAAATGCCCATGTTTGTCCCCATTGTTTGTATCCTGCTGATGTCCAAAATTTCTCTCTCTATTGACACTTTGATCCTGATAGAAGTTACAATTATCTGTGATTACTCCCAGTTGATTTCTTTCATTCCGATTATTATAGTACATACATCTTTCTACTGCCCTATCCGATTATCTGTGATTACTCCCAGTGTGATTTCTTTCATTCCGATTATTATAGTATATACATCTTTTTACTGCCCTATCCAGCCCATCAAATATCGTAAAAATGGTTCAAAGCAATCATTAGGTTCATGTACTAAATCCCACTGCAACTTTTCTGTTAATCTTCTTTTAAATGCATCAGTCAATGTCATTTTGTCAAAAGGTTTGTCAAGGTGTGCTAATTTTTTAAGTTGATTCATATAAAATTCTTTCAAAGTGCTTTCCCTATTCCTATAATTAGGACCATTCAAAAATTCAGTTTTGATTCTCCCCTGTTCAACTTCAAACCAAAATGTATTTAAAAAACTTTTCTAAAAACTCTGATAATGTTTCCCACTGACTTAAATTTAAATTTACTCTTGACATAGCTTCGCTTTCAAGATCTCGTTTAACAAATTCATTTTTTTTTTATTGTCATTCATCCCTGACACAAAACTATCTCTGCAGTTGTGCAGAAAATTCACTGGATATAAATCGTCTGATGACAACTTTCGATAGAACTGTTGGACCACACAATACCATTGTACACAGACTTTGGTTTACATAAATTTCCAGAACTGTTGAAATTTTTTATGGTCTAAAACAGTTACATTAGTTTGCATATTCTCTTTGACATTTAAAATTTTTTAGTTCATACTGGCAATATTTTTTTTTTTTTCCCACTACGGCCTACTGTTCAACTTTGAAGTCATCAACTCATTATCCAAAATAATAAATTTATTTTCTATAACATCAGTTTTTCCATTCACACTTCTTAACCCCTCTGACAACTCATTCTTTTAGCTCTGGAACTTGATTACTGAGTTGACCTATCTAATTTGTACTCTATTTTGCTACTGTTTTCAGTTCTTGTTTCAGTTAACTGATCATTAACTGCACTAAATTTGCTATTGTTACCTGTCTTCATTTCCTCTAAAATTAACTGCAGAACATAAATTTATACTGTTTCGTTACTGACTATGAATTTTTACTGTTTCGTTACTGACTATGATTTCACTTCCCTCAGACATGTCCTGGCTGAATCCTACAGCTTTCATTTCTACCTCACTCCTAACCTTGTCCCTATTCATTTTGTTAACAAGCACACAAGTCCACAAACAAATTAACTTCACAAATACTCTGTATTTATCTTTCATTTTTGATGTCCCTGGTTGTAGTTGTAAAGTCCTCTTTCATTGAGTGACTTCAACTTGCCAAGTATAGATTGGGAGTGTTATGCCATCAAAACTGGTGCCAGAGACTGGGAATCATGTGAAATTGTTCTGGATGTTGTGTCTGAAAATTACCTTGAGCCGGTAGAGAACCAATTTGTGAGGGTAACGTCTTAGACTTCCTGGCAACAAACAGACCTTGCACTTATCGAATCAGTTAGTGCAGAGGAAGGTATCAGTGATTATAAGGATGTGACAGCATCTATGATGACGGGTCCTACAAGGAATGTTAAGAAAGGTGGGAAGATATATTTGCTCAGCAAGGGTGACAGGATACAAATTTCATAATTATCTCAGCTGTCAGCATCAAATATTCGGTGATGAGGACGAAATGTGGAGAACAAATGGAAAAAATTCAAATGCATCGTTCAATATGACCTAGACAAATATGTTCCGAGTAAGGTTTCAAGGGATGGGAAAGATCCACCATGGTTTAATAGCTGTTAGAAAAGCAGTATGTAAACAAAGAGCACTTCTTCTCAGATTCAAGAGAAGTAAAAACCTAGCTAACACACAAAAGCCGAACGAAGCAAAAATGAGCGTAAGGAGAGGAATGAGGGAAGTGTTCAATGGTTTTGAAAGTATGATGTTGCCAAACGACCTGTGTAAAAACCATGAGAGATTTTGGTTGTATGTCAAATCAGTAAATGGGTCAAAATCACCTATTCATTCTCTCAGCGACCACACTGGCACTGAAATCGAAAATAACAGAGAAAGCTGAAATACTGAATTCAGTCTTCTGAAGTTGTATCACTGCGGAAGATCATAACACTGAGGCCCATATCGTTCAAATCAATCTGTTGTACAATTATGGAACATGTTTTATGCCTAAGAATTATGACATTCTTAAAAAATGAACAGCTTCACTATAAAAATCAACATGAATTCTGCAAACATAGATTCTGTGAAACTCAGCTCGCTCTGTTCCTCCATGAGATCCACAGCACAGTGGACAATGGCGCTCAGTCTGATGCCGTGTTTCTTGATTTCAGTAAGGCATTTGACACTGTCCTGTATTGCCGTTTAATGAAAAAAATAAAAGATTATCAGTGTCAGAGCAGACCTGCGATTGGATTCAAGACATTCGTGGAGACAGAACCCCTCACGTCGCTCTTAACAGAACTAAATTGACAGATGTAAAGGTAATACCCAGGGTACCACTGGGAAGTGTGATAGGACCATTGATGTTTACAATATACAGGGTGTTCCATTGATCCTGACCTGGCCAAATATCTCACGAAATAAGCGTCAAACGAAAAAACTACAAAGAATGAAACTTGTCTAGCTTGAAGGGGGAAACCAGATGGCGTTATGGTTGGCCCGCTAGATGGCGCTGCCATAGCTTAAACAGATATCAGCTGTGTTTTTTAAAATAAGAACCCCCATTTTTTATTACATATTCATGTAGCTCACAAAGAAATATGAATGTTTTAGTTGGACCACTTTTTCGCTTTGTGATAGATGGTGCTGTAATAGTCACAAACATATAGCTCACAATTTTAGATGAACAGTTGGTAACAGGTAGGTTTTTTAAATTAAAATACAGAACGTAGGTATGTTTGAACATTTTGTTTGAACATTTTATCTTGTTTGTTCCAATGTGGTACATGTACCTTTGTGAACTTATCATTTCTAAGAACACATGCTGTTACAGCGTGATTACCTGTAAATACCACATTAATGCAATAATTGCTCAAAATGATGTCCTTCAACCTCAATGCATTTGGCAAAACGTGTAACGACATTCCTCTCAACAGTGAGTAGTTCGTCTTCCGTAATGCTCGTACATGCATTGACAATGCGCTGACGCATGTTGTCAGGCGTAGTCGGTGGATCACGATAGAAAATATTCTTCAACTTTCCCCAAAGAAATAAATCCGGGGACGTCAGATCCGATGAATTTGCGGGCCATGGTACGGTGCTTCGATGACCAATCCACCTGTCACGAACAATGCTATTCAATATCGCTTCAACTGCACGCGAACTATGTGTCGGACATCCATCATGTTGGAAGTACATCGCCAAACATATTGTGAATAGAGGTAGTAGAAAAGGAGTAATAAATTTATATGCCATACATGGCACAGAAGTTTTCCTGCAAAACTTAGTAAGTAATAAGCTTTAATCATTTCATCGTTTTGCGGGGATTGTCAGCAAACAAAAGTTTTGTAAAGGTTTGAAATTGAGTGTAAAGCATGTTGAAAGTCACTAAGTGCTCTCATTTCCAAATACTGGATGAATGAAATCTGTCTATTTGCACATCGTGGGCTACATTTCTTATTCACTCCCATGCCTTTGATAGGTAGGTGGTTTTTGCCACCACAGCAATTCTTTCCAGACAGTGTACCAAGTTTGGTGTAACTTAGTCCAGTGAATTAGGAGGAGATTTGGAAGATGCATACATACATTTTCATTATGTGTATGGATTTGTCAAATCTTGTAACAAGTTGACAGATTTCCTCTGCATGAAATTCTGCCACCTGAGATTGCAATCAGCCTGTTACAGCATCTTCAAGTTCTTCATTGTAGCCTCTTCTTTGTGTTTATGAAGAAGTGGAATTCAGTTGGAGCCATATGTGAAGAATTCCTTTCAACCAATGTAACAATTCTTAAGTGTGCCAGGCAGACTGTGGCCAAGAACTGTCCTACAAATTACAAAAACACAATACCAGTAGTCGAGAAACCACAGCACTTATTGTGAATGGTTATTCTCAGTTATCTTAATGACTTATGTTACACCTAAGAATTGACTGTCCCTCCATATTTCATAATATTTCAAACAAGGTATATTTAAGGTCACAAAAGACACTAACCGTAACCTCTCTGGCTCATAGCGTTTGGTTTTTTTTTTTTTTTGTTTTTTGTTTTTTTACGGTAGTTAGTATGACCCCACACCACTGACTATTGTTTTCTCCCCAATTTAGTATTGGGCACTCAGGTTTTGTCACTGACAATGATTTTGCTTGGTAAGTCTTTTCCTTCTGCAATGTAATGACAAATAATATCCAGGGAAGCAGTTTTTTGTTGAGTTTTGTGTTTGTCAAAAATGAGTTGTGGAACACTAGAATCATAGAACTTCTGGTAATTTTTTAGCTCTTCAGCAAAAAACACCAAGGAATCTGTACAATATTGTCTGACAGTTGGCGTATCAGGAAACACCAGTTTTCATGACTTTCTTTGGTCAATTCTCTGCAACAGCTCTTTGCTGACTACTCATGATTAACATTCATCCTTCCACTCTTAAACTAATTACACCATTGGCACAAAATATGCATAACAGATAGCAATGTATGTCAGTTCCATGCCACTCATGTAATGACTGGCACTCAGAATTTGAAGAAATCAGACGTGGTGTACCACATGGTTCAACTTTGTGTCCTTTTTGTTTCTGACACACTTTCAGTTTCAGAAGACACATATTTTTGTCTTTTTTGCAGACGACACAACCTTGCTGAAAATGCAGCTATTAAAATATTTGAAAAACTCAGCAGATGGGTCAAGGCAAGTAGATTATTACCGAGTTTTGAGAAGACTCAATATATACTTCTCAAAAAATAGGTTTTTCATGAAATACCTTAGTTAAGCTATGTTCACACTACATATGATTACTGCTATAGCTAATTTAAAAAACGAAGAAATCCTTTATTCTGCATATTTCCAATCACTGATGAGTTCTGGAACAATTTTTTGGCAGGAATCTCAATTTATATGGATAATATTGTCATAAAATAGAAACATGTAATAATTGTAACCTGGCATTAGTTCTGGAACATCCTTCAATGAAATTTTGAAATAAATATATTTGGAAGCTGCTTCGCAATGGCTATATTAATGTCCTTAGTCATTACAAATACCTCTCTTTTCTCAAAAATAATGAAAAAGTGTGAATATAACACTAGGATAAACAAAACAACACCTAGAAAGGCTTCGAGGTGCTAACATTAGCACAGAAAGGAGTCAGATACACAGGTAATCAACAATCTACAAGAGCACATTAGAAGTCATGTAAACAGTCTTGGTCGTACTGAAGTTCACAGCTGATTCTTGTTAATATTAATAAGAAACACCAATCTGTGTTATAAAAATGTACATTAATTGTCTCATGACTGTTTTCATTAAATGATCATCATCGGGTGACATTGCCAACAGTCGTCAAAACAGTATGCAAGATAATATACATCTTGAGTCATGATATTGGCACAGTACTATGAGGATCTGTTATGAAGACTGTTGGCAGAGCCATATGGAGGTGTGCTTTAATGAAACCTGTTGTGACATAATAAATGAAGAGTAATTCAAGGAGGTACCCAAGAAAAACCAGAATTATTTTTTAAAAGCTTCATATTTTCAAAATACTCTCCATTATAACTAATACATTTGTCTCATGAGTGCTTGCGCTGTTCAAAACATTTCTGTAGTCATCTTTGGAAATGGCTAACAGCTTCTCCCTTGTTTCTTTCTTGCTTCTTGATGTTTCCAGAATTAAATTTTCACTCTGATACGAAACTTCCTGGCAGGTTAAAACTGTGTGCTGGACCAAGACTCGAACTTTAGACCTTTGCTTTTCATGGGCAAGTGCTCTACCAGCACACATTCTACTGCAGAGTGAAAATTTCATTCTGGAAATACCCCCCAGGCTGTGGCTATGCCATTTCTCTGCATGTGAAATTTAAAATTTTCCCGCCAAACTAAATATTCAAAAAGATTTGAGGCTTGCAGCCGGTTTTTGTTAGCTTCCATCCATGATATTTCGACTGGACAACTGCCAGCCATCCTCAGGTGAGCCATCGAGCACTGACGAAGATGCCCTCCATTCCACAATATATAGCGTGCAGCCAGTATTCCGCACATGCGTAAAAATCATATTGACAGACGAACCACACTTCCTGCCAGCAGCGCCCTCGCTGCTGGAACTGCAGAACTCAGCTGTCTTCGGCATTGCCAATTGCGGCGGCCATTGGAGTACTCTGACGTCTTCGTCTGGAGCAGATCTTAGAGATAATGGGGTTCCACGCATTATCTAGCTAGTAGCCATTGTCGCGGTTCATAAGATTGTCTGTCATGCGAATTTCTCCAGTGATTCTTTTATGACAGAGTCCCAAAAGGATGTTGCTGCGGCCAAAATTGTTGTCTTGTCATACTCCATTGAGTGTCCAGTGGAAATGCAATGCTCAGAAATTGCAGACTTGCTAAGTTGCAAAAGGTGAGTACAGCGTTGATGTTCAGTGGAACGTTCTTCTACTGTTCGCAATGTTTGTCCTATATATGACATGCCACACTGACAAGGTATTTTATAAATTCCCGCCTTCCGCAATACCAGATTGTCTTTCACTGATCCTAGCAGGTTGGAAATCTCCGATGGTGGTTGGAAAATCACTTTCACTTCAAAACCGTAGAGGATTCTTGCAATTTTGAAGGAAGTGTTGCCAACAAAGGGAAGAAAAGCTAAAGATTTAGTAGGCGTGCTCTTCTTTGTCCAGAGGGGAGAGGTAGAGCATGAGAGCGCAGAGACCATGCCAACCATTGAAGCGACCGCCTGCAACAGAGGCACAAACGGCGCCGATGGGAGTACGCGAAGACGATGCCTTCTGAAGGTCGTGCGCGCAATGCGTGAGTGGCCTCTTGGATGACACGCTGTTGTAGCCGCCACCCGACATCCCCAGTCTGCTGGACTTCTTGGCAGCCTCTTCACGAAGAAGCCCATCCCCACCGCGGGCTTCATCCGTGACCGCCTCCTGCCACACTCGGAGCCTGTCGCTCTTGAGTGCCTGTGGGGGCTGGTCACACATGAGGAGGTCGCGGCTGCCTTGCCGCCCAGGGGATCAGCGGCCGGTCCGGACGGCCTTACTCCTGCTGAGCTGCGGCGCATGCCGCATGAAGTCTTCGTTAAGCTTATGAATCTCTTCCTTCTGGCCCAAGCCCTTCCGGAGCGTCTGCTTCGTGCGCACACGTCCCTTCTCCCCAAAACGGCTGCACCAACATCCCCCACTGACTTTCGCCCCATTACGGTCTGCTCGGTGCTGGGGCGGACCTTCCACAAGGTTCTCGCATCGCGCCTGATGTGCACATGTGCTGTGGTTGAACGTCAGCAGGCATTCATCCCCCGGGATGGGATGTGGGAGAACACCTTCATCGTGGACACTGCTCTCGCTGACGCAGTCCGCTCGTGCCGCTCTGTCATTGTGGCATCGATCGACGTTTCTAAAGCATTTGATTCGGTGGATCATGCTGCCCTTTGCCCAGTGCTGAGGGGTTATGGCCTGCCAGATTACTTTATTGAAAACGTCGAGCAGTGCTATGAGGACAGCTTGACAGTGCTAGCAGGTGGCGCCGGCGCGGGTGTGTCTGTGCAGCCGTCACGGGGCGTCCGTCAGGGCGATCCTCTCTCCCCCCTCCTCTTCAACTTTGCGGTGGACTATGTTTTAGGTCAACTTCCCTCCCACATCGGAGCTCGGATACTCGGTCGCAGAGTCAACGCTGCGGCCTTTGCAGATGACGTCCTACTGTTCGCGTCGACCCTCATTGATGCAGCTGTCGCAGCCCTCACACACCTGGGGCTGCAGATAAACGCATGGAAGTGTTTCACCCTTGCCTTGGTCGCGCCTGGACGCAAAAAGAAGGTGAAGGTAGACGGCAATGTCACCTTCAAGGCAGGCAACACCACCGTGACTGCCCTGTGTGTGGGTGAAATCTTCCGGTACCTGGGGCTGCAATTTTCCACCTAGGGTCGCTGCGTCTTTAACCCCCAACGCCACCTGGGGAAGCAACTTGACGTCATCTCCCGAGCTCCACTGAAGCCGCAACAGCGCCTCCACACTCTCACCAATGTGCTTCTCCCTGGCCTGTACCATGGGCTGGCCCTCAACCGCACCGAGTGGGTGCCCTGAAGTCAGCGGACGTCACCATCAGGGCCGCCGTCAGGAGATGGTTTTGCCTCCCGGCGGACACTCCCCTGGGCTACTTCCATGCTCCTGTTGCCCAGGGGGGCCTTGGCACCCCATTGGATGGGGCCAACCCTCTGTCGGTCTCGTCTCATGGCGCTAAAGAAGATAGAGCCAGCCTTCGACGGTGCAGGTCTGGATGAGGTACAGCGTGAGATTGAGGCGCTGGAGCAGCACCTTATGTGGGAGAACCACCTCCTCATGTTGACAACGCAGGATGGAGAGATGTGGGCTGCGCGCCTGCACATCGCCATCAACGGTGCAGCGCTTTCATCTTCCGTCGCAGTCAGAGTGCAGCATCAGTGGGTCGCCGACACCAGTCAACTGCTATCTGGGTGTGACTACATCGACGCACTCCGCGCCCGCATCAATGCTTTCCCGACGAGGGCACGGTGCAGTCGGAGGCGGGAAGCGGACACCAGATGTCGTGCGTGCTGCCAAGCCGTTGAGACTGCCAACCATGTCCTACAGGCTTGCTTCAGGACACACGGGTCCCGAGTCAAAAGACATCACACAACTGTGCGGTATGTCGCTCGTGGGCTCGTACAGAGGGGCTTCAATTTCTCGGTGGAGCGCCACCTCCGTACACCTGAGGGAATCCGCAAGCCTGACGTGGTGGCGGTTGAAGACGGCATTGCCCGCGTGATCAACGCCCAGGTAGTTGGGGACCATCTTCGACTCGACTGGTGTCACACCCAGAAGGCGACCTATTATGACACGCTGTCCATCCGGCGTGCTATCTGCAACCTACATCGTGATGTCGAGGAGGTGACTGTATCCACCACAATGCTGAATTGGAGGGGCACATGGTCTCCTGCATCGGCAAGGGACCTCTTCAACTTAGGTTTCCGTCCCCGAGAGCTTTGACCAGGGTACTGCAGAGCTGCTGTACCAGTTACTGCAACTTTGAACAGATGACGGCGCAAAGGCTGATGCCACAAGCCAGCGTCGGATAGGATGTTGGTTATTCTTCTGCCCTGACTCCTGGGGCCTATCAGCAGGAGCAATACCGTCTTTATTCTTCTTTGTCTTTTTTGTCTGTCATATATGCTTTCTTCCTTTTAGTATTTACATATCTTATATTATGGTGTTTCGCCCTGTAAGTCCCCACTCTGGTGGTGGACATGGCGAGGTACATAACACCAATTTACCTTGTGTACCATATATATGTATGTATATGTTATTCCTCTGGAATAAAGACACCTGGAGTAGGCCATAAAATCTGGAACACATAGCTTCATTCCTCAACAAACCTTTCTTCCCCTCCTTTTGAATTGAAGTAGATGACTTTATCAGCGTATTTGTTTTCGTCAATATGTGAACTGTGGGGTCTTTCTTAAGTTTATTATATTGTCCTGATGTTAAAAGATCCAAAATCTTACTTCTATAATTCTCTTCATTCATAACAACAGTAGCATTGCTTTTGTCAGAGGGAAGAACCACTATCCCTTCGTGTGCATTTAAATATCTGAGAGCCCTTCCCACACCTTTTGTTATGTTACTTTCCAAAGGTTTACTGCCCAACAACACCCTGGTGGTTGCGATTTGAATTGCATTTGTAGTTTCTTTGGGGAGGGTTCATATTCATGCTTCTATGTTCGAAATTATCTCCTCAACTGGTACTTTCATAGGTGTAACAGCAAAGTTTCCTCCTTTCGCAAGGACCAAAATTTCATATTGAGACAATATTCTCCACCCTTTGTGAGTCACATTTAGAAAAAAAATTGGGGAAAATATTTTTTGTGATGAATATTTGCTGTATATGTTGCACATATGCCATATCCATTGCAGAATTCTTTTGAAGCTATTGGTTAATAAATAAAATAATGATTCCCAATGGCATCATTAGAAATTACATAATAATTACTCAAGAAAATGCATACATAACTATATTGTAAACTTACCGTATTTCTTTCCCTTGCCCTTGAGGAACTACATAAAGTTGGTTCCATAACCAAGAATTTCAGTATACACAGAATAAAATTAAACACAACAGTTATTGTTCACTCACAAATGCAGTAGCAGAACTCATGACACTTCTCTGTTCTGCTCTTAAAACAAACGGTGAGTTATGAAAGCAAATGCCACTGTGATCTGTTGGCCAAACTTGGAACTGCGTGAAGCGATGCTAAACGGTATCATTGAAGCATTGGGAAGCTAAAAAAAGCCAGGAATATTTAATGATGCCATTAGGAATCGCAGACGCAGAAAGGATTAATAACAGTATCTGACATGACAACGTTACTAGTTGTAATTTATCAAATTGCTTCTTGTGCCTACTAGTAGGCACAAGAACAAGTGAGATCTAAGCCCCGCAAACTAATTTTTTTTAATAAAAGAACAATATACTCTTGAATTTCCCTTTGTGACATCCTTCCTCTCCACCACAGAGCCGCCAATTTCCAGGTAGAGGAGGGGAGGGGGAGAGGGAAGGAGGCAAGGGGGTGGGGGTAGTGATAGATTTCCTGAAAAACTCTTTAAATAAATAAATAAACTATATTCCATAGACTGCCATAAATAACTAAACAATATTCTACGAGCAAACAGGTAATCAGTCGGCAAGACTCAGCACATCCAGGAGCACCTCTGAAGATGTCCAACTTAGCTTTGGACGAAATGTCAGGGATAGAAGAGTTCCATGGACCACGGTCATACAACCCGGAAGAATTCTTGGCAGCTGAAACATCTGGCCATGAAAGCCTTCATTGTATGAGTATTTTGACTGAGTAGAAAACAAAATTTCACAGCTGCAGGTTGTTCACTTAAACTTGTCATAACAAAAAAAATGAAACAAGAACAAAACAACGCCAGCAAAAACAATCACTGCAGATGAACAGAAGAAGCCAGGTCGACAACACAGGTAGCACTGAACTGGCAATGAGTTATGTTATACATGTCGAGCTGCAGAAATGTGTATCTCACAAGCTCCACCCATGGCAAAGTTATTCCAGTTTCTTTTGGTACCCTCTCGTACAGCTCTGGTGATTCTTTTTAATATTATCAAGGAGTTTATGACTGTATCAAACAACTTTCTGTTGGTCAGCTCCTACTCCATCAGAGAGTATCTTCATAGAAACTCTTAGATTTAATGTTTTAAGCTATTTTACAACTAGAATTAGCACTATTATACAACAATATTAAGTCATTTCACTATATTGTATTTCAATAAAATGTACATTGTTGACTTCTTTTCACATCCCAGAGACTATTCTTCCTGGAATTAATGGAACACAACTAATTTTATGTAGTTTAACAACAGTTACACAATTTACATTCGGTTAGTGTACAGCACAAATTTCATTATGGATGTCAACAGCTTTTTGCCACTAATAACTGTATTATATCTACATCAACATGATTACTATGCACTTCAGACTTAAGCATTTGGAAGAATATTCACAGAATTACTTTCAGACCATTTCTTGACCATTCCAGTCTCGAATAGATGTGGGAAAAGTGACCACCTTCCATGGTTGTTTTTCCATGTGTAAATGGGAGTCAACAAAATATTCAAAGTAGACAATTGATGATAGAAGTTTCATGAAAAGATCTAGCCACTATGAAAACCATATTTGTTTCAGTTATTGTCATGTCAATTCTCTTATCAAATCAGTCACATTCTCACCTCTGTTTTGAGTTAATACAAAAGGAACTGCTCTTCTTTTAACTTTCTCAATGTTGGCTGTCAATTCTATTTGATAAGAATCCCACACCATGCAGCAGTAGTCCAGAAGAGGATGAAGTAGTGTAGTGTAGTGTAGTGTAGTGTAGTGTAGTGTAGTGTAGTGTAGGTGGTCTCTTTGTGGATTTGTTGCACCTTCTAAATCTTCTGCCAATAAAACACAGTTTTTGGTTTGCTTTCCCCACAACATCCTACGCACTTGTTTCAATATAAGTTGTTTGTATTCCAAAAGTTTAACTGAATGTTTTAATTAATCATTTGGAGAACTAAAATTTTCTGTTGTTTGGGTCAATTACCATGTTTTGCACCAGAAAGATATTTGGTCTATATCATACATACTGCAATTAACTTTGATCCGTTAGTGACTTTACTAGATAGGAAATAACAGCATTCCTTCCAAGCAGTCTAAGAGGGCTGTTCAGATTATCTTTTAAGCCATTTATACAGGTCAAGAACATCAGAAGGCCTGTAACACTTCCTTGGGAAACACCAGATATCACTTTTGTTTCATTCAGTGACTTCCCTTCACTACACACTGTGACCTTCCTGAGAGGAAATTTCGATTATAGTCTCACAACTGTCTGGTATTCCACAGGCATGCAATTTTGTTAGAGGCTTCTTGTGATGATGGCTGCCAGAAGCCTTCTGGAAACCTAGAATTATGGAATCAACTTGAAAACCCCTGTTAATAGCACTAATTACTTCATGCTAAGAAAGAGCCAGTTGTTTTTTACAAAAATGATACTTTCTGATTCTGTGCTGGTCATGTGACAATAGGTCATTTTCTCTGAAGTATTTTATAATGTCAGCACATACTATGTATTCCAAAATCCTACAACAAATCTATGTCAGTGATATGGTATGCAAATTCAGAAGATTATTTCTATTTCCTTTCTTGTGTACTGGTGTGTGACTCATACAACTCTCCAGTCACTAGGTACAGATTTCAAATGAATTTTGAATGACTAATGAGAAGAACAAAGCACAATGATCTACTGTGTGAATGAGTGTAGCTACTTCACATTTTCTATGAAAATAGTGGTTACTTTCTGGGTAACACTCGTACAAGGCACATCAATTCAGTCACTCGTGTTCCATAGATTCCTTCAAGTAATAGTTGGTAGGGATTCCCAGTGTCTTGCTTTATGTTGGACAGGAGCTTGTTGAATATCTTACTGCCAGAGTACATAAGTACATTCTGAAACCTGGGCAAGGACACAAAGTCTACATGAAATTTATTTTTGTGTCTTGTATTGTGACCGTGTGTATCACAGTACAGGTGGAGCTCATTTTTTTCCCTGCAACAAAAATCATTAAAGAATAAATAAATTTGGAAGTGAGTGTAAGATTTCAAAGCTCCTTAAAAATACTTCTCCAAGATGTACAGTTATCTACTTTATACCATATTCTTACCATTTGCTTCCACTGAACAAACGCTATTTACTTTAGGTTCACTGCACCAGAACATAATTCGAAAAAACAACAGGGAATGGAGATATGCCTATTAAGCCAACTTTCAGGTCCTTATGTCAACACTATAGGAGATTCTAAGAGCATAACATTCTGAACAGAGGTTTTTGATTTACCTGTGAGGTGACTCTATTCAAACTTGTTATTCAGTTGGACCTAAAGAAATTTTACCCATTGTGGTTCATTCAATGTATGGCTATAAACGTCTACATCTGGTGTTAAAAGGTCATTACTGCTTGTTTGAAAAAGCATAATTTCAGTATTTATGAGATTAAGACTCATGACAGTTGGCTTTATGAATTCTAAAAGAAGGTGTTTTGCTTATCTCCAGTTTCGTATATGTCATTTACTAAGTATATTAAGTCTATCAGACTATATGCCCCAAGTCATTGATCAGTTACAAAGATAGCTTGAGGATAATCCTATCAATTCAGCACAAGATATTTATGTTCTGCTGGAAACACCATTCTATCCAGCAGAATTAATACTTTTTAGTGTTATGAATTCTGTAACCCCCATAGCAGTTGTATTTTTGAAACTAATGTCTGATGCCGACAAATGCAGTGTCTGCACAAGTAAATCTAATGCATCTGTATTTAACTGTTTATTACTGGGTGCTTCCTAGTGAGGTAGTTCTAATCACTGAATTTGATGGCCAATGATTTGAAAGTGTTACCACTTCTGCTAGAGCTCCTTTCGAGGGAACAATTGCGTTTTGATTACTAATTTCATATGTATCTTGGTCAGTAATGTTTCAACTAGTTTTTGCTTCATTCTCTGAGTGTCTAATTTTTTGAACACAGTACATGACTTTTGCTTTTTTAATGACAGACTGGAACATTTGACATCTCTGCTAGCAAAGGACTTTCAAGTCTTGACTTCTGCTTGTTCCCTGAAGTATGAGAACTCTCTCTTCCTACCACAAGATACTCTAATCTCAGAGTTATTCATCTGTTATCCTTGCTTCTGTTCAATTATCCCGTATTTCTTTTAGGGGAAACATATGACACCTACTGCCTTAGGAATATCAAATGAAACTATATGGTTCCAGAGACCTTTCAAAGCCTCAAGTGTCTATGCTGTATATGTGGAGACTGAAATGACAAATGAAAATTTGTACCAAGGCCAGGAATAAAACCTGGGTTTCCTTTTCACTGGGCAGATGCCCTAACCACTAAACTGTGCATGGACTTTGCAGAACTGCTGAGATTCTATTCCATTACAATTGGAGAGCCTCTGCAATGCTGTTTGAGTTTAGGGGGAGTACTAACTGGGCTGAGGAATGAATGGCAATTTGTATGAGGAGGGATGTGTGCAAGGGTAGTGTAAACTGTCAGTACTACAAACTTGTGTGATTCCAGATCCATTTTGTGTCACAGAATTTGAAAAGGTATTCGACAACATTCATTAACCTGAAGGGCATGGGACTTAATTCCATGTCAGGCATATATAGCCACTCAACCTTTCTTTTTATTGGTTTGATAGTAGGACGAAATTAGCTTGTATCTGTCAAGATGAATCTGTTCAGTTTTGTCCATCAAGGTGAATGTATTCAGTTATATCCATTAAGATGAATCTGTTCAATTTCAGTCATTTCCATGTGATGTTCTAATAAGCACAAGTGTGTTGAAATTCCATCCACCTTCTTATTTCCCTGGATGGATATGAGAAGTTCATCTTTTTTGTTTGTAAGACTTCTGATATTTTGATGGGAGATTGTAAATGCATTTTTTTTGTTATCCTTGGCTTTGTACTATCTGCAGTATTCTGTTTTACTAGCTGTATCAACTCTATTTGTTTTGCAGTCCTGTCTTTTGAATGAATTTATGCTAAGATTTGAAGTTCTTGGCTTTGCACATGCGCTGTCTTGCCCTTTGCATGAAGCAGCCTCATTTTTTTTTTGCAGCAAACAGGGACATGTACAGTCTGTGTGTAGGTTCCACAACGAAACATTGTCTCGAAATTTGGTAGAAAATCCGAAGAAATTCTGGTCGTATATAAAGTACACAAGCGGCAAGACGCAGTCAATACCTTCGCTGCGCAGTGCTGATGGTACTGTTATCGACGACTGTGCCGCTAAAGCGGAGGTATTGAACGCAGTTTTCCGAAATTCCTTCCCCAGGGAAGACGAATGGAATATTCCAGAATTTGAAACACGAACATCTGCTAGCATGAGTTTCTTAGAAGTAGATACCTTAGGGGTTGCGAAGCAACTCAAATCGCTTGATATGGGCAAGTCTTCAGGTCCAGATTGTATACCGATTAGGTTCCTTTCAGATTATGCTGATACTATAGCTCCCTACTTAGCACTCATATACAACCGCTCACTCACCGATAGATCTGTACCTACAGATTGGAAAATTGCGCAGGTCGCACCAGTGTTCAGGAAGGGTAGTAGGAGTAATCCATTTAACTACAGACCTATATCATTGACGTCGGTTTGCAGTAGGGTTTTGGAGCATATACTGTATTCAAACATTATGAATCACCTCGAAGGGAACGATCTATTGACACATAATCAGCATGGCTTCAGAAAACATCGCTCTTGTGCAACACAGCTAGCTCTTTATTCGCACGAAGTAATGGCCGCTATCGACAGGGGATCTCAAGTTGATTCCGTATTTCTAGATTTCGGGAAAGCTTTTGACACCGTTCCTCATAAGCGACTTCTGATCAAGCTGCGGAGCTATGGGGTATCGTCTCAGTTGTGCGACTGGATTCGTGATTTCCTGTCAGGAAGGTCGCAGTTCTTAGTAATAGACGGCAAATCATCGAGTAAAACTGAAGTGATATCAGGTGTTCCCCAGGGAAGCGTCCTGGGACCTCTACTGTTCCTGATCTATATAAATGACCTGGGTGACAATCTGAGCAGTTCTCTTAGACTGTTCGCAGATGATGCTGTAATTTACCATCTAGTAAGGTCATCCGAAGATCAGTATCAGCTGCAAAGCGATTTAGAAAAGATTGCTGTAGGGTGTGGCAGGTGGCAGTTGACGCTAAATAACGAAAAGTCTGAGATGATCCACATGAGTTCCAAAAGAAATCCGTTGGAAATCGATTACTTGATAAATAGTACAATTCTCAAGGCTGTCAATTCAACTAAGTACCTGGGTGTTAAAATTACGAACTACTTCAGTTGGAAGGACCACATAGATAATATTGTCGGGAAGGCGAGCCAAAGGTTGCGTTTCATTGGCAGGACACTTAGAAGATGCAGCAAGTCCACTAAAGAGACAGCTTACACTACACTCGTTCGTCCTCTGTTAGAATATTGCTGCGCGGTGTGGGATCCTTACCAGGTGGGATTGACGGAGGACATCGAAAGGGTGCAAAAAAAGGGCAGCTCGTTTTGTATTATCACGTTATAGGGGAGAGAGTGTGGCAGATATGATACACGAGTTGGGATGGAAGTCATTACAGCATAGACGTTTTTAGTCGTGGCGAGACCTTTTTACGAAATTTCAGTCACCAACTTTCTCTTCCGAATGCGAAAATATTTTGTTGAGCCCAACCTACATAGGTAGGAATGATCATCAAAATAAGAGAAATCAGAGCGCGAACAGAAAGGTTTAGGTGTTCGTTTTTCCCGCTCGCTGTTCGGGAGTGGAATAGTAGAGAGATAGTATGATTGTGGTTCGATGAACCCTCTGCCAAGCACTTAAATGTAAATTGCAGAGTAGTCATGTAGATGTAGATGTGTTTACAGAAGCATAAGGCACTCCCTTCTGCTGCTCCTTCATGCAAGTCTAAGTCACAAACAGTGTATGGTGTGTTCACAAAACCCTACAGTGCCAGTCCAAAACAACAGTGTAATAGCAGTTCACAAAAGATGGCCAACGCATCTGTAGTGCTATGTGAGGCCAATAAACTTTTTTTGTCTCTTCCTGTTCCTGGACAATTGATCATTTGCAACTTGACACCGGTGCTTTAGTGATTTTTCTCAACTGTAGCTCTTATCAATAGCTTGGCAACCCTAAGTTGTGAACTTTGCACTGATGGTGCCAAGACAATCCTGTCTGAGGCACTTGTAACTTGTAACCCTCCTGCAACTTTCCAAAATTTGAAGAAGATGGTGGAATGGTGTATCCAGTTGTGCTACCTTAACAGGGGAAACAACCCAGGGAAGAGGACAATTAAACAAGTGATGGCTCTTAATTAAAGCCTGATATTAAGATAAAAGGAGAAAAAGAATGACACAGATTCTCCACAGCGTTATTCAAAAAAATTTTATTTATTAATTATTATTATTATTATTTTTTTTTTTTTTTTTTTTTTTTGCCTGAGGTAGCCGCAACTGTGTACAAGGATTGGCTTAAGACCATTCAGTTACCTAGAGCTGGTAATTCTGGACTCAGAGCAATAGGTACCAGAACTGTTTTAAATACTGAAATGTCTGATAGCAAATAAATCGTGCGCGTCCGGCCATCCTGATTTAGGTTTTCCGTGATTTCCCTAAATCACTGCAGGCAAATGCCGGGATGGTTCCTCCGAAAGGGCACGGCCGACTTCCTTCCCCATCCTTCCGTACACCGATGAGACCGATGACCACGCTGTCTGGTCTCCTTCGCCAAACAACCAACCAAGCAAATAAATCATGATCAAGTGATAGATTGAGATTTGCACTTTGATACTTTAATTTTTGGATTAAATTAGAGCAGTTGCCACGTAAGAAACCAAGTGAACAATTCTAAGGCCTCGCTACATACCACTCTTAAATTACAGTTACACCAACAATTCTAATTTTCAAGTTGGTTTCTGTACAGTTTTAAACAAGTAACCATTAGAATTTACTCAAGCAGGCCTAAGCTTGAATTTTTTAAAGGTAATCCAATCCTCCAGCCAAATAACCCACAATAAACAGTAGATTGAGATTGTACTTCAAAAATACGTGACTTTCAAAGGTGTACAGCTGCTCTGCGGGAGGTCCATGTATAGTTGTCCATTCAAAATGCGCTAAGTCGGCTGTGACTCCAATAAGACCAAAACAAGCGAGTTAGCCGCCAGACATGTTTCATAAAAGCCTTATAATATGTATGAAAAATGCATGAAAGTGTCGAAATATGCAAGATCAAGTAATAAAAAAACATAGTTACTGCGTGCATTATATCACAAAGTGGAACCTGTGTATATCAGTTACGAGGAAGAGCGCTGGCCACGCGAAAAATCGGTACATTTAGAGTGTTTATATCATTTTCTGAATACATTCTGGTAGAGGTTAGGAAGGAGGCACTGCTGGGATTATTTTCTACAAAATTTCAAAATGGGGATGCATACCATTTTCAAGAATTGTCCCTTCTTTGCCATTGTTGTCGGTAACAAGCGGACGCGATGCGAGTGAATCGCAGCGAAGCAATCGATACGTACAGGACGAACTTCGAGAAACATCGCACGCAGAGGGGACGCTCAAAAATTCCGTAATATTTTATTTAAAAAACAACATACAATCATGATTTTTTTGAAGAGCATTGTATTTTAATTAACAGTATTGGACCAAAGCATCATTTAAAATTTATTTTACATTTTTCTACTATTCTAAACATAAATGACCATGTATTGTTCCAAATGTTCGGTTGTAAGACTGTCTTCGATCACTCAAAACATTTTTATAAGCAGAAAAGGACCATTCTACATCAACTGAGGTACCGTAACTGGGCAGTATTTGAAATTGGGTGCTATGTTGGCACTCATTGATTCTGGTAAAATTTCACACATCCCATTAATAAAACTATAAATTTGGCCCAAAGGTTCAAAGCCTGGGTTATTGTTTAAAATGTTTCAAACTTCTTTAAGTTTTCTTTGGAATACATCCGGCAAAGATGAGTTCACTAGAATAATTTTATTTATTTACTGAATAGATTCACTCAACGCCAAACCTTGAGTTTCAAGCTTTCTAATACTTGCAGGTATATGAGAAAAATAAGTGCTAACTACAGCAATGTCTTCTTTAATATTGGAATCATTAAAAGCTTCCTTGACGGCAAACTGCCGAAGCCTCTGCACCATCAAAGTCGTTTACTACCACTCTAATAGCCTCAAAATGTTCATTGTAAAACAACACATCTTTGACCCATGTACCCTAACGAGTTACTACTGGTTTGGGAGATAAAGGCACATTTGGTAGTTTTTCTTTGTAGGTCTTTATGCGAGCAGGAGCATTTAGAAACATATCCCTTGTGGATGAAATCAGTTTATTTACATTCACAAATGTGGGATGTACTTGTTCAGCAAGGCGACGTAATCCATGAGCGAAGCATGTCACATGAATCAAATTGGAACAAAATACTCGGAGGGAGCAGCATCTGAAATAAACACAAACGCCCTTTCACCTGCAGAAGATTCAGAAAATATTTTTCTAATAACCTCATTCACAAATCTGACGATCGTAGAATGATTTGGTTTTTAAAGTTCTTTGCAGACCACTAAATATGAAGGGGAAGGCTCTTCTTTTCAAGCACCAACAATTAAAGAAGCAATGTAACGGCCCCAAGTGTCTGTAGTTTCGTCATCTGAAGTCCAAGTAATGCTGCGCTTAAGTTCATTGCGTATTTCTTCCAGAACATTACGTAAATCGTCAGTATGCAATGTTGATTTATCAGATATGTTTTGATTTAAGCAATATTTGCACAGGAAGTCTTTGAGGACAGGGTTTGTAAATTTGTGAAAAGGAATATTGCTGGCAATGAATGCTTCACATAGAACCGACTTTTTTGGTTACCTTTGGCCAAAATCCTGCTACTGCAACTTGCTGTTGTCAGTTGTCGTGGTCCTTTCTTCGCATTCCTGCGATATGAAGACCTGTCTTGTCATGCTCGTCTATTTGATGCTATTTTTGCACGAAACGCTTTTCTCGCGAACTCTAGGATATAAAAAAATTCCGTCATTGTAAATATTCCAGAGTGGTCATCTAGCCATTTTTAAGGCGGCATGGCGCACAATACGTTACGCACCACATGTTATAAACATGTTCAACTGTGTACAAATAAATAGAAAGCTAAAATGAAACATGGACGTGCGACTATAAGCTTGCGTAGTTTCATGTAATTGTTGTCCACGTACGGTAAGATAGCGGAGGTGATCAACTGGGGGGCCACGGGTGCTGGAGCTTTGACTCAAAACTTAGCGAAGAGCCAAGTAAGGTATAAGAAAAAACGTAAAATCAAGATTTATTCAGACAGTTACGCCAGAGATTAGCAGCTATGTTAACGGAAAGCGGACCCCGTGTGATAAACGGAGTTTGAAATAGAAGGTACCGTTAAATCAGGAGCTGGTCTACGAGATGTTTCAACATCAATCAAGAAAGAAAGCACTGCCCTCGCGGACACAGACTTTGTAGTGGTAATGGCCGGAGCAAACGACGTCAGCAGAAACGAAAGGAAGATAGCTACTTCGGCACTGAAGGAGACTCTCGGAGTGTTAACCCACACCATCGTGATTGTCGTTAATGTGCCCCATCGACATTTGCCCCAGTGGTCATGTGTGAATAAGGAAGTGCAGCAGACCAACAAGGAGTACAAAGCTATCTGTAAGAACTTTAAGGATGTTTCCTTAATTAACACCAGTAGTTGTTGCAGAGAATGGCATACCAAGCATTGTCAACATTTCAATAATCTAGGTTAACGTGTTTTAAGTGACTCAATTCTCGGAATAGTATTGGATAAGCTAGAGAAGGAAAAAAGACCAGTAATATGTTTGTATTATGTTTCAACTGAGATGACAAAAAAACTTGTATGCATAGACCAGACTTGGTGTTCTAGTAACATAAGAACACAACCTGGTCAACTTTCATGTGGTAACATTATGTCACATCAACGAAAAAAAAAGTCTAAAGTAGAATTTAAAATATGCTTTCTCAACATTCAGGGTACGGCAGATAAAAACTTAATAGTCAACGAATTTTCAAATGAAAACGTGGTAGATATTCTATGCTTAAGTGAACATTGGTGTAAAGAGAATGAGCTTGGGTACAAAGTATTGGATGGTTACACACTTCTTGGCTGCTATTGTAGAAAACAGCACTTACGTGGTGGGGTAGCGATATATGAAAAAACACCTCTTGCACCAAACTGCAGGACAGATATCAATACCCTTTGTGATGGAAAGCATTTTGAAATATCAGGTCTAGTAACTGAGAGCCTTAAGCTAATGGTAATAGTAGTGTACAGGCCACCTAGTGGTGACCCCTATATCTTTCTGGAGAAACTTGAGGAACTCTTAATGTACATATGTATACCGAAATGGAAAAAATACAATATTGTCATTGAATGACAGTGCAGAAAAACTGTGACAGAGCTCAAAAATGTGCTTCGGCAATTTAACCTGTACTATGTTAACTGCAAACCTACAAGAGGCTCATCATGTCTAGACAATATATTTGCAAATTTTAATAGAACCAGTATGTCCACTGATATAATTGGTTTCCCTTTCGCAGACCATTATGCAGTATATCTTCGTCTTAATAATGTAACTGCACCAAACTAGAATCTAAAATTGTGATTACTAGACCAGTGAGCAGAGAGGCGATGGATAGGTTTAGACATGCCCTCACTTATTTCAGTTGGGACACACATTTTAGGCTTCAGTACTGTTCAGCTGATAGTGTTTTCACCAAGTTTTCTCCGTATTTTTAAATATATTTGAAAATAACATCCCTCTGAAAATGTGCAGTGAGTATTAGTAGTACCATAATTACAAAAGAAGGAATGATATACTCCACAGTTAGAGCAACTGAAAAATACTGTTATGCTGTATCCTCGTCTGTACAAAACCACTAAATCAGAACTGTATAAAGAAATGTACGCTAAAACTAAATACAGGTATAGGAAGGCAATCAATGAAGCAAAGAGACTGCATAACATAGTAAACATTGAAAAATCTAACAACAAATGCAAAAACGCCTGGAGTGTAATAAACTCAATTGCACACACTAAACACAAAGAGGAAATCGCCATTACCCCAGAAGAATTTAATAAATATTGCATTCAGTCCATTGAAGAAATTAGTAGTTTAATAAACAAACCCCCTGAAAATGCACTTAGTATCATGGACAGCTGCTTTGAAAAGCTACCCTCAAGCACCTTCACTTTCACAGAAGTGAGTCCGAATAATATTCTAAAAACAGTGGAAAATTTCAAACTTTTAGTTCGTATTGATTACTATGATATGTCATGTAATCTGTAGAAAGATGTTATTGATTGTGTGATGTATCCTTTAACTTTTTGTGTTAACAAATGCCTAGTTGAAAGTAAGTTCCCCGACATACTAAGAATTTCTAGAGTTGTGCCAATGTATACAAAAGGGGAAAAGAACTGTCCCGTTCGTTACAGACCTATATCCATAACCCCAGTTTTGTCAAAAAGTTTAGGAACAACTATGTATGAGCAAGTTAGTGTCTACTTGGGTAAACTAAATATAAATAGTGATAAACAGTTTGGATTTAGGAAAGGTAAATCCACAACGGATGCTATGGACTCCCTCGTAAAATTAGTCCTAGATATGTTCGAGGCTATGGACTATGCCCAGGCTACATTCTGTCACTCGAGCAGAGCCTTTGACTGTGTAGAGCATGACACTGTGCTGAATAAGCTAGTTTACTATGGTTTTGATGACAATAGTATAAATATGTTCAGGTCTTTTCTAGAGAACCGTCAACAAGTTGTGTGCATTGGTAGGGAGAAATCAAATTTCGTTAATGTTAGGTATGAAGTGCCTCAAGGGTCAATGCTTGGACCTTTACTGTTTATACTAATGCTTAATGACCTGCCCTTGTTCATAAATGCTCACACAATATTGTATGATGATGACATAACTTTTCTACATAAAAGCTCTGATGTAGGTACACTGAAAACACTGACCGAAAATACCCTTGCTCAGTCAAGAAGCTAATGGCTTCTTACTAAATGGAAACAAAAGCCAGACACTTTACTTTAGCCTCAAAGAGATTCCTAACTACCGAGAATTAGAAACTGTTAAATTTTTTTAGGTGTTACTTCTGACAATAAATTGGCATTTAAAAATTTATTGGCTAGGCTTTCAAGAGTTATTTATCTAATTACAAATTTAAAAAGACATGTTCCCAATGACTATGTGAGATCAGCATATTTTGCCTTCTTCCAAAGCATCATCTCTTATGGAATCTTAGTGTGGGGTAGTAGCTGTCATGTAAATGACATTTTACTTTTATAGAAGAAAGTAATAAGAATAATAACGGATTCTGATAAAACAGAACGTTGTAAACCTCTGTTTATTAAATTGCAGTGTCTTAAAGTAGTAAACTTATTCATCTACAATGTTTTGTGTTGAGAAGTGATATTCATAGCCATAATACTAGAAGCAGAACATCTGTACACGTGCCATATCATAGATTATCAAAATCGCAGAACTCCTACCTAGTTCTTGGACTAAGGATGTTTAATAGACTAAGAGCTGACTTTAAAGAACTGCCTGTAATTATTTTTAAGGCTAAATTATACATGCTACTAGTGAACAATCCGTTTTACACCATTGATGAATTTTTTGAAGATGAAAACACTGTAGGCCTATTTATATCGATATATTAGTTTATGTAGAAATATATGCTCTTGACCTTGTCTATTTCTGCAATCAGTCGAATGAGAATAAATTTTTTATTATTATTATCGTTATTATTATTATTATTATTATTATTATTATTATTATTATCATCATTGTTATTTCTTTCCTTTCTCAGACGTTATGTCTGGTTAAAAATGGAAAGTGAGACGGACCTTGATCAAGCGTGACTTCCTTTTAACTGTACGGTATATGTTACATAGCATTTAGGACCTTTCGGGTAATTGAACATATATCAATAATTACAGATTTTTGTAGTTGTATATATATGTTTGGATGCAGCTGTATTGCGTTGATGTAGTGGTGGATATTGTTGGTATGACTCCTGTAGTTGATAGTATAATTGGTATGATGTCAACTTTATCCTGATGCCACATGTCTTTGACTTCCTCAGCCAGTTGGCTGCATTTTTCAATTTTTTCTCCTATATTTGTTGTATTGGGTTCGGGTATTTCGATTAGTTGTGTTAATTTCTTCTTTTTATTGGTGAGTATGATGTCAGGTTTGTTATGTGGTGTTGTTTTATCTGTTATAATGGTTCTGTTCCAGTATAATTTGTATTCATCATTCTCCATTACATTTTGGGGTGCATACTTGTATGTGGGAACGTGTTGTTTTATTAGTTTATGTTGTATGGCAAGTTGTTGATGCGTTATTTTTGTTACATTGTCATATCTTCTGGGGTATTCTGTATTTGCTAGTATTGTACATCCGCTTGTGATGTGATCTACTGTTTCTATTTGTTGTTTGCAAAGTCTGCATTTATCTGTTGTGGTATTGGGATCTTTAATACTATGCTTGCTGTAATATCTGGTGTTTATTGTTTGATCCTGTATTCCTATCATGAATCCTTCCATCTCATTGTATATATTGCCTTTTCTTAGCAATGTGTTGGATGCCTCCTGATAAATGTGTGGATACAGTTGCTTGCCATGTAGTGTTTTCTTTTTCCATTTTACTTTCTTCATATCTGTTGACGTTATGTGATCTAAAGGGCTGTAGAAGTGGTTATGAAATTGCAATGTTGTAGCCGATGTATTTATATGAGTGATTACGTTGTGTATTTTGCTAGTTCCTGCTCGTTCTATAAAGAATTTTCTTAAATTGTCTACTTGTCCATAATGTAGGTTTTTTATGTTGATAAATCCCCTTCCTCTTTCCTTTCTGCTTAATGTGAATCTTACTGTTGCTGAATGTACGTGATGTATTCTATATTTGTGGCATTGTGATCGTGTAAGTGTATTGAGTGCTTCTAGGTCTGTGTTACTCCATTTCACTACTCCAAATGAGTAGGTCAGTATTGGTATAGCATAGGTATTTATAGCTTTTGTCTTGCTTCTTGCTGTCGATTCTATTTTCAGTATTTTTGTTAGTCTTTGCCTATATTTTTCTTTTAGTTCTTCTTTAATATTTGTATTATCTGTTCCTATTTTTTGTCTGTATCCTAGATATTTATAGGCATCTGTTTTTTTCCATTGCTTCTATACAGTCGCTGTGGTTATCCAATATGTTATCTTCTTGTTTAGTGTGTTTTCCCTTGACTATGCTATGTTTCTTACATTTGTCTGTTCCAAAAGCCGTATTTATATCGTTGCTGAATACTTCTCTCATCTTTAGTAATTGGTTGAGTTGTTGATTTGTTGCTGCCAGTAGTTTTAGATCATCCATGTATAGCAAATGTGTAATTTTGTGTTGGTATGTTCCAGTAATATTATATCCATAATAAGTTAGATATAGTGGGATTTAGTGAAGTTCGGTGGCAGGAGGAACAAGACTTCTGGTCAGGTGACTACAGGGTTATAAACACAAAATCAAATAGGGGGTAATGCAGGAGTAGGTTTAATAATGAATAGGAAAATAGGAATGCGGGTAAGCAACTACAAACAGCATAGGGAACGCATTATTGTGGCCAAGATAGATACGAAGCCCACACCTACTACAGTAGTACAAGTTTTTATGCCAACTAGCTTTGCAGATGATGAAGAAATTGAAGAAATGTATGATCAAATAAAAGAAATTATTCAGATAGTGAAGGGTGACGAAAATTTAATAGTCATGGGTGACTGGAATTCAGTAGTAGGAAAAAGGAGAGAAGGAAACATAGTAGGTGAATATGGACTGGGGCAAAGAAATGAAAGAGGAAGCCACCTGCTAGAATTTTGCACAGAGCACAACTTAATCATAGCTAATACTTGGTTCAAGAATCATAAAAGAAGGCTATATACATGGAAGAAGCCTGGAGATACTGACAGGTTTCAGATAGATTATATAATGGTAAGACAGAGATTTCGGAACCAGGTTTTAAATTGTAAGACATTTCCAGGGGCAGATGTGGACTCTGACCACAATCTATTGGTCATGACCTGTAGATTAAAACTGAAGAAACTGCAAAAAGGTGGGAATTTAAGGAGATGGGACCTGGATAAACTGAAAGAACCAGAGATTGTACTGAGTTTCAGGGAGAGCATAAGGGAGCAATTGACAGAAATGGGGGAAAGAAATACAGTAGAAGAAGAATGGGTAGCTTTGAGGGATGAAGTAGTGAAGGCAGCAGAGGATCAAGTAGGTAAAAAGACGTGGGCTAGTAGAAATCCTTGGGTAACAGAAGAAATACTGAATTTAATTGATGAAAGGAGAAAATATAAAAATGCAGTAAATGAAGCAGGCAAAAAGGAATATAGACGTCTCAAAAATGAGATCGACAGGAAGTGCAAAATGGCTAAGCAGGGATGGCTAGAGGACAAACGTAAGGATGTAGAGGCTTATCTCACTAGGGGTAAGATAGATACTGCCTACAGGAAAATCAAAGAGACCTTTGGAGATAAGAGAACCACTTGTATGAACATCAAGAGCTCAGATGGAAACCCAGTTCTAAGCAAAGAAGGGAAAGCAGAAAGGTGGAAGGAGTATATAGAGGGTCTATACAAGGGCGATGTACTTGAGGACAATATTATGGAAATGGTAGAGGATGTAGCTGAAGATGAAATGGGAGATACGATACTGCGTGAAGAGTTTGACAGAGCACTGAAAGACCTGAGTCGAAACAAGGCCCCCGGAGTAGACAACTTTCCATTGGAGCTACTGACGGCCATGGAAGAGCCAGTCCTGACAAAACTGTACCATCTGGTGAGCAAGATGTATGAGACAGGCGAAATACCCTCAGACTTCAAGAAGAATATAATAATTCCAATCCTAAAGAAAGCAACTGTTGACAGATGTGAAAATTACCAAACTATCAGTTTAATAAGTCACAGCTGCAAAATACTAACGCGAATTCTTTACAGACGAATGGAAAAACTAGTAGAAACCGGCCTCAGGGATGATCAGTTTGCATTCCGTATAAATGTTGGAACACGAGAGGCAATACTGACCCTTCGACTTATCTTAGAAGCTAGATTAAGGAAGGGCAAACCTACGTTTCTAGCATTTGTAGACATAGAGAAAGCTTTTGACAATGTTGACTGGAATACTCTCTTTCAAATTCTGAAGGTGGCAGGAGTAAAATACTAGGTTCGAAAGGCTATTTACAATTGGTACAGAAATCAGATGGCAGTTATAAGAGTCGAGGGACATGAAAGGGAAGCAGTGGTTGGGAAGGGATTAGGACAGGGTTGTAGCCTCTCCCCGATGTTATTCAATCTGTAGATTGAGCAAGCAGTGAAGGAAACAAAAGAAAAATTTGGAGTAGGTGTTAAAATTCTTGAAGAAGAAATAAAAACTTTGAGGTTCGCCGATGACATCATAATTCTGTCAGAGACAGCAAAGGACTTGGAAGAGCAGTTGAACGGAATGGATAGTGTCTTGAAAGGAGGCTATAAGATGAACATCAACAAAAGCAAAACGAGAATAATGGAATGTAGTCAAATTAAGCCAGGTGATGCCGAGGGAATTAGATTAGGAAATGAGACACTTAAAGTAGTAAAGGAGTTTTGCTATTTGGGGAGCAAAATAACTGATGATGGTCGAAGTAGAGAGGATATAAAATGTAGACTGGGAATGGCAAGGAAAGCGTTTCTGAAGAAGAGAAACTTGTTAACATCGAGTATATATTTAAGTGTCAGGAAGTCATTTCTGAAGGTAGTTGTATGGAGTGTAGCCATGTATGGAAGTGAAACATGGACAATAAATAGTTTGGACAAGAAGAGAATAGAAGCTTTTGAAATGTGGTGCTACAGAAGAATGCTGAAGATTAGATGGGTAGATCACATAACTAATGAAGTATTGAATAGGATTGGGGAGAAGAGAAGTTTGTGGCACAACTTGACCAGAAGAAGGGATTGGTTGGTAGGACATGTTCTGAGGCATCAACGGATCACCAATTTAGTATTAGAGGGCAGCGTGGAGGGTAAAAATCGTAGAGGGAGACCAAGAGATGACTACACTAAGCAGATTCAGAAGAATGTAGGTTGCAGTAAGTACTGGGAGATGAAGAAGCATGCACAGGATAGAGTAGCATGGAGAGCTGCATCAAACTAGTCTCAGGACTGAAGACCAACAACAACAACAACAACAATTTGTATTATTTAGCATGTTGGATAGTGGGTTCAGAGCAAGGCAGGACAAGAAAAGACTCAATGAGTCTCCTTGGTATATTCCACGCTTAATCTGTATTGACTGTGATGTGATATTATTTGAATTTGTTTGCATATTAAGTGTGGTTTTCCAGTTTTTCATTACTATGTTTAGGAACTGTATCAATTTAGGATCTGCTTTGTATATTTCCAATATCTGTAGTAACCATGAGTGGGGTACAGTATCAAAAGCTTTTTGGTAATCAATGCATGCGTAGTGTAGTGACCTCTGTTTAGTTTTAGCTTAATATGTCACGTCTGCATCTATTATCAGTTGCTCTTTACATCCTTGTGCTCCTTTGCTTCTTTTTGTTCTTCATTTATAATTTTGTTCTGTGTTGTATGTGTCATTAATTTCTGTGTAATGACTGAAGTTAATATTTTGTATATTGTTGGTAGGCATGTTATGGGGCGAAATTTAACTGGGTTTGCTGGGTCTGCTTGATCTTTAGGTTTCAGATAAGTTATTCCATGTGTAAGTGTATCCAGGAATGTGTATGGGTGTGCAATGTAACTGTTAAATAATTTAGTTAGATGTGAATGTGTTGAGGTGAACTTCTTTAGCCAGAAATATGCTATTTTATCTTTTCCAGGGGCTTTCCAATTGTGCGTAGAATTAATTGCTCGAGTGACTTCATGTTGCAAAATTATATCTCTTCAGGCATTTGTGGTATCATCTTGTATGTGTCTGTTTTTGCTTGTATCCACCGTGCATGCCTGTTATGTTGTACCGGGTTTGACCATATGTTGCTTCAGAAGTGTTCCATGTATGTTATGTTTGGTGGGTCATTTATTTTAGTGTGTTGTTATCTATTGTGTGATAAAATTTCTTTTGGTTTGTGTTTAATGTTTGGTTTTGTTTCCTTCTATTTTCACTTTTTTTGTATCTACCAGGTCGTTTGGCCAATGCTTGTAATTTCTGCTTCTTTTCATCGAATTGCTCTATCGTTTCTTGTTGTGAGATTTTACCTAACCTTTTTCGTTTTTTGTCTGATATTTCATTTCTTATAAATTGTGTTAGCTATCCGATGTTTTTTCTCAGTTTTTCTATTCTGATCTGTAGCCTGTGTTGCCATACTGTTTTTGTGGGTTTCTTCTGTGTGTTGGTTTGTTCTGATCTCTGCCTAATGTGTATATTTAGTGTAGTGAGTGCTCCTATATAAACCAGTAGTTCTTACTCTTCCATAGTTGTATTTTCATTTGTTTTGTTGTGTATGATTGTGTTCATAGTTGTTATTGTTGTTTCAACTTGTGGGTTATTTGGAGGTCTATGCAAGAATGGTCTAATGTCTGTATTTGTGTCTTTTATTCTATATATGTTAGCTGAAATTTTTCTGCTATATCTATCATGTGTGTCACTTCATGTTCTATTTGTGCTTGTTCTGGGGGCTGTCTTAAGATTTCGTTTTCCTCTGATTGTTTAATTGATGTGTGGTGTTCTTTGTTTGTTTGCTCTGGGATGTTTCGAGTCCATTACTGTATTTTCTTCTTCTTCTGATTGCACGTTGTTTTGTTCCAGTGTTTGTTGTACTTGTTGTTTGATGTTTTTTAATTCTGACTGGGGTATACTGTTATTTTTTTATTATTACACAGATCTGATGAGCTAGTCGTTGTTCTGTTAAAAATTTTAATTCTGGGTATCTGGTAATAAATTCTGTGTATACTTGTGATCTGTATCCAGTTGTGTTGGTTCCTAAGTTTGTTGCCTGGTAATAACGGAACATGAGGTGTCGGTTAACTTCATCTGACCATCTCATCCTCTGTCTTTGTTTTCCTTCTAGAGTGGTTGCAGGAAGCATATCCTGCAAAACACTTCTATTTGGATTTAAATCATTTTCCGCGTGGCAAGCAGTGTCGTTACCATTGTGGACGGTTATGGGGTTCAAGCGTCATCCCCAACCATGACAGCCCTTGTCCGAGGCTTCATTTGTTCTGTCATGAACCAACTAACCACACTGAAAGGGGGTTAGGCCTATTAGTGGTTTGTTCTTTTCGTCGCCTTTTACGACTGGCAGAACATAGTGGAGGCCTATTCTTTTCCCGGGCCTCCATGGGGTTTATTGTTATTATTATTATTATTATTGTTATTATTGACTCTGCCTGCCTGTTGCTGTTCCTCCCCTGTAATGACTTTGCTAGGCAGTGGCCTCTCCATTAGTAATTGCACACAGTACCAGGTCACAGTCAATCTGTGAGACATCAAAACTAAATCAAGCTAGAGACTGCAGTCTAAATTTTTAAAATATTGTAAACATAGTTTGAAAATATGCATTGTCTTTAGTTTTTAGTTAAAATATGCAATAACCAGTGAAAGGGTGCCAAATTGCAAATGCATATGCAATACGCAAATGCATATAATCTGGTCTTTACTCATGACACTGAAACACTCAAAAGCATGTCTAAGTTTGGGGCAGCTGTTTTCCAGTACCCCACTGATGCACTCACTTAAGGCACAGTAGGGCACTCAAGCAGACTAAAACTAAGGGTAAAAACCACAGTATAATCTATAACAATAATAAAAAAAACCTCAAATAAAACACAGGCCCATTAAAATTCCTTGAATACTACGGAGCAAAGACCTAAAGAAGGGGAGCAGTTAATTAAGGTCTTCGCCCAAGATCACCATAACACAAAGTTTGGAGGACAAAAATAGTGGAAATGCAATAATACCACAGTCTTACAGACTGAATAAGACTGTTTCTGTTACTTGGAGAAATCAACTGATGCTTTCACAAAACCAATGGTTTCGAATAAATAACCTGAATTCGTTGGACACTGCTACACTGCTAAGGTCTCACATTCACATGCATACATGTTTGTTACTGAGGAAAAAAAAAAAAAAAAAAAAAAAAAAAAAAAAAAAAAAAAAAAAAAAAAAAAAAAAAGAGAGAGAGAAAACTGTAAGCTCAAGTGCATACACACTGACCTGTGTGCCCAGTACTGGTGGAAAATTCACTCCAAAATGCATTGGGATCATGTCTCCATTTCCTGTCCAGACCTCAGATAGCCTCTGTCCAAACACCGGTATTCCTGGCACTCAACCCCTGCTCCCTGCTTCCACTCCCTCCTTAGACCATCACATGGTTGCAGCACCCGCAAACCTGGCAGTGCCCTCTATGAAATTCAGTGTCAAGCCACCAACTTGGGATGACAAGGTGGGCAATTCAAACATGAATGAGGCGGCATATCTCAGACAGTGACATTTACAGAGATTCTCTCCTGAGACAGTGCAAATGTTTTTGATTTATACTCTGTTGATTTGTCTGGGTTAAGCATAGCATTCAGGACAATGTACTTTTTGTTTCCTCCTTTGATCTTCAAGAGAGTGTTGCTAAGTTGTGTGCAGAATTTCAGGATTTGTTTTCTGAGGGCCAGTAATTTTGTTGCCCATGTCAAAATGAAGGACAATACACAGTTTTGATTTGTTAGAGCTTGTCCTGTTCCTCTTGATCTTTGAGAACAGGAGGCTGAGGAACTTCCTGTGTTGCAAAACAATGTGGCAGTAGCATACTTTACTGCCAGTCATTGGGCATCCTCTATTGTTATTCTAAAGAAGCCATCCGGCAAACTCCGGTTGTGTGGTCATTGACAGTTTTCCCTTGATGTGGCCAGAAAAAACTGATGGATGAATTGGGTGGCAGTTGTTACTTTGTCAAAACTGATTTACATGACACTTACGTGCAGAGCAGTTGCAACAAGTTTTTGTCATTTCCACTCATCTAGGTCTCACGTTTTTGAGATTGCCGTTTAACAGTGCTTCCGCACCCACCATATTTCATCATTTTCTGGAGGAGCAGACTGCAAAAGTTCATTTTTGCTCAAATTATTTAGATGACATTGTCATCTCAGATTGCACTCCAGAAGAACACATCACAAGCTTCATACTCTGTTTCAAGTGTTGTCTGTAGCTGGTCTCAAAAGCAAAAGAGATGAATGTTTGTTTCTTCATACATAATTCGAGTACTTAGAACATATCATTAATATCCAGGATGTTGACCCATTGCAATCACATTTTCTTGCTATCTGTGACCTTCCACCCTCATGCAATGTGCGGGAATTGCAGTCTGTGTTAGGGAAGCTCACGTATTACATTCGGTTTATTCCTAAAGCCACTCAAAATGCGGCTCCCTAGCATTGCTTGTGTAAGAATAATGTTCCTTTTGTTTGGTTTTAAGAGTGTTATTCTGCTTTCCAGTAGATAAAAGATGCTTTGCTGAGTAATTGATGCCTTGTTTATAACTTAGCGAAGAGCCAAGTAAGGTATAAGAAAAAAACGTAAAATCAAGATTTATTCAGACACTTACGCCAGAGATTAGCAGCTATGTTAACGGAAAGCGGACCCCGTGTGATAAACGGAGTTTGAAATAGAAGGTATCGTTAAATCAGGAGCTGGTCTACGAGATTTTTCAACATCAATCAAGAAAGAAAGCACAGCCCTCGCGGACACAGACTTTGTAGTGGTAATGGCCGGAGCAAATGACGTCAGCAGAAACGAAAGGAAGATAGCTACTTCGGCACTGAAGGAGACTCTCGGAGTGTTAACCCACACCATCGTGATTGTCGTTAATGTGCCCCATCGACATTTGCCCCAGTGGTCATGTGTGAATAAGGAAGTGTAGCAGACCAACAAGGAGTACAAAGCTATCTGTAAGAACTTTAAGGATGTTTCCTTAATTAACACCAGTAGTTGTTGCAGAGAATGGCATACCAAGCATTGTCAACATTTCAATAATCTAGGTTAACATGTTTTAAGTGATTCAATTCTCGGAATAGTATTGTATAAGCTAGAGAAGGAAAAAAGACCAGTAGTATGTTTGTATTATGTTTCAACTGAGATGACAAAAAACTTGTATGCATAGACCAGACTTGGTGTTCTAGTAACATAAGAACACAACCTGGTCAACTTTCATGTGGTAATATTATGTCACATCAATGAAGAAAAAAGTCTAAAGTAGAATTTAAAATATGCTTTCTCAACATTCAGGGTACGGCAGATAAAAACTTAATAGTCAACGAATTTTCAAATGAAAACGTGGTAGATATTCTATGCTTAAGTGAACATTGGTGTAAAGAGGATGAGCTTGGGTACAAAGTATTGGATGATTACACACTTCTTGGCTGCTATTGTAGAAAACAGCACTTACGTGGTGGGGTAGCGATATATGAAAAAACACCTCTTGCACCAAACTGCAGGACAGATCTCAATACCCTTTGTGATGGAAAGCATTTTGAAATATCAGGTCTAGTAACTGATGCACAAGACACAAATGTTTTACACAGCTTTCCACTACATCTGCACTGGTTGGCTGCGTTCTGCCAGACAGATTTGTAGCTTTGTGTTTTGTCAGTATTTTGCGCATTGGCACACCCTTGCAGTTCACACCAAAATGTCATGTTGGCTTGCACCAATAATGATCAGTCATTTGTTGTGGTTCTCCAGGCTCCCCAACCTGACATGCTTAATTTGCTCCACCAAGGTCACTGGTGTGTTATAAAACATCATTGTACTTGGCGCGGTCTGTACATACAAACTGAACAGCTGACTTCTTTGTGCCATGCCATTCCTGAAGATCAGTCAGCCCTGCCACTGCAGTTCTTTGAATGGCCTAAGCCTCAAGCACATTGGCAATGTTTGCACTTGGATTTGTGAGTCCTTACAGGAATACACATGGGCTCATTATCGTTGACTTTTCAGCAAATTTCCCTTTGTGATTCCTACACACACTACTACCATTCATTCGCCAATCCAGGTCTTGTCATCAACTTTTTGCCTCAAAGGACTGCTTGAAGTAATTGTGACTGAAAATGGATCTCAATTTGTTTCCACCGAGTTTGAACAGTTTTGCACCATCTCTGGCATCAACCGCATCATGAATGGACCATTCCAATCATTTCATCAGTGGATCTGAATGCCTTGTTCGAACAGTTAAGCAACAGGTGGAGAAACTTCATGCCTTCCAGATATTGGGTCAAGCTCTGTTGCTCTTCTTATCTTACTGTTGTCCCAGCCATGTGATGGATCATTGCCGGCAGGCCATCGGTACTCATCCTGGAGCTGATGGAAGTCGAAGCCCTTTCGTGGTCGTTACCGTCTCGACAGCTACCATTGTCTGGTTATGGTCCCTCCTGTGGGCACCTGTCCCACATGCTGCCTCAGATCCCTCTATCTTCATTTGCTGCTCTGCCTCTGGATGTGGATGTGCACCATCTGCCTGCTTTTTTGGCTGGTATGCCCAAGAAACCTTAGGTCATACACTGGGGTGTGAGTGGGAGCTCGGCATCAGCCTCAGTTTTGACTCTTGTCTCCAACTGCTGCCTGCATCCAGCCTCTCCCCCCACTGCCATTCACTCAGCTACACTACACAATGGCAGTGTGAGGTGTGGGGTGAGGACTGTGGTGTCACATATTGATACTACTCAGTGGGTGTCATAGTAACAGAATTGCAAGTTTCCATGAGATGCCGGTAACAGTTGCACACGGTCTGGTGACCCAGTGGGTCACAACTACAGTGCCATGCCTGTAATGGCTCAGTACCTTGTGCAATCTCTGCCAGGGCAATATAGGAGAGCTGGCAGACATTGCCTAATCGCTGCTCTGACTCCAATGTTGTTGCTATTGTATGAGTTGGGCTCTGTTTCTTACTGCATCATATATATTTAGCCTTTGGTTTCTTGTAGAAATATAAGTTAAGCAAATCTTCTGTTTACTGTGTTAATCTGTTCGCTAATCATTTCTGCTCCTGCTTTTCTATGACGACTGTTGCCACACCACTCTGTAGCCCACATCTCCTTACCACAGTGTACAAAATCATACAGAACAGAGTTACACTGCACCTCTTGCCAGAAGCATTCAGATGTTAACCATGCAATGTATGATGTGACAAACTGAGAGGTGATACATCAATCACTCCCTTATGTGATTTCCTGAGCTTTTCACTTTCATTGTACACTTCATCAGCAAAGCACCAAGTATACTGTATAGTTACACTGTTAAATGCAATATCCGATGAACACAAATAGTATAATTTGTATTAGTTTGTGCAAAAGGAAGCATGTTGAGTGCAAAAAGTTACCAACAAGTACATTACAAAGTAGTTTAATTACAATTTTCTTATTGCCTGCAGATATTTACTGAAGAATGAAATTTCTTTTTTAAGAACAAGAAACAGATAGTGAATAGCAGATGATGTGATGGATTGAAGAGAATCATATATCTACACAAAACATGAAGTTTTGTTCACTACACTTCGAAACAGGCCAGTTTATAAATGTGTAAAATAATTAAAAAATGTAACTGAACAGGAAACTACCACAAAGGTGTGAGAATAAAACAATAAAACTGTTTCCTGGCTCAAAACAAATCAATTCCATGGTGGTTGTTATATCAGAGACGCAACTGTCAAAAGTTTTCAACACAGTCATCTTTTGAAGAAGGAGTAATTATACTGAACAAATATTCATGAAACTGGAAGTGAAGTGCAACAACAAACAAATCTTTATATTTCCTGCAAAACTGTTGCTTTTCAAAGAATGTGCCAGTCATAGCAACATTCAGCAACAAAAATATGTGTTTCTTTGGATAAATTGCTGTGTTTGTAGTTTCTACTTTCAGTGGGGTAAATTGCAGTTATATGCAATTTAGAGTGTATTTCTTCACCATGATATTGTAGTGTATGTCATTTCATTCATGAGTTTTGGCTCTGTTTATATTTATTTTGCGGTTTTCCAGGTCCATTGACATTTTATTAGTGCTTGAGACACAAAAGAACAGTAACTATTTTATAAATTAAGTAGAAAAAGAATTCAAAACAATCAGTCTTAAGGCACACATGATGTTAAGAGATGATGGCTGTCTTGTTGCTAGTGTGTTTTCAACTGTCAGATGGTAACAATTTTCATGCAAGTTGCAGCAGTTTATTTTACATTTTTTAACTATATATCTGCTATTTATCTTACATTAATAGTGTAATATTTACTTGATTACAATGCTATTTTTTGTTGTAATTAGGTATAAGTACAACACAACCAGTAGACTGAACAAACTTTATTCCATGGAAGCATTAACAACTTGAACACAGTATTTGAGTAACATTCAGCAGGGGTCTATTATGCACACAATACAATACTTGCGGTTGTCTTTTGGAGTCACCAGCACTCCTGTTATTTTTCAACACTGGGCTCTTTTCCTTTCATGTTACAACTGTGGTATTCATTTACACCCTATGATTCAACAGGCTGGCCGCTGTCGCTGAGCAGTTCTAGGCGCTTCAGTTCGGAACCACACTGCTGCTACAGTTACAGGTTCGAATCCTGCCTCAGGCCTGGACATGTGTTGATGTCCTTAGGTTAGTTAGGTTTAAGTAGTTCTAAGTCTAGGAGATTGATGACCTCATATGTTAAGTCCCATACTGCTTAGAGGTATTGGAACCATTTTGAATCAACAGGTAAATGCTGATGCTTTGTCCCGCCAGCAGCAAGGACTTGATATAGAGGAATTGCTTTACTTCCACACTGCTGTCGCTGCACAGCAGGCAGTTGATAGTTTTCTGTAACAAACACAAGGATTCTGAAGGCTGTAGATTATGATCCCATTTTGCAGAAGGTCATAACACTTGTACAAGGTGGTTGAGCAGATTCACCACTTTCTCGTGCATCTGACTCCCTCCGTAATTATTATATCTTTCAACAATGATTCTCTGTTGTGGTTGATGTTCTGCTTTCAGACATGAATTGTGTGGTCCTTAAGTAGTGATCTCCTCACTGCTTTGTTTGGAGGTTCTCCATTTATTACTTGCAGATCATTGGGGTGTATCATTCACAAAAGCATTGGCCCTTGACATGTGTTTTGACCCACCATGGATGGTGATGTAATCTGCACCAAGCGGCTCCCCGGGTGTCGCTGTCTCCTTGGCTGATGCTATTGCATGCATGGGATGTGTATATGTGGATTTCACTGGCCCCTTTCTCAATGGTTATTAGCTGTTTCTTGTTGAAGCATATTCTCATTTTACGTATGTTTGTTGTGTTTCCGCATCCATAGGTTCCATCGTCACAGCCTTGACCAAAATTTTTTTATTCTAAGGACAGCCCACAATGTTAATGTTCAATAATGGTTCACAATTTTTATCATGAGAGTTTGCAGCATTTTGTGATTTCTGTGGTACCCGTTACATCCTAGCCTCACCACCGTATCCACAGTCTAATGGCAATGTGGAATGCCTAGTGCAAACGTTCAAAACTCAGATGAGAAATTATGTTTCCAACTTCTCATCTGATGATGCCTTAGATTGGTTTCTCCCCTCGCACAATTTCATGCCATTCAGCAAGAAGAGCTTGGCGCTACACCATGGCACCAGCTGAGGACACTGCTAGGCCTCCAGAGTCCTCCACCTGGATATCAACCCATGCACCAGCTGTGTTCCTTCTAGCCAAGTATGGCTGTCTGGGCACACAGTTTTGGTTGTTGCCCTAAATAGATTCGAGCTGTCATCTCTGCAACATCCACATGGAGGACAGCCTCTGCTTGAGGCATCATTACCAGCTTCACCTCTACATGGAGGGCTAGGTGCCCCCTGATGTCACACCATGTATACACATACCCTTATACATCAGGCATCACATCACCTGCTCCTGGTTCTCCATTCCCATGCAGGCAAGGGCAGTGGCCAAACTGGCAGTTCCTTTATTGCTTCTGATATCATTATCAGGGGTTTCATCCCCTGTTCCAGTCCACCAAGGCCCTAGTCTATTTGAGGTTAGTCAAGCTACACTCAGCCTCAGTTCTCTCTGTGTATTGCTGCAGCTGTGGGCAGGAGTGCTGATGACTTCAAAAGGCAAACACAAGTTTGGTTACAATCCAAAAGGTGTACTGACAACTAACATATGTTGTGACTTGGTATCTAAAGGGAGTTGTAAATAGGCATATGATAAGTCAATTTTTGAGAAATATTGATCACCTGATATTTTTGCAAAGAGTATGTCCAGGTGCGGTATCAGGTACGTATCCACTATAAACTGTATGTTCACAGAAACTTTAAAATTGCCATAGAGGTGTAACTGACCTGATAGTTTCTTTGCTATAATTAAGGGGGTAGACCATTCACTTGATGCAATAGGCCAAACAACCCCAGATTCCTTATTCCCTGAGTGCCACTGGGTCTGGATGGGCCCAAAAGAAACAAGGCCGAGCAGAAGGTGCCTGAAAATTGTTAACATGTCCCAGTGCAGGAGAGAATAAAGAGGAAAACTCAGAACATAATGTGTCTAAATGTGTATACAACACTTGTTCAGACACTAAATTCACTTCATCTGAAATGGTAAAACCAAACAAATTAAAAGCATCTAATCCAAAAAGATTCTCCATTCATGCATTACAAGCATCAAGAAATATAAGGGACTAGACTATTGACCTTTAGGTCACTGGGGCAGAGAGTTGGCCAAGAATAAGAATACTCCATTTATTGTAATTTGCTAACTTTCATGACACAGGGAGAAGTGGAGGGGAGCCCAATTCCCAGAAGTTTCTGCATTTAACAAGGTTACCGCAGATCCTGTATCCACCTGCATGTGCAAAACGTAACAAAAACTGTAACATCAATGAAAAGCTTATTTTGTGAAACAGAAACAACCAGTATGATGTTTATGTCCATATCCGCATCAGGATCGTTGTGCTGAATTTTTGTATTACAAACAGACACAATGTGACCTTTTTTGTTGCACTTATGACAGGTACCTCAGCATTTTGGGCAGTCTGGGCACTCATGTTCAATGAAACAGTAAGGGCAGGATGGACTTGTGGAACACATGTGTTGCTGTTTACTGGCCCATTTACTTTGCTGGTGCAGCTGCTGCTGAGAGCGAGGCTGGTCACCTCAACACTGTGATTCTTTGCAGACCGATCTGACCAGTCTTCCCCCTGTGAACTGTCTGAAGCTTGGTGTGGAGGAGAGGTTTGGATTGCTGATACCTCATACCATGCCTTGGTTTGGTTACCCGCAGCTCGTCACACCTTGAATGACTGTGCAATAGCTAAAACCTCAGAGAGGGTTGGATTTTCACACTCGAGGATACGTTATCTTACCTCATAATCTGGAGCTAACTGAATGATAGCATCTCTCACCATCTAGTCAGCATTTGGCTCTTTGTGCACATTGGACACAAGATGACAATGATGACTTAACCCATGGAGTTCAGCCACCCATACTCAATAGGGCTGATGTTGTTGCTACCTACACTGGTAAAACTCAACCCATGATGCAATAAAATGGGTCCACTTACAGTAAAATCTTGAAAGAAGTTCACACATTTGGTCAACCTTTAAAGAAGATGGATCCTGCAAAGGGGTGAGCTGCTATAGGACTTGATACATTCTTGACGATATCCATGAAAGGAAAAAGGCATGACATAAAATAATGTCAGTAATCCCAGAAGCTTGAAAGTGTTGTTGCAGACATTTCTCGTATCCATCCCATTTTTCAGCAGACTCATCATATGTAGAAAAGGGAGGCAGATAAACTATGGGGGTTACAGAGGCAAAATGGCAGGCAACACAGACTGAGGAGCATGCTGACTAGACAAAACAGAAGCCAGTGATTGCAGTACCTAAGTTTGATTGTAAAGCATCTGTGATTGGTGGTGCAACATTATGGTGAATGATTCTTGCTGTTTGTACAACTGAAATAAAAAGCCCTCTGTAACACCATTACCCATCTTGAGAATAAAAGGAGGACCAACCAGAGTAGAAATTTGCATGGAGGACAGGACCACACTCATCACCAATCGTGTTGTAATTAGATACAAGTACAACATGACCAGTGGATTGAACACAACTTTATTCTGTGGAAGCATTAACAGCTTGAACACAATGTTGAAGTAACATGTAGCAGGAACCAATTATGCACACAAAGAACTATAGTAATATACATAGGGAACTCAGGCCGAGCATAGCTTGGCTAGCCTTAAATAAACTAGGGCCCGTAGTGGACTCTGACAGTGATCTCTCTCTCTCTCTCTCTCTCTCTCTCTCTCTCTCTCTCTCTCTCTCTCTCTCTCTCTGTCACACACACACACACACACACACACACACACAAAGTCTGCCTCTGTGGATGACATAGCACTGCCACATGTACGGCTTTATGGAAGTATTTTAACACAAAATTTTTACAAATTTTTACAGCTATAAATACAAAGCCCAGTTAACAGTATATTAGTTGTCATACTGCTGGATGACATTAATACTTCCCATGTGGCTAAGATAACCTTTCATTCCCTGTATCTAGATATTCATATAATTTGTAGAAAGAGTGGCTATTGAGGTGTATTTTTAAATTTCTTTTTAATTGGTAGTGATTCCCAGTTTCTTGCTTCGTGTTAAATGGTAGCTTATTGAATATCTTCTCATCAGATTACATACCTCCATTCTGAAACCAGAACAAGGAGGCAAAGTACACATGAAAATTATTTTTTTGTCTTGTATTGTGAATGTGTAAATCACAGTTCATTTAAACTGATTTTACTGTCAGTGACACCAAAAATTCCAAGGTCCTTAAAAAGGCTTCTGCAAGATATATGGATATTTTCTTTACACAGTATTGTTACTGCTCACTTCTGCTCAACAAATGTTTTATTTTCTTTAGGTGCACTGCCCCAGAAGATAATTCTGTAAGACAACATTGAGTAAAAATAACCAAAATAAGCCAACACTTTGTCCTTACATCAACAAAGTGAGAAATGTTTCCAAGAGTATAAAATGCTGAACTGTGCTTCTGGATTAGTCTATAGATTAACCTGATATTGTTACTAGACAGACATCACACACATCATTTTTAAGTAGACTAATACACTACCATGAAGCTAGTGTTACTTCAGGTTCACGAGTCTGCCAGGAAGTTTGTCAAATGGTATGGCCCAGGAATTACATCCTTTGAGGTTAAGCCACTGGAGCCCTGCCATTTTGATGGTGCAGTCCACACTGGATTTTAACTTATCAAATTTAGTGCAGCCAAAAGTTTGCAATGTTGGTAACTTAGCTACAGATGACATTGCTTTTCCACCCAGATATTAACAGGAATAAACTTTCTGCCTGAAACACAGCAGAAAAATCTTTCTTTAAGGCTGTTAACAGTAAAAATTTGAGCATAAATGTTTTTTCTAAGATTTATCAGTATTTTTAGGACTGTTGTCAGTAGTGCAATTCGTGCTTGCATCAAATAGCACAGTGCTGAAGCAGCAATGTTTTAGTTATTTATAATCCACCTTTAAGTGTCTAAAAGCAGTCATTTTCATCATTTTATATGTTGTTGTGGTTCTCAGTGAGAGAAATGATGTGAAGCAGTTTTTCATAGTACTCATTGCAGGAAATCCTCTTCACCTCAGAATAACTACTACAACCCACATCCAACCTGCTTACTGCATTCATCTCTGAGTCTTCCTCTGTAATTTTTACCTGTCACACTTCCCTACAATACTAAACTGATGATTTATTGATGCCTCAGAATGTGTCATATCAACTGATCCCTCTTTTAGTTAAGTTGTACCACAAATTTCTTTTCTCTCCAGTTATATTCAGTACCTCCTCATTACTAATGTGATCTACCAACCTGATTTTCAGGATTATTCTGTATCACCACATTTTAAAGACTTCTGTTTTTTTCTTGTCTGAATCACTTATTGTCCATGTTCCACATCTTTACCAAGCTACAAACCAAATGCCTTCAGAAAAGTCTTCCAAACACTTAACTTTGTATTCAGTGTTATCAAATTTGTCTTCTTCAGAAACGTGTTTTTGGCCATCTTCTCTGTACTTCAACCTACATCAGTAATTTTGCTGCACAAATAGCAGACCTCATGTACAATTTTTAGTGTCTCATTTCCTAATCTAATTCCCTTGGTATTACCTGGTTTAATTCAATTACATTCCATTACCCTCATTTTTCATTTGTTGATGTTCATCTTACATCCTCCTTTCAAGATTCAGTCCATTTTGTTCAACTACTTGCAGGTCTTTTGCTGCCTCTGATTGAATTACTTTATCACTGAAAGTCCTTGTGAAAGTGTGAAGCTGTCATGCTAGTTGCTGTGCCATCGCTTCTGTTGAACTTTTTATGGGCTAAAATGTACATAAAGTACCTCAAAAATTTTGACTTTAATTTTTTTCAGTAATGTTAAATTATTTATGGATATACCAAGACATATGTTTGTTTATTTTGACCACTCTTCCACTGATTGAAATTTCTGGGAAATCAGGTTATGGCACTTGCTTCGTTCTACCTGTGAGTCATGAGGATGGCATGTACCTTGTGACACAGGCAGTTCAGCCGTGGCACATGGAGCAACTTGTCTAAGGCTGTGCTAACATCAACCATGATATGAAGGTAGTGCAAGAGCCTGTGATGGTGCCATTTCACCAATGTCATAACCTGTAATCAACTGACATATTCTCTCAGCTGGAGGCAGAGGTGGTGTTTGAGCTGCCTCCTGAAGTACTGGTGTGGCTTGATGGGCGGAGGCACAGTGATATTGTCAGTGACTTTGGCAGCATAGTGTTGGTCAAGCTGGCTGAGAACATAAATGTACTTTGTATGCTCTGATGTTGCACCACTGGAATGAAAGCTGGCCTCCACCTACACAAGCCAGAGAGCTGGTAGTGTAGGTCATGACGGTGGTAGTCTGATCATGGGAGACCATGGAATGCAGCTTTCCAGCAATGTCAGTATCAGTGGTGAAGTCACATGGGAGCACCTCATTGGAGGTAATCATGATTATGTGCAGACACAAAGCGATTGGTCTGGGCCAGCCAGGTGTCACCATCTTGTGGTATTTTACTTGTGGAGTGAAACAGGCTTGTTCTGGTACATAAAAGGAGCAACTGCTGATAAAGTTAACATTTATTGAAAGCACTGTTTGCTCACAAGAAAATGATTGAATTAACAGAATCTGTCACAGGGATGACCACTAAAACACTATATGTAGCCCATTGTGGGAATGATCACATACACAGTATACTTAGCCCACCACAGGAGTGACAGCTGAGTCACTATACACGGCATGTCATGAGAGCAATCACTGATGTCACTGTTCACAATATCTCACTCGGGTGACAGTTGTATGCACTGACCATATCCCATGACACAAGTCACATGTAACCACTGCTAACACTAGACAACTTATTGCTTTGGCAACCACAGTGCCTTCACAACACATGTAATGAATCAACAGGCTCTGATGAGCATCTAATTGACTGTAGGCATATGCAGACCCAGCAGCAGGAACACATCAGATTCTTCTGCTCCATAATCCTACTGGACACCCAAAATGGGGCACACAGTAGAACAAACCCACAATTGGTAGGAATTGGAGACCACTCTTGCAACCTTTATCATTGAAATCCTGTAATGTCTACTTTTATGTCTGTTTGCACTATATGCCTATTAGCAGCACCTCACTGTAGTCAGTGCTGCAGGTTTGCAGCTTGACTAATAATGCGAGCAGCATTGTATTCTAGCCAGCACTCTAAGTTTACAACTTGGTTGACAAGTCATTATACTGTGGCTGACTGTGCTTGGTATAGCAGATGGCAGTCACAATAACATGGGGAAAGGTACTATGTGGTAACGATATAACACTAATAATAGGAGGACATAATTTAACAGATGTCTCAGAGAATAATGGAAAATTTGTGAGACAATAGTCACTGGTATCAGGCTAACAAGGTATGGATTAATCACCAAACAAGAACATAAGAAGTTATCTTCAAATTAATTCAACCAAAAATGTAAATAAAACACTGAAATTAATGGGTGTCACTTGAGAAGGATGCACAAATTATCTGAACAGCAAACCTGACTGTGTACTTTTTAAATCATTTAAATTATGAAACAGTGAGGAAACAATTACAACTGTACCATGTACTTGCTTTTTTCACTCCCACCTTCAGTAGGAAATACTGCCAAGGCAAAATTACTCAGCTGCTGAATGTATTTTCAGATGTTGTGAAAGATCAGATGTACATTAGAATTAATATGCATTTCCTGTAGAAATGACTTTCATCCCTTGATGCAGTGAAGACAGCTACTGAGACTCTCCATGGGCTGTAGTAACCACAAGTAAAACTATCTAAGCAAACAATTTTCCAATACATCACCACATCCTGCTTGTTCAGTGTCATTAAATACACTCCTGGAAATTGAAATAAGAACACCGTGAATTCATTGTTCCAGGAAGGGGAAACTTTATTGACACATTCCTGGGGTCAGAAACATCACATGATCACACTGACAGAACCACAGGCACATAGACACAGGCAACAGAGCATGCACAATGTCGGCACTAGTACACTGTATATCCACCTTTCACAGCAATGCAGGCTGCTATTCTCCCATGGAGACGATCGTAGAGATACTGGATGTAGTCCTGTGGAACGGCTTGCCATGCCATTTCCACGTGGCGCCTCAGTTGGACCAGCGTTCGTGCTGGACGTGCAGACCGCGTGAGACGCCGCTTCATCCAGTCCCAAACATGCTCAATGGGGGACAGATCCGGAGATCTTGCTGGCCAGGGTAGTTGACTTACAACTTCTAGAGCACGTTGGATGGCACGGGATACATGCGGACGTGCATTGTCCTGTTGGAACAGCAAGTTCCCTTGCCGGTCTAGGAATGGTAGAATGATGGGTTCGATGACGGTTTGGATGTACCGTGCACTATTCAGTGTCCCCTCGACGATCACCAGAGGTGTACGGCCAGTGTAGGAGATCGCTCCCCACACCATGATGCCGGGTGTTGGCCCTGTGTGCCTCGGTCGTATGCAGTCCTGATTGTGGCGCTCACTTGCATGGCGCAAAACACGCATACGACCATCATTGGCACCAAGGCAGAAGCGACTCTCATCGCTGAAGACGACACGTCTCCATTCGTCCCTCCATTCACGCCTGTCGTGACACCACTGGAGGCGGGCTGCACAATGTTGGGGCGTGAGCGGAAGACGGCCTAATGGTGTGCGGGACCGTAGCGCAGCTACATGGAGACGGTTGCGAATGGTCCTCGCCGATACCCCAGGAGCAACAGTGTCCCTAATTTGCTGGGAAGAGGCGGTGCGGTCCCCTACGGCACTGCGTAGGATCCTACGGTCTTGGCGTGGATCCGTGCGTCGCTGCGGTCCGGTCCCAGGTCGACGGGCACGTGCACCTTCCGCCGACCACTGGCGACAACATCGATGTACTGTGGAGACCTCACGCCCACGTGTTGAGCAATTCAGCGGTACGTCCACCCGGCCTCCCGCAAGCCCACTATACGCCCTCGCTCAAAGTCCGTCAACTGCACATACGGTTCACGTCCACGCTGTCGCGGCATGCTACCAGTGTTAAAGACTGCGATGGAGCTCCGTATGCCACAGGAAACTGGCTGACACTGACGGCGGCGGTGCACAAATGCTGCGCAGCTAGCGCCATTCAACGGCCAACACCGGGGTTCCTGGTGTGTCCGCTGTGCCGTGAGTGTGATCATTGCTTGTACAGCCCTCTCGCAGTGTCCGGAGCAAGTATGGTGGGTCTGACACACCGGTGTCAATGTGTTCTTTTTTCCATTTCCAGGAGTGTAAGTTACTTGTAAGTAGGGTACCAGACACATTGCTTCAACAGAATGAATTCTTTCCAAATGAAGAATTTTTCAAAACTATTAATGTTGAAAAAAATGTTTTACTTACGTGATAAACTAATTTCAGTTGTTATATAAACAGGTTTGTATTCATGCAATTGTTGTATAAATGAATGTGATTATTATATCAAACATAAGTTAATTGCATTATTTGACTAGGACAATTGCATGGAAAATACTGATAGGTCAGTAAACATTCTATTCCATTTGAGGTGCAAATCGACAAAATGTGGGAAACTATAGCAGAATGTGTAATTCCGAAAAAGTAATATTTCCCTGCCAAACAAGGAATTATCTGATGTCTTATTTTTTTATTGAGAGAGAGAGAGGGGGGGGGGGGCTTTTTTTCCAAACTGGTGCCTTATTAAAGTACACTTGTTTCACTTTCTTCACAGGTATTTTTGAGCAATAAAAATATACATTTGAAACTCAAGTTCAAAAAACACTAGACTCACAGACAGGACTGAGGTAGTGATCATTGCATGCATCTCACTGCACGCAGAGCAGCACTGACTGAAGACACAGAGGGTTGCAAAAAACGACTTTTATGGGGGGGGGGGGGGGGGGGGGAGGAGAGGAATTAAGGCAGTTTAAGACCAAACCTTGAGAGGTATGTGAAAAAATAATAATATGATGATGGTTGGAATATTTTTTCGCCTGTCAAAAGCTTTTGACAGTGTAAATCACCATATTCTCTTGAGTAAAGCCAAGACCCTAGGAATGGGTGGAACTGTAGGCACGTGGCTTGAATCCTATCTGTCTGGTAGAAAGCAGAAAGTAATCATGGAAGGACTGCATGGTGGCCAGGTATCTTTAGAATGGGACTCCATTATTGCAGGAGTACCTCAAGGCTCAGTATTGGGCCAGCTGCTCTTTCTAATATTTATAAATGACTTAGCACTATGTACAGAATATGGGAAAATACTCATGTTTGCTGATGACACCACTTTATCAGTTAATAATCTCTCAGGGAATGTGTCAAATGAGGCTGCAAATAAAGCTTTTGCAGATTTGACGAACTGGTTCGAAACCAACCTAAAAAAGACAAATTGCATTCATTTCTCTTCTAACACAAATGTTACTAATGAAATGAACCTAAAAATGGCTGAGCACCAGATTTTGAAGGTTGAGTCCTCCAAATTCTTGGGTCTGCATATAGATAGCAAAATGAAGTGTCACCACCATATTCAAGATCTGTGCAAAAGCAACGTTTGCCTTAAGAATAATTTTAGACACTAGGGAAATGAGCACAATAAAAACTGCATATTTTGGCTATTTTCACCAGCTTATGGCCTATGGTATAATATTTTGGGGAAATCAACCAATAGCAAAAAAAGTGTTCCATGTGCAGAAGCGAGCAATAAGAATTATGTGTGGAGTACATCCAAGCACAGGGATCTGTTAAGAGCTCTACAAATACTTACAACACCTGCCCAATATATATTTTCTCTGATGTGCTTTGTTTAAAAAATAGCAACTTATTCAAAATCAATAGCTCATACCATAGTTATAATACCTGAAGGAAACTGGATATCCATTATGAGCTAAAAACGAAAAGCATGGTCCAGAAGGGGGTTTCATACAGTGGCACCAAGATTTTTAATGCCCTGCCACCACACATTGAATAATTGGTTGGAAACATGCCAAAGTTTAAAGAAAATCTGAAGCAGTTCCTTTTAAATGAACCTTGTTACAGTATTGATGAATTTCTTAGCAAAAATACATAGAATTTCTTGTTTGTGCTTAAACCTTACTGTGTGACCTCTGTAAGTACAGTGTAACTTAATACAATACCCAAATTTATATATGTATGTATATGATGCCTGTATAACTTAAGACCGAGCGAGGTGGCACAGTTGTTAGCACACCAGACTCACATTCGGGAGGACGACGGTTCAATCCCGTCTCCGACCATCCTGATTTAGGTTTTCCGTGATTTCCCTAAATCGTTTCAGGCAAATGCTGGGATGGTTCCTTTGAAAGGGCACGGCCAATTTCCTTCCCAGTCCTTCCCTAACCCGAGCTTGCGCTCCGTCTCTAATGACCTCGTTGTCGACGGGACGTTAAACACTAACCACCACCACATGTATAACTTAAGAACAATACCCAAATTTATGTATGACTGTATATTCTTTCAGATGTCCTATGTCCTGCATCTTAACTAATATGTAAGGGTATATGCTAAACTTCGCAGTTTCTTTAATCTAATGATAAGATCAATGTATCTGTGCACAAAACAATAATCTGTAAAAAACCTGGACTCGTTCTATATCCAGGGATATGTTCCCATATAGATCTATGGAACATGAAATAAACAAATAAATAAAATATGCACCTCTTTCTTCAGGACACAGAAGATGTGAAAATAATATGGCGAAACATCTGAGCTGTATATAGGACGCTGAAGTATACAAGTTGCTCAAGTGTGAGCTTCATCTGATTGGCAGTGTGGGGCAAGCATTATTGTTTAACAGTATGATTTAGGAACATTCCTGGGCATTTGACTTTATGGCACACTGCTGCAGTTTCTGCAAAGTGTCTTCACAGTTCTGCACACTGACTGTGGTTACATGCTATAGGAACTTGACGAGCAGAGGGCCCTTGCAGTTGGAGAAGAAGGTTATTATGACATTGTGTGGTGCCACCATTTCAAGTCTGAGGGCAAATGGCAAAGCCAACAGTGGAAACATCTGACATCCTCCCCCACCAAAGCTATCCAAAGCTATATTTGTGGTGGCTGTTCTTTCAGACATGTCTGAAAGAACAAACACTATTTTGATCCAGCAGCAATTATTACTTAAGACACAAAGGGATTAAAAGGTCTGTCTGCAAGGGGGCACTGATTTAAATCAATGAGGAAGGTTGAAAATTTGTACTGGTCTGGATTTTGAATCCTCCTTTCCTGTTTACTAGGCAGTTGCACTAATCACTGCACCATCTGGACACAGTGGTCATTGCAACTGCACAAACTACGCTAGCACGCCTCCTGTCAGACCCAAATTCTTTGCGTATCTCACACTATGAATGTAATGCCCCTTGCTCATTACCCTTATCACTTGTGCCATATCACCAGTTCCTGTAAGAGTTCAAGCCTAGTGTGCATCCATGGTGAAGAGATTACTGGTTGTCCTCGCCTTAATTGAATATACATGGTGGGAGCTCTTTTGGACATGTCTGAAAGAACAGACACCATTTTGGCCCAGCAACCACTATGAATTAAGGCACAAAGGAATTACAGACTTTGGATGTGAATTGGCATTGATTTAAATCAATGACAGACAGCTGTGCTAACTCCTGCATCACCTGGACACAGCAGTAATTGCAGCTACACTGACTATCCTAGCATGAGACCCTGGTTCAATCATGGTCCGGCACAAATTTTCAATCTTCTCCATTAATTTAAGTCTATGCCCAGTCACAATCAATGTCCGTAGTTCCTTTGTGTCTTAATTCATAGTGGTTGCTAGATCAAATTGGCGTCTGTTCTTTCAAACATGGCTGAAGGAAGAGACACTACATATATATAATTACAATGGGGGCAGCCAATGATCTCTTCAGTGTGGGTGCAGACTAGGCTTGAACTCTTATGGAAATTGGTGAAATGCTGCAAATTATCAGGGTAATGGGCAAGGGGCACTACATTTGTTGTGTGTGGATAAGTTGAGAATTTGGGTGTTACAGGAGGTGTGCTAAGGTAGTGTGTGTAGTTGCAATGACCACTGTATCCAGATGGCACAGTGGTCAGTGCAGCTGCCTAGTAAGCAGGAGACCTGAGTTTGAATCCCAGTCCAGCACAAATTTTTAACCTTACCCATTAATTTAAATCAATGTCCTCTCATAGCTAGTAACTGTTATTTCTTTGTGTCTTAAATTCAAAACTGTTCATGCAACTTCTGGTAAAGTTGCTTGAAAATGCTCGCTGCCACACTGCCGATTGTACAGAGGCTACATTGCAGTGATTTGGTTGGAAAACACCATAACATCCTCCATACAGCCTGGATATTTCTCTACGTGATTTTCACATGTTTGGAGACCTGAAGAAAGACACGTATGGATGTCGGTCTCAGTCAGATGAGTAAGAGCAAGATTTGAATGTCGCCATGGATCCATCAGCAGCCAACTGTATTCTACAAAACAAGAACTGATTACCTCATCTTCCTGTGGGATAAATGTCTTAATGCATATGGTTATTACTTTTGCATGGAACAAGTCAATGGTCCCAATGTGGCAAAGATTTAGTTTTCATTTGACTTCCCCTCATACATCTACTGTACACAATATAATCTTAGGGGATCAAATAAGATTTTTTATATCACAAGCAGCTCAGAGATGCTGCAGCTGACAATTTTGAAGAGCACCACTAGAGGTATGAGCAAGGGGTCGCGTGGGCCAAGATCTCTCAGCATGAGACTAATTTAGCTTTTCACACTTATCTGCCCAGAAACTGACTCTACTATTGACGTTGTCTTTTGCTCAGTGATCAGCTTACAATGAATTTGGTTCTGCTTATGGATTAAGTGTTGATACTGACAGCAGACTTAAAAAAATTCAATTCAGTTCAATGTACTTATCTGGATATTTGTTCAGTAGAGCACCCATTATTTGGATTTATTCTAGAAATGGCCTAGTCCTTCAACTAATGACAACAGGTATTTGACCATTTGTGGCCTGATATCCAACTACTAAGCTTTCCAGTTCTGTTCAGGTATAGAGTCTAAGTTGTGAAGTACTCTCTATTAATAGTAGCAACTGATTCCTGTGCAACATGGCCAAAGTTAGTTACACCATGCCATCCTCAGCTCTGCATTAATATGCTTTACAGCACTTTTAAGGCATGGTACATTCCTCTTGCTAATGTTATTCACATTTCTGAGCTCCCTGACCACTGCTGGAATCTGTTGCATCTTTGCTACACCTATTTCTAACTGAGGCACCTCATCTCTTAACTCTGGCAATTGCTGAACGTGCTTTGTGTGTGCACCATGAAATTCTTATATCTTGTTCTCTATCTGTGGCCATTCTTGCCACCTGTCAGTTCCAAACCACCCTCCTCCCCATGTCTTTCCTAATCTTTAGCAGTTCTTTCCTTAATTCCTCCAAATGCACCTGAATGGCACAGATTTCCTGATCTTGTTCCATAAATTATTCCTACTGCATGTCAAGCAGTACCAGGAGAGGGCCCGCTGGCATTCACAGTGACCTCCTACTGCTCAGTCCCCTTTGAAACCATACTCCGTAAAATATATCAGACACTGACTTATTCTAATGGCCAGAAGTGCTCTCTGGTGTATTCATGTGTGAAGGGCCACTACAACAGAAAACACCATCTTGGCAAAAATTACCAACTTCTAAATTAATTGCAATTATGGTTATGTAAAATTGAGGACAATGTCTCTGTAATGGGGAATGATTACTGTCTATTTGGTATCTCTTGTTTATGCTCATAACATGTGTATGCCGGCTGGGGTGGGGGTTCTAGGCGCTACAGTCTGGAACCGCGGGACCGCTACGGTTGCAGGTTCGACTCCTGCCTAGGGCATGGATGTGTGTGATGTCCTTAGGTTAGTTAGGTTTAAGTAGTTCTAAGTTCTAGGGGACTGACAACCACAGAAGTTAAGTTCCATAGTGCTCAGAGCCATTTGAACCATTTGAACATGTGTACATAAAATCACGATCCAAGTTATAGTCAAAACTAACTGATCGTTGCTAGCCTCAAATGCTTGTTAATGTCTAATTAACATTATTGAAGAAATCAGTGATTCAGAAAGACATTCAATATGCAGCAACAAAAATTTTTAATTTTTTGTACAATACCATATAATGCATGTTAGGTAACAAAGCAAGTTTTAAATCTCACCTAAAATCATTTCTCATGGGCAACTACTTCTATTCCGTGAATGAATTTCTGTTTAAGAATTGGTGGCCTTGTAAAAAACAAAAATATTTTAAGTTTAGTGGCATGAGTAAGACTAAAAAATAATGTCTTCATTAGCGTTAAAATTAATCATGTAACATGTATATCAAGTAAACTGACTCATTCCATATCACTTTGATAGCATAATCATTCAAATGATATACAGAACATGTAAATAACTAACTAACTAATGTAAACCTGATGTGGTGGTAATAGGTTGTCACTCCTGAAGAATGTGTTATCTCAATAGCCCAGGGAACTGTCTTCTAGAAAATCAAAGACTGTGCACTCGTAACATTTTGTGCCATTGAGCTTTACTAAGGGGGGTCTTTCTAGTTGAGGAACTAGTCTGTTATAGCCACAAAAACAAAATCAAAATCAAAACCAATACAAGAAAGGATGGATTAATACAACATGGTGTTCATAAAGGGAAATACAAAAAAAAAAAAAATCATGAAATACTCATAAAGACGAAAAGGAAAAAATACTCGACAAGTGCGGATAGGTTGCACTCTGAGGGTTCCGTGCAAACTTAATTATGAAAATATATAGTTAATCTATTAGTTATGATGAGTGAGTCTGTGAATATCCAAATATGTGACAAATGGGTGTATCTTTTGATTGCATTGACTTAGAAGATTAAATTTTTTACACCGCCAAGAGACCATATTTGATATAAATTTCAACTTGATACCTTGATCTGTTCATGAGAAAGTGGGTCTTCACAGAGGGACAGAGAGGTGGTCATCAAAGTAATTCCACATCGGTTCCATTTTTATAGGCAGAGCTACAGAACTCCAAAAATAATTCACTAGTAGTGAGCTTGGTAGACACAAGTACAATTTACACAACACCACATGCACTTATTGTTTATGCAAGGACAATGCTCTTAGCTAAGGGGAACAGGGACAGGGATACTTGTCACTGGCGCTGGGGGTGGCACATTGTGCTAGCGTTGAATCATACTGAGGTGATAATGCAGTCCTGGCAGAATTGCCAATGCTGTGCCCTCACTCCCTCCACTTTTTCCCTACAATTACTTTTGTGCAATTTTTTGACATATTCAGCGGGCAAAATAAATATCAATATGCCGAAACCTTAACACTGAATGTTACGATCTCGAAATACCTTGTATCAATATAGTTGTTTGTTTGTAATTTAATTCTAGTGGAAATAGTTTCTACTGTGAGGGGCCGTGTGAGCAGTGTATGGAAACTTTGTCACCAGAAAAACTACATTACTTGTGCTGTGTGTCATTACGAGAGTTATGTTGCTTCAGGATGGTTTGGACAACAATAACATATGATCGGAGGTTCTGTACAGCCACTCTAATGGAGCAGGGTATGAGAAAGGTGAATGCCACAGTGAATTTACTGTGTATCAACTTATAACTCTACAATCTGGAACAAGTTTCCAGCAACAGGATCAGTTGAGGATTATCACAGAAGTGGCTGCGGAAGAAAACCAACTGGTTTGCGGGACTGATATCTGCATATAACAGCTAGCAGAATTGCACAATGCTAACATCATCACTGGAAGTTCCAAACAGCTACAGGGGTGCAGCTATCAACACAAACAATATGGAATAGGCTCCATGACCAGGGATTATGTGTCACAAGACATCTCCAAACTCCTCCTCTAAATTGGATTCAGAGAGAGGTTCTTGTCACCTGAGCATGAAACCACTTTTCTACATCTACATTGACACAGATACTGCACAAGCCACTGTACAGTTCATGGCAGAGAGTACCCTGTACCAATGCTAGTCATTTCCTTTCCTGTTCCACTCACATATAGAGCGAGGGAAAAACAACCTTCTATACGTCTTTAATCTTAACTTTGAGGTCCTTATGCACAATATATGTTGATAGCAGTAGAACTGTTCTGCAGTTAGCTTCAAATGCCAGTTGTCTAAATTTTCTCACTAGTGTTCCTCAGAAAGAACTTCGTCTCCCCTCCAGAGATTCCCAATTGAGTTTCCGAAGCATATCTATAGCACTTGCATGTTTTTTAAGCCTATCGGCAACAATTCTAGCAGTCTGCCCCTGATTACTTTCATGTCCTCCCCCAATCTGACCTGACACAAAACCCGGTCACTTGAACAGTACTCAAAAATAGGTTGCAAAAAATGGCTCTGAGCACTAGGGGACTTAACATCTGAGGTCATCCGTCCCCTAGAACTTAGAACTACTTAAACCTAAGGACATCACACACATCCATGCCCGAGGCAGGCTTCAAACCTGCGACCATAGCTGAAGCGCCTAGAACCGCTCGGCCACCTCAGCCGGCCAATAGGTGGCACTAATGTCGTATATTCAGCCTCCTTTATTTTTAGTGGACTAGGCAGCAGTGAGACAACACAATTCTCTGATGAGACCTGTATCAGTCTCCACCCTGTCAATACTGGTATTTGTGTATGGAGGCGACAAGTATGAACATTTTTACACACTATCTGTAGTCGAGACGTAAACAGCGCGCTCGCACGCGCGCGCGTGTGTGTGTGTGCCGTGTTGTGATACAAATGAACAGTTAAAAAATATTTTTGATATAATAATATCAGATTATGTATAAACTAGTAAATGTAAATACAATGTTTATTTTTTCATTTAAGTTGACATGTCTGACAGTTTGTAAATGATATAAATTTTGACAACATAGTCGACGGACTACCGCGAGTTGGTGCTATATTTAAGTTAAATGAACAGTCGAGATCGCAATAATATTTGTTTATTAATCGGTTTCGGCTTATGTACAAGCCATCTTCAGAATTTTTGGTACCCTGTGACTGGTGCTGGCGGCTCCTCGTATTTCTCGTGATAACCACAATCGTAAAAATTCGTATTATCACGAGAAATAGGGTGCCAAAAATTCTGAAGATGGCTTGTAAATAAGCCGAAACCGATTAATAAATAAATATTATTGCGATCTCGACTGTTCATTTAAGTTAAATTTTGTAAATGATCTATGAGCGAATCTGTATTACCAAGCGGTATCTATGCTCAGTTGCAGATTGCCTAAAAAAGGCTTCCAGGGGCAACAAAAATCTTTTTTTCGTCCAGTACCCAAGAATGAGAGTACTTAGTGACTTACAACAAAATTTATACATAGTAACATACCTATATGAAACATTTTCTTTATGGCCTACCACAAAATGGCGAGAGGAAAACAAAAATATTGCGTACTACATTTTCTGTCTACATGCAGGAGAGCTGCCGCACCAGACGTGACGTGTTAGTGTATGACTTGTTTACTACTAACTGTATTCGCAACATTTTGCAGACAGTATCCACATACGCAGATCAGCCAGAACGTTATGACACCGACCTTCTACCGATATAAATCCTACCGGGCGATAGCAGCGTCACCTGGAGGGGAATGACTGCTAGTCAGGCACTTGCACAGTGCATGTAGCATCACTAAGCGTGCTTTCCGTGTGTAGAATGGGGAAGGCAAGCGATCTGAGTCTGACCGAGGCCGGCCGCGGTGGTCTAGCGGTTCTAGGCGCTCAGTCCGAAACCGCAGGACTGCTACGGTCGCAGGTTCGAATCCTGCCTCGGGCATGGATGTGTGTGATGTCCTTAGGTTAGTTAGGTTTAAGTAGTTCTAAGTTCTAGGGTACTGATGACCTCAGATGTTAAGTCCCATAGTGCTCAGAGCCATTTGAACCATTTGAACCATTTGACCAAGGGCAGACTGTGATGGCCTGGAGTCTCTGGTGTATTTCAAAAACTGCATGACTTGTTGGATGTTAGTGCTGTGGTGAGTGTTTTCAATATGTGGCGAAACCAATGTGAGACCACATCCAGACATCGTGGGGTTGGGTGGCCACCCCTCGTTACCGTCGTCGGACGTCGAAGGCTGGTCAGACTGGTAAAACAGGACAGGTGGTGGAACTAATATCCAACTTTAATGCTAGGCAGAGCACAAGTTCGTCTCAACATACAATGCACGGAACACTACTAACGGTGTGCCTCGATAGCCGACTACCCATATAGTCGCGCGGTCTCCCTGTCCGAGGCTCGAGTGCTCCCTCGGGCATTTGTGTGTGTGTGTGTGTGTGTGTGTGTGTGTGTGTGTGTGTGTTGTTTTTAGCGTAAGTTAGTTTAAGTTAGATTAAGTAGTGCGTAAGCTGAGGGACCGATGACTTCAGCAGTTTGGTCCCATAAGACCTTACCACAAATTTCCAAATTTTTTCCGACCCATGCATGCGCCAATGTTAACCCCACGACATCGGCAACTACAACTGAAATGGGCACGTAATCACCGGCACTGAACGTTGGCGCAGTGGCAGAGCATTGCACGGCATGATAAATCACGCATCTTGCCGATGCAGGGGCGCGAATCCGTCATTTTTCAGGGAAACGACTACTTGACACCTTTACTGCTAGACGGAGACAAGTTTGTGGCGGCTCCATTATACTATGGGGAACATTCACGTGGATATCCATGGGTCCAGTGGAGCTCGTGCAAGGCAACATGACGGCCAAGAAGTATCGTACACTGGTTGAAGACCACGAACACTCCTTCATGACAATCATACTTCTTGACGGCAGTGATATTTTTCAACAAGATAATGCGCCATGCCACAAGGTCAGGAGTGTGATGAAGTGGTTCTAGGAAGACAGTGGCGAGTTCAAATTGATGTGCTGGTCCCACAACTTATCAGATCTGAACCCGTTCGAACACATCTTGGATGTGACTGAAGTGGCGTCACAGCTCATAGCTCACCTCCCCGGAATTTACCGGAATGTTGTGACTTTTGCGTGGTGCTAACTTCCTCCAGCGACCAACCAAGGGCTCATCACTTCGACGCCACGACGTGTCGCCACTGGTATACATGCAAAAGGTGAAATGTCCTGGCTGATCAGTTTGTATCACTAAATGTACCTGCAAAATAATTTCATTGTACTCCACTTAGTTCATCAGATACGACATCATAAACACTGAGACGCGTTAAAACTCAGTTTTGCTTAAAATGGAGCGCAGGTTACCGAGACTATATTCATCTAGTTTTTTTTTTTTTTTTTTTTTTTTTTTTTTTTTTTTTTTTTTTTGCATCTGCCCGCGGCTGACGTCGATATCCGTTTAAGTTCGTTGTTGATCGATTAACTCAGTTTTTTTTTAATTACAGGGGGCAGCTAACCCTCTGACCGAACACGCTGAGCTACCATGGCAGCAGAGGAGGTAACTGAAACTTCCTGGCAGATTAAAACTGTGTGCCGGACCGAGACTCGAACTCGGGACCTTTGCCTTTCGCGGGCAAGTTATCTACCAATTGAGCTACCCAAGCACTACTTGCACCCTCTCAGAGGCTGCCAAAAATTGCCACAGAGATGGTATTTCACGTCTCTCTGGAGGGGTATTGGTAAAAATTTTCAACTAGCAAAAATCGCACCTCAGTTCTACTCCATTGGTTACGATATTGCCACTGCGCAAAGATCGTTTGATAATGGTCGGATTTACCGACTTCCAATAAACTTTAAACATAATTTCAAACCTTTTTTAAAATTTCTTATGCTTAACCTCAAATATTTAACACATTAACTCCTTTGTAAAGAAATAATCACAAGTCTGAAGCTGTGTTATATGTAGGAGTTCAAGTCTTTAAAAGAATCAGTGGTTTATTGGTCAACAAATAAGTAACTTGTAATGTGGAGCAGCTCTGGCATTAGGTAGATTTCGAGAAAGAGGGGAAAAAGTAAGTGGCTCACGGAGCGAGCGCCTCGGTGCCGGGCCGTCACTTAATACCGGTCCCCATTAAGGAGCCCCGGCGTCGGAGCGGCCAGCGGCCCCTGTGAATCAGGGCGGCAGCTGATGGTCCTCCCGGGAGCCGCTGCTGTGTGTTTACGAGTCGCCCGGAGTGCGTGCCGGCTCCGCCCGCGGGGAATCCCCTGTCGGGGGACGGCCGCGCTTAATGTCGCTTCCTCACGACACGCCGCCCCCCCGGTGACCCGAGCAGTCCATATATCTCCCGTTTGTTTGAATACTGCTCCAGTGAGGATCACGACAGTCGCTACACGTTTTCCACTGCACGTTCCCAAGTCTCTAGCTACAAATTAGTGCTGCCTGGTGTTCGCAGTAACTTGAGAGTTAATTCCACCGAACACTGCCACTTTCTAAACAGTGTCGCCAACTTCTGCCTAGGCTGTCTTCTCAAAGTTCGTACACATCTTAGTGGACATTAATACGGGGTGTATCCAACTACTCACCCTTATGACGGCTTGAAGTCTGCTGGGGACACGTTCAATGAAGTATGTGAATGTCTGTGGAGGAATGACAGACCGTTCTTTGGAGCAAAGTCGACGTTCTCACTCATCCCAAAGATGTTCCATTGGGTTCAAGTCGAGACTCTGGACAGGGCAGCCTATTTCAGAAATGTTTTTGTTTGCAGACTATGGTCCCAAAGGTGCTGCTGCTTTAAGACAGAGTGCACTATCACTATAATACTGATACAAACAATCATCGTCTCCGAATTGTTCCTCAACTATATGCGGTGCACAGTGCTGTAAAATATCCTTTCGCATTTAGCTTTTTCATAAGCGCAATAAGGGGATCACATCCTAACCACGAAACACACCTTCACCCTCATACCGCAACACCACCTCATCCGTACTTCATTGTTGGCGTTACACATTATGGCGGACAACGATTTACAGCCATTCGCTAAGTTTTAACTCTTCCTTCAGATTGTCACAGAGTATAGCATGGTTCAACACCGAAATATTTCAGTTCCAGTGGTCCAATGTTCAGTGGCGTTGCTCTTATTACCTCAAACGTCACTTATAAGGGGAGGCCACGACGTTTGGAATGCGGATTTACTGCAAACTTCGCACACTCGTAGTACTCCATGAGGACAACGAAATGTGTAAGCAGTAGCGCGTACTTCTCAAGCGTTATTGAGAAAATCGCAAAATAATTTCAGTCATCAAATATGTTCCTGTGCGTGGCCGTTATTATCACGAAGCGGCGGCAGCTGAGTGACTGCCGGCACGGTAGCTCAGCGTGTTCGGTCAGAGAGCTGGTTGGCCTCTGTAATAAGGAAGGATCAACAAACGAACTTGACCGGATATCATGTGACGCCCGCAACGACCAAAAACATCGATCAATAACGAACAAAACGCAAAAAAAAGAAGAAGTGGTTAGCGTCCAAGCCCCTTAATCGTAGGTCGTTGGTCGGTGGACCGCGTCCCGTTCGTCACTTTTTTCTCCAACACAGTTATATTTTTTTACTATTTATATTACAATTGATATAATGGGAGAAGTACGTGTAATCAGATGAACTTTTATTAAATTTACAATGTTATTTGGCAGTCTAAAAATTTTTATTTTCGCAAATAATACAATTTTCATAACAACCGACTAGTAAACGAACAAACGCATATGTAGTAGAAGTATGGTATTCTGCCTTACGTTAGGTCTTGTCATGGGTTAAGCCTCTTCCACTTTTGTCTGTCCATAGCCAGTCTTTTCATTTTCTGAATATTTGTCTCCTTTGATATTGTCCAGCATTTGATATCTTCTTCGTTCTCTTCCCCTTTTTCCCTCCACCATTCCTTCTATTCCTTCCTTTAATAAACAGTCCCTCCTCAAACAATATCCAATCCAGATCTGTTTTCTCTTTCTGATGACTTTCAGCATGTTTCTTTCTTTTCCAACCCTTCTTAATACTTATTCATTCCTTACTCGGTCTTCCCATTTAACTTTTTCCAGTCTTCTCCACATCCTCATCTCTCGTGCCTCCAATCTTCTTTCATCTTCCTTCCTCAATGTCCAGGTCTCCGCACCATATAAACGCATAAAGTGATACTGAAAATGTTTGCTTGTTCGTGATTTGAGAAATCCTTTATACCTGGAAGGAGCCCGAACTACTTGTTACCTGCAAGTTTTGAATGCCACAGACAGCTTTCGAAGGATGTACAACTAATCGTCGCTTTCATCATTACAAGTTGCAGTATGGTATTTTTCTTAAAAACATAAAGTTATACGGCACCAGCTGCATTGAATAAATGCTATGTTTCCACTTACGCAAGGTCTTTTGAGGTTTTCCATGGAACAACAAACCTCGCTAACATTTTTAAAAAACCCTCTTTATCCGATAATTTGGAAGCAAACCACGCAAATACAGCATTTCCTTAAATATCGGTGCTGATAATTGGTCATGCAGTATCGAGTGTATTTTAATAGCGTCTTCACGAGAACTAATTTCTCGTTCTCTTTCGATTAAATAAGAACAATTCTGAAGACGTTTAATGAAATGTTTAATTTGCCTGTAGAAATAAATATCGCACTTTTGGCAAATAGGTGTGCATTTCGAAGGTACGACTTTAACCGTACATGTTCCAAGTCCTTCGTCATCGGTGAAAATTTCGTCGTACAAACCGGGATTCGCCTGACCCTCCCCCCATCCCTCCCAAAGAATCTATTATTAATAAGAATTTTTCTTTCTTCACGCAGGGAAGCATGACGCTAGATAAAAATGAAAATGAAAATGCGTGGTAAGTTTCCCGGATTTTCAACTGTTTACGACGACATTCGAAAGAGCTTTCATTAATTTGTCAACGGTGTTCTAAGCCTTTGGCCCAAAGTTCCCCGTGGCTTCTCGCAAACAAACACGTGTGGCAATAATTCGCCACACAATGTTATCGCATATTGTGCCGTGTACGAGTGCGTCTCCTTATTCATATCGCGCCATCTGACAAACACGGTCTTCGAATTTCTTTCGGTGAGAGTTCTGTTGTATGTGGACTGGTACTGGCAACCTGTCTGGTCTGTATTGATAGCAAAAATTTTTTTCGAAATTCCGGATGACTGCCATTGTCTGCAACTGAAACTTTCTCGCGGCTCCAGCGCTTCTTCTGCAGACAAAAATCCCCGCAAACTCACATACTGCGTGATCTTCCTCTGCCGAATTCTGTGCCGTAGTTTGAATTTTTTTATCCATGAAAGCGATACTTTGAAGATGAAGTCCTCCGACTGGAATTGGCCTGCAGCAGCCAGAGCCCACTGCTGCAGGTTTCTGGTTGTTATCTGAAAAGTAAAGTCAAAGTTTCATTTATTAATATAATTATTTCTTCGAATGAGGTTGTTGAATATATAGAAAATTAGATGTAGAGTGATAAAAATGAACACTTACTTGCTGATGATTTTGGCGAGACTCCACGAAACGGTCATAGTCCACGAATCCCATCTCTTCAATTCGTCTTTTCTTGTCAAACTTCTAGACCCTTTTATCTGGAGAGTTCGAAGACTCCATTAGGGGTGTTCTTTCGCCAGTTTATTTTGGCCTCCAACGGAACATAATCGCCTTTTGACGCCTTTTCTGCTGGCTCATAATCGTCGGACGAATTTTTTTCGACTTCACGGAATTGATCTTCTTTGTCTACTTCATCAAAATGAAAAAGGTCCTCGTCAATGATGAGTATTTTTTGTCCTAGCCTTTCCATGGTAGCACGATACAGTTCTTCTCCGATCACCATTGCATGATTCTGTGTGAATGACGTCCACTTCTTGTAGAAGACTCTCACAAAATACGAACGCATCTTTGAAACGACGTTTCGCAGCTGCACTATGGATGGAATATTCATGACATTCCTCGTTCGCAGTTGCCGCCGAACCGGGAGTCACTTCCATTTTTCTAGTCACGATGTAAGGTTTTATACATCACGAACAATGCGCACGTACGTCATTTCTTCCTGCTACGTAAGCAAGGTCTCACCGCTGTGCGAGTTAACCGTCGAATGATCCCCATTCTACTCCGGTTCGAGCCTGGCCCTCCCCCCGTTGGTCGTATACTAGTCGGTAGTTATGAAAATTATATTATCTGTGGTAATAAAACTTTGTAGACTGCCAAATATTATTGTAAATTTAATAAAAGTTCATCTGATTACACGTATTTTTCCCTTTATGTCAAATGTAATATAAATATTAAAGTATATGACAGTGTTGGAAAAAAATTGACGAACGGGACTCGATCCAGCGACCAACGACCTACGATTATGGGGCTTGGACGCTATCCACTTTTTTAAAAAAAATCTCATTTTGTTCTATCTTGAATTTGTTCGGGGCGGACGTCCGATGACATCCGTTCAGGTTATTCGTTGATCCGTTTTTTATTACAGAGGGTAGCTAAACCCTCTGACCGAACACGCTGAGCTACCGTGGCGGCAGCCACTCAGCTGCCGCCGTTTCGTGATAATAACGGCCACGCACAGGTACATATTTGATGACTGAAATTATCTTGCGATTTTCTCAATAACGCTTGAGAAGTACGCGCGACTGCTTACACATTTTGTTGTCCTCATGGAGTACTACGAGTGTACGAAGTTTGAAGTAAATCTGCGTTCCAAACGTCGTGGCCTCCCCTTATTAGTATTGACTACAGAAATGTATGGCTTATGAGGAGCTGCTCGACCTTTGCATCCCATTGGAAGTCGCCAGGGATTCCCTCTGCATATTTCATGCAACTTTCCCCTGGGTGGGGAGGCACTCCGTAAGTGAGAGTAGGGCACTTTCTCTCCGTCTTGATCCGTGGGAAATTTGAGTATGATTTCACGTCAGAGTTCTGACCGCGTACACTGATCGAATTCGTCCTTACTTCCAGGAGGTTCTAAACGGATTAATTAAGAAACAGAGGACATGAACAGGAGTTATAATACATAAAGAAAAAGTTCATCATTAACGCCGGCCGGAGTGGCCGATCGGTTCTAGACGCTACAGTCTGGAACTGCGCGGCCGCTACGGTCGCAGGTTCGAATCCTGCCTGGGGCATGGATGTAAGTGATGTCCTTAGGTTAGTTAGGTTTAAGTAGTTCTAAGTTCTAGGGAACTGATGACCTCAGAAGTTAAGTCCCATAGTGCTCAGAGCCATTTGAACCATTTCATCGTTAACATATTTTCAGACAGAATATTAAAAAAAGATGTTTGGCCCGTTTCTCATTGGTGACGGTCACCAGCGACGGTCACCGACAGAGATACATTTGTTTGAACCAGGATGTTACACTGGCTCGCCGAGCCACTGTGACGAGCAATGACTCACCCTTGCCACATGTGACGGACAAGATCATTGTGTTCACAACAGTCACCGTCGGACATGCATTAGTTTGAATTGGAGAGTTCGCACTGGGACACAGATCACAGACACAGTGCTGCAGATTTACCAACAGGCAGGCAGTCATTTCTGAGACAATGACCTGATTCATTCATTGTAGTCTACACTGTACACATTGTAGCCATGAGTTTAGATTTGATTAACACGGAAGATTTTATAAGTGAAATAGAAAGTCGTCCTGCAATTTGGGATATCAAAAGCGATGACTATAGCAACAAAGTGGTGAAAACGAATGCTTGTCAAGAAATTATAACGAAGTTTGTGCCTGATTTCAGTGAGAAGAACATGGATGAAAAAAACAAAATTGGTAAGTTGTATATTCTTTTTCCAAATTTAATACCACAAAAGACTACCGGAATTTAATTGCTACCCCTGTACGAGGCTAGGAGGGTAGTAACCTTTAAGCACATTTGCATCCCTCACCCCTTTTGTTTTGCGTTTAGCAGTATCAAGTGTAACGTTATGCAGTCTTAATGCGATAAGAAGGGACAAAATCTGAAAAATACTTATATTTCAGGATTTTCATGACAAAATTAAGGCTGCGTCTTGTCGTCGTCGTAAGCTGCTCCGCCCTATGGTCCAAAAAATACAGTTAAAATATTATTCTTAATTACAATTATTTACGCATATGTGGATACTACAATAATGAATTTTATTTATTTATCATAATATTATCGAGGTACAAGTTTCTGACACTCGATTCTTTTAAGCGTAAGTTCCAGTCAGTTCAGTGAATGCAACAATATGACTTGTTACAGTTAATATAGTAATAATTGCGCAATGTGCATCACAAATACAATGGCAGATGAACAATGAGGCCTAAACACATTAACGTTCACATAAAATTTCTAGCAATTAGATTTTTTGCCTTCAGGGCTAACGAAGTAGTTTGCAGAGTCATCTCTGATACTGTTCGCAATGTTTCCTCCACGGACTAAGCAAGGTGACATGTCCTGCTATCTCTGAGTAATTAATGTATCCTCAAACTCTATTCCATCGCGATCACGCACAAAGTTATGGAAGAGGCAACATGTCTTTATAATAGACACTACTAAATCTAATTTAATATCGAGTTGCCTATGGAAAATGCGGCATTTGTTTGCAAGAATTTCAAAACTACACTCGACATACCTTCCTGCTATAGACTGTCTATAGTAGAACACATGTTTTTTAATATATAAATACTTTCCACCAAATGGGCGTAGAATAAATTTTGACAACCCGAAACCTTCATCGCCTACTAACAATAATGACATAGGTCTGTCAAATGTTAACAATAGTGGTTTGGATGCAGGTAAATCTAGCGTACCATCTTGTACTGAACACTGAATTACGAAACACAGTTGAGTCGGACGCTTTCCCATGCACTCCAACATCTATAAACAAGAATTTGTACATCGAATCACAAACAATCAACAACGGAATGGAAAAGCAGTTCTTATAATTCTAGTAGAGTGAACCACTGGAAGTGGGTTTTATAATTCTGATGTGCTTTCCGTCCATTGCATCCACAGAATAAGGAAAGTTGGCCCTTTTATAGAATCATTCAGCTGAGGTAATTCATAGCTCCTTCGAGAGGTGGGGAAAACATTTTGACTTCATTTCACGCCATATGGCAAAGCAAACGTCTCGTATAATGTACGAGAAAGTTGATACACTAATTCTGTACTGAAATTGTAAGTCTATCATGGATGATCTGGCCTTCAAGTACCTGTAACAAAAATATAAAGCGTTTGAAGCAAAATTACAAAAATATACGGTTTACAGGCAAGCATTCACACGCACGCACACATACACATTAAGGATAATGTTAAAGTACTACGGTGGTTTTTATTTGTTGCAGGGACGATTCTTCAAAGGAAATCGAAGGGATTAAGGGCAAGTTATACCAGAGAGTTATCAAGGCAAAACACCGAAAAGAGTGGTTCTGCAGTAACTGGTAGAAAGAAGTACATCTACTTCGATCATCGGCAATTCTTAACAGCTGTCTGTAAGAGCACTAATATTGAGACTGATGATGATAGTGACAGATATGAGTTTGATGGAGGAGAAATTGTAGACCAGGAGGCACGGGAAAAAAACTGCTGTGCAACCACAAAAAAGGCCGCGTGAAAAGAAGTCTTGAAGAAGAAGATGATGTGCTGCATAACATTTCGAAGGAAAAGTACGCCACAAAACACAATTCGACACAACAAGCAGACGAAGATAGCTTGTTCAAGCAGTCTTTAGTATGAATTATGTGACTAGATTACAATATTTCAAAAGATGGGCATAAAGTAACCCAATCCCTCAAGTGTTGGTAAGGTTAATGGGACCAACCGTCTAGGCCCTGGTTAGTAATTATTCTCAACCCCATGTTGATCACGAGTTTAATTTGTAATTTCTTATGAGTTAAGTTTTAGGTGTCGTAGCCTGAACAGCAATATTTTCAGTTCCAGTATGATACGTAACAAGAACACGATCTGTGGTTTCGTCGTAACAAAAATGTGGTCATTAAACACAAGGAAATCACAAGGTTTGATCTCACGTTAAATGAACCCATTGATTGCATCACCGAGTGTAGCTGCTTTTAAAAAAGCAGCGCTCAGGAGATGGTGAGGTTGTCATACTTACCCGGTCAAGTTGTCACAGTCGTCTATGTTAAAAGTGTTTGACTTTTGGAGTAGGTTTAAAAGAATAACACATGAATAAATAGTGACTGCAAAAGAAATCATGTCTAAGGTGGTCATTTGTAGCAAGGAATAACCGAATATATTAACAATGTCTTGAAACTATAACACGTCAGGCAATGTACAGGGAGGTTTGTAAAGTCAGTACCTATTTGTAACAACGAATGTTTCAAAAAGTATACACTCTATCATAGTTTTATTTCCATTGAATACATTACTAGGATGTACCATTTGGTTGTTAAGCTACATTTCAGCATATTCACCCGCATTTTCCACACAAATCTTAAATCTTTTAAGACAGAATCCATGACTTTTCTTAGCATCCCAACTGGGGCTTTGCAAACACTTCACGGATATTTTATTCAAAGCTGTTAATATCTTTTGGTTTTAACTTGTACGCTCGTTACTTAGCCCAACCCCAAAGGACGAAGCCGCAGGGGTTAGATAAGGGCTGCGTGCAGGCCATTCTGTCGGTGCCAGCTGCCAGTCCATTTGCCAGGGAAATTGTCATCAAGCCATCTTCTCACTGGAATTGCGTAGTGGGGTGGAGCTACATCCTACCTGCACAGTAATTCCACTCAGTTTATCCACTCTTGAATCAGAATCCATGCGAACATTCTAAGCATCTCAAAGTATCGTGCGTCTACATACCAATGATTTTGTCTTACAAACTGAGAGAAGAGCTGGTTGCCCGTTTGGCTGAAGCTGCAGCCATTATTCGTGAAACATCAGCTTGTTTTGAGCATGTTACGAGTAGACAATTATTAGCAGGCACACACCAGTTGTGCGTTAATGAAACGAACGCCATTTTCAGCAACGTTTCTAAAACAAACGTTCATCACATGGCAGTCTGTGCACCGTTTCTGGACGTCACTAGCGTAAAAATCTTCATGGCCCTCTAGCGAAGAGACTGTGCACCTGTGACATTTTTGTCTCATAAAAAAGCCTTTCTTTGAATCTAATCTAAACACACTAAAATTTTGTGTGCGTGGTTTTTTACACCCTGTATAACATAAAGATTTCTGACAAGTGCCACAATTGTTTTATGCTGGCGGAAAGCAAATGCTAAAACGATTTATTATTTTGACAATATGAGATGAGACGCAAGTCAGCCACTTCATGCCAGAAACGAAACAGCAATCCCGGCAGTGATTGGAAGCCTGCAACTCAGTAGCAAAAAAGGGCAACATCGTTTTCATCAGCAGGAAAGGCTAACACCGAGGTTGTCTGGGACACTGAAATGTATTCCCCGTATTATTCCTAACATGAAACAAATGAGAAAGACTTCAAGGTATGGATGTAGTTGGTATAGCAACATGAGTGGGGAAAAGTGAATACTGGATATTTTCAAATGTGCATGAGAAAGACATCAAGATATGGATGTAACCGATATAGCAACATGAATGGGAAAAAGTGTATACTGGATATTTTCAAATGTGTATGATAGGTTTCGGCTGAAGGACACTAGTTTCTGAACGGACGTGATGCATCTTATGACTGGTAATGGTCTTACGCGCTACAGTTCGTAAGGAATCAATAGGTACTAGTGAGCTTGGGCTGAAAGAAACAGAAGGACACACTGGTGTGGAATGCAACACATGGAAACGAATAGCGTATTATGGAATACTCTGGGACTGTGGAGTACCAACGTTTTTCTTCTGTTAGCATTTCTTTCCTTGCTGTTCAAGAAAGTATGTGTTTCAGTTTCGTGAAATTTCTGCAGGGAAGTTAAAAAAAATATCAGCTATTAGAAATGAGACTTAGGCACTGAAATTAAGTGTAATGTACTCTCAAAGATTATTAGTTTATTATGGACTGGCCATTTTGTATTTGGCGACTTTTTCTTTCTCCAAGTTGGCGTTTGGGGTTATGCGGAACATCTAACAGTTTTGGTGGAAATCTTCCTTATTCTCCTGAATGTTCTTATGCACCCATTCCTTGTTCATTGAAAATTTACATTCTAACACTACTTACAATAGAGATAAGAAAAGTGGGACATCATTTGTAATAATCTATTCTCCATAAAATAGTCAGTTAAATTCTAATTAAAAACTAAGCAACAGCCCAGAACAACAAAGGTTCAAAGGGCGAAAACCAAAAACGCAGGAAGTCAGAAATCTCCCAACAAAAGAAGCAATCGAAACTCTTCAAGAAATTACAGTTTGATAAATTCTAGAATTATGAAAATCGTGACGTCAGCAGCTATTAAGGTTAACCAAATTATGCAGTAAACCGCAGGGAACCGTCAAAGTTTGAATATTAATTTCCTTTATTACCTGATGACTAGTTTCGAGTTTAAGCGCATTATCAAATCATCCCAAAAAATAGAAACCAAGTTGTAAGCACTTTATAAATTACAAAACCGTGTCACAGTATAAAGATAACTGATTGACAACTGATACATATCAATAAGCTATGCAGTAACATATATCAAGACATTCACATGAATTTTCATTATACTAAACACATCTTTAGTATACAGCCGGAAAGCGCTGAAATTCATTCACTTCAATCATCAAAATATGGAAGATATTAGGAAGACTAGGATAGGGAACACTTATTGGAACAGCGCCATCGACGAGCACGTCTACTTTACAAATATATTTTTTTCACTTTTTCAGTTTATTGTGAAGTGGTTTTCCGCACATGCTGTAACAAGCATTACGAAATACATATTTCAAATACAAGCAAAATCTTTGCAAGATGGTATTTAACTTACAATTTTTCTCTTGAGTCCTTACTATTACCTTATGCATGTACTCCTCGTTTATCGTTTTAAATTCGAGAAGAATTGTTATAGTTATTCAAAATTCACCAGCACAAATTTTCAGGGCTATCTGTACGGAGTTAGGATCTGTAAGGCGTTAGGAGAAATTATTTTATATTTCAGTGCGTTTTATAAACTTGTGGTATTAAAAAGGTTTTTTATTTAAATAATTATTTTTCGCTTTTAGGTTTGTGTGTGTGAAATTTTTCCATCGATTTCAAACATTTTAACGAGATCACTACAGGGGCGTGTGGCAAATTTTAGGTTTATTTCAGTCTCTTCACCAGAGTCGTCCTATAAATTATGCCCTTGTATGTATATTTCGCGAAAAGAACGTGAAGATAAAAAAAATTAGATTCGAGCCCACACGGATGCTTACTAGTTATCGTTCTTCTTGTGAAACATTCAGTACTGAGACAGGGAAAGGGGAAATATTAAGTCTACAATTTTGCTTCCGATGTTTTGCAATAGACGGCATTAGCGCCAAGTGGGATCAGGTGGTTGGTCATATGTGTAATACAATAAGCTTAGGCATCTGTAAACATAATGACATAAAAATATTAGTCGATTTGTGATTGCATCATAAGGTTATTCTCGATTAAGTACGTCAACCTACGTACCCATTTCTCGCCATTGGCGGGAAGTTTTAACTTTCTGCTTTAACATGAAGAAATCTGCGGCTGTGGCTCTTAAAATGCTGGGTAAGACCAATGGTTGAGGAAACTATTAGTGGAAGAACGTGCAGTGAATATTTTCAGCGCCTTAAGAACGGAGATTTTGATGTCGAAGACGAGCATAGCGGTGGAAGACTACGTTTTCGTAGCTACTGAAACACAGTCACAGGACATTATTATCGAATGCAATTGATGCGTTCGAGCCCACAACTGAAACACAAACGGCCACATTACAGCGATAGAAACGTAAAGGTAATATTGCAGCAGGTCAGTGCTCGACCCCATGTCTCAAACCCCGTCAAAATATACATGGAAACGTTGAAATGAAAAGTCCTATCCCTCCCGCCGTATGTCTCCAACGCCGCTCTCCCTGACTACCACCTTTTTCGATCAGTGGCATACAGTCTGGCTCACCAGCACTTCCGATCAAATGAAACAAGTGCGAAGTTGAATCGATCCATGGATCCCCACAAAAGACGCCCAGTTGTTCCGCCACGGGATTCGTATGTTATCCAAAGATGGGAGAATGTAGTGGGCAGCGATGGGCGGTACTATGAATCATAATTTTTTTGGTAAGTTTTTCACAATAAAGCCCCGAACTTCGAGAAAAAAGGCGGAAACAAAGTTGTAGACCCAATAGCAGGGGTACACGAAGTACCCTCCGCCACACACAAGACACGAAAGCGAGTTAATATGGTGCTGTCATCCAGTTCCGAGCTGTGTTGAAAGTTTCAAATCTCTAGCTCTTCGGAAAATTAGTTTAAAATCTAATGGAAAATTTGTACCAAATAGACAAAAAAGAGACCTAGTAAAAACGTGTAAATAACAAATACCATTTATAAAGAGTGTGTTACAAAAAGGTACTTAACTTTGGTAAAATCTAATGTGTGGCACATTATGTCCTATACCTAACACAATATCTAAAATAACTTTGCTGTCTCTTCGTAGTCTATGTGCTATAGTTGTTAGTAATATTTCAGACACTCTTGACAGTCCGATTGCTCCGTAAATAGCGACTGACAGCCTTGGCAAATCCAGTCCTGACAAAACGCTACCATCTGGTGAGCAAGATGTATGAGATAGGCGAAATACCCTCAGACTTCAAGAAGAATATAATAATTCCAATCCCAAAGAAAGCAGGTGCTGACAGATGTGAAAATTACCGAACTATCAGTTTAATAAGTCACAGCTGCAAAATACCAACGCGAATTCCTTACAGACGAATGGAAAAACTGGTAGAAGCCGACATCGGGGAAGATCAGTTTGGATTCCGTAGAAATGTTGGAACAGGTGAGGCAATACTGACCCTACGACTTATCTTAGAAGAAAGATTAAGGAAAGGCAAACATACGTTTCTAGCATTTGTAGACTTAGAGAAAGCTTTTGACAACATTGATTGGAATACTCTCTTTCAAATTCTGAAGGTGGCAGGGATAAAATACAGGGAGCGAAAGGCTATTTACAATTTGTACAGAAACCAGATGGCAGTTATAAAAGTCGAGGGACATGAAAGGGAAGCAGTGGTTGGGAAGGGAGTGAGACAGGGTTGTAGCATATCCCCGATGTTATTCAATCTGTATATTGAGCAAGCAATGAAGGAAACAAAAGAAAAGTTCGGAGTAGGTATTAAAATCCATGGAGAAGAAATACAAACTTTGAGGTTCGCCGATGACATTGTAATTTTGTCAGAGACAGCAAAGGACTTGGAAGAGCAGTTGAACGGAATGGACAGTGTCTTGAAAGGAGGGTATAAGATGAACATCACCAAAAGCAAAACGAGGATAATGGAATGTAATCGAATTAAGTCGGGTGATGCCGAGGGCATTAGATTACGAAATGAGACACTTAACGTAATAAAGGAATTGTGCTATTTGGGGAGCAAAATAACTGATGATGGTCGAAGTAGAGAGGATATAAAATGTAGACTGCCAATGGCAAGGAAAGCGTTTCTGAAGAAGAGAAATTTGTTAACATCGAGTATAGATTTAAGTGCCAGGAAGTCGTTTCTGAAAGTATTTGTATGGAGTGTAGCCATGTATGAAAGTGAAATATGGACGATGAATAGTTTATACAAGAAGAGAATAGAAGCTTTCGAAATGTGGTGCTACAGAAGAATGCTGAAGATTAGATGGGTAGATCACATGTAACTAATGAGGAGGTATTGAATAGAATTGGGGAAAAGAGGAGCTTGTGGCACAACTTGACCAGAAGCAGGGATCGGTTGGTAGAACATGTTCTGAGGCATCAAGGGATCACCAATTTAGTATTGGAAGGCAGCGTGGAGGGTAAAAATCGTAGAGGGAGACCAAGAGATGACTACACTAAGCAGATTCAGAAGGCTGTAGGCTGCAGTAGGTACTGGGAGATGAAGAAGCTTGCACAGGATAGAGTAGCATGGAGAGCTGCATCAAACCAGTCTCAGGACTGAAGTCGACAACAACAACAACAACAACAACAACTCGGAAGATAGCCTTGAGAGTACCGTACTGAGTTGACTGCAAGCGCTAAGCTGAACTGTCTAACTGGTGGTCCGTGAGTGTACAGGGCGCGTCGTGTTTGGTGCCTGTCAGCAGAAGAATTCTCGTCCGCCAGTATAAGGCGGAATCGATGTAGTCTGTGGTTGACAGCGTTCCCTATTGGCTGCTGCCCACTCTAGTGGCCGTTGTATACGACACGCTGAAGGTAGCGGTGCAGGAGGAAGAAGAGCTCCGCGGTAACGAGCGCTGCCTGGAGTCTGCTGCCAGGAATTGAGGGACGCCAGACAAGTGATTGTGCCTGTGTGGTCGTGGCATCCCGTGGTGTTAGTGACGTACCTATTGCTTGTTACACAACACATTCATAGTTTTCTTGCCAAATGTAGTCTGTTATCTTTATTTTAACCCTCTATTGCATGCTACCTGGCTATTACATATCACCACCCATCTGAGTAGTTCGTTACATTTAATCTTAATAAGAAGAATTTATGCAAATTATTTTTCCGCAAGATGTGCCTTATCACAACACGTTACAGTCTCTACTCGTTTGGGTTTCGGCCACTTTGATCATTCTGGTAGTGAATTATGCTCACAAATGTACACGGAATTCCATAATACTGGAATAACTTCCATACTGATCAGATACATGCGTAGATAAGTGAAACGACTACGTTGTGATAGGTACAGTGATGTATTTATAGAGTTACAAGTAGAGCAGCTCGTGTCCATGTGTGCTTACATTACCATCCGATCGCGTGGAAAGTCAGGTACACACTGGTAACCCTGCGCGAGTAGTCGGTAGTGGCGCTGCTGGTAAATTCCTGCAACAGTGTTGCTGAGTCCATTGCATGGAAGTGTGAAGCACTCAGGCGACTACATTTCTGTCTGAGGAGAGGAACTGACATTGTATCTGTTAGTGTACGCAGTATTTTGCAGAATGAAAAGCGATGGAAACTGCTGGATACTTAGCTAACAACATCTCGTGCGCCCAGCTGAAAAAAAAAGTTCAAATGTGTGTAAAATGTTATGGGACTTAACTGCTGAGGTCATCAGTCCCTAAACTTACACACTACTTAAACTAAATTATCCTAAGGACAAGCACACACACTCATGCCCGAGGGAGGAATCGAACCTCCGCGCCTAGCTGACTGACTACTTAAATCGCAGAAGAAGTGGTAACAGGCACCATGTCTCAGATGCAATAAGGAGGTAAGAATTAGCATATTAAACAAAAACAAATATGAGAACACCAAGGGGACCCGTTCGAAACTTTCACAGTCTTACAGGTGTAAATAATGGCAGTATTTGGAATAAATGTAGTCGTTGGGACAAGGGTAGTTGTGAGAATGAAGAGAAAACGTCTTTAAAAATTAACTGAACGAAGTGAAATAATAATCGTGAATTTATGATACATTTTTGTATACACGTTTTCACGCACGTAATTTTGGACAAAATTCTTTACAGAGCATTACGAACCTCGGTGTAAACAATATTTGACGTAAGAAAGTAACCTTCGTGTATTTTTTGTTTTTCATTTACTTTAAGGGGTAGGGGCAGAGATAGTGGATTACAGCAATGGTCACGGCTGTTATCTATGGCAATGCTGTATACAAATATCCAGTTAATAAGTACTTTAAAACAAAGAAAATGATATTTATAGTAAGATGATACGGAAATGGAGTCCTTTATTCGTGATTAATAGGTTAAATTCGTAAAATGTAAGTTTGAAGCTGGGCATCCATAATGCTCTTTTGCCTATTGATAGTTAAAAGTTTCGTTTATGTTAAAATTTTCCACAAATGCTTGGTTTTAAGCGCAAAATCGGTATGCAATATCAGAAGCCGGTAAAAAACGTTGCTAACGATACGTCATTCATCTCTGTACGATTAGTATGTGTTGAAGAAAAAAGGATGTTGACTTAAGAAATAATACGAATGCTGTTCAGAAAGTAAGGTCCGTTCGGCCGTGAAATGAAAACCACAGTGAAAATCAAAAATTTTTTATTCGCAACAGTTAGCCACACCTTCCAGCTACCACTCTAAATAGTCGTAGCTCCGACTTAGACATTCGTTGTGGTGTTGTACAAACTTCCCAGTACCCTCGTCATAGAAAGCAGCCGCCTGTACTTGCCGCCAATTCTCTACGCTGGTCTGCCTTTCGTTGTCTATGCCAAAATGTAATCTTCGTAGCCAGCTGTTCATATGAGCAGAGATGAACAACAGAGGGAGCCAATTAAGGTCTGTATTGTGGGTGAACAAACACTTCCCATCGAAAACGCTGCAGGAGCATCTTTATTGCCCCTGCAGAATTTGGCTGAAAATTGTATTCAAAAAAGAAACGAAAGACATTTTTGTTATGTAGGCTGCATAGCTTCAGGCGAAATTTTTCACCAGATCCACATACTTGCCCGGAGACACTGTTGTTTTAGGTATTTCTATGTGATCACTTTGCACTCTGAACTGAAAAGAGCGACTTGAAGCTGTCGGCAGGCACACTAAAGACACTACCCAACACATCTGTGCAAAGCTCCATCGGATTTTCACATCTGTTTCCATTTCACAGCTGATCGAACCTTATTTTCCGAATACGCCTCGTAAATATGAGTATTACAAAGTAACGCAGTAGTGGCGTTGCAAGACGAGCAATCATCCCGAAACTCAAGACTGGTAACTACAACTACAAAACATCTCTGGGTGTTCTCGGCAGGTTACACGTCTACCACTCCTGGTTCTTCCAGCATTGAGCGAGGTGATGCAGTGTTCAGTACGCTGGACTCCCATTCAGTGGTTAAATACCTGTCCAGCCATCAAGATTTAGGGTTTCCTTGTTTTTCCTGAATCGCTCCAACCAAATGCTGGGATACTTCCTTTGAAAACGGCACAGTCGATTTCCTTTCCCATCCCTTCCTCATCGGAGCTTGTGCCCCGTCTCTAATGATAGCACCGTCGACGGGACGAAAAACTTTAACCTTTCTTTCTTTCCCTTCTAGCGGATCAATATCATGACGTATCCAGTGGAGAAATCAGAATACAGGTTCCAGGAAGATGACTGGTGGATTCAGATGTTGTCGGACTGCGGTAGTGCCTGCAAAGTCTTGTGATTGGGGGGGGGGGGGGGGGGGGAGCGAGTGGCAAATGTAAGCAGACGGGCTATTATTCGGCAGGTTTCCACACGCAGTTTCCGAAGTGGTGTCATCTAAATAGGACTTGCAATACGGCGGCCGAACTCACCCGCATGGCGCCTCCCGGCCAACAATGGCTCTGAACACTATGGGACTCAATCGGCCAACAATGCCACAATGCCATACGCTCATTTCAATGGGCTGGTGTGACGTTAGTTCACCAAGCAATTACGTCCCACCCCACGAAATAGTGTCATGACGGAGATGTCATGTCTGGTACATGTTGGCACATACCTGCAACATGTGACGTCGATTTGCCCACAGGTATTGTTCGTGTTGTCCTCCCAAGCTGCTGCGCTCATATACTGCAATAAAAGTGGTACATGCGCGCTAGGCGTAGGCCTCACACTTGCTACTATTATTATAATAAGACACAACTTATGAAACGTCCCCTTAGAAAAATTATACACGACTGTGCTTAAACTGAAACACAATATTTTTGGCGCAACGCAATCTGACTTCCAAAAATCCCTACGAAAGAATGGCCCTGACTAACATTAACCTATACGTTTCACAAATCACTTACCTCACAAAAATCTTCGTTATTCGAAATACTGCAATACAGCGAGCGCCACTACTGCCAGCTAACTAAAAGATTCAAACAACTGAAGGCACTAACTACTGATAGGCATAGTTAGCAAATGAAAGATTTTAATACAGAAGAAACAATGTATTTACCTAAATAGTCATAATATATATAGCAGTTCATGACATCCAGTCTTACAAATTTCAAAACTCCGCCATCTCTCTCTCCACGTCCACCACTGCTGGCGGCTCACCTCCAACTGCGCAACGCTACGCGCTGTTAACATCCAGCCGCCCAACACTACAATGGCGAGTATTACAACAATGCCACCGAGCCACAGACTGCACACAGCACAGCCAGTGATTTTTCATACAGAGCGCTACGTGGCGTTACCAATAAAAAAACCTAAACAGCCTACTTACACTTAAAGACAAAGTATTGTTTCAATAAAAATGGTAGGTATGGTAGTATGTTCACATTTTAATAGTCGGTTCACGTTATTAAAAGTTGCTATAAGCCAGTCTGTGCACAACGCTCTGCTGCAGTGTAATTTAGGAAAACTTTCCGGATCATTAAATTCTCGCTGTGGCTCACTAAACAATATAAAACTAATTTGTTAGAAAAATTTATATTCTATTTCACTATTAATCCCGTTGTTTCAGTTCACATTCATTGCGATGTCGACTGTTAAGGGTTTTGGAGTAGGTATTGTTACTTATTGCATGAAATTTCTGTCTATGTGCATTGAAGGGGGAGTGGGGGGGGGGGGGAGGAAAGGAAAGGGATTACTGATGTTAGCTGCATCGGGAGAATACGCAGAATCAGCGGCGGCGATTGAAAATTTGTACCGGACTAGGACTCGAACCAGGGATCTCCTGCTTACGAGGCATGTGAGTTAACCACTGCGTCTCCGAGAAACGGTGTTATCATACTTCCGCGGACTATCTCAGCACGCCCACGGCCAGTCCACAGTCCCACCGAGCGCCACCTATCCGCAATCCCTGTCCATTTCCTCCATGCTCGCTACTCTGACTAGGAGACGGCACGACCGTGGGGCCGGGAATTTGTCCGCAATTTTCTGTGGTGAAAGAGGACCCCTGACACCTCACGTGGTTAAAGTATTAGGACGCAGTACCCGGAAAATCCCGGGAAAAATCTATCCAAAGTTTCTTAGGTGCCGTATGAGAATAAAATGTTAGTGCATTGCCGAGCTGCCGTCTGTCCTGGACAATTGCTGGCACCAGCGTGGTCTGATATTTGCCACGATCTTATGTCTCCCACGACGCAGATACCTGGGGCCTTCCTAGAAGGACTGATTGTGCCCATACACAAACCACGAGGCGGATCCAGGATCAGTGAGTATCGGCCCTTGACTTTACTCAACAGTGACTTGAAGATTTTCATCCGGCTTCTGGCGGCACGCCTAAAGCGATCAGTATGATGTGTTGTGTCGCAGGACCAGGCATCGTTAGGTGGTGACCATAATATTCGCACTGCATTTTGCCGATATAGAGATATGATCGCGCTAGCAAAAGCACGCCAACTGCCAGGAGTTTTGGCCTCACTCGACTTTAGCCAGGCCTTTGAAAGAGTCGACCACGCAATTTTGATGGAGGAACTGCGACACATGGGGTATCCGTACTTCATAGTTAATGTACTGATGCGTCTCCTACGCGGCGCGACGTCCAAGGTGTTATACACTCCTGGTAATGGAAAAAAGAACACATTGACACCGGTGTGTCAGACCCACCATACTTGCTCCGGACACTGCGAGAGGGCTGTACAAGCAATGATCACACGCACGGCACAGCGGACACACCAGGAACCGCGGTGTTGGCCGTCGAATGGCGCTAGCTGCGGAGCATTTGTGCACCGCCGCCGTCAGTGTCAGCCAGTTTGCCGTGGCATACGGAGCTCCATCGCAGTCTTTCACACTGGTAGCATGCCGCGACAGCGAGGACGTGAACGAACTTTGAGCGAGGGCGTATAGTGGGCTTGCGGGAGGCCGGGTGGACGTACCGCCGAATTGCACAACACGTGGGGCGTGAGGTCTCCACAGTACATCGATGTTGCCGCCAGTGGTCGGCGGAAGGTGCACGTGCCCGTCGACCTGGGACCAGACCGCAGCGACGCACGGATGCACGCCAACACCGTAGGATCCTAAGCAGTGACGTAGGGGACCGCACCGCCTCTTCCCAGCAAATTAGGGACACTGTTGCTCCTGGGGTATCGGCGAGGACCATTCGCAACCGTCTCCATGAAGCTGGGCTACGGTCCCGCACACCGTTAGGCCGTCTTCCGCTCACGCCCAAACATCGTGCAGCCCGCCTCCAGTGGTGTCGCGACAGGCGTGAATGGAGGGACGAATGGAGACGTGTCGTCTTCAGCGATGAGAGTCGCTTCTGCCTTGGTGCCAATGATGGTCGTATGCGTGTTTGGCGCCGTGCAGGTGAGCGCCACAATCAGGACTGCATACGACCGAGGCACACAGGGCCAACACCCGGCATCATGGTGTGGGGAGCGATCTCCTACACTGGCCGTACACCTCTGGTGATCGTCGAGGGGACACTGAATAGTGCACGGTACGTCCAAACCGTCATCGAACCCATCATTCTACCATTCCTAGACCGGCAAGGGAACTTACTGTTCCAACAGGACAATGCACGTCCGCATGTATCCCGTGCCACCCAACGTGCTCTAGAAGGTGTAAGTCAACTACCATGGCCAGCAAGATCTCCGGATCTGTCCCCCATTGAGCATGTTTGGGACTGGATGAAGCGTCGTCTCACGCGGTCTGCACGTCCAGCACGAACGCTGGTCCAACTGAGGCGCCAGGTGGAAATGGCATGGCAAGCTGTTCCACAGGACTACATCCAGCATCTCTACGATCGTCTCCATGGGAGAATAGCAGCCTGCATTGCTGCGAAAGGTGGATATACACTGTACTAGTGCCGACATTGTGCATGCTCTGTTGCCTGTGTCTATGTGCCTGTGGTTCTGTCAGTGTGATCATGTGATGTATCTGACCCCAGGAATGTGTCAATAAAGTTTCCCCTTCCTGGGACAATGAATTCACGGTGTTCTTATTTCAATTTCCAGGAGTGTATAATGGCCGTCTTACGCTGCTGATACAGATCCAGCGATCGGTGCGACAAGGCTGCCCTCTTTCGGCGATATTGTACGCCCTCGTCTTGGAACCACTCCTCTGCGGCCTCCGACAACGCCTGACTGGGATATCCCTTGGTGGACACACTTTTTGCTGCACTGCCTATGAGTATGATCTGGTTCTCCTTCTTCGCAATAATGACGATGTCCGTGCAGCACTGGCGTGGGTGGCAGCCTACGGCGCGGCATCGGGAAGCCATCGCAATCTCCACAAATCACACGCCCTGACTATAGGCAGAGGCCTACCTGACGAGAGCGTCGTACCGCTACGAATCAGTGACACAATCCGCTGTCTTGGCATTGTTTTCACATCTGACATGAAGCGTTCTACAGCCCTTAACTACAGATGTTTATTGAATCAGATGAAAGCAGGAATAAGTGACCACCGTCTGATACATCTAGACCACCTGCAACGGACACGATATGCTAACGTCTATTTGGCGTCACGTATCCCCCATTTTGCACAGATACTCCCCATACCATCTACCCTGGCTCACCGCATGTTGACGGTTTTGGCATCCTTTGTTAATACGGGCATGTTATTTAAGATTCGTTACGAGTCCCTAACCCTCCCGAGGAGCAGAGGGGGTTTAGGCCTTTGCCATGTTCAGAACAGAGCTAAGGCCCTGTTCGTCAGCTGTCACCTGCAACTGTGGCGACGATGTCCGACGTGCCTCACAAGTCTCTTACTGGAAGCCTTACGACCAATCTCACTCACACCCTCTGTGATCATATAGGACATCCCAGCACCTCTCTTCTACATTAGCCAATTCTTCCTTGAATTAAGCTACATCCGCACTGCACTACTACTCACACGCTTGATGATGACGAGGGCGATATATGCTGCCATGCAAATGAACAGGACGCAGAATGTGATTGAAAGCAAACACCCCAATACAAAGTGGCGCCCTGTGTGGGAGGCAGTGAATGCCACCACCCTTGATACTGACGTGCAACCTGCATGGTACGTAACTGTTGATGGGAAACAGTTGTGCCAGTCCCGCCTACATCACATCCAACTCGCTGATTCAGCCTTGTGTGCCACATGCCAAGTGATTGACACGGATGAACATCGTTTCGAATGCGGGTCGGCAAAGGACGTTTGGTATTTGGTGCGTCAGATATTGGCTTTTCTCACACGCACGACTCCCGACAGGATAACTACCCGATCACTTCTTTTCCCCGATAAGATTTTTTTCCGAAGAGCAAAAAAGAAGTCAGTGACGTGGATCAGCGGCCACGCTGTTCACTACCTCTTGGGTAATGGCGAAAAGACAGTACCCGATTTTTGGTATTACCTCAACGAACGACATTGTGCGATCGTCAAGAACTCTAAATATAGGCAATATTTTTCTAATTTTCTTTGGAGCGCATTCCACAATCCGCCTCGCAGCTGGATTATCGATGACATGAGAAGATAATCATAGCACCTCTTCCCAGTTCCTTTTTTTTTAATGAGGTTGAACAAACAACGGAAACAACATAGAAACGAGAAGACAGTCATCGAAAAATTCGCAGCGGGCTATAGTATGGAGCACCCTTTGTCGTAACGGGACGACTTCCTATTATTCTGTTTATGTAGACGAAGAGAAACGGCCTTCCTTTTATCCATTTGTATAAAAAAAAGGATCTTTAGGGCTCACACTCTTATGCCAGAGGTCTCGGGTTCGATTCCTCCTCCGGCATTTTTTTTTTTGGCTTCTGTTTCATTTTCTTTTGTTATTCCATCATTTATTCAGAAAGTTTCCCTAACCTACATTATCTTTAACAAATTAGTTACATTATTGAATAAAAATTATTTTCTTTTTGTCCAACAACTCAATTCATGACGGTGGGTTTTCCATTTTTCATTGTAAAGTATATGAGGAGAAACATTGGGTTTTTAATCAGAATAACAAAGTCTATTGGGAAACATTCAATTTTTATAAATATAATAGTTATAAACAAGAACCGCAGTGGTAATTATCGTAAAACAAACAAAGCAACATATAAAAGCAGATTTTTTACAATCACAGGGCGTTTGCAATAAATCTGTACAAAAAATGCCCCTTTAACATTTACGAAAATGTTTTGAATTTCTGATAATTTTGAGGCAAATCAGGAATATTGAATCATGTCTAGGAATATTGGTGACGATAATTGATGGTGAATTATAGAATGAATTTTTAAACAATCTTCCCGGGAATTAATTTCACGATTCTCCTGTAACAATGCGCTGCAATTTTGCAAGCAACAGAATAAAAGGAAAAATGCCGGAAGAGGAATGGAACGCGTGACCTCTGGCGTAAGGGTCGGAGTGCTAACCATGTAGGTCAAACGGCGGCTCGGCAATGGACTAACATTTTATTCTCATACGGCACCTAAGAAACTTTGGATCGCTTTTTCTCGGGATTTTCCTAGTAGTGCGTCCTAATACTTTAAATTTCGGACAAATCCCCGACCCCACGGTCGTGTCGTCTCCTTGTGAGATTCCGCAGGAGGTCGGACGTACCTGTGCATTCGCACTGAAGAAGGCGCATCCATTGCCCATTTAGGCAAATCATTTATATGAATGCACGGTGTCTGTTCTTTCAGACATGTCCTGCGGGAATCCCGGAGTTGAGAGTGTGGAAGAAATGGACAGGGACTACGGTTAGCTGGCGCTCGGCGGGACTGTGGAATGGCCGTGGGCGTGCCGAGATAGTCCGCGCAGTTGCGATAACGCTGTGTCACGGCCGGTGCAGTGGTTAACGCGCCTGCTTCCTAAGTAGGAGATCCCGGGTTCGAACCCCTTAGACTTTTGGAACTATCTACAAGAACGTCATTCCAATATCGTACGAAACCCAAAATACAGACAGTATCTTTCTATTACTTAGGGAGTGCCCTACGCGACCCTCCACGCAGCTGGATCATCAACAGGTAGGAGAAGACACCCATTGAGTGAGCTGACAGGACTAAGTTGGATTCTCGGTGAAAAACATACGACATACGTGAAGACGTACCTGGATGATGAAGCGTAAGGAGAATAGCGACATACCCTTCTGCAGCATGTACGTAACACTTGGTTTTTCGTTTTCCCCATATACATTACCTCGGTGTAGGAACGTGCCTAGATATTGTTTTCTTTACTCAGACCACGATGCGGTGGTAGGTACATTTATTTTTTTTCTGGTATAAAGTGAAACGAAATTAAGAATATATTAAAACAGTAAATAAAAATAAATAAAAAAAAATTCCCGCAGAAGATTTCCCCTTACCATCCCTGATTGCTTGACGGGCACTGACACTTTGACCAGGCCTCGGGTTACGACCCCTGATCGCTCAGCCCTCCCCACCCTCCTTTTTTTTTTTTAAAAAAAAAGAGAGAGAAGAAGAAGAGCTACATAGTTAGGGCTGGAACTCTTACGCCAGAGGTCTCGGGTTCGATTCCTCCTCTGGCACTTTTTTTTCTTCTGTTTCATTTTCTTTTGTTATTCCACCAATTATTCAGAAAGTTTCCCAAACTTACATTATCTTTAGCAAATTAGATACATTATTGGATAAAATTAAAAAAAAAATCCTAGTCCTGTACACATTTTTACTCCGCATAATGTCTCGATGCAGCTGATATTAGTAATCCATTTCCTGTCCTTTCATTCCCCATTCACTTGTTAAACATTCATTACTATCTCTACAAGAGTTAAGGGAGACGTTACGTGATATCATGTGACCGTCTGACGTAGTACATGTCATTGTATGTACCCTATTGCATACCAGAACAAGGAACTAGGAGACTTTTCTCTTTCCCCAGCAGGCGTCGACGCATTATACATCTGAACTAAAACTGTCGCAAACGGAAACGGTACGTTTCCAGTCATGGGTTCCTATTCAAAATATTAAGTACTCACTCCCCTCTATACGTCCTAGTAGTTTGCAGCGGGACTTTACGAGCTCCGTATATAAGCAAGGAGAAATTCCTGGACTTTTGAACTCTAGCTAATCCACGTTCGACTGCGCTAGCACAGTTGTGTCGGGCGAACGCTGAGTGTGGGAGGGAGATATCGACCGCTCGGCAGAGATGAGGCGCGTCCATTACCGTATTGCTGCGGCCCTGCCGCCGCCCCTGCGGGCATAGCGTGCCCTCGTCCCACACACAGCACCGGAGCTCCTCCCGCCACAAGTGTTCTTTGCTTAACTGCGGCCCTCCCTTTATTTCTTCCCTGCCCAACAGCCTCATTTCTCTGCCCCGCCGTGCCAACTAATGCGGGTATCGATTTCGTGAACTCTCCTCCCCACCAACTCCGGTTGGCACTCAGGTCCCTAAGTACTTTTCTCATTTCCGTTTCAGAACAAGTGGTGTTAAGATCTGCTTTCCTTCTGTCGTAGCGTAATCCCCGTGTACTCGAGTTGTAAAAGCTACAGAGTATCTTGGAGAGAGGAGTGTGTCGCTCAAAACGAGCGGTTCTGCCTTTATTTGTCAGGCCTCGTGCACACTCCTTTTTTTTTTTATTCGGATAGAGAGAACACGTGAATTGCGACTGCATTTCTGAAGGTAGTGGACTCAAATCCCAGACAGCTCAACCAGATTTATGTTTCGTTCAATTATTGTAGACCCAAGTGCGAGGATGTTCTTCCATTTCTGCCACAACAGATATAATTTCCCATGAAACTAGATCATTGTTCTAAACATTCATGGTGGTGTCTGATTGTTCTATATCGTGTCTCCCTACCACTTTCGCGCAACGACGCTCTGAGCGTGTTTTTTAGGGAATTAACTAGTTTGAACCTGGGACCTGTTGCTGGTAAGGAGACACCAGACCACACATGACATGTAGAATTCAGATGAGTTCAGTGAGACTAGCGATGATATAACCAAGTACTAAATGATCTCAGCGTCAGCTCCACTGCACTCCCTGTAAAAGAATCTTAATACTAACTAAATTTAGTGGAAAGGGTTCAAGGCTTTCCTATTTTTAGTTAGCTGGTAAAATAACGTCGAAAAAGCAGTTAAGTTTACCATTGGAAATTTTATTCTACTCACAAAACATCGTTTATAAATTGCACTATTGATAAAAGGAAATGTTTTAATACATGATGGTAAAAACCAACTGCGTTCAACAAAAATGTGAACGAATATTCCCTAAATGGGTTTCCAAGTTCTACAATCGATCGAAGGATGACCTATGCCATATCACATCTATAATCTAGGTTTAAATTAAGTTTCACAAAAGAGAAAACTATCAAAATGGTCTACAGTGACCCTCAATTATCTTCAATTACTTATCTAACTTGTCGTAAATTACAGTGGCTGATGTGGCTTCTCAATATCTATATAAAAGAAAAATCATCGCGTTTCAGATCTGTTCTTCAAGTGGCAAATGTGAACAGCATGAGTTTTAATTAACGATCACCATTAGTATTACGCAAAAAACGGGGTGTAACAGATGATACTTCTGCAGTTCTGAGTGAAGCTTTATGCGCTCAAATATGCGGCATCGCGTGCGTTCATTACCTTGTCGGTGTTTAGGCAGCGTCAGGGCGGCAGCGGCCGGCGCAGCAGCCATCCAGCTCGCCGCCTCGGAACTAACTAACTTCTCCTAATTTCTCCTTACTACCATTTACCGAAGTTAGTTTAAAAAACTATCTGGCTATGTTTTCATCTCACCAATCAGGGTCTCAATGTTAACCTTAAGCTCCACCTACAAAAGTTCTGTCTATCCAATGAGAAACGTTATACTTTTCGCGGTGGGGCAATGTTTTTAAAGTTTGCAACGTAACAGAGACGCTAAAAAGTCTCACGCTAAAACCTGCAGCTGGTGTGGTCCATTTAGCGTTATCGTGAGATCTATACTGCTCTTCTGGAGGGCTCTATCTTTTAACATGGGCTGGGGAGTGATCCTAATGTAACAGACACGCGAAAAAGTCTCACGCTAAAACTTGCAGGTGGTAGTGGCCCTTTTTGTGTTATCGTAAGATCTATACTGCTTTTCTGGAGGGCTCTAGCTTTTAACATGGGCTGGGGGTGATCCTTGACGTACCTGAGACGCGAAAAAGCCTCACGCTAAAATTTGCGGGTTGTATAGTCGTACAGGTAGGCTCGCGGCGTGGGTGCCCAGCCCCTCCCTTATCTAGCTTAACACGGTTCTGCTCTCGGCTTCTGTTCTCGTTTCTCCCCTCGGAACTGCGTCTGCCTCACGGTGGGAAGGTACGACATGCATTTAGGCATTCTTGTGTTAGTCTGTGGTATTCCATTTGCTCACTCGTTACTCGTATTACTTTGGTTAATTTAATGTCACGATTTATTCCGAGCTATGTGACATACTACTGGATTTGCTTATCATGTCAGGGTTTTCATGTAAGGTGTTGGATTTGCCTGACACCTTACATTGTTCCATCTTTAGTGTAAAGGCCAGCAGAAAAGCCATGCTGATGTGATACTGCACCGTTGAAGAACTGTCAAGCTGCAGCCCCCCCTCCCCTCCCCTTGATGCCTCCCCTCCCCCCCATCGCCACAGTAAACTACCCTTCTGCAATTTTTTCTACATAAATTTAGCAATTTTATAATTCTGTAAGTTGGTTTAATAAAAGGAAGAATTATTGAAAACTGTTGCGTCAGTGAACTATATTTATGTAAAGTATTGCACTTAGCATATCAAATGTATCATTTGAAACAATTGAAAGTAAAACAAAATCTTTTTCTTATTGTTTATGGCAGCTACTGTATATTGGATTTGGTATGATGCGTAACAAACAACAGATTTCATTTTCTCCTCATAAATCTGTTGTTTTGTTACGCATCATACCAAATCCAATATACAGTAGCTGCCATAAACAACAAGAAAAAGATTTTGTTTTACTTTCAATTGTTTCAAATGATACATAAATTATTAATCCACTTATATTGCAGCGCGGGATTAGCCGAGCGGTCTTAGGCGCTGCAGTCATGGACTGTGCTGCTGGTCCCGGCGGAGGTCCGAGTCCTCCCTCGGGCATGGGTGTGTGTGTTTGTCCTTAGGATAATATAGGTTAAGTAGTGTGTAAGCTTAGGGACTGATGACCTTAGCAGTTAAGTCCCATAAGATTTCACACATATTTGACCATTTTTTTTGCCCACTTATATTACACTGAAGCGTGAAAGAACCTGGAACAGGCATGCGTATTCAAATACAGAGATGTATAAATGGCCAGAATATAGCAACGCCTGTGCAAGACAATAACTGTCTGCCGCAGTTGTTAGATCGGTTACTGCTGTTATAGTGGCAGATTATCAAGCTTTAACTGAGTTTGAACGTGGTGTTAAAGTCAGCGCATGAGCGTTGGGATACAGCGTCTCCGAGGTAGTGGGGATTTTCCCATGCGGTCATTTCACGAGTGAACCGTGAATATTAGGAATCCGGTAAAACATCAAATCTCCAACATCGCTGCGGCCGGAAAAATATCCTGCAAGAACGGGACCAACAACGACTGAAAAGAATCTTTCAACGTGACAGAAGTGCAACCCTTCTGCTGCAGATTTCAATGCTGAACCATCAGCAAATGAAAGCGTGCGAGCCATTCAATGAAATATCATCGATATGGGCTTTCGGAGCCGAGGTCCACTTCTGTACCCTTGATGACTGCACGACACAAAGCTTTACGCATCGTCTGGGCCTGTCAACACCGACACTGGACTGTTGATAACTGGAAACGTGTTGCCTGGTCGGACTAGTCTCGTTTCAAATTGTATCGAGCGGATAGACGTGTACGGGTATGGAGACAACCTCATGAATCCATGGATCCTGCATGTCAGCAGGGGACTGTTCAAGTTGGTGGCGGCTCTTAAAGGGCGTGGGGCGTGTGCAGTATGAGTAAAGGACCCTGATACGTCTAGATAGACTCTGACAGGTGGCACGTACGTAAGCATCCGTCTTATCACCTGAACCCATTCATGTCCATGTCCATTCTGACGAACATGAACAATTCCAGCAGGACAATGCAACACTCCAAACGTTCGGAATTGCTTCTGAGTGGCTCCCGGAACACTTTTCTGAATTTAAATACTTCCACGGGCCACTAAACTCCCCAGACATGAACATTATTGAGAATATCTGGGGAGCTTTGCAACGTGCTGTTCAGAAGAGAGCGGCATCCCCTCGTACGCTGATGAATATTTGTCCTGTAGGACTGCGAAGAAACTTCGCGCTAGAAAGTTGTTAAGAAAACTACAAAATTATTTTTGGTATCATTTCAGACATCATTATTGTATCGTATCACGTACAGAGACAAATTACTTCCGCGTTATTCCGTGCGCAGCAGCACGGAGTCGTTGTAGGCGGTCGCCAAGAGTTTTGTTCGGACGGTGCTGCTAATAGTTATCCTCCGTCATTGAATCCATCACTCAAAATGCCAATATACGCTAGGCAAAAGTAATTGTAGTTTTTTGAAGCATATATATATATATATATATATATATATATATATATATATATATATATATATATATATATATATAGCAACACAACGTTTTGTCATTTTATGAACTGCATTACTCTTACTACGAAAGAGCCCGTAAATCTTTCTATGAAACGAAGGGGTTAAATGGTTAAATTTCGAATGTACAAGTAAACGGAATGCAGTAAGATTACATCCGAATGTTAAGACATTCGATATAGGTTTTTAGAAAAAACTGTTGTTAATTAATGCAGAATTGACAATCTTATTTTTATTGACATTTACTGCCGAGTAAACCGATCACCACCACTTATGATAAATTTATTAGACGTCTACTGTAAGGAAAAAACAGTAGCAATATGTCCCCTATAACTGAAATGAATAGACAAACATTTAAATCAAGTAGACTGCACTTACCTAAACTGAAGGATCTTCTGGCTCCGTGTTTTCAGATTCACTGTCGGTAGTTTCAGCCAGGCGTATCATAACATATTCCACTATGGTGTCTCTTAAACCTTGGCTCAAGAAATCAGTTTCTTGCAATGCTTCTGCGTGTTTTACGCACCTCTCCCAGTCCTGCTGAGTAATATTGTCAAGAGCTTCGTGTGTTAGCTTCTCGACATCAGCAAGTTTGAAAGTAGTATTTCTTTTCGCTTTACTTCGGTCCATACCAGTTCAGTGGGATTATACTGGCAGTGATACGATGGTAGACGTACCACTTGGTGTGCCATTTCGTTTGCCAGTTGATCTAATTCGTAAGTATTTTTGGCACCTACGATTTCATTGATTGACATAAGTTCGTTTCATCGACTGAAAATGAAACATTCTTTCTCTTTAACCACTCCATAGTACCTGTCTTTCTCCAATTTAAACGTGGCAGCTTTTCTGTCTGAAAGGAGTGGTAGTTGGCTTTATCCATCACGATAATTGACCCTTCTTCCAGCGCAGACAGCAGTCGAATAAACCAATTCTTAAAGACTTCTCCGTTCATTTCTGAATGGTAATAGGATTGGCAAGAACTTTTCCCACCACGAACAAGAAGTTTGGCCTCTGGTATGAAGCCTGTGGTTAATGAACCAGCGTGGGCGGTGATTAATCGGCTACCTCTACCAGTAGGCACTTTCAAACCGACGTTTCCTTCGGAGTCGTGCCATATATACTTATTGATGTGGTTCTGTGAAACCCAAGTTTCATCCAAGTACACTACAGGCCTGGTGTCTTCAGTACGCATGGCCGCGAGCGATAGCCGTGCGGTTTAAGGCGTCTTGTACGGTTCGCGCGGCTCCCCCTGTCGGAGGTTCCATTCCTCCCTCGGGCATGGGTCTATGTGTTGTCTTAGTGTAAGTTAGTTTAAGATAGATTAAGTAGTGCGTAAGCCCAGGGACCGATGACCTCAGCAGTTTGGTCCCATAGTCCTTACCACAAATTTCCAATTTCAGCAGTCAAGAAGCGCATTATACGCTAAAACTTCGTTCTTGCTGCTGCAATGTCTCTGAGTTCCATTAAGAATTTCCCTCCGTCATTACACCTCTTGAATCGGAGCAGTGGTTGTGCAATCACGAAGACAAATCGGGAGTCGATACACACACACAGCCAACCCATAAGCGATCAGCGAGCCAATCACGTCGTCCAGTGGGACGACCGACCGACGATCCACGAAGACCGCCCCCGGCTCAAGTGATGCGTGGCGCCAATGGTCGAGCGAGCCATGGACATCCAGGCCTCACTGCTGCTCCAACCCGACTGAACTAATGCCACGTTCCAACTCCACGATTGGCAGATCGGAACTGCCCTCCTGGCACGTTCCAACTGACTCCACGACAGACGACAACCGGGAAGTAATAGCAGTGCAGCAAAGACAACACATGAGGGCTATATCGATAGGCGCTGCTGCTGCCGCTGAAGGGCAAACAAAGCAGCAACTCAGTAACTACAGAAACTGAAACTAACATAATGAGGTGGCAACACGGAAAGAAAAGGATGTAAAATAAGAGATGGCACGAGCGCGAACCACGCACGGCTCAAACACATCCACGTCGGTTAAATATTTAGGCGTAACGTTGCAAAAACCGAAATGAAACTGAACGAGCCTGTAAGGATTGAAGTAGGGGAGGCGAATGGGAAAATTTTATGAAACTGCAGTTCATCTGTAAAGGAGACTGCGTATAGAATACTAATGCGGCCCATTCTTGAGTACTGCTCGAGTGCTTGGGATCCGCACCAGGTCAGATTAAAGGAAGACATTGAAGTATTACAAAGGCAGACTGCTAGATGTGTTACCGGAAGGTTCGAACAACACGCTAGCGTTACAGAGATATTTCGGGAACTCAAATGGGGATCCCTGGATGGAAGACGACATTCTTTTCGAGGAACGGTTCAAATGGCTCTGAGCACTATGGGACTTAACAGCTGTGGTCATCAGTCCCCTAGAACTTAGAACTACTTAAACCTAACTAACTTAAGGACATCACTTACATCCATGCCCCAGGCAGGATTCGAAACTGCGACCGTAGCGGCCGCGCGGTTTCAGACTGTAGCGCCTAGAACCGCTCGGCCACCACGGCCGGCTTCGAGGAACGGGTTCGAGAAAATCTAGAGAACTGCATTTGAAGCTGACTTATGAACGATTCTACTGACACGAACGTACATGTTGTGTAAGAGCCATGGAGACAAAATAAGAGAAACTGAGGCTCGTAAGGAGTCATATAGACAGTCGGTTTTCCCTCGGTCTATTTGCGATTGGAACAGGAAACTAAATGACTAATAGTGAAACAAGGTACACCTGCGGAGTATATATGTAGATGTAGATGTAACCGTGCATTATGAGCTGTACTCAGCCGGCCATGTCAGTCGGCCGCAACAGAACCCGCCACAGCTCTGCAGGGTGACGTTTACAACGCATGATCGCTTTGCACTCGAATTGCGCTGAGGGTAATTTCTGCCGTCTTCCCGGCTATGTTTCTCCGCCGAGGGCAGTGAGATCGACCCATGACTATGCAGTGGAACATTGAAGCCTGGACTGACGCCAAGCCGTGTCATATGACTAGAGCACATACCTGTTGCTGTTCAAGCTTGGTGGAACAATGAAGAGTTTACACGCGCACATTCTGTCTTGCTGCAGCCTTCTTAGTCTTCCGACGGACTCCTGTAGCCTTCGCCAACCCATGGGCGCGCTACGCCAAGGTTGGAGAACCGAAAGCCAACCTGACGACTAGAAGAATGGTTCTTACACCCCTTCATGACGGTCGCTGCACATCTGGTCGATACAATATGTTGGTGACTACGATAGTGGAAAGAGATCCATGTGCTTCCCTCTATTTGTCCATAGAACTGCCCAGTGTACTGGAAGTAAGTGGGTCGAAAAAAAAATGACTGTGTTCTTGTCGAAACGATCCTTGGGCAATACCAAGGAGTCTGAAGTGAGACGTCACGTAACGTGACTGTCTAGTTTTTGGGCACTATACAGTCAAGGAAATGAAACATATTCAAACGTATCACGGATAATAAACATTCGGACCCAAGCAGGGAAGGAAGTCGAGAACATTACGTGTACATGAGACATTTTTCCATTTACCGTGAGGCCGTTTACTAAAGTCGTATTCAGTTACGACTTCTTAGCCCCTCGTCTCCACATCTGCAAGTAACTCTCGATTGAAGCGAATATATTGTAACACCTCCACCTGTTCTAAGTTGTACTACTCTCAAGTCAGTCTTTGCATCATTGTGAACTAATGCTGTACTAAACATATTGCATGTGCTTCCTGTCCTGAAGGAGAAATTGGACGAGTTGAATACGTGGTTCGTTTCGTCATAATAAGATGAAAGACATTGTTGCGATGAAACACTTACTACCGTATAAACAGGTTTGATTTAAAGAATGAAGAGAACAGAGAGGTACTAACAAAACAGAGGCTGTGAGCAGGGGTCGTGCACACAACTGGATAAATTTCGCCAGGAGAAACTACCGTAATGTGAAAATCTATAAGACACTGAATCCCAAATGAAAAGTATAATGCAGCTAATTTGAATCAAAAGAACTACAAAATAAATAATTACAACAATTTATCATACCTCCAGTGAACCAGTTAACTGAATTACGGTTGACATTATGTTTAATGTCTAGTATGAAGACAGAGACCGGCTCTGCACTCGTACACCAAAGGTGATGACCCTGATTACGGAAGCTACTTTCGTGATCCTTTCGGCTGTTAATTAGCTATCTTCAGCATCATTACCGACATAGTTATATCCGTAACGCGTCAGTCCGTATTTTACAACACGTGTTGTCCCAATCCGAAACGACATCTATATTCTCATGCAGCAGTAAAAGTTACTTGGGAGAGGATGATGGCAGTTAGGTGCTACAGATTGATACTTTAAAGATGTGATAAGTACAGATATGTATCCGAAGATGGCTAATGAGTAGCCTAAACTGATCATAAAAGTTATTATTGGGATCAAGATTATCAATGAATATATAATTACCGAAGATGATCTGTCTTTCTCTTAGTCATTAGATATGAAACGTCGGTGTCCTCGAAGTTAATTGAATTCACTAGGACTGATCAAACCAGGCATTAACACAAATTATTATAGCAAAGTATTTACGACCTGGCACTATGTCTTGTATCAGTGATCTTAGAATATATATTTAGTTTCTGGCTATTCAAGCAATAATATCTTATGACGGGCCCATTTTAGTTCACTTATTCTCAATTTTTATTCAAAGGTTTTTATTTCAGTGGCAAAACCAAGAAAGAAGTGGTGTACGCAGTCCAAGCATAAAGATTCCGTTTTCTCGGCGTAATCAACCTGGTCATTATCGTCTTGAAGCAATAGGATGAAATCGTATTCGACGTTCTCCCAGACGTAAATACGAAAAACAGCGAGTGCCCAAGATTGCTGACGAAGTGAAGGCATACTACATAACAATCAACATTTGTGTGATACGAGGTTTTAAAGCGTATGCAGGAACATAGTCACATAATGTTCAAATGGGATATTTCTAAACAGCCCAGAATGGTCCAATATCGTACCCTCCAATACAATCATTAACCTTTTTAACTCCATTGTGGCAGGGTGGTACAGCAACCGTTTTGAATTACTTCAGAATAAAAACATTCTTATTTACAAAGTTATTTAATGTCAATAATGCGTCTCTTCTTTTTGGAGCATCATCAGATTATGCGAAAGTAGCTGGATATGTAATCCGTCCGTCATAAAGCCATATAAAATGGGAAGTGGACGTAAAAGTAACTGGGTATATAAACCATACGTCATAAAATCATATAAAATGGACAGTGGACCTTAAGTACACCGGCAGACTCCGCCAAAGCAGCATATGACCACGCTTACAAGATGAACGCGATATCAGCCATCCACAGGACACAATATCCGTTTCGCCCTCACACAACTGTTATTATCTTAACCATCTGCTGAATTCATCGACTGTTGTAGCTGGAGGTGTCGATGAGCTGGATTCATCTTCCAAAAATAATTTCAGATTGTCATAGTAGACTAATAACTTACGTAGTGTTAAGGTCGTCATGGGTTCTCATGGACAATGAAGCCGTGAAGCTTTTTGTTACGCTACACGGGTGTTTTTCATACTGAATAAATGAAATCGCGGTGTGTTTTATTGTGTAATAGTGGACAGAGTAGAACGGCAGAACGGCTGTCATCATGCATGGACGAAGGGAAAATGAGATAAACTTGGAGATAGCGAAAATCTATCCAGCGCCAGCTTATGGGCGAGACACAGAAACTTGTGATAACCACATACGACACCCTGTGATATCAGCTTGCCCTTGTGCTCGAAGACCAGCGTATCATATCCAAGCGATAGTGGAAAAGTAAAAATAAGTCATAGATCAGCTTTTCTTCCCTCGAATGATGAAACCAATGAGTGGCTGGCAGTTCCAGAATGACGACGAGGTGATTTCCACCGTGGGATATTCTTGGAGAGTCAAAATGCGGACTTCTGCAAACAAGGTCTGCGCCAACCCATCCATCACTGGGAAAAATGTGTCACGGTGAAGTATGGATACCAAGAAAACGAATAGCACTATTTCAACCTCTTTGGTCATCTATGAATCATGTTTCTCTTTACGTTTACATAGAAGAAGAATATATAAAGGAAGAGTTTTAAGCATTCCTTCAACAGTTGAAGTTCAGATGCAATGTCGTACACTTTGACTTTAAAAGAACGATCGTCTGTACCACGTGCAAATTACTCCCTGCCAATTGATTTGAGCATTGGTGAATGGATTATTGCATTGATTGGACTGGAGACTTACAACAGAATCCGAAATATCACCAAGGCTAACAACAAACTGCAGCTGATTATTAATGGTGAAAAAGACATTGTGGAAATAGAACCTTGTGCATACGGTATCGACATTTTAAACGAAGTCTTAAAACAGTATGGAAAAGGTACTGAGCAAAGAACAAACATTAAGAGACGTAAATCTGAAACAAAGACTGTGAATGCAACTATTGACTTTAACCAGAAAAGTTTAATAGAGTGCGTACTGGCTTTCACAAAAGGACAGGTTTTGAAGAAGGATCTTAGTAAACGTTACAAGTCAAATCAGACTGTGGACATACTGTCTATCAGGACAATGCGAGTCGAGTGTAACATTGCAACGAGCTCCCATCTCAACGACAGTCTGATACATACTGTTTACGGATTTTTCTCCTCAATTGCAACAGGGGATAAGATTGTTGAAACTCCCACCCATGCAATCTATCTTCCACTAACGGTTCAGACGTTGGGCTATTTCAAGTTGCATATTGTGGACCAGAATAATAAACTTGTTGACTTTCGCAGTGAGGAAATAATTGTGCGATTGCATGTAAGACAGGATGGGCGTACTTTATAAAACCAGTGCATGTAGTCCACAACACGCCACTACGCTACTGAACAGCAAAGTGATAAGAGGTGTGAACTACGAGTTTCTTAAATCAGTTGGGCTGAATCCTCGCAATGACGCTCTTACTCAGTATAATGAGGCCAGTAGAGTATGATGAGCGAATTCTACGTCAGAAATAATTCTCGTATAAGCCTAAAGCTTCAACCACATTTAACGAGAATGATGAAATAAGCATTGTCATCGAGCACCAATTTGGTCTGGCAATGCAATTTCTTATGTCCTATCGCCCCTCTTAATTGGTTCCAATCAAAATACCGGTTTAATTTCTTAAATTCTACATTGTTTTACAAAAAATAGAATTATTCACTAAATCATAAAAATCTTTTTCGAAATTACTAGTTGCGCCTCCTCTCTATTCGGTATTTAATTCAGTACACTCCTTCAACAAGGAGGAATGATGAAGGAGATAGCCCAGGAGTTTCTATGTAGCTCCATCCCTAAGCTCAAAAACAATGCTGGAGATCATGATAATGAATTATATACCTCTACTTAAGTTCAACAGTGGTCACCAGTTTAGGGACAGTGCTTCCTCATGGAACTTGGCGCTCTCACCATAACTGTCTCTTGTCATTTCATGCATACTGACAGGGTATATGAGGTGTGCCTCCACCATATACCCTGCATTAGAATCAGCCGTCAGGCCCATTATTTTTCCATCTAATCCCTCTAATTCGTTTTCGAACACCCATTGAAGCCCACGAATTGGCAGCGGCTGCATCATGGCGTGCCTGTATAAGTTATTCACATCCAAATATAGAATATAACTTGAACCGAGTGTTGCGTTAAACCCCACACCCATATGTGGGTTGTTTACCTTGGTATGTCTACGGACACACTGGCAAAGTCCCCTACGAATACTGCACTAAGAAAAAAAAAGAGGATATCACCATTGGTCAAAAGTTCGAATGCTGCATCTTGTTTTCTTGAGCACTGTGTCCTAGAACAACCCAGGTGTCATGTAATAAAAGGTGTGACCCAGGGAGTATGTAGTCACGCATACACTCCTGAACCTTTCAAAAACATCCACAAGCAAGTGCACATTGGTGTCCATGTATAGTCTTGCCTATTCACCCAAATTGAGAATGTCAAATTCCCGCCAGACGTTCACGACATGCTCATCATGTGCACTAGTTATGGAATCACCTGTGAGAGTACTGGTATATGCAGATATGTCAAGTAGCCTGGTTTCGTCGAGTCTGGCCTTACTATCAAGATATTCAAGGGAAAACTCCTTTTCTAGTCACAAGTTGAAACTTTTCCTCATCAGGGTATGTGGATTGAGTGATGTGCATATCCTCCTGAGGTAGTGTGTCAACAAGTATATGGAGTGAAGTCTGCATGAAACGTAAAGAGTCCAGGAAGTGGAGCGTAATGTTTGGCGTCATTCGTTTCTAGAAAGAAATATACTTCTCTACACTTTCAGGCAGGACATTGATGTGATCTTTCTTCATACCGAAATTAGCCAAAGGCTCAACTAGGAAGTGAACGTCACACTGCTTGAATTATGGAAGAAAACAGATTTGTGTCGTGTTAACTTATACTTAAAATTCATGCATTGCAAGCTGTACCACGAACTTCTCTGTAAGATGACATGATCTCTACTGGGAGTTTCAGCTTTTCGTTTACCGGCAGCCCACGAATATGACATTTAACAGCATCACTGTATAGTTTTTTTTATCCTCTTCCGATTCACTCATGGGGATGTAGGTGCTGTAAAGCCAATGAACATCCCATAACAGTTTTTAAAGTCCAGCGAGCAACCAGACCGCAGAATTATCTCCAACATGAGATTCATAGTGGTTAAGACTTCAATCTATGAGCTTACAAGCTGGTATGCTGCTGCATACGGTGCATGTTTTTGTGTGAAGGTGGTAAGTGCAGCTAAGGAGTTCCCTTTACAGCAGGTGACAGGGGTAAGGAGACATTCGAATTCAGCATATACAGCAAATGGACATCGCTCCTAATGATGAGCATTCTTGAATTTATTGAACTCGTTTTCTTCTGAAGGCTTAACAGCACATACCGGTTCCTTGGATTCACAGTCCTTTAGATGCCTTTTTAAACACTTTTCCTCTGAAACAGTATTTGGACACCTGAGGCAAATATGCCATTCACCTTTGTGAAAAAGGTGACAGGACATGTCTTTGATCCATATGTAACGCTGATTATCACCTCTACAGAAGAGCAGCATGCTTACATGAAGATCACGCTCACCTGCATATTTCGAAAAATGGAGTGGCCCAGGTACAGTATGCTGGTCCTGCTTCTGTTGCTGATTGTCGTCGTCATCATCAGCTTCATTTGGCTTGCCTTCGTATTTCATCGGGCTGTAAACATGAACCGATGTTCTAGGATTTTGTGCTTCAAATTTTGGTATGCCCTGAATCTTTATGGGGAGCTCGATACCGTCAAAGCTATAACATCCACGAATTTTAAGAACTATTCAATGTCGAGACCTCCACTGTGGCTGATCCTTATGATTGTAATTTCCCTGGCAAGTCCGGATTCACCTTGCAAACTAAGCCTGATCCTTTTCATTTTGGACATTAATACATGTCTTCTCATAAGCTGTACCCTTAGGGACCTTGATATAACTTGAACCTCCTTTAAACGGATCAAAAACATGAATATGGACGTTGAGGTGTGGTATTTGGCTGAGTGATTTAGCTGACCCTCTTACTTCCATATCAGAAAATAGGGGCCAGTGTAGCACCCAAGGCGGATTCACAATACCACTCAGCGATTGATGTGTTCTGAGATATAATGCCATTAGCACTCCAGATGTAGTGCAGGCTTTTCTCTTCAGCAGCACCGTGCTATTTGAGAGAGTGAGTCAACTCGCAGCAGAGTACTGTATTACATTTAATGGCATTGTATCATCTAGGCCTTTGAGGAGCTCTGTTTCCAGCATCGAGAGGTATACTTCTGGAAACCTGACTTGCCAGATTCTAGTGAAATAGATAACCTCTCAAAGGCCCTAGCAACTGGCGAGTATTCTAGACGGATAATGACGCCACTAATCTGATGTCCTTCACTATCAGGATGGGAAAGAGCATAACCGCTAGCCACCGGCGCATTATAATTAACACTACAACTGGGATATGACTGTATTCACCCGGTGGAGTATGGCGTTGGGGAGGAGGCACCTGCTGAGGTGAGGGGTATGCGCTGAGGCACACATAACTTTCGTTGCTTGTGAGGGCGAACAATCAGAGCTGGAGTAGGAGAACGTGGTGATGGTAAGGTCCAGTAGGAGCAATCAGGTTGTGGTGACAGTGTTTGGCGATTCTGCTGCTGCTACATGCTGGAGCCTTCACCACTGCCAGCCTGTGGATTAGGAGATGGTTGATGTTATTCTTCTTCCTCCAACTGAGCCATTCACAGACTTAAGGGATATGCGAAGGTGCGGGGGCTGGCACTGCAGTGGCCACCTCTCGCTCAGCCATGAGCAGTGCTTTGCTCAGTGGTGAGTGCTGCTTGGGCATGTGTTTCATTCCTGTCCCCACGTCCACCACTGAAGGCACCCGTGCCATAGCTAGGTGTTGTGGTGACTGGTGCCTCTGTAACATATGAATAACGAAAAAAGTTAAATACATCACTCAAGATTTAAAAATAAATAAATACTGTAAACAAATAACAACATTCCAGAATAATAATTATTAAATTCTGTAACTATGATAGTTGTGTTATAATAACTTTTTCTACTCTGGGTCCAAGGTTTGAGCAATTCAGTTGGACTTTCTGGTAGTTCTCCCACCCAATGTAGCATTTCCTGATCCTCTTCCGAAAGGGGGAGATCACGCTGCCTTTCAGATTCCTCAGCAGCCGCTATCTCTTGCACCTGCTCCAGTTTTTCACCCTCGCCTTGAAACCATGTATCTTGATCACTGGCGCTGCCTACAATAATAAGATACTGAATGTAATTATTTCTTGAGAATGTTACAGAAATACACACAGAAAATCGTACTGAAAATTGTGTTCCTTAGCTCACTGGAGTGTAAACAGAAAATCATATTCTTTAGCTCATTGAAATACGAACAGAGAATCGTATTCTCTATTTCACTGAAATAACTTATGTATGAAACACACACACACACACACACACACACACACACACACACACACACACACACACACACACATGTGCGCGCCGCACCACACACTCTATTTGAAAACTACATATATTCTGCTACTTACAAGACTGAATTGATGGGTCCTGGCTCTCGGCCTCGTCTCCTTCCTCATCCATGGAAAAGCCTAGAAAAGCAAAGAGTATGTCTTAGACAACTGAATGCAATATGTTATGAAAACTAAATGTGTAAACATTCCCCAGCCCTTATTATGAGAACCACAGTACTTTGCGTGAAAAAAATATTTTGGCTAACAGCTACATGTTACAAAAAAAAAATTGCTTGAGGCTGTTGATGCAGTAGTCTCTCAGTCTCTAGTCACCAGTCCAGTTCAGTCAGCGTATCGGGTATGAAGGCTGCAACGACAAAAAACAGAAATAAGGACTGTAATAGCCATTATCGAAAAAAATCGTCATAAACTACAATTACAGCAGCAAACTTTTCAAATGCTTGGTAGTATGTAGGTACGTAGGTATGCCTCTACTGATTATGACCTAAGCAGTTGCTGTGAGGGATATTAAAATTATGAGGCATACACATACATTGAATGAAGTAACCTACATGGCAGGCGAAGGCGTTTGCTGCTGCTGCCGTTGCTGATGTTGTCGCTGGAATCTGAGCACTACATTCCCACCTCCCCCCCCCCCCCCCCCAAAAAAAAAAAAAATTGACACAAACACACACAAGTAAACACACAGGCAAACGGACGAAGGTAGAATGAGAGCAACTGCACCACAACGAGGTTTTATGTAACCTCTACCTCCTCCATCCACCACTTCACCCCGAGAGCCAATAGGAGTGCAGCATTCCTCCCCACCTGCTGATGAATGTTGGTCTGAGCATGCAGGACACGTTTTTGCTGGTCTGCTGTCCACGGATTTCTCACTCTTTTGTATGCTGGTTACAGTACACTTTGGAAATAACCATTTGTCCCACTGATCCATTCTTTGTGCTGGATGCCCTCGTTGATACAGCCAGAGATCCCGCTTCTGGTCGCCAGTTCGCGAGCTGTGGCTGCTGATGGACGCATTGCTTCGTGGGTTACGACCGTGTCTGATGTAGCAAACTACTGTCCTAGTGTATTTAACAGCATTTTTACATGGTATAAGATCGTCTTTAGAGCTTCGAGGTGGTCTATTTGCATTCATTTATTTTAGTATCAAATTATAAACAATATCACCACATGATGTTTTGTCAAGTGTATTTGCATTTATTTATTTTTATGCAATGTATTTCCACTCCAGGTGACTGCTGTGCTTGCGAGCAGCGACAGGAAGTGGGTACTGGAACGAAACACCGAAGAGAGCAACCACACATTTCAAGATGCTCAGCTGTGGCTCGGTGTGCTATGACTTTCCAACTACAGTGCAGTGTTTTGTGTGTGAATGTAAAAACAAATTGTTTAAAGCAAAATTTGTAAGTGTATAGGGGTGTCAAACACTTTACCTAATTTGTTTGTGCACACAAAAATTCCAGAGAAGTGTCAGTCTCTAGTTTTAGTTAATATTTCCTACTGTGCAAGTATACATTCAATTTGTGAAATCCATACCTATTGATTGTTAAACGATACATTTATGACGTATATTGAAGCAAACTGCTGTTCAGCAATCTATTTGAAAGTGTATTCAGAAACATATTCAACTGGATTTAATAACTCCTGAAGCAGCTCATGCTTAAAGACAAGGGAAGGCTGGAGTATTTCTCAGAAAAGTGTCAAAGCGCCTCAGGGAGAAAAACTTTGGTATTTCTCACGAAGGTGCGTGAAGTGTCCCAGGGAGGGAGGGTGGATGAAGACTGGGAGGCTTCACAAGTGTGCCAGAACCCGCTGTGATCTTTATAGAGTGTGGCGGTATTCCTCAGAATAAAAACTGTAATTACATCGTAAACTGCTTAAATATCTTGTGTCATCTGCAAAGCTCTCCCTCTCTTTGTGCACTGTTACATTTAGTTCCTGTGACATTTTCAATTTATGAACTGTGTGAAATATTCCACACAATGCCCAAATTGTTTAAGTAACATACAATATCCCATAAATAATATCTCTGCAAATTGTTTAAATATTCCAACTACAGCTCTCACAGCGTTTTGTTTGCAAGTTTATTTTGAGTGATTTTGTGATATGTATTCAATCTGTGAAACTGCTTGTTTAATTAATATCTCTTGTGGCACATCTTACAAAGCAAAAAGGGTTTTGTGATGTATTCCAGATACATATGTGACAATATTCTGCACACCAAATTTAATAACTCCTGAAGCAGTTTGTGTTCAATTACGAGAGGGAGGCAGCGATATTTCTCGCAAGTGTGTCATGAAGAAAGTATGCCAAGGAGGAAGGCTAAGGCGTTTCCCACAAAAAGGACACTAACCATCCCAGAGATGAAGGCAGCATGGCTTCTGGTCTGCTGCCATTTCCAAGTGGCGTGTTCAGCATGCCACAAAGAAAGAAAGTGTGCCAGGGCAGAGGAAGGCTCTGGTATTTCCAACATGACAGGAAGTGAATGCTTAGTGCACTTCTGTGGCTGCAGCATCTTGGACCCTGGCTGGCGCCGTGAGCCCACTTCGCGGCTCCTTCCAGAAGCTGTGACTTCGTTGGATGGAGCATGTGCAAGAAAGATTTTCAGGTATGTTTAGCACAATCTGTTACCGTGTAATTATGTGGTTCCTTTCATTATCAGAATAATAAAAAAAGGTACCACAATTGTTTAATATCGTCTAAATTCTTTAAACACCAGTATCAATTTTAAAGTATATTGTGAGTTCAGAAATAAATAAACAATATTCTTAATCAAATTGTTTAAATAATGCCTTATGCACGCTATATTATCCTATCATTGTGAGACCCTCCCAGTGCAGTTACTCGACATGTACTGAGTGAATTTTCCACCATTTTTTCTGGGGCTCCATTTTGGATTTCATCACGGGAGGTGAGGGAGAGGGTAGGGAGTTGGAAGTTCCCTCAGGGCACCCATGTGCTGGCTGGGGAAAATCCATGGCATCATCAGGGGATGGGGTAATTAAATGATCGACTAATTAATTTGGCTAATAAATTTGATATCAAAAGTAGTGCAGAACTGTCTTTATCCCACTACTGAGGAGAGTGTGTTAAAGCAAAAACATTTAGTGATAATGTAATTTTTTTAAAAAGATTTCTATTAACAATGTTGGTCATGTGTTTCCACAGTTGATTGACGTGAAAACTGAGAGAACCACTACAGCTGTTATTTTGAGTGAGTTTATTAAGCCACGGCCGTTTTCGTTCTGTATGGACATCCTCATGTTTCAAAATGGCTCTTATGTCACGAATAGAAATATTGGTTAAATACTTTGTAATGTTTCTCTGATAGTCACAACAGACTGGTACATAACTCACTTGATGCAGTAAGGATACCCAGTTTTTAAATAGTTCTTTAGAATGAGTCTGACTACTAAATTCAGCTATTATTCTTACAGACCTTTTCTGCAGTTTGAAGTCTGTGTCCATGATTTCCAGAAAAGATTCCCTCTGCTAAGAACTGAGTGTATATAGGAATAATATGTCACCACAAGGTATTGTGACTTTTCCATTTTAACATACTATGTCTTTGACATCGAACGAGGAACGTTAGCTGCAGTAAAGGCAGAAAAGGCTGTAATCCTACTTCATAAAACGAAGAAAAAGAAGGTGTCCATGATATATCCGAGACGCTTTTTCTCGTCCACCACCGTGAAGCGAATGATTTCCAGGACAATTGTCACCAGCCGTTTGTCACGCAACAGTGAACGCTATTCGCACATAGTCGTGCATGTCAGGAAACACTTCATCTATAAGAAACCGGTGGTGGGAGCCCGGTTGACAGGTTAACAGCATTGGTGCATTTGGAAAATAAGCGTGACCGCTGCTGCACACGGCACAAATAAGAACACGATTAATGTCCCCTCTTGTGTCAACTGGGGAACAGCGAGGCGGTTGCCTCACGCTTGTCATCAGACTTCCGTTTTCGTTTAATCTTCGTACGCAGTTACATAAATGCACTTGTATTGATTCCTGCACCCGTTTGTGGTCGTTCTGCCCACCTACGCGGCATGCAACGACATAACACTGTCACAGGGTCGCTCGAGGCCAAAATGGCGCAAGCTAGATAAAGCGGTCGTTGCTGAATACAGCCTGTTCGATTTTAGACGGAAAAGCATCCACGTTGCTGCCAAGATTGATATACAGATGAACGGAAAAGAAAATGGAGGATCTGTTAGATGAAGGTCAGCTTTTCTATGGGAAAGGTAAAGGCATCAGAGAGGCTATCCAGACGCTGTGCTTGATAACGAAAGCAAGGCTTTAAAAAATCAAGACACAATGATACGATTTGCAACCTATATAAGGCATTCGATAACGTAAACTGGTACAAGATGGAAATTCTCAGGAAAATACACTGTTGAGTTACATTAATATGTCCACCTTTGAAAAGCCTGAATAACCAAATTCTGCAGCACGCACCGCAGCAAGACGTGCAGGAAGACAGACAGTGAGGTTTTGTAAGGTACCGACAGGGATGTAAAGCCGTTCCAAATCCAGTGCCGTGGCCAGCTGCGCTAGGTTTCTCGGATGAGTCTTCTAACAACCCTACCACAACAAAGGTCAATATTTAATAATGATTCTGGTGTTGCTCACGCTGCTAAATACTGCATTTTCGGGCAACAACAAAGTTATTATGTGGCAGGTGTCAATAGAGCACAGTTAATAAAGTCATTTCATGTAATAATGAATAAACTAGGCACTCATTTTTCGTGTTTCCCATGCTGGTCTCGTTGTAATATCATCGCTCAATCGTCGAAAATCTAGGTGGTGATGATTCCAAGCTCGGATGCAAAGAGGCCTAGGTTTTATTATGCTATATTCAATAGTTTTATAGATGTGTTTCACAAACCATTCTTGAAGATTAAACCTATGAAAGTTGTCACAATGGTGATGTAAAAAAGTAATCAGCACTCCGAATTTAAGTTACACTTCCTTTTTATTGCTTTTGTTGCAATATCACGTAAGACACAAAACATCACTTCGCAATACAAAACATACTTGCAAACATATTCCTCACTGTTAAAAGTTCACATTTTATAAGCTGACTACAGTATGCGTCTTTCCAACATGACGTCCAAGACTTGACTTTCTCAAGGTCCGACTCTCTAACAACTAATTAATAATCGCTTACGCTCCCAAAAATCTGGGTTACAAGTACGTCAAAGATCATAGTGACAAAAGAAAGAATACACATACGAACCATATCATTGCAATATAAACACATCGATGTATCAAAGTATCTCTGCATTAATGAAATCAAAATCTGAATATTGTCTCAGAAATATATTAACTACTGCATAGAAACACAGTAAAATATTACTGGTATCGAGAGGTTCAGATGAGGTGCCGTAATGGTTACGTAATTCAAGTACCATTAAGAGTCCATGTCGCAAACAGTCAAATCGAAATGGTCCGACAGGTACTCGATTGGGTTTAATTCCGGGGAGTTTGGTGGCCAGGGAATACAGTAAACCCATCCTGGTGCTCTTCGATTCATGCAGGTACACGGCGGGCTGTGCGACAGGTTTCATTGCCGGTCGCTGTGGCCGAGCGGTTCTAGGCGCTTCAGTCCGGAACCGCGCTACTGCTACGGTCTCAGGTTCCAATCCTGCTTCGGGAAATGATGTTTGTGATGTCCTTAGGTTAGTTACGTTTAAGTAGTTCTAAGTCTAGGGGACTGATGACCTCAGATGTCAAGTCCAATAGTGCTTAGAGCCATTTGAACCATTAGAACACGCGTCATTGTCCTGCCAGCAGGTACCGTCATGCCGACAGAAAAGGAACTGCATGTAGGGGTGGACATTATCCCCAAGGGAAGATGCTTACTTTTGTTGATCCATTATGCCACCCAGCATGACTAGTTCATTCAGCGAATGCCATGGAAACATGCCCCAGACCATAACGCTCCTCCTCCAGCCTGAACCCTACCGACGATTGTCACAGGGTGTTTCCTTTTCTGACGTTTCACGATACACACGCCAAGGGCCATCTGTCCGATGGAGCAAAAACGTTATTCATCTGAAAAGGCCACTTGTAGCCACTCACTGGACGTCCAGTTGTGATACTGGCGAGCAAAATCTAGCCTTCGTCGCCGACAAATAGCGGTCAGCAATTTTCGCTGAACAGTCCTCGAGGAAACACTGTTGCTAACCCCTTCGATCATCTGAGCTGTTAATTGCTCAACAGTTCCACGTCTCTACGCCCATTGATATAGCTGCACCGGTCGTTCACCCCTGTCATCTATGGCCGCTAGTGCGCCACAGCTGCCTCAGTGCTGCTTTTGCATTGCACCATTTTGCCCTGCACGGTATACGTCAATTATGGTGCCACACAAACAGTTTACAAATTTAGCCGTTTCGGAAACGCTTGCCACCTTAATATTCTCTTCTGAACGTCAGATAAATCGCTCCGTTTCCGCATTGCAACTACTGCTCTGTTTTCCGCGTCTCCCTGACACGCCTTGTATACCCTCCACTGAAAGGGCTGTCACCTGCCGTCTGTGAGTAGTTTTTGCACGTTGACGTCGAACATGCCCGTTGGTCACATAATGGGACTGGGCCTAGTATGCGTAAGCTACTGGGAAGGACGGTTAATACGCAAAGTGTGACTTATAAGGTCGGTTGAATGGTCTCGGAAAATAAAGGAGCCGGCCGTGGTGGCCGAACGGTTCTAGGCGCTTCAGTCCGGAACCGCGCGGCTGCTACGGTCGCAGGTTCGAATCCTGCCTCGGGCAAAGATGTGTGTGATGTCCTTAGGTTAGTTAGGTTTAAGTAGTTCTAAGTTCTAGTGGACCGATGACGTCCGATTTTAAGTCCCATAGTGCTCAGAGCCATTTGAGCCAAAATAAAGGAAACAAGAGTTGCAAACAAAATACCGTTTCTGATATCGGCTGTAAAGCTGTTGGATATGTGTAATGTACTTAGGTTAGTTAGGTTTAAGTGGTTCTAAGTTCTAGGGGACTGATGACTTCAGAAGTTAAGTCATATAGTGCTCAGAGCCATTTGAACCAAAGTTTAACATTTCAGAATGAATGAGGTTTACTACGGTGAAATCAAGTATGCCATTACCTCTGTATCTCCAGTTTCCGTTTCTGTTCAAAAAACGTACATGTGCCATTTAAAGAAACCTATATTTTTGTTGAAAGTGGTGTTCGTTGACCTTCATGGATTATGCATTCTGCCCACTGTGTGAGCCCCTGCATCCCTATCCAATTGCATTTTTAACCTCTAGTTTATTTTCGGAAATACATGAGGTGGCAGAGTTGGGACAACCTGTATATGTCGTCTGCCGTTGTGTTCATGCTACAACCGCTGACAGGTGACAGAGCCACCATTTACATTTACTCTCCTTTATATATTTATCAGTTAAGATTTCTAATTTCTGGAAGGTACTGCGACTTATTTATATGTAGAATATTGAAATTTACAAGAAAATTCCATGGACACAAAAATAGGAGCACGTTCTGCTGAGGGAGTCAGTTATTCCATCAGTAATTTTTCGCTTTCAGTGAGAAGTGTTATTTACTGTTGACTACCCTCCTCTCGTAACTGTGCTTGATTCCGGACTCTATGTGACGGAGTTTTGTGTAGATACAGGGTATCCTGAACATCGACATCGTTGTGGCTCCAATAAGGCTACTCAAAAGGTATGGTATTTGTGTTTGGATAACTGAACTAGTCCAGAAGAGACACACAGTACCGTCGATGGAGACCCATCAATGCTACCTACTATACAGTCATTAAAAGGTCCTGCCTTGACAGAGGAACGACGTTGGCGAGTATTGGCAATTGTGCACCAATATTTAGGGACACTGGAGTTCAGAAAAGAGATAAGGTAGACCAAAAAACCCAATGTAAAACACAATAACAATACTATGGGTGCCGTTCCTCCAAAACTAATTAGTCGGCTCTCATATAACTTAGAAGAAAGGGGATAAAATGTTACAGTACATCATACAGCCATCAGAAAGTCCTTGCTCCCCGCGGCATTCCACTGTCTGACAAAAAGAAAGTGAACCACACAGGACATACGATAGAATGTCAGTGTAACTTCATGCATGTACACACCATCAGGGGATATGTCAGTGGTTAAGAGTTACAATTGTCTGTGACAAGTAGAACGGCCCCCAGAGAGCATTACCGTTGTTCACGTTTAGTGTTGTTACCACACCTGATAGTGCATATAAGGTGCGCGAACAGCGTCAGGTGTTGAGTAATTGATGTAAAGGGCACGGAGATGACACGTACTCATATGAGATAGCGCCATCAACACCTGACAGAATTTGAAAGAGACCTCATTGTGGGTCTCCATTTGACTGTCTGGTCGAATCGTGAAATATCCTCATTCGTGATGGTGCCCTGATGCTCGACTGCATGGAAACGAGAGGCAGGCATTCTATTCTAAAAGATTCTGGTCGACCACGTCAGACCACCACGATAGGGAGGACCACTATATCTGCATCAAGCTTGTCGTAACCCCTTTTGTGCCTGCTTTGCAAGAACAAGTAATGGTCTCCTTTCACCAATCTTTGTCACACCGCATCATTGGTCAGGGACTATCAGCAGCCGCAGGCTGCCGTTAACGGTGCACTACAACTTGCTGTGTTTCTAGTGATGCCATGACTGTGCATCGCATTGTCTTCAGCGATGAATCGTGGCACTGAATTATCCCAGATGACAATCATTGGCGATTATGGCGGCGACATGGGGAGAGTTCCCATTCTTCTAATGCTTTGCAGAGACGCAGTGGTGATGCTGCTGACGTCATTCTGTGGGAATCCATCGTGTAAGGTTTCAGGTCACCGCTGCTAATGATTTAGGGAACTGACAGCATAATGGTTCATCACAGATGTCCTGCGCCCTCGTGTGTTACCTTGCAAGCACAAATTCCTGGTTCAAATGGCTCTGAGCACTATGGGACTCAACTGCTGTGGTCATTAGTCCCCTAGAACTTAGAACTACTTAAACCTAACTAACCTAAGGACATCACACACATCCATGCCCGAGGCAGGATTCGAACCTGCGACCGTAGCAGTCGCACGGTTCCAGACTGCGCGCCTAGAACCGCGAGACCACCGCGGCCGGCACAAGTTCCTGGTGTCAAGGATAATACTTGTCCACACATGACACATGTTTCTACGAACCGTTTGCTGGATGCTGAGGCACTATGATGGCAAGCAAGATCCCCAATCTGCCCCTCTCAGAACATGTGTGGGACCATCTTGGACGTCAACTCTATCCCAATGACAATATCCGGGATATTAAGGATCATTTAGAACAGCTGTGGTCTACCTTGCCTCAGGAGAGGATACAACGTCTTTAAGACACCCTTTTCAACCGAATCAGAGCATGCATCATGGTCGAGGAAGTGCAACATCATACTGTTATGTAGGTTCATACTGACAAGTTCTTTGTTAATTTGACTCAGTATTGTGATCATATGCCGTGAACCTGTGAAGTTTCATTTCGTTTCCTCCTCTCATTCTGGGTGATTGGCTGTTTTTGTCTGGCTGTGTATATTCATAGTATCAAATTGATAACACCTTGGACTGTATGAAGAGATTTGAATTTTTCTTCAGTGTGGATGCGTAGACTGTCTACTGGAAGGTCAATGTTAATGAGGATGAGAAGGAAAAGACTGCTCTCACAATGTACGAGTTCAAAGTTATGACGTTGGATCTGTGGAACGCTTCAGCCACCTCTGAATGCATGATGAACAATTTCATATGACATATTAAATGTGCAGGGTGTCTTTGCTACCTGAATGGCATTGTTGTTTTATTGAACACATTTAAAGAGAATCTGATTCTCTTAGTAGCTATAATGATTTTTGTGCAGGATGCAGGTCATCATGTGAACTCGAGAAAGTACCTCTTCATCGGCCATGGAAAAAAAAGGTGGGGCTCTAGTTAACAGACACGGGGACACTCTTGAAGCACAGATTGTAAGAGATGTGATTTTCCAACTTCCCAGAATAATCATGGTTTGAGAAGCTTCCTCAGAATGTGCTGCCACTACATACGCTACGCATAGTTACAAGACACCGCGACTACGAAAACTACCACAGACGAGTAAAATTATCTTGGAGAGAAACGTTAGAATGATATTTCCTTATCTTTAAGATACTGATCTCTTCACAAATCATGGAACTTACTGGCAAGGACGCCAACATGGATCTGTATACCGATTCTAGTAGTCATGGGGCACGTGTATTTCTAATGAAAACCCAGCAAGACGCAGAAACAGTGATTGCTTACGCCTTCAAAGTACTCATCTAATACGAAAGTAAGTGGTCTGCGTCTGAGCAAGAATAACTCGCATTTATTTGTGCAATCAGCAATTTGAATGAAATTAGATATACGTGTTTCGTATTGAATAAAACTAAGCCGTGAAAAATGTGAGCTCAAGATGTGAAAAATTCAGGGCTGTAGAAGACTTTCCGTGGTGAGCTGCAAAATATTGTCTAGCTTCTACGATAGTGTTGGCCAAATTTTAGGTAGCATAAAACTGGAACTAGAAGTAATGTAAGGGAAATATCTGGATTTAATATACAATTGTCAGTGCTCAACATACAGTTAAAATTTCTTGCTTGTGGTATTCGCCGTTTCAGAGTATCGTGAAGTGAAAGTTGAAAAACATCAGTCACAGAAATTTTCAAACATTTTGTAACTGTAACAATACTTCGACAAACAAGGCATATTACGTGCCTTCAGCTGCTCAACAGAGAATTAACTTTTTCTCAGTTCTACTGAGGTTCAAAAATTATTTTAGAGTTTTCTGGAATGTATTAGCATGCAAACATGTCATTTAAACTTTTCATACAAAATTTGTGCAGACTTCAGTTAATGACGAAGAGTAATTTCTTGAAACTATAAAACGTTTTGTTTGTTTTGAGAACTCGGCAGGTAAGATAAAAAATGAGTTTGAAAATAATACTGTCAAACATTCGAAAACTGACATTATATTTAATGTCTGAAGGATTTTAGTCTTGTTACATAGGGAACAGTGTTGTACCTTGGAACAGTTTTCAGACTTTCGCCTCTAGCCAGCCCCATGAAACAAATTAAATATATTTCCTTATTCGTTTTGGAAGTGATAGCACTCATTTAATGTGTGCTGCAGTCTTTTTCTGTAATTAGAAAAGCAATGTTTTTTCCTAATATGAGAAACTGTTCCAAGGTTTTTATTTTATTTTATTTTATGCGTATAGCTTCGTAGAAATAAATTGAGGAACAGATCTCCAAGGTCATGGAACGTATCAGTACGTAAGTTTACTACATAAAAGTAATAACATATAAAATAAAATGTTTATAAACGCAAAAATAAGTTTATGTAAACGTAATCAACAATATAACATAGTAATCAGCTTAGTTTTTCAAGGAACTCTGCGACAGACAGAAGGAGTGATCCATGACGAAACTCTTCAGTTTCGATTTGAAAGCGCATCGAATACTGCGAAGATTTTTGAATACTTGTGGTAGCTTATTGAAAATGGATGCACCAGTATACTGCACACCTTTCTGCACAAGAGCCAAGGAAGTGCGATCCAAATACAGACTGGATCTCTGCCTCGTATTAACTGAATGAGAGCTGCTAATTCTTGAGAATAACCTGATGTTGTTAACTAGAAACGACAGTAAAGAATATATATATAGGGTAAGTCAGGAGGAAATGTACATGCTTTGAAGAGTGATACTACTGGTGATTCTGAACAAAAAACTTCTAATAAACATACGCCCTTTCCTTAACCGCCTCCAAGTAAACCAATGAAAACAGGAACGGGAAGGGTGCAGGTAACGATAAATTAAGATACTATTAAGATACTGTTATGTTATGATTTATTTAATTGTGTACATTTCCTCCTAGAAGATGTTCAAACAGACCACTGTGAACTTAATGCATGTTGCTGCTCTTGTAGACAGGTGTTATGTCGCCGATCGGATCTCAGTTTTGCATTCCTTTATCTGGGCATAAGCATGTAAAATACGAGCGAGAAGTTTCTCTCTTGTGTCCACCCTAGACTTGAGACGTCGCTCTTCATCTACCCCCACAAACAGTAATCCAATGGAGTAAGATCCGGTGACCTAGGTGGCCAAGCAATGACTCCGCGGCGACCGATCCAGCGACCAGGATACATTTTGTTGATATACTCTGTCACTGGCCGTACGGAAAGTATAGAAACTCCGTCAAGCTCAAAATACATACGAGTCAGTGTTGCCAAAGGAATATACTCCACGTATACTGGCAACACATTTTGAAGAAGCTCAAGAAATCGTGTCCCAGTAAGACGGATATCTAAAACAACTGGACCGATGAGTTAGTCATCAATAATACCGCACCACACGTTGACTGAGGAACGTCGTCGAAAATTCGTTTCCACAGTAGCGTGCACATTTTCATTTGTCCATGCATGAGAGTTGCGCGTGTTGTTGATTCCGTTGCGGGTAAATGTTGACTCATCAGTGAACAGAATATGTGGAATTAATCGCTCATTGGAAATGATCCACTGACAAAATTCTTGCCGTTCGGCAGCAAATCCTTCATGCAGATGTTGCACACTCTGCCGATGAAAGGGATAAGAACGTCCTCGTGTACTGTCCGTATCACTTGTGTCTGTGGAATATCAAGTTAGGCAGCAATTCTCTAGAGCTAGTAACAGGGTTGCTTTCCACTATTTGGAGAATGTTCTCAACTCCATTAAGAGTTTGTTGTACAGGTCGTTCAGAGACAACATTCACGCTGAGAAGCGTAACACGTTCACGCAATCCGTGAAACGCCCTGCTAAACACCCTGCTATCTGGCACTCTACGATTCGGAAATCGTTGTTGGTATCCCCGCACAGCAGATGTGGAATTCCCATTGGACAAACCATAGACAAACACCATGTCAGCATGCTCTGCATGTGTGAAGATCCGTGGCATTTTCACTGCACAAAACTGTATTCGTTGTTCAACACGGTATTACCGTGCACTACCACAGCACTGTCGGACTGAGACTTGAGGTAAACAACTGCACCATGCGCAAGTGAACTCCGTACCGACACGGTTAGTAAGGACAACGCTATACGTTTCCCATTTCTAGTTGTTTTCATTGGTTTACCCGGATAAGGTAAGGGCATATGTTTATCAGGAGTTTTTTGTTCAGCATCGCCACTAGTCTCACCCCTCAAAGCCTGTACTTTTTCTTCTGACTCACGCTGTATATCCGGGAACACTTTCAATTATTTATTGCGCAAGAACTAAACATTGGGCAGATGTCACACATATTGCATTTTGAAGAGAAACTCTGATTTTTTTTTTTTTTTTTTTTTTTTTTTTTTTTTTTTTTTTACAAGCATTCCATGTGAACCTTGAGTGACCCAGCAGATGTCAATATGGTAATCGAATTCTTCCCATACCCATCCCACCGTGGCAGTTGCTTCCCATATTCTCTCCCAGATCTCTGCCACATCACGTGGTAGAGGCTGTACGTACAACAGATCTTTAATGTGTCCCCATAGAATAAAGTCACACTGAGTGAGATCTGGTGACTGGGGAGGCCATTTCATGAAACAGCTGTCCCCTTCTATAGCATGGCCGATCCATCGATGTGGCAGCTCCGTGTTCAGGTACCCACGAACTTCACGATGAAAATGGGGTGGAGCCCAATCCTGCTAAAAGATGAACGGAGAGTCCAATTGGATTTGAGACATCAACTTTTGCTGCAATATGTCCCAGTAGGAACATCCAGTGGCAGTGCTCTTGGCGAAGAAGAATGGCCCGTACGGTTTTCGACGTGGCAAGGCACAAGAAACATTTACATTTGGGGAATCACGCTCAAATTCATTGCATTCGTGTGGATGCTTTGTATTCCAGATTTAGCAATTATGCCTGTTCACTTTCCCATTAGTGTGAAAAGTGGCTTCGTCGCTAAAAATTAAGCGATCAACAATACCATCGCCATCCTCGTTCAGTTGTTGCAACTGCGAACAAAACTCAAAACGCTTGCCTTTGTCGTCGTCACTGAACTTCTGCACTAGCTCCAATTTGAATGGTTTTATAGACAGCTTCTGTCGGAGGACTTTCCACACCGTCAATGGAGCCAATTAGAGTTCATGGGATGCACGACACATCGATTTCTTTGGACTCCTTACGAATGTCTCTTGTACGCTCTCCACATTCACTTCACTCACACTGGGATGTCCGCTTCTCTTTGCTGGGCACAAGCAACCCGTCCTAAAGAATTTGTTTTGCCAAACAAACATCCGTTGAACAGCTGTAGCACACCTGTTTTCGTCGAACTCCAAGACACAGAAATCTCGCTCCACACCTGAACACGCCATGTTTGCGACTAGCGCTGAATGTCAGCAAATTACCAAACTACGCCGTGGCGGTATACATGACAAAAACTTTCAGGGGTCCTTTTCAAAATGACATATGTATGATATGTGTACAATGTTTGGTTCTTGTGCAATAAATAATTGAAAGTGAACAAGGGTCGACAAGAGGCTCGCGAACTTACACCACTCGTTGTCCGAACTGCCCATTTCTGAGCCAAAAATATCCTTTGAGAATGGGAAGAGTTACCCCGCAATGTAATACGATACAATGTAAACGAATGAAAACGAGCAAAGTAGACTACTTTTCTTGTCGAACTATTACTTACTTCAAATACTGTTCGAATAGTAAAAGTGACAGCTATATGAGTGTGAACAAGATGCTGAACGTGGGCTTTCCACGACCGTTTGCTATCTATCTGAGCGCCTAGAAATTTGAATTGCTCTGTTTCGCCATTCAGTGAAATTAAAATGTCAGGTTTTGTTGAACTGTGTGTTAGAAACTGTAAAAACTGAGTCTTACTGTGATTTAGCGTTATTTTATTTTCTACAAGTGATGAAATTATGTCATGAACAGCACCATTAAAAACAGAGCCAATGTTGCACGCAACATCCTTTACTACCAAGTTAGTGTCATCAACAAACAGAAATATTTTAAAATTACCTGTCATACTAGAGGGCATATCATTTATATCTATAAGGAACAGGAGAAGCCCCAGCATTGATCCCTGGGGCACCCCCCACTTGACCATGGCCCACTCAGACCCCATATCACAGCTTTTCTCAATACTGTGAATAATGATCTTTTGCTGTCTGTTGTTAAAGTATGAGGTAAACCAATTACGAGCTACTTGCCATATTCCATAATGGTCCAACTTCTGGAGCGATATTTTGTGATCAACACAATCAAACGCCTTACTTAAATCAAAAAAAGATGCCTAGCGTTCGAAATCATTTGTTTAACCCATCTCATACCTCACAGAGAAAAGAGAATAAATCATTCTCAGTTGTTAAACACTTCTAAAGCCGAACTGTACATTTGATAGCCAATTATGTGAAATAAAATGATCCATTACCCTTACATTTATGGCCTTTTCAATAACGTATTGAACACTGATGGCATAGAAATAGGTCTAAATTGTTTACATTATCCCTTTCTTCCTTTTTATAAACTGGTTTTACTACTGAGTACTTTAATCGTTCAGGAAACTGGCCATTCTTAAAGGAAAAATTACAAATATGGCTAAATACAGGGGTAATACGTGCAGCGCAGTACTTGAATATTCTGCTAGGCACTCCATAATATCCCTGAGAGTCCTTAGTCTTCGGTGACAATTATTGACTCAATCTTCCGCTTGTCAGTACCACAGAGGAGTATTTCTGACATGAGTCTTGGAAAGGCATTTTCCAAGAGAATTATGTGATTCCCTTTAGAAACTAAATATTTTTTAATTCATCAGGAATGCTCAGAAAATGAGTGTTAAATATTGTAGAGATACCTAATTTATCAACTGAAATATTTTTATTACGAACTGACTTTATATCATTGACCTTGTGCTACTTCCTTCACAGCTGACCAAACAGTTTTAATTTTATCCTGTGAACTGGCTACTCTATTTGTGTACCACATACTCTTTGCTTTCGTAAAAACATTTTAAGCACCTTACAGTACTGTTTGTAATGGGCTACTGTGCTTTAATTGTGAGTACTTTTAACATTTTGATATAATTCCAGCTTTGTTCTATATCATATCCCTATCACACTAGACAGCTACCTGGACAGGAATTTACATAGAAACAAATATTCTACATATCAAATTTGAAAGAGTTGCATTCGAGAAAATCTTGCTAATGCTGTAATACTCTATGTACTACATTACCACGCTAGTACAAACCAATAATGACCAAGTGAAGAAATTAAGAAGGAAGATTATCAACAACTAACACAAGTTTCCATTCTCAAGACAGGGAAAATTGTTGAGACATGGAAGAAACTGAGTCCATTTGCAAGTATCACGGGTTCCACGGTACGAGACATATAGTTTCAAGAAACGCGGTGATGCATGACTGACGAACTATGTTGTGTTACTAGCTTTAAAAATATACAGAATTTTACTCACCATAAAACTCTGCTACTTAAGAATTAAAAACATTCTTTAACAGCTTTGATACATTATACAGCACTGAAATAAGTAGAACTTCATGTCTCACAACTGCTGGAAACGTTTATGGAGGTCTCTATTGTGCATTACTTCATGTGGTTCTAAGATCGCTCACTAGACTGAAACACAGACTAGGAAACATAATATTTTCCTGGATACACAATCCTCCATATACAACAGTCTCCTCCACTGAAATTCTGTGTATTTTCAAATATTGTTACTTTTAATCTGTATCTAATTATAAGAAAGAACCTGTCAAAACAATGTAAATCCAAGATGGAAATCATTTTTGAAGGAGAACAAGCTATGTCTTACCTGTACATATTGTTGAGAAAATGTGTTTTTGCAAATACAAGACAGCTCCAAACATACCCTAGCTAATGTATATCGTATTTTAATTTTTGTTCGTAGCATTGTTGTTAGGGCAGTAATCGTTGGTGAGTTCTATCAACAATTACAATACGGTGCACCATAACAGTTGGGCGCTTGGAAAAGAGGATGTGGGGATGTCTTTAATACTCGAAGAAACATTTATAAAAATGCTTGTGTGGTACGATTATCTTTGTGTGGCAATGCTCCACTGTTGATCATTTGTAGATGGGTGATAGGGTATTTTTCTGTTTGAATTACAACCCTATATTGCTGACTTTGAGATCGACAGGAAGTGCAAAATGGCTAACAGGGACGGGTAGAGGACATATGTAAGGATGTAGAGGCTTATCTCATGAGGGGTAAGATAGATACAGCCTACAGGAAAATTAAAGAGACCTTTGGAGAAAAGAGAACCGCTTCCATGAATATCAAGAGCTCAGATGGAAACCAAGTTCTAAGCAGAGAAGGGAAAGCAGAAAGGTGGAAGGAGTATATAGAGGGTCTATACAGGGGCAATGTTCTTGAGGACAATATTATGGAAATGGAACAGGGGGTAGATGAAGATGAAATGGGAGATATGATACTGCGTGAAGAGTTTGACAGAGCACTGAAAGACCAAAGTCGAAATAGGGCCCTGGGAGTAGACAACATTCCATTACAACTACTGACAGCTTTGGAAGAGCCAGTCCTGACAAAACTCTACCATCTGGTGAGCAAGATGTATGAGACAGGTAAAATTCCCTCAGACTTCAAGAAGAATATAATAATTCCAATCCCAGAGAAAGCAGGTGTTGACAGATGTGAAAATTACGGAACTATCAGTTTAATAAGTCACAGCTGCAAAATACTAACGCGAATTCTTTACAGACGAATGGAAAAACTGGTAGAAGCCGATCTCGGGGAAGATCAGTTTGGAGTCCGTACAAATGTTGGAACACATGAGGCAATACTGACCCTACGACTTATCTTAGAAGAAAGATTAAGGAAAGGCAAACCTATGTTTCTAGCATTTGTAGACTTAGATAAAGCTTTTGACAATGTTAACTGGAATGCTCTTTTTCACATTCTGAAGGTGCTAGGAGTAAAATACAGGGAGCGAAAGGCTACTTACAATTATTACAGAAACCAGATGGCAGTTATAAAAGTCGAGGGACATGAAAGGGAAGCAGTGGTTGGGAAGGGAGTGAGACGGGGTTTTTAGCCTCTCCCCGATGCTGTTCAATCTGTATATTGAGCAAGCAGTAAAGGAAATGAAAGAAAAGTTCGGAGTAGGTATTAGAATCTATGGAATTACATTGTAATTCTGTCAGAGAGAGCAAAGGACTTGGAAGAGAAGTTGAACGGAATGGACAGTGTCTTGAAAGGAGAATATAAGATGAACATAAACAAAAGCAAAACGAGGATAATGGAATGTAGTCAAATTAAATCGGGTTATGCTGAGGGAATTAGGTTAGGAAATGAGACACTCAAAGTAGTAAAGGAGTTTTGCTATTTAGGGAGTAAAATAACTGATGATGGTCGAAGTAGAGAGAATATAAAATGTAGACTGGCAATGGCAAGGAAAGCGTTTCTGAAGAAGAGAAATTTGTTAACATCGAGTATAGATTTAAGTGTCAGGAAGTCATTTCTGAAAGTATTTGTATGCGGTGTAGCCATGTATGGAAGTGAAACATGGATGATAAATAGTTTGGACAAGAAGAGAATAGAAGCTTTCGAAATGTGGTGTTACAGAAGAATGCTGAAGATAAGGTGGATAGATCACGTAACTAATGAGGAGGTATTGAATAGGGTTGGGGAGAAGAGAAGTTTGTGGCACAACTTGACTAGAAGAAGGGATCGGTTGGTAGGACATGTTTTGAGGCATCAGAAATTTAGCATTGGAGGGCAGCGTGGAGGGTAAAAATCGTAGCGGGAGACCAAGAGATGAATACACTAAGCAGATTCAGAAGGATGTATGTTGCAGTAAGTACTGGGAGATGAAGAAGCTTGCACAGGATAGAGTAGCATGGAGAGCTGCATCAAACCAGTCTCAGGACTGAAGACCACAACAACAACAACAACAACAACATTGCTGACTTTGGAGACTAAGGCTACAATCAACAATTTGTAGTCAACTTAGTGATCAAGGCGGTGAAATAACATCATTATCATTTTTGCTTGGCAGTTTATAGGTGTTGTAGCACAAGTGTGTCTCATTATAATTTATTTTGCATAGGGCGCATGGATCCAATGATGGTCGTGACTTACTTCCTTGCAAAATTGGTTGTCTGAACAACTTGAAGTAACGTCGGATGTTTTTTTAGTAATTCTATGAAAAAGATTCAAGTTAATAAACGAATTCAAGCCTGGTTCGACAAAGACAGCTGAAATTGCGTTTTGACAATGATTTTAAGACAAATACAGTGGTGTGATTCCACAATGAAACTGTGATTATCACTCACTTGAAGTTATTTCAAAGGCATTGCTGCACTCCTTTTGAAAAAAGGTGACTTGTGGAATATACTCGTAGATGTGTGAGTAGGTGCATACTTCTCCTGAAACAAGTACACCCCATCGTCTTGAAGACGTTTTTTCCACATCGCTCCTTGGATTGTATCGCCTGCAGTTTTCTTTCTAGTTGATGGATCGCTATGAAACTTTGATAGTCAATTTGCTGGTCTGTGAGCACCTATTATGCAGACAGTTATGTTTTATGTAAACAGACTGAAGGATCTCCCGCTTATTGGGCAGGTGCACTAGCCATTTCACTTTGTTTTTATTTTTTGTTTCTCATTTCCTTTTGTTGATCAGGGACTCTGCGCCACCACCCGTCCTGCCCTTACTGCCGTAAAGCCAAGGGGAAAACATTAACCGCACGAGGCGTACTTCGACAGTGCTTAACTCCAGTGATCTGACCGGAATCAGCATTTTCTTGTCCTTTTTGTTCTCGTTTTATTTCACTTTAAACTTTTTAACGTCTTTTTTGTAACTCATGCTGAACACTGGACTAAACCAAAGTCAAAACTTCTTGTTTCTGTATTAAGGAGCACAGGCAGCGGCAGGCTGGCGGGTGCAAGGCGGACAGGGGTCGCATTGCGAGGCCTGGCCACGATGTCTCCCTCCTACCACCATCGAGATGCACCATCATAATGTATTTTTTTAATCAATTAAAAAATCAACAATCAGTGGAGCCATACGGCAAAAATTATGACGTCATGTGAACTAAAAAGAACCTTCTTGTCGGCTGGGATCACCTTATCGAAACTGGTGGCCGATAAGAGGCAATCGCCATTTCAACGGTCATCACCAGGCATCAACCGTTTGGGCGTCCGGGTCCACTGCACACGGTCAGAGACTATTTCTGTTCCCGTACGGGTATCGTGATAAAACATTACGTCTGCATCTGAACCGCTTCTCACACCTGGCACACCCATCTGGGCAGTGGATCCATGAATGACGACCCTAAATTGCAAAAAAGTTCCGGTAGTGCGTTCTGTTTGTTAAGACCATGAACTCGTTCATCATGTACTGCAGCAAATCGAGGACTTCCTTTGCGCCATAGCGGCGCATGTGATGTATAGCCATTCCCGTTACTGAGATGACCGGATTTTTTTTAGGTCATCGGGAAATAAATGGTGTCGGGATGAAAGAGGTCCATGGGCACAGTCTAAGCAAAGGGGCGACGTAAGAGGAAAGTCAATATCTGGGGGATCAATATCCAGCACTCGCGTGCAGGGTCACAGTTCAGTTTGTGTTCGTCCATGTCGACTGTCGCGCAGCGGGGCCACATGGGATCACCAGTTAGGTGAATGGCATGGAGCCTTCGTGGGTCCGAAATTTCTCGTTAATGACCGCATACGACATCGACCGCACAAAAGTGGACAGGCAGGGCTCGTGGATGGCTAAACCGGCCTCCAATTAAAATTGTGGTGTTGTATACAATGTCATTAGCTGGATTCCAGCACTGGAGGATACTGAAATAAACCTTTGTTGTCGGATTCCGTGTCTCTGGTATAATTCCCAACATGTAGCTGTGTTACACGAAAAACGTCCTAATATGAGACAGCGGAGGCTACAAGTGTCCAACAGGAACCTGTGGACACAACGTGTGTGGGGCCACTTCTGCTACCAGGGTGCCAGTAAGATGGTCTGTTGGTGAAAAACAAAGTCGCCGCACTGAGTTAAGAGTAACAAAACGGATCTTAAAAACTGCACCAGCGTTCACGTCGTGTCCAAACACTGCCTGTATCCTGGAAGCCATCGAATCTTTCATCGGTAATACGTGGGCGTGATGGTTAATCTGAAACGCCATACCGCTACGGTCGCAGGTTCGAATCCTGCCTCGGGCATGGATGTGTGTGATGTCCTTAGGTTAGTTAGGTTTAAGTAGTTCTAAGTTCTAGGGGACTGATGACCTCAGAAGTTAAATCTCATAGTGCTCAGAGCCATTTGAACCATTTTGTTGTTGTTGAGAAACCATGTATACATGGACGTACAGAGCTCGTTGCGTTGTTGAGGCTAGCCTATGTTCAGAGTCATTGTTAAGACCTTACGATGCGTAAAGGCCGACGTACGTTGAGTTTCTCGATGGGACGATATCTCTAAACATTTTAACATGGAGACCTTCGTCAGGGACACATCTACACTCCTGGAAATGGAAAAAAGAACACGTTGACACCGGTGTGTCAGACCCACCATACTTGCTCCGGACACTGCGAGAGGGCTGTACAAGCAATGATCACACGCACGGCACAGCGGACACACCAGGAACAGCGGTGTTGGCCGTCGAATGGCGCTAGCTGCGCAGCATTTGTGCACCGCCGCCGTTAGTGTCAGCCAGTTTGCCGTGGCATACGGAGCTCCATCGCAGTCTTTAACACTGGTAGTATGCCGCGACAGTGTGGACGTGAACCGTATGTGTAGTTGACGGACTTCGAGCGAGGGCGTATAGTCGGCGTGCGGGAGGCCGGGTGGACGTACCGCCGAATTGCTCAACACGTGGGGCGTGAGGTCTCCACAGTACATCGATGTTGTCGCCAGTGGTCGGCGGAAGGTGCACGTGCCCGTCGACCTGGGACCGGACCGCAGCGACGGACGGATGCATGCCAAAACAGTAGGACCCTACGCAGTGCCGTAGGGGACCGCACCGCCACTTCCCAGCAAATTAGGGACACTGTTGCTCCTGGGGTATCGGCGAGGACCATTCGCAACCGTCTCCATGAAGCTGGGCTACGGTCCCGCACACCGTTAGGCCGTCTTCCACTCACGCCCCAACATCGTGCAGCCCGCCTCCAGTGGTGTCGCGACAGGCGTGAATGGAGGGACGAATGGAGACGTGTCGTCTTCAGCGATGAGAGTCGCTTCTGCCTTGGTGCCAATGATGGTCGTATGCGTGTTTGGCGCCGTGCAGGTGAGCGCCACAATCAGGACTGCATACGACCGAGGCACACAGGACCAACACCCGGCATCATGGTGTGGGGAGCGATCTCCTACACTGGCCGTACACCTCTGATGATCGTCGAGGGGACACTGAATAGTGCACGGTACATCCAAACCGTCATCGAACCAATCGTTCTACCATTCCTAGACCGGCAAGGGAACTTGCTGTTCCAACAGGACAATGCACGTTCGCATGTATCCCGTGCCACCCAACGTGCTCTAGAAGGTGTAAGTCAACTACCCTGGCCAGCAAGATCTCCGGATCTGTCCCCCATTGAGCATGTTTGGGACTGGATGAAGCGTCGTCTCACGCGGTCTGCACGTCCAGCACGAACGCTGGTCCAACTGAGGTGCCAGGTGGAAATGGCATGGCAAGCCGTTCCACAGGACTACATCCAGCATCTCTACGATCGTCTCCATGGGAGAATAGGAGCCTGCATTGCTGCGAAAGGTGGATATACACTGTACTAGTGCCGACATTGTGAATACTCTGTTGCCTGTGTCTATGTGCCTGTGGTTCTGTCAGTGTGATCATGTGATGTATCTGACCCCAGGAATGTGTCAATAAAGTTTCCCCTTCCTGGGACAATGAATTCACGGTGTTCTTATTTCAATTTCCAGGAGTGTAGCTTCGCAGGTATGCTTCGTCCCACCTCTATGTAGCGTGATTCCGGTATGTTGTTCACACTGCCTGCCACCGCCCTATACAGCTGGATCCAGAAATGCACCCTACGTATTTCGTCACCACTCCGTGCTAAGAACATCAGATCATCGGCGTACGCGGCACAGTAAAAGTTAACGAAGAGGAGATTAAGTCCTTCCACTCGACGCCGCAGTCCGTGAAGAGCTGTTTCGAGAGTAATGGCCAATAACATGGCAGAAAGAGGACATGCCTGTCTGAAGGACTTGTTGACACGGACGGTGACTGACCGATAGCCGTTTACCATAATCCTTGTGACCGCAGCACGGATCAAATGAAGCAAAACAGACGTCACACGCAGTATACCGATGTTTTCTAAAACTGCACGCAGGAATCCATGATCGACGCGATCGAAAGCATGATCAAATACAGCGCAACAAGAGCGCTATGGATACGGCATGTTTGTATCAGCGCCACTACGTCTTTATAGGTGCTCAAAGTTGTAAACGCATTAGTGTTGCCACCGAGGCAGATCTCATCAGTATGAATGGCCACCATTACCGTAGATTTGAGCCTCTCACGGACGATGGTGTCAGTAGTTCGTAGTCTATACTTAGCATTGCCAATGGACGAAATTCAAGCGGACGACAGCATCCACCGGGTTTTGGCATCAGAATCAAGAGACCCCTTACTGAATTCAGATGGTACCTGAAAAGCTAGTTTCAGTTCTCGGTAGATTCTGACCCATCCCGCCCCGATAAGATCAAAAAATCGTGTCTAAATTTCATCAGGAAGTCTGTCAGGGCCTGGCATCTTGTTGGGAGCATCGCGCAACATAGCCTCTCCTAGTTCTTCCAAAGTCACCTATGACAGGAGCGTAACATCATATTGTGGATTCCGAGAGACTGTTAGCATCCGCACACCTGCGAGTCGTGCCGCAGTGAAACGTAGCACAAGTGTTCCTTGAAGTGGTGTTCCGCCGATTGTCGTTTCGGCAATGGCGGTTGCACAGCCAGTTCACGTACCGCAATGTAGTAGAAATCAACAGTCACGGTGTACCAGCGTGCTCTATCACATCCATAGCTGGCTAATGTTCGGCACAAGGCTGGTTTGACACACCATAGCCATCACTGAAGTGTGGAACCGTAGGCACGTAAACGCCGTTGGAATCTGCTCAACTTCGCACTGCAATCTGATTCTTCAAGAAGGGCCACACTGATGCGTCACAGATCCCTACGGCGTCGGACGCGTTGGCGGGGAATGGTGGGAATACACACATACGCTAGGTGGTACGTGAACGCTGTCGGCCACGTCTCAGCACCGACAACTGCAAATCGCAGGCCGCGAGTCACGTAAACTCTATCCAAATGGATCGCGGAATGACTATTAAAGTAGGTGTATTCCTGTCGACTGTCGTGTCGTATGACCCACGTGTCCAACAAAGCCGAGTCAGTTACCAGCACCTGAGGTGTCGGGCAGGGGGTGTAGTGGAGCATCTGGTCGGATGATCTAAGCACGCAGTCGAAATGTCTGGCTATTACCAAGTGGTCGGCATTGCCCTAGAAGATCAATGTTATGGCTTCGGTATAAAAGGTGCGGCATCCTCTCTGTCTGCCGGTTCCAGAGGGAGCGTACAGGTACACCAGACGAACAGTCCCAACCATGAGTGCAAACTCACGGGCCGACGTTAAATGCATTTGTTGTAAGGTGGCTATAATTTCGCACCTTACAAGAACTCATCCACATACTTTGCCGTGATCTACAAACACAATTAGGTATCATGTGATAGGTTGTACATCGTAGACTGACATTGTCACGTATGCATGGAAAATAATTGTTAACGCTTCTTGCATGAAAGGTGACGGAGTGTCTTTATTATCATACTAGTAGAGGTTGGAACGATAGTGGAAATGAAAAGGCAGGCGGAACTCAAGCCCTGGGTTGAAGGCCCACAAAGGTGTGTTGGTCCTGCTTAAACACAGGAAGTAGCAAGATAGACGTTGAGATACCTGAGCGCTGGAGCACAATAGAGTCGCGACCGGCCGCTGTTCTAGTACGGCCGGATGGGTAACTAGATAATACTTCCGAACTCTGCAAATCTTAGACGCAGGTGAGAGGAAACCACGCAGGATGGGTTATTTCCAGGGATTTTTACTCAGAAGCGTACCATTGTACGAGCATAGGTATTTCCTCGCAAACTTTCCGCGCTGGATGACAAAAGACTAAAATATGGCTGGTTGGCGATCGGAAGAATCTGTAGAGAGGGAGAATATTCCGTGGTTTCGGGAATATGATTCGTTTTCGGAATTACGATGGTGGGGAGCCGAGCCTTGTGGGAAGCCAGCGGTGGAGAGACGTGGCCTTCCGTTGTGAGCGCCCTTGTGTGACGGTCGCTCTATACCTGCTTTGATGGGACAGACGGACTTGCTGTCTTTGCTCTTAGGAAAGTTTATAGTTAGAACAGTTAGGCACTGTACTGTTGCGAAACAATACGATTCTAAACTTCACCTCCGTGTTGGGAGTCGTCGTTGAGTACGCAGGGTTCAGTAATTGAAAGCGCTTCCTCTGCCTATATTTACGTTCAGACGTTATCTGAACTCTGTCCTTGTGGCTGGGAGTTCGCGTTTCTCGTCTGTAGAACATAGAGAGGAGAAGACAGTATTAGAGTATATTAATCAGAGGACCGCCGTCTCCCATCCTAGTGTCTGAAAGAGTTTTTATTTTTGTAGCTGGAGTTCTTCCATCGACGTTGAAGAGTATGAGAACCGCCACTTCGACGCACCGGACGCAGTATATACGGTGATATTGCAAATTGCTTCGACTTGTTAGGGCTATAAAAGTTAAACAGCTGTAATCACGTTAGTTTATTTAAAAAAAAAAAAGGTTCAAATGCCTCTGAGCACTATGGAACTTAACTTCTGAGGTCATCAGTCCCCTAGAACTTAGAACTACTTAAACCTAACTAGCCTAAGGACATCACACACATCCATGCCCGAGGCAGGATTCGAACCTGCGACCGTAGCGGACGCGCGGTTCCAGACTGTAGCGCTTAGAACCGCTTGGCCACCCTGACCGGCGTTTATTTCCGCTGAGGCTCCACACCACCGTAGATCATCTTTGAAAGTAGTGTCTTCTAGTGTTTGGTAAGTAGATGATGTCAGTAATTCCGTGTTATTGATATTAGAGCGCGCAGTCATAATAAGGGGCAGAGTTGGGCCATTGATCAGTAATTTTACTTAGGAAATGTAAACTTTGTAATAGAATTTTTTTAAAAAATCTATAATAAATATATAAGCAAGAACAACGTTTACGATTTAGCAGGATTAGTTGCCTTCATCATTCATTTATGTTTAGATTCTAATTTACGTGTTAAAGTCCATTAAGAGATCCTGAGATCTGCTTCAGGGGGTAGTCAGACAGGGCCAAATCTTCATTTTAGCGTTTATTATTTTCCGTTGCGCACATTCATTTTACACCCGTCTGGAGTAGCATCTTGGACAATAACCATAATCCCTTGCCTGAGTAGAACAGCCGTACCTCTTCCGCCCATATCTGAAAGGAGGGGAAAGGCGCCATATAAGTAATTATAGAGACAAAGTCCTGGTCAGAGTTCTTGAAGGAAAACAACATCCAGATCCACAGCTCGTAATGTAACCTGCTGCAAACGAGTTTTGAGAACAGAAGTAATGCCATCGACATTGATAATCACGAGGCGGTATGACTGTTCAGTCACGCTACGGGGGCTGCCCTTGGTATTATAAACGGGCAGAATCAACTTCCACGTTGTCCAGTTGATGCAGCGGTGCCTGCGTGCCGCCTGCGCTCGAAGAAAGATCAGCAGAGGCATCGGCGCGAGAAGACGTTGGGGGCTTCTCAGGAACTGTTGCAGGTGGATCCAAGGCTTGTACCAACATAGAAGTGTCTTCATAGACAGCTAGCGTCTCTCTGCCGCAACGTCCGTAATCGGCTTAGAGGTCCCTACCAAAGGTCGGATCCGATCGTCAGAGGCCATTTGCACGAGACGAGTTGCAAGCATTCCGTACGTGCTTGGCCAACCTGTCCGCATCCTGAGCAGGTCCTCGGTTGACCGCCGTAAATACGTTATTATCTCCCGGCAACCAGCGATAGTGAGATATGAAGGTATATGACGGCTCAGCTCAATGCGGACCTGTTGCACCCCATTAGAAACGGGGTAAGTTTCGGAGGTATGGCCGAGGACAGTGCCATGGGGTCGAAGAGGAAGAATGACTAAATCCGTCGGAACTCCAAATGGTAGCTCAGGCACACACACATTTTGTATTCCCAGTCCAGCACGTTCAAGTGTTACCACACCCACGTTTCCATGAGAGTCGCAGAATCGGTAACCTTCCATCGAGCGGCTGATAAGTTTGTCACAGTCTTCATCGTCAGTGAACTTGAGATATACAGTGCTGGAGACGGTAGACAAGTTTATACCCAGCAGCTCTTTCGGATCAATGAGTATCACGTCTCGTAAAAATCTCTCTCTTTTGTGGGCCTTGGGTCTCGAATACGATGCGTCAGACTGCAGCTCGATCGTGACTTTCCAGTACGAAACAGCGCTCGGATGTCAGGAATATAGCTATGACACTCGATACTAGTGCGGTGGTGCCGTAAACAGCAACAGACCCGAAAACGCAACATGGAGCAGCCGGGACATCTGCATCGCTCTACAGGCAAAGGCCGACTTCTACTAACCTACTGTGGCACAACAATTCTCTCAACTGCACAGATTACCCAGGTATGCCTCTCTCCTCGATCAAGCTTCTCATTGCCATCCGTCTTCTTTAAATTTCCTTTACACACAAACACAATTGCCGAGCCTCACCATGTTCTGGATTAGCACCACAGCACCGAACATAAATGATCATAAACTCGCCGCTTCAGTATATACACTCCTGGAAATGGAAAAAAGAACACATTGACACCGGTATGTCAGACCCACCATACTTGCTCCGGACACTGCGAGAGGGCTGTACAAGCAATGATCACACGCACGGCACAGCGGACACACCAGGAACCGCGGTGTTGGCCGTCGAATGACGCTAGCTGCGCAGCATTTGTGTCAGCCAGTTTGCCGTGGCATACGGAGCTCCATCGCAGTCTTTAACACTGGTAGCATGCCGCGACAGCGTGGGCGTGAACCGTATGTGCAGTTGACGGACTTTGAGCGAGGGCGTATAGTGGGCATGCGGGAGGCCGGGTGGACGTACCGCCGAATTGCTCAACACGTGTGGCGTGAGGTCTCCACAGTACATCGATGTTGTCGCCAGTGGTCGGCGGAAGGTGCACGTGCCCGTCGACCTGGGACCGGACCGCAGCGACGCACGGATGCACGCCAAGACCGTAGCATCCTACGCAGTGCCGTAGGGGACCGCACCGCCACTTCCCAGCAAATTAGGGACACTGTTGCTCCTGGGGTATCGGCGAGGACCATTCGCAACCGTCTCCATGAAGCTGGGCTACGGTCCCGCACACCGTTAGGCCGTCTTCCGCTCACGCCCCAACATCGTGCAGCCCGCCTCCAGTGGTGTCGCGACAGGCGTGAATAGAGGGACGAATGGAGACGTGTCGCCTTCAGTGATGAGAGTCGCTTCTGCCTTGGTGCCAATGATGGTCGTATGCGTGTTTGGCGCCGTGCAGGTGAGCGCCACAATCAGGACTGCATACGACCGAGGCACACAGGGCCAACACCCGGCATCAAGGTGTGGGGAGCGATCTCCTACACTGGCAGTACACCTCTGGTGATCGTCGAGGGGACAATGAATAGTGCACGGTACATCCAAACCGTCATCGAACCCATCGTTCTACCATTCCTAGACCGGCAAGGGAACTTGCTGTTCCAACAGGACAATGCACGTCCGCATGTATCCCGTGCCACCCAACGTGCTCTAGAAGGTGTAAGTCAACTACCCTGGCCAGCAAGATCTCCGGATCTGTCCCCCATTGAGCATGTTTGGGACTGGATGAAGCGTCGTCTCACGCGGTCTGCACGTCCAGCACGAACGCTGGTCCAACTGAGGCGTATACAACTGAGGTGTATACATAATCATATCTGTACGATACCAGTAAAGTCTCTGAAATTGCGCCATTTCATTTACGCTACTGGCCATTAAAATTGCTACACCACGAAGATGACGTGCTACAGACGCGAAATTTAACCGACAGGAAGAAGATGCTGCGATATGAAAATGATTAGCTGTTCAGAGCATTCACACAAGGTTGGAGTCGGTTACGACACCTACAACATACTGACATGAGGGAAGTTTCCAACCGATTTCTCATACACAAACAGCAGTTGACCGGCGTTGCCTGGTGAAACGTTGTTGTGATGCCTCATGTAAGGAGGAGAAATGCGTACCATCACGTTTCCGACTTTGATAACGGTCGGATTGTAGCCTATCGCGATTGCGGTTTATCGTATCGCGACATTGCTGATCGTGTTGGTCGAGATCCAATGACTGTTAGCAGAATATGGAATCGGTGGGTTGAGGAGGGTAATACGGAACGCCGTGCTGGATCCCAACGGCCTCGTATCACTAGCAGTCGAGATGACAGGAATCTTATCCGCATGGCTGTAAGGATCGTGCAGTCACCTTTCGATTCCTGAGTCAACAGGAACGTCTTGCAAGACAACAACCATCTGCACGAACAGTTCGACGACGTTTGCAGAAATATGGACTATGAGCTCGGAGACCATGGCTGCGGTTACTCTTGACGCTGCATCACAGACAGGAGCGGCTGCGATGGTGTACTCAACGACGAACTTGGGTGCACGAATGGAAAAACGTCATTTTTTCGGATGAATCGAGGTTCAGTTTAAAGCATCATGATGGTTGCATCCGTGTTTGGCGACATCGCGGTGAACACACATTGGAAGCGTGTATTGGTCATCGCCATACTGGCGTATCACCCGGCTTGATGGTATGGGGTGCCATTGGTTACACGTCTCGGTCACCTCTTGTTCGCACTGACGGCACTTTGAACAGTGGACGTTACATTTCAGATGTGTTACGACCCGTGGCTCTACCCTTCATTCAATCCCTGCAGGATAATGCACGACCGCATGTTGCAGGTCCTGTACGGGCCTTCTGGATACAGAAAATGTTCGACTGCTGCCCTGGCCAGCAAATTCTCCATATCTCTCATCAATTGAAAACGTCTGGTCAATGGTGACCGAGCAACTAGCTCGTCACAATACGCCAGTCACTACTCTTGATGAACTGTGGTATCGTGTTGAAGCTGCATGGGCGGCTGTACCTGTACACGCCATCCAAGCTCTGTTTGACTCAATGCCTAGGCGAATCAAGGCCGTTATTACGGCCAGAGGTGGTTGTTCTGGGTACTGATTTCTTAGGATCTATGCATCCAAATTGCGTGAAAATGTAATCACATGTCAGTTCTAGTATAATATATTTGTCCAATGAATACCCGTTTATCATCTGCATTTCTTCATGGTGTAGCAATTTTAATGGCCAATAGTGTGTATAGTTGTCCTGATTCGTGTAGCTGAGGCCACATATCGGTTATCTACCTTGAGGAGTAGCCATTTCTGGCCGACCTTGTACTGCTGTATGGTTACCATTTCCTAAGTTTCAGAACTGTTGCAAAAGTATCGAGATGGCATTTTGTGGTACATTCAACGGTCCTCAGGCCGCGATCTGTGTCTGATCCGCTTCATGTATTCTACTTTGCATAACACCGACAGTAAGAAACAAAGTATCTTACGGTACTGATGGCTGGGAGACGGCCTAGGGAGAGGTTCAGTGGCATAAAAGAAATAGATTTTGTTCCTCCGCGTACAGTGGCACCTTTACTAACACCAAAGGGGCTGTAGAGAAGGATTGCAAACAACAGTGTCACATGCTCTCACCCCATGGGACACTGTGGAAAGATTTGGAATTCAACGCAGGACGTTGGCCAAAATCTGGTGACCAGAAATTTTACACCACCATCTTATCTCTCGTAGTGGACAAGTCATGCAGATGGAAAATCGTTCCACCGCCAGGATTCGATCCGGTATGTCCGATTTGAGGTTTTGTAGGTATACATTAGTATTACCTTTTTTGCCCATGAGTATAATATGCTACAACCGTTTCCAAAGTGTTTTATATTGATTATAAAAATGATTGTACAACAAAAAAGTGTGTAAGTACGTCCATAATGATCATCACATAGTATTTTAAATTAATGTGACTTGCCACATTTCTCTCTATATCTACATCTACATCCATACTCCGCAAGCCACCTGACGGTGTGTGGCGGAGGGTACTTTGAGTACCTTTATCGGTTCTCCCTTCTCTTCCAGTCTCGTATTGATCGTGGAAAGGAAGATTGTCGGTATGCGTCTGTTTGGACTCTAATCTCTCTATCCTCATGGTCTATTCGCGTGATATATGTAGGAGGAAGCAATATACTGCTTGACTCCTCGGTGAAGGTACGATCTCGAAACTTTAACAAAAGACCGTACCGAGCTACTGAGCATCTCTCCTGCAGTCTTCCACTGGAGTTTATCTATCATCTGCGTGACGCTTTCGCGATTACTAAATGATCCTGTAACGAAGCGCGCTGCTCTCCGTTGGATCTTCTCTATCTCTTCTATCAACTCTATCAGGTACGGATCCCACACTGCTGAGCAGTATTCAACCAGTGGGCGAACAAGAGTACTGTAACCTACTTCCTTTGTTTTCGGATTGCATTTCCTTAGGATTCTTCCAATGAATCTCAGTCCGGAATCTGCTTTACCGACGATCAACTTTATATGATCATTCCATTTTAAATCACTGCTGTAGGTAAAGGCTAATCTCAGGAACTACTGTAGGGATTTTGATACGGTTTTCACTAGTAGACTGATTTACAAGGAAGGTTTGTGAGTATAATTTATGACCGCAACGTCAGACACAAGTCGTCCGGCCATGGATAGTAATTAGTACCAATATGGGGCTGGGGCGGGTCGCCAGTGTACTACTAATAAAATATTTCAGAAACGGAATTTGAGTAGCGTATGAAATGTTATGTAATTTTGTTCAGATTGCTCTCCTCCAAAATTTGTTTACATAGTAAACTCCATTCTTTTACCCTGTGGTCTTCACTTGTATGCTGAGTATATTTCGAGGCGTAGGTGCGATTTGCTACTAACGCTGTGTGTGAATACAACTTGTGATAGTGAAGGTAAAAATAGCAGCTTTGCACGAGATGCATGTGGCAGTAATGTTAGTGATGCACGTTCGCTAGAGCCACAGGGTTACGAAGTCAGTCTCTGATGACTGTAAAAAAATGAACAGAAGATTAGGTAATCGAACTCAGTTGCACCGGGTAGTCAGGTATGAAGACGTCAGTCAGGAAGGAAAGGCGACACGCGCCTGACAGTGAGACAGCAGAGAGAGGCGGAACCTGTGGCGGCAAACAAACGGCGAATTAGCTGAAGGGGCGGCCACTGCTGCCACCGTGACGAAGCGTGCGTGTGTGCGCTACCGCGTGCAGCTGGCCTTGCGCATTACGCGGCTATTGTGGCAGCCCTGACGGACAGCCGTGTCTAACCGCGTCAGCGAAGGCGCCACTGACTCAGGCGCCGCGGCTTCCTGCCCCCACCCCCTCCCCTTACCTTCCGCCCTTCATGCTGCCGCCGCAGTGGGACATGGGGATACGGCGTAGCAGTAGGTCACACTTTATCAGTCGTGAAGCGTAGTTGTTATTGATTGAGTCGAAGCATGTGTCTTCTTTCGATGTGTTCGATTCTTTCAGTCTCTCGACATACATTGCAAGTAGTATTTCAATATCACTTTCAGTTTTTCCTAATGTAATGTAGCGTCTTTTTTTCTGGCCTTATCCGACGTTCTCACAGGATAAAAAAGTTATTATTCTGGATTTTTGCCTGTGTTAGAGGCCAGATGTCCTTTTCACCCTCCCCCCACCCACCACTCCCGCATCTGTCTGCTTCTAGTGTTATCCATGTGAAAGTGTGAGAGCGGTTTCGAAATGTTTGCGGATCTGTAATTGAGACAGGACGTCGTACCAGCCCGGTATTCACCTACGAGGGTGTGGAAATCCGCCTAAACGCCGCATGCGGGCATTGTACCGCATATCTGTAAATCGAAATATTTAAACTTTTGGGAATCGAAAGCAATGCCATCGACTATGTCAACTTGTAATTTGTTCTTCTAAGCATAAATATAGTCCCATTGTCCCTCCGTCTGTACGGTAACTTCTTTCCATACTTGGTGACTTCGATACACACATCCCATCACCATGGGAGGAATAGAAAAGGAACAATGTAAAGAGAATGCGAATGTTCGTTAATCATTTTGAACATTGCATTTGTGGCTATTTTAATTATTACGACGGGCAGTCCAAAAACAATAAGAAAAAAGGAGTATGTGAATGGTTAAAAGAAACAAAGAACGACATATTCCATGTCAATTTACTCACTAAAATCTGATATGCCTAGCGGCCAAAAATTGATTAATAATGTGTCGCGAGGCAACGTTCACAACGTAAGAAAATATGTTCATTAAATAGGAAACTACAGTTTGAAAAGGTTAGACGGAGCTCTAATTTCTGGTGACAGGAGGGTAATTTGATTGATACTTAATGTTGGCTTCGCTAAGCCAAATCCCACTGCTCATTGATTAAACGCTAGTGAACCGAGCAGCGACCAACTAGTTTCGTCATTAAGCTATTTAGGGATAATGTTGCGAGGCCTGAAACGCTCTTTAATTTTTACAACTAAAAAAGACTGAGTCCCATCATACATTGCATAGGATTTGACTGTCAAAATGATAAATGATCATTTACCATTTTGGCGTGTTTAAAATCAGCCTAAAAAGATTTCATTATTTTATGCAAGGACTGCAATACACTTTATGTATAACTTAATATTAGCGCCGATAACGATGCTTCAATGTACTTAATAATGTTAACTAAGTAATTTGAGAGGATTCCTTGGTCTTTTTAGCTTTTTAATACATTAACATATTTTAGTCCAGTTTCTGAATAAGGACAATGGCTATCAGTAGATCCTAATGTTGCCACTCTATTCATAATTTTTTATGGTTTCCTCTATCCTATGGTCCAGCTGTATTTCTTCTTCTTCCCTTCAAGATTCATTTCCAACTTCATGTACACGCAGTTTGTGAGCTCCGCTTCTTTCTTGGTTGGCTGTTTGATTTGGGGGAAGGGACGAAACAGCATAGTCATCGGTCCCATCGGTTGGGGAAAGAGGGGAAGGAAGTTGACTGTGCCCTTGCAGAGGAACGATCCCAGCATTTGCTTGAAGCGATTTAGGGAAATCACGGAGAACCTAAATCAGGATGGCCGGAAGCGAGTTTGAACCGTCGTCCTCCCGTATGCGAGTCCAGTGTGCTAACCACTGCGCCATCTCACTCGCTTTCTTTCTTGAAGCACTTCACCAAATAGATGAATATAGGGTGAGGGTTTCCTATAACGTTAGTTATTTTGTTGTGCCGTCCCTCAACAGCGTTCGTTGTTTGGTGCCTTTTTCAGTAGCAACTGCACATTGTATGGGGGCATCCTCATTCTGTAGCCATTTGTCCACAAAGTAGTAAAATATGAGAGAACCTTCCGTTATCAGGAGCTTGTGCATGAATCTCAATCCATCCATTACTTAACGTCCTCAAACTTTACAAATATCGGCGTTGCACACGTGCTGACGTGAAGTCTTAAATCTTTGTTCTGGCGGTAATTCTCAGTTACACTGAGGGGTCGAGTCTTCTCGATAAACTCTTCTTCATACGGAGGTAACATCCATTTATTTCAATTAACGAAAGATCGGTATTGCAACTACCACAAAATCTACGCTCACTTCTCTAAGACACCACTGATATACTGCTTATTTAATCAGATGAAACAGGCGGACGAATGTGCCTTTCTTCTCACTGCGGAGCAGTGCAAATACAGCTCCGCGAGGAGTGACCGCGCGGTTTGAGGTGCCGTTTCACGAACGGGACAGTCACTCCCGCCGGAGGTTGAGTCCTCCCTTGGGCGTGGCTGTGTGTTGTCTTTAGCGCAAGTTAGTTTAAGTAGTGTGTAAGTCTAGGGACCGATCACCTCAGCAGTTTGGTCCCATAGGAATTCACGCACATTTGAACATTTTGCAAATACAGCAGGAGTAATGTTTGCTTCGGCATTATGACCACCGAAGACAGCGTGTTTGTTACAGTTCTATGCAAACTGCCTGCTGCATCTCTTAAATGCGGCATTCATTAAAAAATTGGGAAGGCGTTTTTAAGGATTCATTTTATTTGTTTCCACTAAAAATGATTATCCCCTCCTCTTTTCTATATTCTTCTAGAAGAAAACTACCGCCATCTCCCATTTTTCAGAGATATTCGTAAAGATCAATTTCACTAGAGTTCTTAGGCTTTTGTTGGTTCCCCCGCACTGATTCCACTGACGATGCAAGGACCTCTTCATAGATTCTGTGTTAGGTATCACTGTATGAAGGCTTTCCGTTTCATCCACCTTCATCTCAGACAACTGCGAAGTTTCTTCTTGAGTCCTCGCCTTCACCTTCTCCACTTGTTCCTTCACTTCCAGAACTGTACATCATCATGTGGTTCACAGGGATACTCTGATACGTTAAACACTTCTCCGTTCTTCGAATGCATCCTTCCCTTGTAATGATCCAGTTTCTGGCCCAAGCACACCCACGTAGCAACACTTTCTTTAGACTCCTTCACTTTACGATACGCCTAACTACTGTAATGAGCAGAAGGTCTGCCCTTGGTCGTTTTAATAACTTCCATCTGGTGGTCACACTAGGAGCTTTGGAAGCAAAGTGAGCATAAGGAATTGGTGTTTCGACCAGTGTGACGTTATCTCTTCGGAGCAGGTAAACCCGCAAGTGTCCAGAGTCGCAGTGCCCGCTTTCACAAGTATTCAGACACCGGCCGGCATATCGGCCCTCGTTGTTAGACGGAGGGTGGAATCCATCCTTGGCTGGCGCGTCTCCCAGAATTCGGGAAGGGGCGCGCTAACGAGTGCGGCTATCCGGCTGCGGGGTTGATCAACGAAATTTTGCGTCTGTGGAAGGTTGTAGTTGATTTCTTCCACTGACAGGCTCACCGGACAGGATTTCAGTCACCCCTTGAAAGAGCTATAGAGCATTGTAGACGGTGTAGAACTAGTGCTAAGCGGTCATATGACCCTCGAGAATTTACGTAAGCCATGTCAGTGAGATGGTGCGTATAGAGAAGAGCTTTGTATCGAATCAGTGCAGTTAGTTGCGCCGACAGGAAGCTGTGTGACGGAGTGGTCGGAAGGAAGTACCGTGTTTGGATGTGCCTATAACCACACCGTGAATGAAGTTGGCCGGTGTGTTGGTTTCATCGTGTCACAAAGAACGATACACCACTCGCAGCAATGTAACGCGACGTAGGAAGAAGCAGTCGTATATAGATGCTAACACTAGGGAACGGAGACGAGCTTCAGGTCCTCTTAGTGGCAGTTAGTTTGAAAGCCGGTAGCAACTGCAGCTGTCAGTGAATGCATGTCCGTCTAAACCGGTATCGAAGTGAACAATGCAAAGGGAACTGCTTACAGTGGGTATTTAGAGACTGGTACCTCCAAAGAGGTACACGAAACGACACAGAAACTGGACAATAGTTGTCTGGAGTTCTGTGGTGTTGTCTGGTGATGCGCGATTCTGCGTTTTCAAGTGATGCAAGGTGTCGAGTGCACCGGGAGCCCAGGGAAGTTACACATTTCTGACATCGCCAGTTTCGGGACGATCTGCAGTGTATGATAACTGAAGAAAACTTCACCAGCCAAGATCGCTAAAGAAGGATTTTGTTGTATGATAGATTTCGACAGAGCTATGCTGTCATCATCGGATCTTATGCTTTAACACAACAATATATCGTCCATCGGTGTTGCAAGTCACTTCACTTTGCTTATTTGTTTCCCACATCATGTAATGCAATTTGAAGCGCCTTATAACCTTGATAGACAATATGTTATACAAAATTTTAAAACATAAGATCTGTCAAAACCGGTCACCCAATAAAATGCATTTTTTTTTAGCGATTCTGGCTTGTGAAATTTTCTTCAGTATCAGACCAATGAAGCATTTAACCAACAGCCTGTGGAGGATATTGTAAGATACTCCTTATTTGCAGATAAGAATGCATTTTACTTTATTTCCAGTTTTGCTGTTTCACATACGTTAAGTGAATGTGACAGGGCTGCAGTGCGCACAGCGTAAGAAGCGAGCGGTAGGTACCCAAACTGGCTAGCACACACGGTTGGCCGTATGACGCTTTCAGAGCCAGTGGAATAAGGTGCCGAAGCAGAAATCGCTCGTGACAACAGGAAAGAGATGCATAGGGACAGTACATTTAAGTAGTTGTTATTAATAAATATTTGCTTACAAAAGTTGAGTTTTGCCGCTCGGACGTTGGGAGGAGTGCACGGGTTATAAATACTATTTATCAGTAATTTTACCATGGTAGGAAACGTTGATATTAATAAATAAATGAATAAATTTGGCAAAACCGAAGCTGCACTATCTTATACGAACCATACCAATTCTACGCTCGTTACAGACTGTGCGCCAGTCGGCAGTCGTCGACCGGATTTCTTTCGATCTAGTCATGCGGTGGATCATGCCCTCGAGCCGTTAATAGCTAGCTTATAATCACTGTGAACAAATTCATTTTACGGTGTTTCTTAAATAAACACACTTTAATGGCGTAACTAACTAATTAATTAACTCCTCTCGAAAGGCCAGGAAGGCCCAACGGTAATGACAGGCCGCCGTGTCATCCTCAGCCCATAGGCATAACTGGATGCTGATATGGAGGGTCATGTGGTCTGCACACCTCTCTCCCAGATGTATGTTAGTTTCCGAGACCGGAGCCGCTACTTGTCAGTCAAGTAGCTCCTCAGTTTGCCTCACAAGGGCTGAGTGCACCCTGCTTGCCAACAGCAATCGGCAGACCGGATGGTCACCCATCCAAGAGCTAGCCCAGCCCGACACCGCTTAACTTCGATGATCTGACGGGAACCGGTGTTACCACTGCGGCAAGGCCGTTGGCACTTTAATGCCCTCCCGTGTAAAAATTATTTGCACAAACAACTTCTTCCCGCTTCATTAGTTAAGACGTAGACAGTAGTAGAGGACATAAAATTACGACAGCATCTCCACATAACATGTAGGAAGAAATCCCACGAGGCGGCTCACGAAGTCAGTTCAAGGTGAGACTAGTTTGATTATAGCAAAACTCTGGTGGGAAATTGTGGCCATTTATACTGCACGCTCCTTATGCCACCATCTACAGACTCACTGGCTAAACGGATATATGTCTGCAGGATTAGTACGAAGGGGGGGGGGGGGGGTTCTTGCAGCATACAGCAGGTGGACAAAAATATGGAAACACTGTAACCGCAGAACATTACACGTTTAACACGGTGTAGAAAACTCGTTGGCATGCAAAACAGCTTCCAGTCGTCTCTAAATGGATAAATACAGGTACTTTAAGGTTTTTCCAGTGAATCTTATACTATTCCTGCGAAATAGTGTCAAGTTCAGGTAAGGATGTTAGAGATGGATAGCGATCACGCACGCTTCTCTCCGTAGTAGCCCACAAAGGCTCAATAATACTGAGATATGGTGACTGTGGTGTCCAGGTTAGGTGGGACGATTCGTCCTTGTGCTCACAAAAACATTCATGGACTATGTGCACTCTGTGAAGACAGCATGTGTGTCTCGAAACACAGAATCACCACTGAGGAACGAACGTTGTGCCGTGGAATGGACTTGATCAGCTAGTGTCGTCACATAATCCATAGCGATAAAGAGATCTTTCAGAGTAACCACGGGGCCCATGGAATACCAAAACATGACTGCCAAAATCATCACCGAACCCCCGCCATGTTTCGCTCTTGGGACGTAAACTTGAGCAGAAGGTGGAAACAGTGTAAAATAAGACTAATCCTACCAAATGCCACATAGGGTGCCGAAGCCATAAAACCTGGACTATGGAGCAATGGGAGTACGTCATTTAGTTGAATTAGTCTTGTTTCACACTGTTCCCTATTTCTGGCCTAGTTTAAGTCCCAAGAGTGAAACATGGCGGGGGTTCGGTGATGATTTGGGCAGCTATATCCAAGGGGCTTCTTTTTTTTTTCTCTATCAGCCTCCCTTGGCCGGCTCTTGCTTCTTTCGATCGCAACGCTATTAGGTTTCGGGGCCCGAGGGTGTCTTTCATTTTCCTTTTCTGTCTCTAATGGCAAAGAACCCAACGGTAGTTGGCGCAGAAGAGGAGTCCTCTGGAACGACCTAACTGGCAGAACAGCCATCTTCAAAGCGATCCCAAAATACTACTGCCTCACAGATAGGTGCTGACTCTTCAAAGGCAGGACGAAGAAACTCTCGAATAAAAATTACCTGTTGCAGTCCTAAAGCATCCACAGTACATCGACCAGCGTAGCGGCGCGAAACAGCACCAAGAAGGCGCTAGTGAAAGAATAATTTCTTTTCTTCAAAACCATATTATGTTCATTTTACTTGTAAATTGACGCATTTATGTTATATGTATATGCAGTAAAATTTCATTGTTTTATCACTTATAGTTCTTTTGGAAAGTGTACCTATTCAAAGCGAAAATAGCATTGGCAGAATAGGGATAAAAATTGCCTTCCGTCTCTCCTTAACGAGTAGCTCGTCGCTGGTCACCCAGTTCGGTTACAGACTTCGAGAGCATCAGTACTGAGTAATAGGAAGAGGTTACTTAGCCTGCGTTCTGCGAGTACCAATAGTAACTAAAGTACTTGTATGTTGTATGTAGGAGGCACAGGAAGAGCAGGAATCAAGAGAAGTTAAGTTATATTTACTTTCTTTTTAGGAATAAAGTATTGTAATAAAATGAAGGTTTAATGTTCAGATCATTTTTGGATTCCGCCGCCAGCCATCGCAACTTCTCTCCTTCCCAGTTTGTGTTGCTGCTGACTCCCAGAGTAGTCGATACAACAGCCTGGCCCTCCTGGATGGGGATTTGGCTATGGGATGGTAATCAATATTTGTAAAGAGATACACACTCTAAAGTCTCACATCGAGCCTCAGAACAAAGCTAGACAAAATAGAAAGCGACCAGGTATGAACAAGGACATCAAAAAACGATCAACTGGACTAGTATCAAATGTACCCGAATTAAACAGGCTTCTCAAATAATGTAAAATAAACATCGCCGGTGTCATAGAAACAAAGAAAAAGCTTAAAAGCACAAAAGAGCTGGAAGACTATGTCATGTTTTACAATGAAGTGAAACAAACAACAAGAGCGCGTTGTGGAGTAGCAGTTTTAATAAATCGGAAATCGGAGGTTAAAATAAGAGGTTATTCTTTAGTAAATGAAGGACTTTTAACAGTAAAATTAAAATTCGACGGGGGATATCTAACAGAACTACTAACTTATGCACCAGAGAAAGGGAAGAAGGAAGAAACACACCTGTGCAATCAAGGACTTTCGAAATGTCCAAGGAAAGCAAACAATAAAGTAACTTTAAGGGGAGGGTTAAATTATGGAATTGGAAAATTGCCAATTGCTAATTTAATAGGTTGTAACGGGGAAGATAAACCACAATAGAGCAAAACTAAGGAAGTTCATCACTTTCATCACATTGAACTAACTAAAGGTAACAAACACCTTATTTAACAAGGAAGCCATTCACAAATTTACATAGTCTGCACTATGTAAAAAAATTATCTCCGAGGAGAATAGACACTGAAGTATAAAGAGATCAAAATATAAATACAGACCACGAAGTTATAAAATAAAAATTCCAGCTATGGTCAAGATGGAAAGAACAATCAATACAAAATAAAAATAAAGATGAAAACACTTTAAACAAACGATTTAAGGTGCATCTACTGCAAGAAGAGAGCTTAAGAAATCTGTTCCAGAAGTTGACCACAACATCGGTCAGTGTAATAGCACAATGGTCTAATATTAAAAACGCTAGAAAACAGAGAGCAAGTGAAGTGCTAGATGAAAAACATAGGGCTAATCGGAAAAACGGTTTAAAAATGTAGGACGGAGAGATACAAAAAAGCCAAAATCATAAGCAGAAAGTACATAATGAATACCTGTAGAAGAAATCATCGGAAAATAAATACAAGCAAGAGATCAGCACATAGTACATCGTGGAACGCGTTTCTAAGCAGATTTGAACATAATATACATGGGAGACAAGAAAAAGCACACAAATTAATGAAACACCTCAACGAAGGAGAAAGATATACCGAAAATGCAAATGTAATACAACTGTCTGACTGGGTTAAACATTATACAGAACTACGGTATAATCCAAAAATCAAAGAAGCAGACAAAAAGGAACAATTGCAAGAACTATACTATACCAAACTGACGAAATTGAAGACAGTTTAAAAAACATGAAAACGCGAAAATCACCAGGACCAAATAGAACAAATACTGAACTGATTATACACGTAGGAATTCTCTTAGAATTAAGAATGCTGCATCTTTTTGTGCTGGGTAAAATATGAGATACCGAAGGAATGGAAAATATCAAAGATAATTTAAATGTACAAGAAAGGCGAAAGGGAGGGCCTTAAGAATTCTGCATACTGATAACAAAATATGCAGAAAAATAACAAATGGAAGATTGTGAGATATCTCAGATGTCATTTTAATGAAGGAACAAGCAGGTTTCCAGAAAGGAAAATCATGCACAGACGGCGTTTCTGCAGTGAAACAAATAATTCAGATGAGACGATAATTTAATCTGGAAACCCACCTAGCATTTATGGATTATGAAAAAGCATTTGAAAGAATTCACAGAGACAATCTATGGGCAACAATGAAAAAAAGAACAGTCCCTAAAAACCTAACCCAAGTCGCAAAAAGCCTATATATGAAGAACAGAATTCGAATTAACATGAGTGAAAGATATCATCTGAAATACTGTAAAAACATATCAAGGAGTAAAACAAGGGCTTAGCTTATCACCAAACCAAAATGCATAGGAGACAGAACACTATCAGGCATAAATTTTTTGTTTTTTTTTTGGGGGGGGGGGGGATAAATATGTTAACACGACATTATTGGCGGATAATCAAGTTGTCATACAAGTCAGCGAAGATTAATTACAAAATGGCATTACATAAACTCAGTTATATAAGAGCAAGCTACAATTTGACTATATCTATGCATAAAACTAAAACCATGGCCTTTTTAGGTATTCATCCACTACGAACAAAAATAGGCGTCAATAACAGACCGCAGAACAGGTAGCTCATTTTAAGTATGTAGGATGTGACACACCATGTGATCAAATTATAGATATATAGAAGAAAAGTTGCAGGGACTTAAGATTAATACAAAAAGGAATCGGCTGTATGGATTTATGTGACAGTTTCTCAGTATACAGGATGTCGAGAAGTACAGTTCCAGTTTCAGAACGCTTTAGAAAGAGAACCACTGCTTAGAGACGTCAAAATTTAACAGCATATTGTTAACACAGAGAGAGGCGTCACTGAACAAAAAACATTTAATGAAAATTTTACCGATAGAGAACGCTATAAGCATCTTAATGTAAATGGGGTCGGCTACAAACGATAGATAATTCCCAATACGACGACAGCTATGATTTGAGTTGCACATAACACCACCTGTAATCTTCAGTTTGCATGGTTGCACAAGTGTCTCTGTTACTTTGGTAAGTCCACCCCATTACAGCAAAATCGTACCAACCAGGGATGGGGAGAAAACGGCTTTTAATTGTCCTGAGGCCAAAAACCATATACAAAACAGAATGGCGTCGGTTTTTAATCGTCCTGGAGCCAAAAATCGCACAAAAAACAAAATGACATCGGTTTTTAACTCCTTAATACATGAATAAATTTCTAGATGAAAGACGAAAATAAAAAATTGTAGCGCTTCAGAGGTACCCGAAACGATCAGTCCTTGGAGACGGTAATGGGCTTCGCCTGTCCACAAAATGTTCCATGGCCATTCATTGTGTACTTCTATGCAAGCAAGGAATTCCAGAGGGAACGTTTGTCTTACTGACAGGTCTGCTGAAAGCAGCTCCTGAAAAAGGGTGATTTTGTATGGATAGCAGTGCAGGATGTTTCTTAGGATTTTATGCACAGTGCTCGTAGGCATGTCCAACGTCCGGGCAATACCCCGTGCACACCACCGCTTGATCCCTTCTGTGGGCACGTCTTCGACAGACGTCGGACCAACTGCTTTTCTACGTCCGCCGCGTTGCAGTTTAAAAGAACCTGTCGTCTCGAATTTTGTAATAATTTTCTCCAGAGTCTTTGTAGACATCGTACCAATTCCTTTTGTCATAGCCCTGAGTGTCTGAAACTACAGCAGGACTACTGGCGAACAGTCACCATTCTTGTAAAAGAGCTTTACCAGAGTCGCGCGATTCTTCGTGGAGAAGTCATGGTGGGCGCTCGGATACAAACTGAGCAACAGCCATTTGCCGCACGTCTGTCGGTGTGCTTTTACTGACGCTTACAGCACCAAATTTTCGTTAAGTTATTTTGTTCCATGACGTTTCGTCTGCACCAACAATATGCCGCTCGAATTTGACGTCATTATGAGCAGTGGTTCTCCCTCTACAGCATTTTGAAACTGGAACTTTAACTATGGACACCCTGTATGTGTTCATTAATGCACTTTATCGTTATTATAAAATTATAAAATGTTAAAAAATATTATAAAGCAAGTATTTCATACTAGGATTAAAAACAACATTTACAGAGGCTTCATGGACTTAACAGTAATACAGAAAGGGATCAATTACATGGATTTCTGTGTATTAGTTTTCGGGTTGTTAGCCCATTGTCTAGCATCACTGACAAAAATATTGCTGTGAACTGTGGTACAAATACAAACAGCACATAATTGACGATCACCAAAGAAATTAACTGCTATCTCTAAACACACAAAATAATAAATTTACAGAAGAGTACCAAACTAAATAAAAATGGCAAATCGGATTAACAAAACTGTACTGGCTGGTCGACAGTATCAAGAAGTGAGGAGCAACTAAGGCAGCAAGCAGACTTCAGTTACTCTCTGCTTCTTGATACTGCCAACCCTAACTGCCCACCCTACAATTTAGTTAAATCGATTTGTTATTTTTTAAATTTATTTTAGCGTCTTATGCTTGTGAATGTATTACTTTGTGTGTTTGCTAATAGCAATTAATTACTTTGATGATTGTAAATTCTTTGTTGTTTATGTTTGTGCTATTGTTCGTAACATAATTCTTGTCTCTTGTTCGACAGTGAGATATTAACTGGAAACGTCACAGAAACAAATAATTACTGAAGTAAGTACCTAAAGTGTATTTATTCTATTTGAACACCCCGCCGACGACGCTATTGTTGCGGACCTACAACAGACTCAGGACGGGCATTAAAAAGGCCGTGTACTACTGAAAAGAAACAATTATCTATAGTGGTTAAGAAGAACCACCGAAATCGAAGTATGGATGGCCATACGGTATTAGGGCCACCGTCGTTCGAATGCATGTCCAGAGTCCTAATTACTGCGTCACCTAGTCTGCTGTCGGAGTTCGTTGAATATCTGTGTAACACTCTCGCGCTTACTATACGATCCCGAGACGAAACGTGCCACTGTGAGTTGGATCTTTTCTGTCTCTTCTATTAAATCAACCAGTAAGGGTCCCAGACTGCAGTACTCGAGAATCGGACGAACAAACATTTTGCAATGGACTTCTTTCGCGGCTGAATTACACTTAGCTAAGGTTTCTAGTGAATCCTAACCTGGCATTTTTTTTTCTAACAACTAGTTTTATGTTGTCGTACCACTTCAGGTTACCTGGAACGATTACTCCTAGGTACTTAAGGTTGTTACTATTTCGAATGATTTATCGCCAACATAGGACTCTAACAGGAAAGGAATATTTTCACATATTTACGACCAACATCTTACATTTATTTACAATCAGGATCAACCGTCAGTCGCAGTACCAACAGCTGATCCTCAGCATGTCTTCCTACATTTCGGCTCGAGTATTCTGGCGTTGCACCCTTGTTATAGACAACAGAATCATCTGTGAACAGCCTCACGGAATTTCCGTCGTACTAGCTTAGAAATCGCTGCTTTGCTAGCGTAGGCTGTATGGTCTGCACAGATGTTTTTGGCTTTCTTTAATCGATCTTTTATGTTGTTCGCAAACTGCAGCATCTTCTAGACCATAGAATCAGGGTCTTTTCCAAATGTACTTGTGAGCAAAAAGCGATTCTGATAGTGGAGTCCAAGGTTTTTGTTGATCATGGCTTGTGTTCTTGTGGCGATAATTCTATATAAACTTCCGTCTCACACCTATTTTTCGTGATTTAGCTTGCAATATCTCTTAATATAACAAAATATATTCTTGGAAATTTTCATTCCCTGTTTCATCCCTTCAATTGTTAAATTTAAAAAAAAAGCCAAAAAAGGGAGAGAGAGAGAAGAGAGAGAGAGAGAGAGAGAGAGAGAGAGAGAGAGAGAGAGAGAGAGAGAGAGAGGGAAATACATATTCATTTTATTAATAATTTGAAAATGCTCTTGTAATGGACTAATTTAATAAAACGTTTCATCACGTATTTCACTCCCTTAAGGAGTTGAATTTTCAAAAGTACTGAAACACGTATTGTTTTGAATTTAAAATCGACACGTCAAATATCAGTTTTCATAGTCGTAGCTTCAAAGATACTTTAGTAGTTCTTTAATGATGATTTATTTACTTTTAATCTTTCACGTGCTATTTGACCCCCACAGGGGTTAAATTTCCAGAAATGCTGAAAAATGTATTTCTTTATTTCTGACCAAGAAACCAAATACCAATTTTTTTTAGATCTAATTTCTAAATCACCTTGATAGGAATATATGTCCAAAAATCCTCTATTCTACTCCCTTAATCGGTGGAAATAAAAAAAAGTACCTTCTTAATCGTCGCCAACAATATAAGATCAACACCTTCTCCAATATCCAAATTTATATCCTTAGCGGTTTGGGTTGGGTGATAATGAGTCAGTCAGGATATCATGTTGCGTTATGATACACCCTATATATAGTGTATCATAATCAGTGGTGTAAACGAATACAGTTATAGCGTTGAAAGTAATATATATAGTGTATAATGATTAATTACGTAAACATATACAGTTATACAGTTGAAAGTACATGATACTAGAAGCAAAAAGTCTAGGTAAACATAGGCCCGCAAACGAACGGTTTTCCAGATAATTGCTTCTTAATTGCGACTTTGTGCTTACCAGCCGAAAGTAACCTGATCATGTGTAAACATCACACGCTGACCCGTGGTGTGGTCTCTGTTTCGAGGTGTAGGATTTTAATTACAATGCATACGACAGCGTACAGCACACAGTCACAGTGTAACTCAAGTCAGTTCTTTGTCGAGAATTAGTTGTGTTGTACGAGTGATTGTGGAAACATGAAACATTACTGTAACGAGGAGTATGCGGATATGCTTCTCAGGGCTAACGACAATGTACGGGAGGCTGCACGCTTGTACCAAGAAGCATACCCTGTCTGAAGGCATTCCGACAATTGAATGTTTACAATGGTGCATCAGTGCCTCAGGGAAACTGGGAGCTTTGCACATGCCGCGGGTTCGGGTAGGGCTGCACGAATTACACCTGTGCTTGAAGGTATGGTACTGGAAATAGTCGAAGTCTCCAGTTATCTCGACAAGAAGACTAGTCACCCAATTTCCTAGAATGGTCCACAGTTGTGTTTGGAGAACAATGGATAGCAATGCAATGCACCCATATCACCTCCAACGAATCGGAGTCTTGGTCCCAGACAAACGTTCTGTCAGTAGATACATCAACAACCTGTAGGCAATCATACGTATGACAACAACCTTTTATTTACAGCTGAAGCAGGGTTAACTCGCGACGGTGTGTTCAGTTATCTCAGTTGAGACCTTTGGAATCATCTAGGCTCAACCCACATCCTTTGCATGTGTCTCCACATCAGCGAAGTTTCTCATTATTGTGTGGCTTGGGGGACTAGGTTCAAATGGTTCAAATGGCTCTGAGCACTATGGGACTTAACTGCTGTGGTCATCAGTCCCCTATAACTCAGAACTACTTAAACCTAACTAACATAAGGACATCACACACATCCATGCCCGAAGCAGGATTCGAACCTGCGACCGCAGCGGTCGCGCAGGTCCAGACTGTAGCGCGTAGAACCGGACGGCCACTCCGACCGGCGGGGGGGTCAGCTTTAGCACCACCATCTTGCATTTGCATGACTGATTGAGGATGTTCCCTTACACCAACACCAGAGGATGTGGTGCATGCTTAATGGAGTACCGGAGATTATGACTGTTATGGTGAGACGGCATCTAACGAGCCGATTTGGCCAAGGATGGATTGGACGGAAAGAACCTTTACCGTGGGCCCCAATATAACCTGATACGTACCCCACTGATTTCTGTGTGTGAACTATAGGGAATTCAGAGGACGTTGCAGTCTCCAGTTGCTGGAGTGTGGCCCCTGCTCTCCCCAGAATCTACAGATTCTTCATGCTTAATGTTACATACGAATGAATCTGTTATTCTTCATTCTCATGTGTGGTATTAGTGCCTGGCTAAACATGTAAGCAGTTGATAACCACTTAGAAAATGTCAAGGAGTCTACTTATAAAACTTCTTGACATCTGCCAATAGAACCATCGCATATGCTGAAGTAAGTATATGAGAATTTAAGTCTGGAACTTTGCTTTAAACTGTCAAGTCAAAATTATTAATTCAGTTAACCATACCTATACTACTCGAAATATTAAAAAATTGCATTCAGCAATGAAGACGCCCGCTCTCAGAACTGAAACAAATTTGATATGTTGAACATAGAAAGTATAGACCTATAAAACTGAGGGATAATTAAAAGAACTAGCAAATTTAGTGTTGAAATATTTTTCAATAATGCATATAGGCTGTAAGTAGGCTGTTTAGTTTTTTTATTGGTAACGCCGCCGCCACGTAGCGCTCTGTATAAAAATCACTGGCTGTGCCGTGTGCAGTCTGTGGCTGGTTTGCATTGTTGTCTGCCATTGTACTGTTGGGCAGCAGCAGCTGGAGGCTAACAGCGCGTAGCGTTGTGCAGTTGGAGGTGAGCCGCCAGTAGTGGTGGACGTGGGGAGAGAGATGGCGGAGTTTTGAAATTTGTAAGAATTGGTGTCATGAACTGCTATATATATTATGACTAGTGAGGTAAATACATTGTTTGTTCTCTATTAAAATCTTTCATTTGCTAACTATGCCTATCAGTAGTTAGTGCCTTCAGTAGTTTGAATCTTTTATTTAACTGGCAGTAGTGGCGCTCGCTGTATTGCAGTAGCTTGAGTAACGAAGATTTTTGTGAGGTAAGTGATTTGTGAAACGTATAGGTTAATGCTAGTCAGGGTCATTCTTTCGTAGGGATTTTTGGAAGTCAGATTGCGTTGCGCTAAAAATATTGTGTGTCAGTTTAAGCACAGTCGTGTACAATTTTTCTAAGGGGACGTTCCATATGTCGACCCTTAGCCGAGGATACCTCACTGGAATCTTCTGATTTTTTCTTGTAGTTTGTGTAATTGTAGAGAGAATCTCCTTTGTAGTTGTAGTCTTTCATTGTTGTACAGTAAAACAGTTGTGGCATGCATGTAGAGTTGCACCAAGTATTTCGCAGCTGCGCTTGCAATTAACTAGATATTATTTTCAGTGCTATGTTAATGTGTTCTCTTATTTTTGTTCTTCAAATTGTGTTTTTCTGTGTTGTCGTGTGAAAAATTGTGACAATAATGGCGTGTGAAAAACGTAATACTAGGCTCCAAAGTAAACTGAGAAATGACAGTGAAGACGAAAGCAGTGTGTTAGCGCCACCGAGTAATGAATTAACTAATGTTCAAAGTAGTAATTTGGTAATTGTACATAGGGAAATGGAGCGGGCTGCAAATAATGGTGTAGGCAGTGAAACAATTAGTGAACAGGGAACATTATCGATCGATCGGTCGGCAACAGCTCGCCTCAGGATTCCGAAATGACAGGGCACAATCTTGCAAATACTGTAGATTCAGATTTTGCGTCCTCACCGTTTTCTCAAATAAATCAAGACACATTTTCCGCTTTTCAAAATGCGAATATTGCTGGTTCAAATGCACTGCCGAAAAGCACTGAGGAACATGTTTCAGACACCAGTGCACTGTTATTACAGTTAATGCAACAAATGGGACAAAGGCTACAAAAGTTAGACACAACGCATGAACAAAATCAGAAACAAATGGGACAAAATCTTCAAAAGTTGGACACAATGGAACATAATCTTCAAAAGTTAGACACAATGGAACAAAATCAGAGACAAACACAGCAACAGTTGGACACAATGGAACATAATCTTCGGAAGTTAGACACCACACTTGAACAAACACGTGACGATTTAACTACTGTGTTACATAACATTGAATCGAAATGTCAAAAAATCTGTAATGACGTAAAAACACAAATTTGTGAGCATGTTCAACCTATTTTTTCGCGGCATGAAAACTCATTACAGAATCACGAAGCAGCCATAAAAGAATTGCAAACTGTTGTTCATGAAAATCGCGACACCTTGCAAGCTAAAATGGACTCAGTTGCATCCACCGATTCGGTTACGCAACTTGCAAGAACTCAGGAAAACTTAAAGGACACAGTAGATTCGATTTCAACACAAATGGACACTCTGAAACTTGGTTCAGAAAAACACACTGAGGAAATGTGTTCACTATCGGAGAAGGTAGCCGAACTTTCGGATCAGTTCACTAATTTATCTACGAAGATAGATGATAATCTGAATGACACAAAACCGGTAGTCTTTAATGACACAGAAGAGTTTGAACAAATTAGGAAATTCAAACAAAATCAGAATCAAATTAATACGCAACACCAAAGAGAAATCCGGGAAGTACAAGATCAGTTGACACAGGTAATACAAGAATTACGCATTTCAGAGGACACTCGCACTCCAATACGGGAAGAGGGACATAGAAATACTGAACAGCCACAAAATAATAACACAGCGCACTTCGGAAATTATGAAAGAAATTGGCAAGGTACACCGAATTCTGAGATGGAACCGCCGACACGACGTAACAATGACCGATATGCTACCCGCCGAGACGATGATTTTGACTATAAGCTGTTCATTACTACACGTAAATTCAAAAATTTAAGAATTCTGGCAACGACATTCATCCACAAGCGTGGCTCCATCAATTCTCTCATTGTTTTCCTCCCAACTGGTCCCTAGAGCACAGATTAGAATTTATGTGTGGCTACTTAGAGAATGAACCAGCTGTAAGAATGCGATCGGTCATTCACGATTGCCACAGTGAAGGAGAATTTTACCATGCCTTCCTCTCAGCATATTGGTCCCAAGCCACACAAGACCGAGTAGAACATGGCATCATGATGATGAAACATTTCGAACAATCTGAATTTTCCAGTCTTGTGAAATATTTTGAAGACATGTTGCACAAGAATCAGTACCTGTCAAACCCATACAGCCCGTCAGAACTCATCCGCATTTGCTTAATCAAATTGCCTGAACATTTACGGCATATTATTTTGGCAGGCCGTTGCAAAGACGACATTGAAGCTTTTCAGGGACTCTTACAAGAATTAGAAATTGACACTGACAATCGCGGAACTCGAAAACAGGAACACAACAATTACAGGTCACATCCGTCGCAATTCCGCGATGAAAGAAATAACAACTGGACACGACAAGGCTATTCTCACAACACAAATCGTGACCAAAACAGACACCACCAGTATGACAACCACTGGCAGAACAATAGTTACAGAGAAAGATCGTATTTCCGTAGTAATGAACATGACAGAGACAATCATAGAAACAGACAATATGGCAACCAGAACTATTATTATTATCACGGGAGACAGAATAACTTCAGACGCAACGGTCCAGCGCGCAATTACGATTCAGGGAGTAATTCTCCACCACGACAAGAACGAAACTATGGAATCTAGCGACAAAATGACAGACCTGAATTGCATCATAACTGGCGGGATTCCTACAGGACAGGACCGTCTCGGCAAGGTGAATTTGTAGAAGTTAGGTCTCCTAATCCCAGTAACGACGCGCGCCAACAAAGAGGTAACAGGCAATGACTCGCACCGCAAGCAGCCACGTGCGCCGGCTGGCTCAGAGAAAAATAACATAGGCGCTAACCTTGAGAAAAATTCCAGTATTCTTTACCGACGTATACCGCATGATAATTGCATTCAAGTTCAAACTCTGAGCACTATAAAGGGTAAAAGGTTTACACCACAATTCACATGTAAAACCGTTTATTGAAAGATAATCTGCTTTTTAACTTTGTCTTTGCCATAAAACATTTCACTTCACATTTCTAGTATGATTTGTCACACTTAGAAACTGTTAACATGCAACAATGTTTTGAAGTTCACTATCCAGTCTAGAACCTACGGAACATATTTAGACAGTATTTACGAGTGCATTGTTATAGTGAACAGACATCACTGTGTTATTTCGTGTGTACATTCTTGCTTGTTAGTTGCACGATTACGTAACGACTATAAGGCTCACATACTTAGAACATTTACCAGTATTGCTAATGAGATTGTAATGCAACATTTTGGTTTACTTGAAAATACATTCTGGATTTAAAGTACTTTCTGTGAGATACCAGATGATACAGTGGTTAGATTATGTGACAGCTACACGGTTTTATCACGACGCTACTAATGAGTGACAATTTACAATGTTGATTTTGCAGTTTATCTGTCTTATATCTGCACAGTTTTTCTGTATTATACTGGAAAGTAAAACATGTTTTAGTAGTAACTTTTGTGGTATAGCTACAATGAGACAGCCTTTTCTGTAGCACAACAATACGTACAGTACAGTACTTACTTCATCACGGCAATAAGCGTAATAACTAAGATATCTATACGCAAAGCATTTCAATTTCGTTTATCATGAGGTACGTACATTGACTTCTGCAGAACTTAGCTTTCGGAGGACAATAACTACGACACTTCCACAGAGATTGTCTTACAACAAGACGCACATTTAGCGCTACAGGACACGCATTAAACTATTTATTTTTCAACATATTTGAATTACAAAGAAAGTTTTCCATGATACATTTCATTCCATTGCTGTAATCTGTAACACCTGAGGATATAATTACATTATTCCTCAGGGGGGTACACGCCTACTTTGTGTACCATGTGTTTGGCAAGCACAAGGAGCCCTAGCTAATATGGTATTTGCTTATACAACTTTACACATCGGTACCATATTTCTCTAACACATAAATTACACAGCTATCTGATCATTTAACTGAGAGAGACAAACATTTACTTTACTACATCAGTGACAGATGTTTACGTAATTACACCATTGGATAACTTCACACTTACGAAGTTGTATTTTGTCTGTACTTTGTGAACTGTTCATATTTTTTCGGAACCATTGTGATACTATGAGAGCTTTGAATGACATATTTGGTATGGGATCACGATTTTTAAAGTACATTTGAGGCAGATGACACTTGACATGAGCAGAGAATTTTTTTTAGGTTTTTAAGTTATTGGAGGAAGCTACAACGTTTTTGAGAATTGACTGAGATGTTATGATATTATTACGATGAATATGTGTATTATGCTGTTGTGGTATGTTTATGATAAATAAACTGATGCTACTTGATTATGCTATGTATCTGTTATGATGAAAAATTGAAGAAGTGTCTACGAATATGTGTATATGTAATAAAGGTAAGGAATAACGAGTAGTGGTTAGGGACTCTGGTTTGTGAAAAAGGTTGTTGGAAACCTAGAATCGTACTTTAAGAGTTATGAAATGTGTGAAAATGCGTGAATGTATTACAATGCCGACGAAAATTTTTTCGACACTATTATATTTGTAGGATTTTATTTTCTACACATTTGTAACGCAAACTCTCAACCTGTGAAATATTTTTATATGAGACTGCCTCTGTAGCGGAAACTGGTGTCGTAAATATTTCGGTAAGACAATTAAGTGACCACCTGCACGCAATGTGTCGTGGGCACCCAGCTGCGCGACAACCACCTGACAAAAGAAAGCCATTAGTGTGTGCCTGTCAGAGGCACAGGTGGAAAAAAAGAGGCCATTATCCTCGCTATTGAGATTCCTTTGTAGAAAGCATCGCAAATACTACACGCCCAAACTTGAAAACATATGATTACACTGTGGAGCTCTTAATTTATGATATTTACTAAAATGCCTAATGAAACGACGAGAAACATTTCATGGCTATTGTCCTGCTAGTTGAGAGAAATGCCATGTGGCTTGCTTTATGCATTTATTTACTCATTTTGTTTAATATCTAGTTTTTAACTGCACTGAAGCATTGGTTAAAATAAATTTTATGGATGTACTAATATAAATATTTTATGCCTACAGATCCAGTAAATAATAACTTTATGATGTACTTAAAAAAAAACGAAGTAGCGCAAAAAGACATTTCCCTTCACAGAAATTGCATACAGAATTGTCTTTTCAAGTACATGGTAATATTTTTTTACAATAAATTTTTGTGGTGCACCACTTTAATTGCATAGACATTAAGATGTGAATAGACATTGTCCTTATCTGCATTGTTGTCTTTAGTGTACTATTTTTTCTGCTTGTGGGTTTGTCATGTTTAGGTATAAGTTATTACATTTATTGCTCCTTGCTTTGCTTACTTGCATTTTTTTCATTGCTGTTTGTATTAATTGTTTTGTGCTGCTGCATTGCCTCGTCCCTTAGTTTAGCATCTGAGCTCAGTAGATTTAAGTTAGCTTAAGAGGGGGTAGACTATATAAGAATCTAACTATGATGAATTGGAAGAAAAGCATTGAGAAGCTATAAGAAAATGGTTTGGCCAAAAAAGTAGTGTATAGTGGAGAAAAACTATTTTTGAAAGATGATGTGAGCATAATACAGAAAGCAGGCTTCGATATGACTTTTTTGAAATAATGAAGAATGAAGGGAGATCTCTGAGAAGTAAAGAAAGTTTTGTTTGCAAAATACTGCAGTAAAACAAATCCTGTCCTTTCTTTGTGTTATCCCACTATGTGTTTGTGTACCCTTGTGTATTTATGTTCTTCCTGTCTTTATATGTTTATCTGATAAGACTTATGTTGCAGAATTTTTCTAATACTTAGCTACATTCACTATGATGAGGAATACTGTTATCCTCAAATATAATTTGCATTAATAACATGCTATTTACTTTGTAAAGATGTTTACACATTATTTATTCTGTTTTGTTCTAATGCTCATGTGTGAAGTTGATGTTTCAAAAGTTATTCTGATCTTTTATGTATGTACTTATGTCATAATTTTTATAACACTGATGTATTTGCTATTTCGATTCTTTTGTAAAGCCTGTACTACTGCAAATGATATCTGTAGTCTTATGTTCTTTAAAGATGTATTTTGTGCCTTTGTTATTGTATTCTCATGTCATAAAATTGTAATTGACACCAGTTCATCAAATTAAGTAACTTGTAAATTACATTTCACTGCACACGTTTCTGTTGGTCATAGTATATGGACAATATGTGAGAAGTAGGGACTGATAGTGTTTGCACATGTGTTAATAATTCAGTAAGGGACTGGATAACAGCATTGCTGGTTGAAAGGACATTTCAAAAAAATTGTGAGTGCACAAGTGGTGGTTTATGGACTTGCTATATTCTCCGCAAGACTCTTCGATGGTGATTGTGCACCTGCACAGTCGCAACAGATGGCTGCTAGCCATCTCTACAAGGACTGCAGTGGGTCTGCACCTCTGGTGGCCCACCAATACCACAATCTCTACAAGGACTGAAGTGGGTCTACACCTTTGATGACTCACCAATACCATTGTTTCTACAAGGACTGCACTGGGTTTGCATCTCTGGTGGCCCACCAATACCATAATCTCTACCAGGACTACAATGGGTCTACTCTGTGACGACCTACCTACCAATATTCTTTAAAACTTCGACTGACTCTGCTGTGGGTTTGCTCTGTTGTGGCCCATTACCTGTCTGCATGTCAAGAGTCAGCACTGTCTTTCCCTTGGAAGGACAACACTACTTCTGCAAGACTGCATGGAAATCCACTACTTCCGTGTGCATTTTCTTTTACTACTCAGACTTTGAGAGAAAAACACTGCAATTTTACTTTGATGAATGATCAGGACTGTCTATATGGACTGTGAGAAAATTTTAGCTTTTGACAAATATTGTATCGATAAGTGTGTGCATTTCATTTCTTTGTCATTGTAATTATGAAAAAATTTTTCAAATCTGTATTGGCCACTGCCCAAAACAATTTGTAAATTTTTTGTGGGGAGCATGGGGGCTATGTAAGTAGGCTGTTTAGTTTTTTTATTGGTAACGCCGCCGCCACGTAGCGCTCTGTATAAAAATCACTGGCTGTGCCGTGTGCAGTCTGTGGCTGGTTTGCATTGTTGTCTGCCATTGTACTGTTGGGCAGCAGCAGCTGGAGGCTAACAGCGTGTAGCGTTGTGCAGTTGGAGGTGAGCCACCAGCAGTGGTGGACGTGGGGAGAGAGATGGCGGAGTTTTGAAATTTGTAAGAATTGGTGTCATGAACTGCTATATATATTATGACTAGTGAGGTAAATACATTGTTTGTTCTCTATTAAAATCTTTCATTTGCTAACTATGCCTATCAGTAGTTAGTGCCTTCAGTAGTTTGAATCTTTTATTTAGCTGGCAGTAGTGGCGCTCGCTGTATTGCAGTAGCTTGAGTAACGAAGATTTTTGTGAGGTAAGTGATTTGTGAAACGTATAGGTTAATGCTAGTCAGGGCCATTCTTTCGTAGGGATTTTTGGAAGTCAGATTGCGTTGCGCTAAAAATATTGTGTGTCAGTTTAAGCACAGTCGTGTACAGTTTTTGTAAGGGGACGATCTAAGGCTACAGCAAAATTTCCAAAACTAAAGTGCAGCATCAGTAAAACACTATACAGTACGTTCATTTATGTTATTCAGCTCTTGTTATAAAGTCAGAAAGGCACTACAAAATGACAAAATAGAAATATTTTCAGAATGAGATTCTCACTCTGCAGCGGAGTGTGTGCTGATATGAAACTTCCTGGCAGATTAAAACTGTGTGCAGGAATGAGACTCGAACTCGGGATCTTTGCCTTTCACGGGCAAGTGCTCTACCATCTGAGCTACAGAAGCACGACTCACGTCCGGTCCTCGCAGCTTTACTTCTGTCAGTATCTCGTCTCCTACCATCCTTGGCTAAGCCATGTCTCTGCAATATCCTTTTTTTCAGGAGTGCTAGTTCTGCAAGGTTCGCAGGAGCGCTTCTGTAAAGTTTGGAAGGTAGGAGACGAGATACTGGCAGAAGTAAAGCTGTGACGACCAGGCGTGAGTCGAGCTTCGGTAGCTCAGATGGTAGAGCACTTGCCCGCGAAAGGCAAACGCCCCTAGTTCGAGTCTCGATCGGGCACACAGTTTTAATCTGCCAGGAAGTTTTAGAAATATTTTATTTATAGTTAAGTGAAAAAACATGTCTGAATTGCTCAAAGATCATTTTATGTGAGTCAGTGATGGCAGGGAGATACCAGAGTATCTCTTTTCTTGTGATTTTACAAATATATGGTAATGCGTAAAATACGGTAAAGTAGACATCAGTGCCTCTGCTGCCATTAGTATATATATTTTTCAATCATTTGCAAGATATTAGAAAGGATCTATTTGAATAAATGAGCGTTTGCGTTGGTGTATGAAGAAGCAGACGTAGAAAATAAACCACAGTACTAGTTACAAAAGTAGCACTTGAGGTGCTTGACAAAGGCGACTTTGTCACCGTTAGATTATTCTTTTTTTTCAACTCACATGACAATAACGACCATAAACGTTTTTCCTTAAAGAAGCTTCACTATAAGTAATGACTGATTCTGACCATACTTATCTAAATAAGTCACAAATAAATTTTGTAAAGCAGGCCTTAAATAGAGGTAAATTTTCGCTGAAACATTTGCGGATCCAAAATATTTTAAGATACTCGTGAAAGTTCTCGGGGTACCACATTTAAACATGTACTTTTGTTATCGCATATGACTTTGCATAAAATGTCAGATGAGGAGAAAAAGTTTTCTTTATAGATGATAGTAACACTGTAGTAAACAGCATAATCCCTGTGAGCAAAGACGCTAAACTAGAGGTGAACAGGAAAAAAATTAGCCTTGAACATAACTAACACTAAAAGTAAATTTTATTCAGATAGTGAAAGCGACTTTCATATTAAAAATAGATGATTGCTGCAATGAGTAAAACAAAGAATTTTTTATTACTAATAACTGAAGTACAGTGGATTGCCCAGATAAAAATACATGCAAACAACATCTCGTTAGCACCATTGCAGTTATCTGATCAGTGCCTAGTAGTTTCGGATAAGCTAACATACTCGCAGGTGGCAGTTATGCAGTACTGTTCTCATGACCCATTCACCGATTATAACAAGGGTTTTTAAGCTGTAGAGCAGTTCCATAGGAACATAACCATAAAAAGTAAACAGTTAATTTAATAACTAGAAATTATAATCTCACTGTGAGAGTATATTCACTAATCCCACAATACACTATGAAAAATATTAGCAGTTGCATTACGGAAATTATATTCATGATCATGAGACATTGCAGTTGCTAAGAAAAAATAAAATAACGATTAATGAAGCCTTGTCTGTTAAGGAATGAAACTGTACAGTATATTGTTTACAGAGAAGAAAAGAAGTATTTGAAACGGAAACCTTCACATACACTAAAATAAATCTCTTACATATGAGTTCAAAGACAATACATGATTTATATTAACCCTCCGTCACTCGCGCTAATGACATTCGTCATCCGCATGACATTCCCGCTCCAGTTTGTCTGACAGAGCAGGACTGAGATCGTGACATCTTCAGTAGCTTTCTGTTAACTCTCCAGGAGTTAGCTCCAATCATTGTTGGCTTTCAGTTACGAAAGATACATTGTTTACGAAATATTGTTATAGTCTGGAGGACACCAGTCATCCGCGCAAGCTCTGCTGCCACAATCTGAAACAAAGTAAGTCTGTATTACTTTATTGCTTTCCTAGATTCAATCGATCTTTCATCTGCGTAAATTTGGGCTTATTGAAACTGACTGAAGTTATCTTCCGTGTTACCTAGTACGCTCTTTATTTTTAAATTGTGGAAGAAATGTCCAAAGAAAAAAAATCTCGGGCAGAGTTTAGTAGAGATCCTAATGTATGGTTGGAATGGTTCTATGAGCTGAGTGATGAAGATGCTCACAGTGATAGCGCTGACTCAGAAACGGAGGACTGTGTTCATGAAAGCGGTCATGATTCAGGAGCAGAACAAGAAGTGGCAGAGAACGATGAATTTGAGTCATAGGAAGAAGTAACTCAAGAGGATGCATTTCTTTTAGGGAAATATGGAATAACTAAATGGATGAAAAATAAATATCCTACCATTTTTAGAAGCAGATCTTATATTATTACGCATTTGCGTGGACCAAAAAATCAAGCTCGTATAAAAAAGGCAGAAATAGAAACTCTGAATTTGTTTTTGGATGAAAACATAATAAACATTATCGCAACATGCACTAACATATTCATCAGTGAAGTTCATGGTAACTTCCCTAGGGAAAGGGGTGCTAAAGAAACAGATGCGATAGAGATCAGAGCATTCATTGGTTTGTTATATTTGTGTGGATCTTTAAGATGTTCTAGGAAGGGTGTATCGAAATTGTGGGATAACTGAAGGGGAAACGAACTTGAATCATGTTATTTATGCATAAGTGGAAACCGATTTAGGTTTCTGTTGAGATGTCTTAGGTTTGATAATATCTGTGATAGAGGTGTTCGCAGAGAGACTGACAAGTTGGCTCCTATCAGAGAGGTACTTGAACTATTCACGAACAATTGCCAAAAATATTTTTCACCTAGTGAATATCTTACTGTTTACGAACAGCTTTTGGCATTTAGAGGAAACTACCCATTCCATTCAAGCAATATATCCCCAGCAAACCAGCAAAGTATGGGTTAAAAATATTTTCTTTGGTTGATGTAAAAACAGCTTACACTTTGAATTTAGAACCGTACGTCGGTAAGCAACCAAACGGACCATGTAATGCCAGTAATGCAGCTGAAGATATTGTTCTTCGAATGGTCGAACTGTTTCAAATGTTAGAATGTGTTATACTGTGTACGAATATTAAATGTATTATATTTATATTTAATAAAAAAAATCATAAAATCAGCCATAAAGACGGTACAAAGTATACAAATAGACCGCTTGCTTTGTGGATGACAGCTTCCATTCGCGCGAGTGACCATGTCACGAATTTTCACTCGCGTAACGGAGGGTTAAACTAGCCACCACCCTGGTCTTGGAAGGGCAGCGCTAAGAATCTACAGCCGAACGAATTTTCTGGCATGTCTGTAATTTTGCTAGTGGGCCATTGTCTAGAGTTATGATTAAAATCCGCCAGTCAGCTGCCCGACTACAGTGTCAGTAGAGAGGCCTACACACTCAAACATTAACTCTATTTACAAAAATCAGTTCTTATCAGCTTAGTATCTGATACGTTCTGCATCACAAGTTGTTGAGGAAGTTGGCAGCAGCTCGCACCGGACTCCCGGGAGCGGTATCTTCGACCAACATGCTGTATGTTTAGAACATTTCAAAGAGTTCTGGCATTCGCCGCTAGATGCCATTGGTGTCGTTTTTTCAGCGGGGTGGAGTGTAATTCATCACAGTTTGACCAGTTTTCAGGAAATATTTATATACACGAACCTACCTCATGATTCAGCCTATCTATTAATGAAAACTGTATCAAAATCCCCATAGCAGTTTCTGAGATTAGCTCGAACATACAAACAAAAGTTGCTGCAGAGGGCTTTGCCTTATATGTACATAGAAGAAAATAGATAGAGAGGATGAGATGGACTATGATAGATAGAAAAAGAAAACAGGTTTATAGAAGAGGGCAGATGCAATATTACTAAAGACTAAGTATTGTTAAAATGTATAATCTTCTGTTCTTAGGCATACAAGTACAACAAAATAGATCTTGTGCAAAAATTCAACGTCGAACAATGGATGGTACTAACGTTACTCAATTTTAGTCCATGTTTATTGTTTGTGGAGAGATGTGGAACGCTTGTTCTCTCTACAGGAAAAAGGGTACCTACAACGAGTGTGAATGGCATTGAACCGGTGCAACATTGTTCCTCACTTCCTATATGAGCGCGATAATAGTGTCTCTAGCGCAATGCTTTCACAGTTTGAGGTTATGTATCGTGTAAATCATGATGTACTGCAAATTTTTATTTTCCTACATAATTTAGTAGTTTACATAATTATTTATTTTGAATCATTCATCTCTAAGTTCGTAACACAAGATTTTAGATGACATTTGAATTCAGTTCTGATAAATTTTATATATATTTCGACTATTTTTTATTATGAGCCATGTTAACAAATCCGATTTTTAATCTGGAGAAATAAGAAAATATAAATACAGGGTTCAACGTTACATTATACAAGACTTTCCTCTGCGAGATTGCACTATAGCTTCATGTGAAGGGAAATTAAAAGCAGACACAGCAGAAGTACTTCCATACTGACAACAAAATAGAGCAATACAATAGTTAATGTGGAACGTCCATAGTACTCTCGATGCTAAAAAACCGTGAAATCTTCCTTTTTGCCGGAAGTGTTACCTATTTCGTAACTTCAGAGGGTTAACTATATATGACTGAATTTCGTCTGTGGGACGAACGGAATATTACTCTGCATAAAAAAGTCATTAAAAATAAACTACTATGTCTTACATCCAACGTGGTCGTACGACACACAATGAAATATGTGGCTCACCTTCTACAATCTCAATTACGAAAGAGTTTCTTACTGAAACAAACCTTTTCGTTGCATCAGCACTTTTCAGATCCGTTATGCAGGAAAACAACGTTATCATCTCTTTCAACACTGCTTTCAGTTACATCAAGCAAAATTCTACAACTAATCTCAGAAAAAACAATTTGTTAAAAGTAGTGTGTTTGCAATAAGGAGGACGGAAAAACGCAAATCGCAAGAAATATTACAATATTTTGTGATCTAGACATGTTATCAATATTCCTTTCTCGATAACAACAAACTTGTACACAACATCGTTTCTTCCGAGTTAACAAAATTTTCACGCATTTCCCAAGGAAGTAAGCTTTATATAAAATTAAATATTAACAAGTACTTACGGCAGTTAAACATTGTGATAACACTTTCAGCAAATCACTGAAGCTCGTTGTTACGAAAATGAAGATTTTTTGAATTGGATGGTTTCTGTGTCTCTACATTTACAAAAGAAATACTTTCCAGTTTCCTAATACTTCATTACATTCAAAAAATAGTTGTACCAACTCCGGATCTAATCAAAGAGGTGGGGCGAAATTAATATCTGCCGGTAGCTTCAATTTTGAACTGGAGAGACTTCTCCATAAGCCAAGACGTGACACATTATATCACAACCTCCATGATAGTTTGGGGAAATATGTCAATTCGTTCTTCTATACGGGAGAAATAAAATTAATGCTTACTGGTGCTACGTGGTGTTGTCTAAGTTTAGTTTGTAGTTAAATGAAAGAATTTCTCGGAGGTCCAAGCTCAAAGAGCACTATTAATCACGAATGCTTCTCACCGTTTGGCTATCTGCCGAACCACGTTACTATTTCCAGTGCAAATATGCGTTTGAGTAGACTCTCCAGTTTGATACTGACCACTGATGTCTACAGGACTTTAATGTATTGCACTCGTCATACCAATATTAGAATAAAATATTAATTCAGCCTTTGGTTGGAGCATGCGTACTACGCTTCAGCGACAGCTTAAATGTTCCAAGGAGTCCTGCCACTCAGGGCTAGATGGTCTTGGCACCGTTTTTTCTCTCTTCGATGGTCACATGTGATGCATTGAAATGAAAAATAAAAACAACAATTAGTGTTTTTCTTTAAAACTTATCTTGTGTGGAGAGAATATGTGCATGTATTGAATTAAAATGTACGTAGATTTCTACCGAATTTTCCAAATTCTCCTTTAGAAAGGACCAAGCACTGCAGCCAGCTGTAAGATGAGTTGTTGTGGAACATTCGGTAATTCGGTTTGGAGATCTCTTAAATAATCGTCTTGTTTATGATGTATATTACAGAAGCTGGCATCCTTAATATTAACACCATCACTTCCTCTGCAAAGCTGAACCCACCGTGTACGTGTCTTTGAATATTAGGGAAAATTATCGTAGGTAACACTATTCCCTTTAATTTTATGATTACAGTTTTCATATACAGCCACAGTGCAATTCTGCGTAATTAATGCCAAGAAGAACAAACAAACTCGATAGACTACAAATAACCTTATAGGTCGGACAACCACAGCTAAAGAACATGTACATAATGTGAAAGACAATGAAACAATTTAACACCAGCAGAAATATTCTTTCTCAGTGAGAGCCCAAATCCGCAACAGCTGTTTATTGTGTTTCCACTGCATGACGACCGGTTTCATACCCTGGAGGTATATCTTCAGGTCATATAAAACTAATGCTTCCTGTGCCACGACTGCCAAGGTTCAAGCGCGCATAAAAACATGTCACTCCTCGGTAAAACGTGGGATGAAACGGCAGATTGGCATCCGATCCCAAAATGCAAGATCAGTAAAACATCTTCAAAACTCTGTCAAAAGACGAGCCCAGACAGCACATGACAGTCCATGTGTAATAGGATGAAACTATCGTCAAAATCCGCGAGGGAAACAAAGAATTGAAAGACATAGAATTCTTGGGAGTCTTCAACATAGTTAAATATATTGGTAGGCGTTCTGTCTAGGGCTACAGACACACAGGCGCTGAATGAAACGTGTTTGGCTGTCAAGAGGGCAATTCTTGAAACCTTCAAACCCAGCCGTGCCAAAAGATTATTGAAAGATGTGTCACAGAACCCGAAGTAATTCTAACCATATGTAAAGGCTGCTAGTGGTATCAAGGTCAGTGCCCGAAACCTCATTGACGACACGGGAACTGAAAATGAAGCTAGCAAATCAAAAGCATCAATGCTCAGCTTCGTTTTCAAATGTTCATTTGCAAAGGAAAATCCAGGATATAGTTCCAATCTAATTTTCGTACAACTGCAAAGACAAGTGACATAGATATTACTGTCAGTGGTGTCGAGAAACAACCGAAATCACTAAAACTGAAAATAGGTCCAAGGCCCGGTGTAATCCCTGTGAAATTCTATATCGAATTTGTGGTTGAGTAAGACCCTGTTTTAATCATAATACGTTGTACATACCTCGTACAAAAAGTCCATCCATTTGTTGTAGAATCATAGAACACATTCTAAGCTCAGATGTAATGAAGCACCTTCAACAGAATTCTGAAAACATCTTTTATGACAATCCGTAATTGTTCTTTTCTCACATGGCAACCTGAAAGCCATGGATCAAGGAAGTCAGTTAGGTGCAGTATTTCTCGATTTCCGAAAAGCGTTTGACTGTACTACATACGCTTATTATCGGAAGTACTGTCGCATGGGATATCAAACGCAGTTTGTGAAATGATTGAGGGTTTCATGGTAGGGAGGACGCAGTATGTTATCTTGGACAGAGAATCATCGACAGCTGTAAAGTAAATTTGTGTATACCCAATGGAAATGTGTTGGGATCCTTGCTGTTTGTGTTGTATATTAATGATCTTGGAGACAGTTTTTAACAGTAACCTCAGACTTTGCGCTGGTGATGCACGTATCTCTAATGAAAAACTGTCTGAAAAAGGATGCAAAATATTCAGTCCCATCTTGATACGCTTTCAAAGCTGCGCAAAGATTGGCAACTTGCTGTAAATGTTCAGAAATTTAAAATTGAATACTTCACAAAATGAAAACAACTTCGTGTCTTATGACTACAGTATCACTTAGTCTCAGCTAGAATCGGTCAAATCTTACTATACCTACAGTTTGTAGGGGTATGAAATGGACAACTGCATATGCTCATTCGTAGGTAAGGAAAGCGGCAGACCTATGGCTACTATGGAGATTACTTACGAGGGTTGAATGAAATGTAATGCCTCCGCCTTCGTTAACTGGGTTTGGATGGGAATATTTTAATAAATAAAACGCAGAAATAATCCTTAGAATGTGCTCTTTTATTACCAATATTCACTTTTCCACACAATCACCGGCCAATTGGATACATTTCTGCCAACGATAAACAAGTTTTCTGAAGCCGTCACGGAAGAAGTCGACACTGTTACTCTGTTTCCGCAACCACAGTCTCACAGTTGTCTCAAAGGCTTCATCAGAAGCATAATGATGGCTCCGCAAATCGTCTTTCATTCTCGGGAACAGATGGAAGTCAGACGGTGCTAAATCTGGACTGCATGGAGGATGCCGTACGGTGGTGAGATTCAGTCTCTGAAGTTCTGCTGTGGTGGTGGCCCGTGAAGCGTTGTGATGTAACGCTCTGAATTTATTGTTCTTGCACGACCAAGGAAATCAACATCGATAACACCACCTGCGTCACAGAACACTGTGGCTATGATTTTTCCAGCAGAGGGCTGCGTCTTGAATTTTTTTTCTGGGGCGAGTCTTTGTGTCGATATTCCATAGTCTGACGTTTCGTCTCCAGGTCGTAATGGTGTCCCCACGTTTTGTCTCCTGTCACACCTGAATGGAAAAGGACGCGACAGGAGTTCCTGGCAAATTTCAGATCTGTGCACTTTCATTTCAGGAGTCAGCATCCGGGGTACCTATCGTGCACAGATCTTCCTATAGCCAAACAAAGTAATAATGTGACCAACACGTTCTTGTGAAATGCCGATTGTGCTTGCAATTGCTCTCCAAGTGATACGACGATTGACCTGAATCAATCAGTTTACATTTTGCTTGTGAAACTCGGTGCTTGCTGTCACAGGACGTCCAACTCTTAGTTTGCCACGCAGGTCAGATGTTCCCACCTCAACATTTTTGAACAATTCTCGCCAAATGATGCACAGTACTTACATCACCACAGTGAGCATAAACTGCTTTCATTCTCTGATGAATCTCCTTTGGGGTGACACCTTCTGCTGTCAAGAATTCGATGACTGCACGTTGCTTAAATTGCATTGACCGACCGTCTGTGCAGGGATCCATACGGTACACTGTAAAAACACAACCGTTCAATGCTAAGGCTTCCCGCCAACTGGAGCTGTAGAGAAGAGCCTACGGAACAAGCCAGTACCTGCCGCATACCAATGCTGTCACCTGTTGAAGATTTACGAAGGTGGAGGCATTACCTTTCAGTCAACCCTCGTACAAATCAAACGTGCAACCATTCTAGAATATTTGCTCAAGTGTGTGGGAACCACACCAAATACTGCTAACAGATGATATTGAACGGATACAAAGTGGGGCAGCACGAAGCGTTACATTTTTGTTTGGCCCATAGGCAAGCATCAAGGAGAAGCTGAAAGAAACACTCGAAAACTGATGCAAACTATCTTGTGAAAGTCTACTTACGGGTTAGTAAGTTTCATGACCCATCTTTAAGTGATAACTCTAGACATGTACTACAACTTCCCACGTATTACTCCCGAAGGGATCGCGAAAACATGATTAAACTAATTACATTGTACTCGGAGGCGTTTAAGCAGTCGTTCTCCAGCGCTCCATACGTGAGTGGAGCGGGAAAAAAGCCGCAATAACTGGTACAATGGGAAATATCTCTGGTACAATGGGAAGTATCTCTGTCGTGCGCCACACAGTGGTTTAGAGAGTATGGATATGGTTGTAGATGCACACAGCTGACATTACATTCTACGTCCTTCACAGCGATACTTGATTCATATAGGAACAGATCTTTTAAAAAATAATTTATCATGTTTAACAAAACATCACTGATATTCATTAACAATTGCAGTGGACCTGGAACAGGCTCATGTTTCCGCCTCCATTTTGAGGCAACCAAGCAGTATTAATTTTTCCCCGTTTTTGAAGATACCGAAGAACAGTCTTTTTATTTGTTCGACATGAAATAAACAATTACAAAGATTTTTCCCCTAATTCCCTAATGGTCCTCTTTAAGCAAAATCTATTCTTTTAACCCTGCAAATACCTCGTACACAGCGAGTCTGACACAGAATTACGTTTACTGACATGTGTTACAACTGCTTTCCTACTAATCTACAGTCTTCTTGTGTCTCTAGTCCACATTGATATAAAAAAAGTCAGTATTATCTACGCAACTACACTTCTAACGACCAGAACTGAAACACCATAGTTTATTTTTTATTTTTATTTACATGTAAAGTTCCATAGGACCAAATTGAGAAGCAAATCTCCAAGGTCATGGAACGTGTCAGTACGTGAACTTACAACATAAAAGTAATAACAGATAAAAATAAATGTTCATGACCCTGAAAGAAAATCAGTCCAAGCAAACGCTATCAGCAATACAATGAGAATCAGCTTAACGTTTCAAGGAACTCCTCGACAGAATAGAAGGAGTAACCCATGAGGAAACTCTTCAGTTTCGATTTGAAAGCGTGCGGGTTACTGCTAAGATTTTTGAATTAGCGTGGCAGCTTATTGAAAATGCACACCTTTTTGCACAAGAGTTAAGGAAGTCCGATCCAAATGGAGGTTTGATTTCTGCCGAGTATTAACCGAGTGAAAGCTGCTTATTGTTGGAAATAAACTAATATTGGAAACAAGAAACGACAATAAGGAATATACATATTGAGAGGCCAAGGTCAAAATACCCAGGCTCGTGAACAAAGTTCGACAAGAGGTTCGAGAACTCACACCACTTATTGCCCAAACAGCTCGTTTCTGAGCCAAAAATATCCTTCTAGAATGGGAAGAGTTACCCCAAAACATAATACCATACGACATAAGTGAATGAAAATAAGCAAAGTAGACTAATTTACGTGTCGAAGTATCACTCACTTTCGATAGCGTTCGATTAGTGAAAATGGCAGTGTTAAATCTTTGAACAAGATTCTGAACGTAGGCTTTCCACGACAGCTTACTATCTATCTGAACACCTAGGAATTTGAACTGTTCAGTTTCACTAATCATACGCCCGTTCTGTGAGATCAAAACGTCAGGTTTTGTTGAATTGAAACTGTAAAAACTGAGTCTTACTGTGATTTAACGTTAGTTTATTTTCTTCAAGCCATGAACTGAGGTCATGTTCTGCACTACTTGAAACCGAGTCAATGTTGCACACAACATCCTTTACTACCAAGCTAGTGTCATCAGAAAACAGAAATATTTTAGAGTTGCCCATAATACTAGAGGGCATATCATTAATATAAATAAGGAACAGGAGCGGCCCCAACCTGATCGCTGGGGCACCTCCCACTTGACAGTACCCCACTCAGATCCCACATCACAGCCATTATCAACATTGTGAATAACGACCTTTTGCTGCCTGTTGCTAAAGTAAGAGGTGAACCAATTGTGAGCTACTCACCTTATTCCGCAATGGTCCAACTTCTGGAGCATTATTGTGAGATCAACACAGTCAAATGCCTTTGTTAAAGCGAAAAATACGCCAAGCGTTCGAAACTTTTTGTTTAGCCCATCCAGTACCTCACAGAGAAAAGAGAATATAACAATTTCAGTTGTCAAACGACTTCTAAAGCCGAACTGTACATTTGATAGCAAATCGTCTGATATAAAATGATCAATTAACCTTATATACACAGCCTTTTCGATAACTTTTGCAAATACAGATGGCATAGAAATAGGTCTAAAATTATCTACATTATCCCTTTCTCCCTTTTTATAAAGCATCTTTACTACTGAGTACTTTAATCGCTCAGGAAACTGACCATTCCTAAAGGAAAAATTACAAATATGGCTAAATACAGGACTAACATGTGCAGCACGGTACTTTAATATTCTGCTAGACACTCCATCATAACCATGAGAGTCCTTAGTATTCAGTGATTTAATTATTGACTCAGTCTCCCTCTTGTCTGTATCACAGAGGAGTACTTCAGACGTCAGTCTCGGAAAGGCATTTGCTAAGAAATTGATATTATTTACTGTTGAAACTAAATTTTTATTGAATTCACCAGCAATGCTCAGAAAATGGTTGTTAAATACTGCACATATATCTGATTTATCAGTAACAGAAATATTATTACTGTGAACTGACTTTATATCATCAACCTTGTGCTGCTGACCCGACGCTTCCTTCACAACTGACCATATGGCTTTGATTTTATCCTGTGAATTATCTATTCTATTTGCATTCCACGTACTTTTTGCCTTGCTAATAACATTTTTAAGCACCTTACAATACTGTTTGTAATGGGCTACTGTAGCTTGATTGTGACTACTTCTAACATTATGATATAATTCCCGCTTTGTTCTAGATGATATCCTTATCCCACTAGTCAGCCACCCGGGCTGTCCATTACTGCTAGTACCCCGTTTAGAATGTTCTAATGGAAAACAACTCTCAAAGAGCATGAGAAATGTGTTATGGAAAGCATTGTATTTATCATCTCTATTATCGACACTATAAAGATCTTGCCACTCTTGTTTCTTGACAAGTTTTGAAAAACTCTCTATTGCTGTTGGATTAACTTTCCTACGTAGTTTGCAATTAAATACGACATTGGTTTGAGTACAAAAACCTTTTAGTGTTAAAATTTGTGCATCATGGTCTGAAAGGCCATTCGCCCTTTTACTAACAGAATCCCCATCTAGTAATGAAGAATGAATAAAAATATTGTCTGTGACTGTGCTACTGTTCCCCTGCACCCTAGTTGGAAAAAACACAGTTTGCATCAGATCATACGAATTTAGGAGATCTACCAACATCCTTTTTCTTTGCACAATCATGTACAAAATTAATATTGAAGTCACCACATAGAACTACTTTCTGGTACTTCCTACAAAGTGAATCAAGAACCCTCTCTAACTTAAGCAAAAATGCTCTGAAGCCGGAGTTAGGGGACCTATAAACAACAGCAATTAGAAGTTTAGTTTCACTAAATTCAACTAATGCTGCCCAACTTTCAAATATCTGTTCAGTACAGTGTCGTGATACGTCTATGGTCTCAAATGAAATACTGTGTTTTTACGTACAGAGCCACTCCCCCACCCCGCAAGCAACTCCTTGAGAAACAGCCAGCTAACCTGTAGCCCGGTAAAGGAAGCCGCTGAATTATCAAATTATTTAAGTGGTGCTCTGATATACCAATAATTTCAGAGTTAACATCTATTAGCAGTTTACAAACTTTATCTCTAATACCTCTTATATTTTGATGAAATATGCTAAGTCCTTCTCTACTTGGAAACATTACATCCGCTGGAGGTGAGCGCTTAGTTAGAGTCTCTTCCTTTTAGCAGGTATACCTATCAGCTGACTTCAGTCTAAAAAAGGTGCAACTCTAATACCAACTACTACAGGAAAATGTACAACAAATCTCAAATTACCATGAAGTGTCCTACATGCCTGGATAAGCAAACGATTAACATTTCTGCACAACGGCAAAAAGTAGTTAGGAGTAATGCCATCAGCATTACGTCTGTAAGGAAACATACACAGCGGGCTTCTCGTTCAAAAAGCGCATTTGACTGATGGTTGTTTCCGAAAAGATAGTGTTATGCGTCGTGTCCCTACAGAGGCTGCAGTTCATCGTTCCACGACATTACTGCTTGCGTTGTTCGGGATCCTACGGTTGTGAATGTGAATGTGGAATCGATGAGTTCAGCACGGTCGTATCTAAAGTTTTACAAGATCCCAACGGTCCACACCAATGACGCCCTAAAGGACAGACATACAGGCGTTTGACAAAAATACGGAAATACCAAGTATTACCGTAACTAATGCGTTGTAGTAAAACCGTTAGCTTTCCAAACAGCTTCCAGTCGTCTCGGAATGCATAAACGCAGGTCCTGTACGGTTTTCAGGGGAATCTTATACCGTACTTCCTGTGAATTTCAGGTAACGATGTTGAAGGTAAATTGCGATCGCGCACCTTTCTCTCCAAAGACTCAATGATATCGAGATCTGGTGATTTTGGTGGCAGGGAAGATACGGCAATTTATCCTCATGCTCACAAAATCAGTCCTGGACAGTGCGAGGTGTGTGCAGGGAAATTTTCTGGAACAAAGCATCGCCATTGGGGAACGCACATTGTGTCATGAGATGGACCTGATTAGCTGATAAGATCGCATAATCCTTGGAAGTGACTATGGGACCATGGATACTACGATACAGCCATCCGGCCAAACGACATTCTTCCAGGCTTTTATGGCTTGGGCGCCACGTTTTCCTGTTGCGGTATAAATCTTGGACACATGCCTCTTGAAACACCAAACATTTCGGCTGCCTTGGGTACAGAAGCAGCCGCCATACGAGTACCACCAATTTGTCCTCGTTCGAGTTCACTAAGCTCCGACATAATATGCTCACAACTACACAGAACGCTATTCAGAGCACGACTGAGACTTCCAATCCATTGAGGACGTTGCGCAGGTGTCATTCGCGGTCAGATACGACAACAGGCTTGGCCAGCACCAGCGTCTTGCCGGTACTGTGCTTAACAGCTCCAATACAGAGGTTCGCAGCTCGAGGTCTAGTGACTAGCGTTGCTGTCTCTGGATTACGTGGTCCCCGGTTCGATTCTCGCCCAGGTCGGGGATTTTCTCTGTCCGGGAACTGGGTGTTTGTGTTGTCCTCATCATTTTATCATGATTCTGTAAAGTCGACTGGACAACGAATCGATTGGGTATTTGTATGGGAGTTGATAACCGCGCAGTTGAAATTTCCACAAACCAAATATCATCGTCATCATTATCATCATCATCATCAATTTAGAGGGCGTTAGACTGTAGTAATGGCAAGAACATTCTCTAGATCCCTCACACACTGAAAGCATCTGGCCTTAGTGTCGCGAATGGGTCGCGGATGTGAGTAGAAATGCATAAGACTGCATAAGATGAACATGTAGAAAAGCAACCTAACGTCAGCCAGGGCACTGGGACGCAGGAGAAGTTGCGTTTTTGTGGCAAGGGACGCTGGAGCTACGTGACCAGCTACGACAGAATGTTCTGGAAGGACGACAGGACATAGGAGACGCGCGTGATCACGGGGGATTGCATCAGACGAGCCTATATAAGCAGGGCCGCTGCTGTTGCTAGGAGAGTCCTTCGACAGTTGCCTCAGACGCTGGACCTGAGTTACTCTGCCCTCGGGACGGGACTTAGTTTCTTGTGGCACTTAGCTGCACAAGGTACATGCAGAATTGCACAACTTACATTCAATGTGTTGGTGCCTCTTAGGGTTCGAAAGTGGTCTTATCCTACCTCCAGTTTCGATTCAGTTATTTCATCAGAAGTATACATCCTTTATCCCACCGAGTTCCCTTATCTGCAAAGAATTTTCAGCTTGTTTTCCATCACCAAGAACTTCGAGTTTGACTGGATTTAGCGTCTAGCTCCCATCCTTGTCCGCTCGCAGGAAACTACAGACGCGGCAATAGGCTGCCGACAAATGGCGCACCAGTATTCGTCTTCCACTAAGGTTGATGAACGCTGACATAGTTCTATTGTGGTTTTCGCACTCACCGTGATTCAATGTCATGCAGTGCTGCGCTCCAAATGTACGTCCTCAGAAAATTTCTGCCTCAAATTAATACTTATGTTTGATACAAGCATACTTCTATTGGCCAACAGCACATTTTTTTCCTTTGCTAGTTTGCTTTTAATGTCCTTGCTTCGTCCGACACTGGTTTTATTTTGCTTCCAAACTACCAGAATTCCTTGGCTTCTTCTCCTTCGCGAGCAACTATTTTGATGCTAAATTTCTCGCTATTCTCATTTCTGCTGCTTCCCATCACTTTTGTCTTTTTCCTGTTTACTCCCAATCCATATCCTGTACTCAGTAGACTCCTCATCCCACTCAAGAGATGCTCTAAGTCTTCTTCAGTTTCACTGAGGATAGCTATGGCATCAGCGAATCTTATCATTGATGTCCTTCCACTTTCAATTTTAATCCCACTCTTGAATCTTTCTCTTTTTCCAAGATTTCTTATTCGACTGAACCGTAGGTATGAAAGACTATTTCTGTTTTCCACCCTTTTTTATGCGTGCACTTCGTTTTTGATCGTTCTCTTTTCTATTGTGTATATTGTACGTTACTCGTCTTTCTCAATGGCTTAGTCCTATTTTTCGCGGCCGAAGTTCATTTCATTAATGTTGTTCTGGGTGTATCTGTAGGCATCACGAGGTGATAAAACTATTGACGTTTCGGCAACTATTAAGGACAGCCTGCATCAGGATGACTTCACCAGAGACGTTGGTAGTTACTTGATACCACAACGCGATCGCAAATCCTGAAGACTTTTTCATTATCACTTGACAGCTTTGCCGCTGCGGGAGGTACTGAAAAAAGAAAGAAAAACTTGAACAGTCAGTGGTGCCGAGATCGCTGAACCCATCCGAGGAACGCGTCAGTCGTAAACAGCACGGAGATTAAAACTGTGTGCCGGACCGAGACTCAAACTCGAGACCTTTGTCTTTCACGGGCAAATGCTCTATCATTTGAGCTACCCAAGAACAACCGTCGACAGAGAACTTCTGCGAAGTCTGGGAGGTAGGAGGTGAGGTGCTGCCGGAATTAAAGCTGTGACGACGAGTGGGGAGTCGTGCTTGGGTAGCTCAGATGGATGCCGGCACGATAGCTCAGCGTGTTCGGTCAGAGGGTTGCTTGCCCTTTGTAATAAAAAAAAAACTGAGTAAAGAAATGAAGGATCAACTTGAACGGATGTGTTGTGACGTCCGTACAGACCAAACGCAACGAACCATACCGAACAAAATGAAAAAAAGAAAAAAAAATGGTGGAGCACTTGCCTCCGGAAGGCAAAGGTCCCGAGTTCGAGTAGCGGTCCGTCACACAGTTTTCATCTGCCAGGAAGTTTCATATTTGAAATTCATTAACAGGTTCATCGATGTTGATGAAGTCCCATACTCCGAGACGGAGCGTAGGGGAACGATGCGGGAGACCTGCACCGCTGTACTAGACAAGCTCCTAGTGGAAGTGGTTTGCCATTGCCTTCCTCCGACCGTAACGGGGATGAATGATGATGATGATGAAGACGACACAACAACACCCGGACATCTCGAGGCTGGTGAAAATCCCTGACCCCGCCGAAATCGAACCCGGGACCCCGTGCTCGGGAAGCGAGAACTTTACCTCGAGACCACGAGCTGCGGACAGGATTCATTGAGCACCATCTTAATCAGTGTTTTACCGAACTTACTGTTGTGACGAAAATGTCTTCCGTCGATGTCATCGTAACTGGTTATTTCTGGAAGAAGTGAGGAATATTAGGGTTTGACGACCCTAAACGGAACGTAAGGTGAGATGGGGAAAGGGAAAAGACCATGCCCTTTTCAAAGGTAGCAGTTTGGAATTTGCCTTCGGCGATTTTAGGGAAATCGCCCTCCCCACTGAATGCGGTATCGCTTCCCGACCGAGTGTGTTCACTTCATAGTGAAGCTATGGTGGCAGCTGCAGAGGCGGGGCGAGACCGTTGGTCTTGGAGATTCGTCTTCTGGTGTCCAACCGAGGGCACCACACGACTGACCGTCCCATAGGGCCAGCCCACGCCAGAAGCCTGTGAGTGAGACACGCGCGTGCTCCCTTGACGCGTCCTAACTCGTAAACGGCGCCGTTAACAAAACTACGGGCGTCCCGCGAGCGACGGCCGTCCGGCTACGCGTATTAATTGAATATATATTGAACAGTTGATGGCGGCCGCACCTGACAATTACCTATTTAAATTTTAATTTGGCGGCTCACAATGGGCCGCGCGGCTATGGTAATGGCGGAGCGGCGGCCAGAGGCGGCACGACGCTGCCCGGCCGGCCCTCGCAGTCTCCCGCCATACATAATTCATCGCGGCCGGCGCGCCGAGTTATTTATCGCCCGCGGTCTCGTCTGCCCCGCAAGGGGAGCGCGACACTGCACCGACCCTGGCTCACTAGAGCCGGTCGCTCCGCACGCACCCGAGCACGCCCGTCCTGTCAGATATAGGGGTGGTCGGTGACCGCGGAATTGGTCTCACTGTGACAGTTATACATCACGCGCGGTTCCATTGGTTATCACGAGTCGTAACTAACCTTAGCAGAGCTAAAGGATAGGCTGAGGAGAGTAAGTGAAAAGTAGGAATGTCAAACATTCTAAGCTCTGTTTTCTCCACAAAACTCATTTTCGGTGTTTCCGGTAACAGTTGCGTGTCCCGATACTTTTCCAAGTGTCAAATCACGGCGAGAAAGTTTCATATATTCTTAGTAGATGGCGCGTGGTCTATTTGCCAAGCACTGCTGCTCTTTGGGGTCTCAAAAGTCACGGTCAAGGTTTTCTCCATTTAGCCTGGGTCAGTTTGAAGTAGAGCTGTAAAACTGCTGTAGGATGCTGCCATAGGCGCTGTCCTGGAGTATTGCTGTGCGGTGTGGGATCCGCATCAGGTGGGACTGACGGATGACATCGAAAAAGTTCAAAGAAGGGCGGCTCGTTTTGTATTATCGCGAAATAGGGGAGATAGTGCCACAGACATGATACGTGAACTGGAGTGGCACTCATTAAAACAAAAACGTTTTACGCTGCGACGAGATCTTCTCATGAATTTTCAGTTTTCTCCTCCGATTGCGAAAACATTCTGTTCGCACCCACCTACATAGGGAGATATGATCAGCAAGGTAAAATAAGAGAAATCAGGGCAGGCAAAGAAAAATTTAAGTGCTCGTTTTTCCCTCGCGCCTTTCGAGCGGGGAACAGTAAAAAGCTTGAAGGTGGTTCATTGAATCTTCTGCCAGGCACTTTATTGTGAATATCAGAGTAAACATTTAGATGTAGATGTAGACTATCATAATTAAGCGTAGACTACTGTAATTTTCCTAGCACCTTTGGGAATTTTCCTAGCACCTTTGGGAAGTTAAGGTCGTACCTGCATTACCTGTATGTCAGGTATGCTGCATATCTACTGGTTACATATGCCGATGGAACATTTTTATTCTTCGTAGTTATTCTGCAATCTGTTACATAAAAATAAGCAGTATTTATAGAAAAATTGAAATTGTCAGTGTTTAATTCTGGTTTTATTCGAAAATCAAAGTGAAACAGGGGGACTTTGTAGAAAAAAACAAGGGAAAAAGTGCATATTTATCATGGAGCGTTAGAAAACGCAATTCCCTCAACAAAAAGGTAAAATAAAAAAAACTGCAAAGCAACATCAAACACAGCTTCAGTACTTCGTGGAATTTATAGGGTGACAATTATTGAACTATATGAAATAAAATCGTCATAATTTCTGAACGGTTTAAGTTAGGACTTTCAAACTGCACCGATGGCCGCAGGGCATGATGGGAATTAATATGTGCGCGCGTGTGGTTTAGTGACGAAGCCCACTTTCATCTGGATAAGTTCGTCAATAAGCAAAATGGGTGCATTTGGGGGAATGAGAATCCGCATTTCGCGATCTACAAGTATCTTCACCCTCAACGGGTGACTGTGGTATGCAGTGTCCAGTCCCGGGATAATCAGTGGATATTCCTTGATGGCACTGTGACTACCGAGCGGTACGTGAAGGTTTTGGAAGATGATTTCTTCCTATTATCCAAAGTGATCCTAATTGCGACCAGCTGTCGTTCATAGAAGACGGAGCTCGACCCCGGCGAAGCAGGAGAGTTTTTAATGTCCTGTAGGAGCAATTTGGAGGCCGCATTCTGGCTCTGGGGTACCCAGAGGCCACTGGCATGGTCCTCGATTGGCCGCCATAATCTCCGGATCTGCACACAACCACTCCTATTTGTGGGGATATACTAAAGACAAGGTGTACACCAATAACTCCAAAATCATTGCTGAGCTGAAAACAGCCATTCAGGAGGTCATAGACAACCTCGATGTTCCGACACTTCAGTGGATCACGTAGAATTTCGCAATTCGTCTGCGCCACGTTATCGCCAATGAAGGCAGGCATATCGAACACGTCATAACCTAAATCCGAATATCGGTACTGACGTTTATATGTTGAATACAGTGTGTTCACGTTGTAGTTTGTAACTAATTTACGTTTTTGTCTTATAGTTCAATAATTGTCAGCCTGTATATAAATCATGTTTCTGTTATTCACAAACAACTTCCATGCTTATCAATAATTACAGAAAACGCTTTTCTTTGATAATGATGAAGGACGTTCTATTGAGCACAAAATAAAACAAAATATTTATATTTGTATCTTTTGTGTTCGTGCTCGTAACCTGTACTTGTACCAAAAGTAATAGCTTTAGTTACATAAAAGAGTAGAAGATACGCGATAAACTAATTTTTATTGCTTATAAAATGCAGTTTATATTCTGTGAGAACGTAAAATACACAATGGACTAACACTGAATGATGTGCTGTTCCAATTACGTGCAAAACAGACAAAAAAAAAAAAAAAAAAAAACACACAAAGCGAAGTCATCGGTCCTCCGTGTCTTTTAAATGTTCATTTATGTTTTATTCCTTATCAATTCTACCAATACTACCGGTAATCCTTCTACTATTCCATTTATATAGCGAACCAAACCTACTGAAACGTAGTTTTGGTAGAACGCAGAAAACGCACGGGTTTTTCGCGAGTGAGCTTTCTGAGTGGTAACAGAGATTTTGTATTATAGATAAATGAAGAAAGGTAAGCGAGGCCTTTGTTTCTTAAGATTTACACAATATTGTTGCGCCATCCACAGCTGTAAACCCTTTCCATGTTATTCCCACGCAAACAACTTACTCTGATTTTAAAGATAGTGCTTCCCACCTCTCCTCATCTACAACGAACACCTCCACGTCTCCTATACTATACCCAAACTAGATAATAACAAATTGTTTCTCGTCTGATCCCCAACCCCGGTATGCAGCCGCGCTTTTACCAACGCATTTCCCCCATATACAAAAACTCCATTTTCTATTCCAACGCAACTTCAACCGCCTCCCTATCCCTGACAATGAAATCCACTCCGATATTTGTCCATCATACCAACTATAGCTTTCCTCACCTATTTCGTCTCCAAAACAGTATTCATCCCTCCCTCCATCCTACTCCATTTCACCCCATACCTTCCTCTCCTAAGACAACGGCCCTGCCCATCCTCCAAACTCATCCTTCCTTCACTTCTTCTCAATGTCTATCCTACCAGAAGAATTATAAATTTTTCACCCACAAACATCCCTCCTACAGAACTCCCAACGTCTGATCTTTCCACAACTTATTTGTCTAGCTCATTTGTCTTTTTGATGAATGTCGCAGACCTTTTTTAATGTTTTGTCTTTTTATTTCTGTCATCCTTTTTATCTCCATTTTAAATTTTAAACGAGGACAAAAACAATGTCATTTTGTAAATAACATCATAAAATATCGCTTCATTAAATTTTAAAAACGTTTATAAATTTTTCCATCACTTAACTTGTTTTCTATTAGCCTCATCATCCTTATGTTTGTAAAAGCTCTTGGCTGAAAAGCGGTGACATTGTACCGCTGGCAGACCCCCCGCCCCCGTCCAAATGGTGCTAGGGGTATGAAATAACAATTAAGAAAAAAAAAAGATGCCGCTGAAATACTGTTTTCAATACAGCCGTGTAATATCCCCAAATGCATTATGATTAACATGTCTCATACTCGTTCACCTCTAACACGTATAAAAATTATTACTCTGAAATAAAAGAATCTAAAAACGTCAGTGCGTTCAAAAGAGGGAAGACCCTGACTGATATTTGCCGTGCCGTAGTTCACCTGTAAGACCAGCCATGTTATCAGCTGGACTACAGCGCTTATGCCTATGTTGTCATTTCTTCCTCAACAGCACAGGGAGTTTTTCTGTAAACATTGCAAAATCTGATCCAGTAATGGGGTTGTGCAAAAAACAAGATATCATTACTGAAAGATTTTTTCTTGAATTTAATTTTATTAGTCTCTCGTAAAAAAAGTAAAACATAAGAGAAATCGTTTTTGTTGACTGCAGTTCTAATAATTAAAATATTATTTCTTTGAACGTCCTTCATAAATTATTTATTTTCTTGTATTTCACTTTTTTCTCCACTGATGAGGTCACCAGTATAATTCTGCGGTGCTAGGATACCTTCCAGTTTCTTTGGGATGCAGGTAAGCTGTCACGATAAGGGATACGTCCTTTTTAGTCTCTTGACAAAAGTGAGATTTGGCAAATTAAAACGTTACACATTTCCACTCACCAAGTATTGTCTTCAATTTTACAAAAGCGTTTGGTTGTGTGGACCACGTAACACTTTTGTGGAACTTAAAACATTATGAGATCAGCGAAAAAGCTCAATAGTGGTTCGCTTCATGCCGGGCGGTGTGGCCGAGCGGTTCTAGGCGCTACAGCCTGGAACCACGCGACCGCTACTATCGCAGCTTCGAATCCTGCCACGGGCATGGCTGTGTGTGTTGTCCTTAGGTTAGTTAGGTTCTAGGGGACTGATGACCTCAGAAGTTAAGCCCCATAGTGCTCAGAGCCATTTGAACCATTTTTTGGATCGCTTCATATCATGAAAGTAGCAATTAGAAAGAGGTCCTCCGGTTATGATACAACATCTATTGTTTTAGGAAATTAAATTAAAAATTAATCCCCATTTTCTATTTACCCCGAAGACAAGAGAATGAAGTTTCCTCTGTACGGGAGTAATTTTTGGTGAGTTTAATTTTGGTGCAATACCTTTAAAATTAGGATTATTAGTGGTCACCAAGATGGCGATGACCATACGCAAGGCTCCTTTGTTTGAAGAAGGAAGCCAGGAATGCAAAGGTACTTTCCTGGAAGGTAGTTGGTGGTGTGAAGCAGTCAGGTAGTGGCAGTATAACAAACCTGGAGATATCCTTCAGAACTGCTTGTAGACGAAGGTAGCTTTTTGCACGAACGTCTTTAAGGGCAGCAACAAAAAATAGTCCCTACTCTGACATTCTGCTGTTTTGTTGCTGGGACTGACTTTCTAAATAGAATCCAGCAGGGTCACTTCTGAAGCAGCCAACACATAGAGTCTGTGTAGGCAGTGTCCATCACGGAGGACTTCGTGGTAGACGCCATTGTGGCGAAGGGATGACCTTAAGGTCTCACGCACTTACAGTAGTAGTCGGAGCCTTTGAAAATCGTGCATGACGTTTACTATTCGCAAGACTTAAATGATTTATGGTATTCATGCAATTAGAAAACGCCCTGCCGGCTGCATTTTGCATAACACGGCGATATTCTATGCCCTGAAGGATAGGTAATACGCCAGACCGTTACCACTCATTTCTAGTATTTCTCTTTCCTGTTCGTCTCAAACCTGTAGTGGCTTCCGTGACGTAATTTTGTATATTTTATTTTCTACTCATGCTTTATCACATGTGAAAGGTGATATTGACTACTAGAGCACTCTTTCCTCCCTATTTCAGTGCTTCATAGTCGTTTTCCTGTTTGTAAATCTAAAATACAGAGTAAAATTCAAATTTAGTCTCCTACCATTAATATGACCGTAGTACGGCCTTTAAAATTCATCTACATCCTCATGGCAGACTCCGAGTAATCGACGCTCAAATTGACTGCGTGATTAACTCCTGCACGTAGGATTTAGATGTTGCCACCACGGCCACACGCCCCCCCCCCCCCCCCCCCCAAGAACCATGGACCTTGCCGTTGGTGGCGAGGCTTGCGTGCCTCAGCGATACAGATATCCGTACCGTAGGTGCAACCACAACAGAAGGGTATCTTTTGAGAGGCCAGAAAAACGTGTGGTTCCTGACGAGGGGCAGCAGCCTTTTCAGTAGTTGCAGGAGCAACAGTCTGGATGATTTACTGACCTGGCCTTGTAACACTAACCAAAAGGCCTTGCTGTGCTGGTACTGCGAACGGCTGAAAGCAAGGGGAAACTACAGCCGTAATTTTTCACGAGGGCATGCAGCTTTACTGTATGGTTAAATGATGATGGCGACCTCTTGGGTAAAATGTTCCGGAGGTAAAGTAGTTCCCCATTCGGATCTCCGGGCGGGGACTACTCAGGAGGACGCTGTTAACAGGAGAAAGAAAACTGGCGTTCTACGGATCGGAGCGTGGAATGTCAGATCCCTTAATCGGGCAGGTAGGTTAGAAAATTAAAAAAAAGGAAAGGATGGGTTAAAGTTAGATATAGTGGGAATTAGTGAAGTTCGGTGGCAGGAGGAACAAGACTATTAATCGGGTGAATGCACGGTTATAAATACAAAATCAAATAGGGGTAATGCAGGAGTAGGTTTAATACTGAATAAAAAAATAGGGTAAGCTACTACAAACAGCATAGTGAACACATTATTGTGGCCAAGACAGATACGAAGCCCACGCCTACTACAGTAGTACAAGTTTATATGCCAACTAGCTGTGCAGATGATGAAGAGATTGATGAGATGTATGATCAGATAAAAGAAATTATTCAGATAGTGAAGGGAGACGAAAATGTAATAGTCATGGGTGACTGGAATTCGATAGTAGGAAAAGGAATAAAAGGAAACGTAGTAGGTGAGTATGAAAGGGGGGTAAGGAATGACAGAGGAAGCCGCCTGGTAGAATTTGGCACAGAGCATAACTTAATCATAGCTAACACTTGGTTCAAGAATCATGAAAGCATGTGGTATACGTGGAAGAAGCCTGGAGATACTGGAAGGTGTCAGTTAGATTATATAATGGTAAGACAGAGATTTAGGAACCAGGTTTTAAATTGTAAGAAATTTTGAGGGGCCGATGTAGACTCTGACCACATTTTTTGGTTATGAACTGTAGATTAAAACTGAAGAAACTGCTTGAAGATGGGAATTTAAGGAGATGGGACCTGGATAAATTGAAAGAACCAGAGGTTGTAGAGAGTTTAATGGAGAGTATTAGGGAACGATTGATAAGAGTGGGGGAAAGAAATACGGTAGAAGAAGAATGGATAGCTTTGAGAGACGAAATAGTGAAAGCAGCAGATGATTAAGTAGGTAAAAAGACGAGGGCTAATAGAAATCCTTGGGTAACATAAGAGATATTGAATTTAATTGATGAAAGGAGAAAATACAAAAATGAAGCAGACGAAAGGGAATACAAAAGTCTCAAAAATGAGATCGCCTGGAAGTACAAAATGGCTAAGCAGGGATGGCTACAGGGCAAATGTAAGTATGTAGAGGCTTATCTCACTAGGGGTAAGATAGATACTGCCTACAGGAAACTCAAGAGACCTTTGGAGAAAAGAGAACCACTTGCATGAATATCAAGAGCTCAGATGGAAACCCAGTTCTAAGCAAAGAAGGAAATGTAGAAAGGTGGAAGGAGTATATAGAGGGTCTATTACAAGGGCGATGTCCTTGAGGACAATATTACGGAAATGGAAGAGGAGGTAGATGAAGATAAAATGGGAGATATGATAAACTGCATGATGAGTTTGGCAGAGCACTAAAAGACCTAAGTCGAAACAAGGCCCCGGGAGTAGTCAACGTTCCATTAGAACTACTGACAGCCTTGGGAGAGACAGCCGTTACCATCACTACCATCTGGTGAGCAAGATGTATGAGACAGGCAAAATACTCTCAGACTTCAAGAAGTATGTAATAATTCCAATCCCAAAGAAAGCAGGTGTTGACAGATGTGAAAATTACCGAACTATCCGTTTAATAAGCCACGGCTGCAAAATACTAACGCGAATTCTTTACAGACGAATGGAAAAACTGATAGAAGACGACCTCGGGGAAGATCAGTATGGATTCCGTAGAAATGTTGAAACATGAGAGGCAATACTGACCCTACGACTTATCTTAGAAAATAGATTAAGGAAAGGCAAACCTTCATTCCTAGCGTTTGTGTAGACTTAGAGAGAGCTTTTGACAATGTTGACTAGAAAACTCTCTTTCAAATTCTGAAGGTGGTAGCGGTAAAACACAGGTAGCGAAAGGCTATTTACAGTTTCCACAGAGACAAAATGGCAGTTATAAGAGTCGAGGGGCACGAAAGCGAAGCAGTGGTTGGGAAGGGAGTGAGACAGGGTTGTAATTTTAATTTTTAAAAAATATGTTATGGGACTTAACTGCTAAGGTCATCAGTCCCTAAGCTTACACACTACTTAACCTAAATTATCCTAAGGACAAACACACACACACACACACACACACATACACACACACACAGACCCATGCCTGAGGGAGGACTCGAACCTCCACCGGATCCTGCCGCAAGACAGGGTTGTAGCCTATCTCCGATGTTATTCAATCTGTATATTGAGCAAGCAGTAAAGGAAACAAAAGAAAAATTTAGAGTAGGAATTAAAATCCATGGAGAAGAAATAAAAACTTGTAGGTTCGCCGAAGACATTGTAATTCCCATTCCTGTCAAAAAGTAACAATGCGGACGCGATCTAACCGCGGTGTTGACCGTCTAGGCATGGTTGAACCACAGGCAACACGAGCTGTGTACGTCCTTCCTGGTGGAATGACTGGAACTGATCAGCTGTCGGACCCTCTCCATCTATTAGTCGCTGCTCATGCATGGTTGTTTACATCTTTGGGCGGGTTTAGTGACATCTCTGAACAGTCAGAGGGACTGTGTCTGTGATACAATATCCACGGTCAACCGTCTACCTCCAGGAATTCTGGGAACCGGGGTGATGCAAAACTTTTTTGATTTGTGTAGAAGCAATTTGTTTCACGTGCCGTGTGTAGAACCTCACTGTCTTTTCATCCGCTCCAGACGCCCCACCACTGCTGGGCGATTTTAGTTGATATTCTATTCCGCGACCACTTATCTCAATGGAGGATTCTGATCTCTTTACTGACTTTACGTAAGACAAAAACTTCTCAAGCTTATTGTACCACCGTTTAGATTTTGTTTGATAGTTAGGTTTTGACGTCTCGTAAAATTGTGATTAAAATCTCTTTGTTTTCGTAGCAATTTTCTAATACGTCTGTTGGGAAACGTCTGATCTTTCCCATCCCTGACAGGTATGCTCGGTAAATACTGGTCTTAGGCGTATTGTACAGTGCTCTTGTATTTTACCCACTGGTGTCTCAAATCTTCGTCCTCAGACATAAATATCTGATGTTGACTGCTAAAACACTTTGCAGTTTGTTTTCGGATCTCTTGCTATACAAAAATATTTGCCTACCTTTCTTAACATTCTTCGTAATCCATTAAGTCATTGATCATTTAACAGCCTTATGATCTCTGGTGCCATCCTCTGCCTTAACAGATCTGAAAAGTTCAGATTTGCTAGTTGATTGGAGGTCTAAGACATTACCTTAAAGAGTGGGCTCTCTTAGCCATCTGCTCAAAGTAAAGGTGTGTATCCTCTGGCAAATAAAAGTCTGCAGTCTCTTGCAGAAGTTACTCCTGAAAATTCTTTGACGTGGGGACATCCACAGCAAGTTCATTTTCGCAAGTTTTGTGGAAGTAACTTTCGCAAGTTAGTGGGAACATCCTAGTGCAAGTACTTTTAGGACTAGGCAGTTGTGGAAGTTTTGCTAAAACTTACAGAAGATTTATGTGCTCAGTACCGGTACGAAAGTGTCAGAGTTAAAAAGAAGAATGTCGTAAAGATAGATGGGCAGGCCGAAAAAAATATACCATTGGAGTCCTAGAACAACTACAACTAGCCAATGCAGCCAAGGAAGTACGAAAATTATTTACCACATAATTTGTTTCACTAGCAGTGGAAGTAGTACATCAGTAAAGACTTGTATGAATTTTAGCTAGTTTTCTTAATGTTAGCATAAACATAAATGCATTATATTTGTAATTAAAGTAATAAATACGGTTTGCAAAAATTGAAGAGTAATTTAAACTCTGTCTCTTGAAGTGATACATAAGGGGCGACCAAAATTTTCTGTTCGAAGGTCGTACAGTCCAGAACAGGTATGTCAATCAGGAAAAATCGTCGTGAACGATGAGGCAACCATCCCGCCGATGCCCCTGGTTGAAGATACCCGTTTGGTAAAACACCGTGTCCTGCTGCGTGAAGAAGTCCGCAACTGCCTGCTGCACATGCTCGACCGACAGGAATCGTCGACCCTTCAAAGCCCTTTCAATGGAACCGAAGGCGTGGGGGGAGAGATCAGGAGAATAGGGCGTGTGTTTGAATGTCTCCGGCTTGATTTGGCGTAACTTCTGCATTACAACACTTGCAGCATGGGAACGTGCCTCATCATGAAGCAGCAACTCCCATTGCCCCAGTTTTCCCAGATGTTTATCCTTAATTGCACGCTTATGTACCCGCATCGGAGTCGCGTTGGGTTGCACATTCGCTGCAGCAACACCTTCAAACGGGACCTTTGAAACTTCTTTATTTTAATGAGTGTGTCTATACTTAAACTGCAGAATGACAGAGAAGATGAAACTTCTACATTATTTGATTCTGAAACAACTGAGTAAAAATGAACGTACTGTAACTACTTTCTGTTTACTTTTTCTTATCATGTCAGCACTGACCTACAATATTCTAGCGCAACGCAGTCTGACTGCTTAAAAAAATTATAACTTGACTTCAACTAATTAATTCAAAAGAATGGCCCTGACTAAAAAGAAATTTTAACAATAACCTATACATTTCATTAAGCACTTACCTCACAAAAATTTTCATTACGCGAACTACTGCAATACAGCGAGCATGAATACTGCCAGCTAAATAAAAGATTCTAAGTACTAAAGCCACTAACTACTAATAGGCATGTAGTTAGCAAAGCAAAGTTTTTGTTGCAAACCAAAGGAAGTGTTAATTACCTTAATAATGTACATCCAGTTCAAACACGAATATAAATCGTCATTGGCATCTAGTACAAAGGTATATAATCATGAATAATATTCAAGTCTAACGTGTACTGGTCGTTAGCATACGCTAACACTTCAGAGCTCTACCCTCCATCAATGCTTACTTCTAACATATAACATCTATCACTGCTGGCTGTTCACCTCCAACTGCCCACCAGTACTTCCATCACTGCTGGAGACTAACTTCCAACTGCCCAACAGTACTTCCATCACTGCTAGCGACTAACTTCCAACTGCCGAACAGTACTGGCGATTAACTTCCTACAACGAGTCCAACCAGCCACAGAGTCTCAATGCAAAGCGCTACGCGCTGCCAACACAGGAACAGCCCACTTACAACTTTTGATCGTCCCTTATAGATTGCCGTATTTTTGTGAATCGTTTTCGAATATCTTATTGTACAACAGACAAGAGATGTTCGAAACTAGCATACGACATTCTCGGGAAGTTTTTAATCTGAGCAAAGTTATCTGATTTTATTTCAGTCAATAGTATTGCTTGATAACCTGAAAACACACATGAAAAAAAAAAAAAAATCCAAGTGAAACGAAAATCGGTAGATATGATGTACCTCCACAATCAGCAAAAAGTTGATGATTTAAGAAAAATTGAATAATTTATTCAAGGGAAAGAGTTTCACAAACTGATGAAGTCAGTAACTCGTTGGTCTACCTCTGGCCCTCATGCAAGCAGTTATTCGGCATGAAAGTGATTGGCAGAGTTGTTGGTCGTCCTCCTGAGGGACAGTGTGACACACGCTGACAAACTGGCGAGTCAGATCATCAAAATCCCGAAATGGTTGGAGGGCCCTACCCATGATTCGCCAAACGTTCTTAATTGCGGAGAGATCCGCCTACTTTGCTGGTCAAGGCAAGGTTTGCCAAGCAGTAGAAACTCTCGTCGTGTGCGGGCGGGCATTATCTTGCTGTGATATAAGCCCACGATGCCTGGCCATTAAGGGCAACAAAACGGGGCTTTGAATATCATCAATGTACCGCTGTGCTATAAGGGTGTCGCAGATGACTGCCGGAGGGGTTGGAGTAGAATTACCTTCAGTGATGAGCCCCAGTTCGAAATGAGCCCCGATGGTCAGCGAAAACGCGTCTGGAGACGTCCCAGACAGCGGTGGTATAACAACCTGACTGTCGGCCGTCATGTGGCCCGACAGTTAGGATTGATGGTTTGAGGTGTCATTTCTCTTCAGAGCACGCTCCCTTTGTTTGTCAGCACAGCGGTACTTCGGCGATATACTACTGCCTGTTTTGTTGCAAACCATAGTGGGTCTACATTTTAGCAATATAATGTCCACCTGCACAAGGCGAGAGAGTCTACTGCTTGTCTTCGCGTTTGCCAAACTCCGCCTTGGCCATCAAGGTCGGTAGATCTCTCCAAAAGTGAGGACATTAGGAGGATTAAGGGCACGTATCTTCAACCATCTAGGTATTTTGACTATCTAAATCGCCATTTGGACAGAATTTGGCACGATATCCCTCAGGAGAACGTACAATAAGCCTGTCAATCAACTAGAAGCCACATAACTGCTTGCATAAGGACCAGAAGTGCACCAACGCGTTATTGACTACCGCAATTGTTAAGCTCTGTGTCTTGAATAAATCGTCCAATTTTTCTGAAATTGTGATCATTTCTTTGTCTGGTGTATGAACACCACATCTACCGATCTTCGTGGTGCGTTGTTTTATTTGTCTCAGAGTGCATGTATACATCTGCATCCATTTCTCCACCTAAACATTTCTATTTGACGATTGTGTTTCGTAATGATTTTTCTTCAATAATAATTATAATAATGTAACGTGGTAAACTTTCACTTGCCTACCTCAGGAAGCGGCTCTAGTGGAAACACTTCCGCAAGTACTTGCAACAAGTTCCTGGAATTAACTCGCCGAAATAGCTTCCAGAAGTAAACGTGCGCAAGTTTTTCTTCTGATGTCAACATCTCAGTAAGCGCTTCCAGAAGCTACATGCGGAAGTTACTTGCTAGTCAACATGGGCCTTAATTTTCAGACAAAGTATTCAGAACAATCTCACACCACATGTACCAGTTATAATCTCCTGATTCCCCAATTCTGCAGCTGGTAAATTGAATTCTGCTCCAATTACAGTAGCTTGATAAGGAGCCCAGTTCTAGATATTCTTCAGGTTTTCACTGTGGCGCTGTGCGACTTCAGCTTCTAAGACACGTTGTCTACAAAATCATCTGCTTATTATGTTTTACCTTTCTTCGATGCTTCCCTTCACCCTGGTACTTTCACAGTCGGATATTGTAATAAACTTACTAGCCATTATCGAGTTCTTTGCCGCAATAAATATACTTACACTATCTTGACGATGCTCGCCGCATATACAGGTTGTTTTAAAATGACTATTCGGATTTTAAGGCTTTGTAGCAGTTACAACATTCAACTTAGAATTATGTATAACACAACAAATGAAAGAGCAACTCAAACAGTTTTGTTTGCCTGCAAATACGCAAAGGGAAGATTATGGAAGACCATGAATGGCAGAAGAGCGTATTGGAGGAATCAGAGTATTTAACACCTAGCTGCAAGAAATTAGTTCTTAAGTTTAGTCGTAAGTGAACAATTCCATTGTCGTCTGTGTGGAGACGCTTATAACTACGTCCTTATCGTTATTGTTGTTACAAGCTCTGAAGCCTGCAGGCTACGGTTTACGTGCCAACTTTACAAACTGAATGTTGCTGCATGATAATGAAAATTTCTGGACAGCGACGTCTTCAGCGATGAATCAAAATTTCACCGAAATGGTAATGTGAACGCACATAATGTGCACATATGGGGGTCAGCAAATCCCCCAAGAGTGGGTACAATGAATGGTGTTTTTCTGCCCCCGGCTCCCGCCCCTCCCCCATGAACCACAGACCTTTGCATTGGTGGGGAGGCTTGCGTGCCTCAGCGACATACACTCCTGGAAATGGAAAAAAGAACACATTGACACCGGTGAGTCAGACCCACCATACTTGCTCCGGACACTGCGAGAGGGCTGTACAAGCAATGATCACACTAACGGCACAGCGGACACACCAGGAACCGCAGTGTTGGCCGTCGAATGGCGCTAGCTGCACAGCATTTGTGCACCGCCGCCGTCAGTGTCAGCCAGTTTGCCGTGGCATACGGAGCTCCATCGCAGTCTTTAACACTGGTAGCATGCCGCGACAGCGTGGACGTGAACCATATGTGCAGTTGACGGACTTTGAGCGAGGGCGTATAGTGGGCATTTGGGAGGCCGGGTGGACGTACCGCCGAATTGCTCAACACGTGGGGCGTGAGGTCTCCACAGTACATCGATGTTGTCGCCAGTTGGGACCGGACCGCAGCGACGCACGGATGCACGCCAAGACCGTAGGATCCTACGCAGTGCCGTAGGGGACCGCACCGCCACTTCCCAGCAAATTAGGGACACTGTTGCTCCTGGGGTATCGGCGAGGACCATTCGCAACCGTCTCCATGAAGCTGGGCTGTGGTCCCGCACACCGTTAGGCCGTCTTCCGCTCACGCCCCAACATCGTGCAGCCCGCCTCCAGTGGTGTCGCGACAGGCGTGAATGGAGGGACGAATGGAGACGTGTCGTCTTCAGCGATGAGAGTCGCTTCTACCTTGATGCCAATGATGGTCGTATGCGTGTTTGGCGCCGTGCAGGTGAGCGCCACAATCAGGACTGCATACGACTGAGGCACACAGGGCCAACACCTGGCATCATGGTGTGGGGAGCGATCTCCTACACTGGCCGTACACCTCTGGTGATCGTCGAGGGGACACTGAATAGTGCACGGTACATCCAAACCGTCATCGAACCCATCGTTCTACCATTCCTAGACCGGCAAGGGAACTTGCTGTTCCAACAGGACAATGCACGTCCGCATGTATCCCGTGCCACCCAACGTGCTCTAGAAGGTGTAAGTCAACTACCCTGGCCAGCAAGATCTCCGGATCTGTCCCCCATTGAGCATGTTTGGGACTGGATGAAGCGTCGTCTCACGCGGTCTGCACGTCCAGCACGAACGCTGGTCGAACTGAGGCGCCAGGTGGAAATGGCATGGCAAGCCGTTCCACAGGACTACATCCAGCATCTCTACGATCGTCTCCATGGGAGAATAGCAGCCTGCAAGGCTGCGAAAGGATGATATACACTGTACTAGTGCCGACATTGTGCATGCTCTGTTGCCTGTGTCTATGTGCCTGTGGTTCTGTCAGTGTCATCATGTGATGTATCTGACCCCAGGAATGTGTCAATAAAGTTTCCCCTTCCTGGGACAATGAATTCACGGTGTTCTTATTTCAATTTCCAGGAGTGTAGATAGCTGTAACACAGGTGCAACAACAACGGGGAGCTACCTCTTGAGAGGCCAGACGAACGTGTGGTTCCTGAAGGGGGCACAAGCCCTTTCAGTAGTTGCAGTGGTAATTGTCTGGATGATTGACTGATATGGTCTTGTAATTGCACTGAAAAGGGCATTGCTGTGTTGGTTCTGCGAAAGCAAGGGGAAATTACAGCCGTAATTTTCCCGAGCACATGCAGGTCTACTGTATGGTAAAATGATGATGGCATGCTCTTGGGCAAAATATTCCGGGGGTAAAATAGTCCCTCATTCTGATCTGCTGGCGGGGACTACTCAGGAGGATGTCGTTATCAGCAGAAACTAAACTTGCATTCTGCGGATCGGAGAGTGCAAATGACAGATCCCTTACTCGGGCAGGTATGTTAGAAAATTTTAAAAGGTAAACCTATGGACCTTGCCGTTGGTGGGGAGGCTTGCGTGCCTCAGCGATACAGATGGCCGTACCGTAGGTGCAACCACAACGGAGGGGTATCTGTTGAGAGGCCAGACAAACGTGTGGTTCCTGAAGAGGGGCAGCAGCCTTTTCAGTAGTTGCAGGGGCAACAGTCTGGATGATTGACTGATCTGGCCTTGCAACATTAACCAAAACGGCGTTGCTGTGCTGGTACTGCGAACGGCTGAAAGCAAGGGGAAACTACAGCCGTAATTTTTCCCGAGGACATGCAGCTTTACTGTATGATTAAATGATGATGGCATCCTCTTGGGTAAAATATTCCGGAGGTAAAATAGTCCCCCATTCGGATCTCCGGGCGGGGACTACTCAGGAGGATGTCGTTATCAGGAGAAAGAAAACTGGCGTTCTACGGATCGGAGCGTGGAATGTCAGATCCCTTAATCGGGCAGGTAGGTTAGAAAATTTAAAAAGGGAAATGGATAGGTTAAAGTTAGATATAGTGGGAATTAGTGAAGTTCGGTGGCAGGAGGAACAAGACTTCTGGTCAGGTGACTACAGGGTTATAAACACAAAATCAAGTAGGGGTAATGCAGGAGTAGGTTTAATAATGAATAGGAAAATAGGAATGCGGGTAAGCTACTACAAACAGCATAGTGAACGCATTATTGTGGCCAAGATAGATACGAAGCCCACACCTACTACAGTAGTACAAGTTTATATGCCAACTAGCTCTGCAGATGATGAAGAAATTGAAGAAATGTACGATGAAATAAAAGAAATTATTCAGATAGTGAAGGGAGACGAAAATTTAATAGTAATGGGTGACTGGAATTCGAGTGTAGGAAAAGGGAGAGAAGGAAACATAGTAGGTGAATATGGATTGGGGCTAAGAAATGAAAGAGGAAGCCGCCTAGTAGAATTTTGCACAGAGCACAACTTAATCATAGCTAACACTTGGTTTAAGAATCATGAAAGAAGGTTGTATACGTGGAAGAACCCTGGAGATACTAAAAGGTATCAGATAGATTATATAATGGTAAGACAGAGATTTAGGAACCAGGTTTTAAGTTGTAAGACATTTCCAGGGGCAGATGTGGACTCTGACCACAATCTATTGGTTATGACCTGTAGATTAAAACTGAAGAAACTGCAAAACTGTGGGAAATTAAGGAGATGGGACCTGGATAAACTGAAAGAACCAGAGGTTGTACAGAGTTTCAGAGAGAGCATAAGGGAACAATTGACAGGAATAGAGGAAAGAAATACAGTAGAAGAAGAATGGGTAGCTCTGAGGGATGTAGTAGTGAAGGCAGCAGAGGATAAAGTAGGTACAAAGACGAGGGCTGCTAGAAATCCTTGGGTAACAGAAGAAATATTGAATTTAATTGATGAAAGGAGAAAATATAAAAATGCAGTAAATGAAGCAGGCAAAAAGGAATACAAACGTCTCAAAAATGAGATCGACAGGAAGTGCAAAATGGCTAAACAGGGATGGCTAGAGGACAAATGTAAGGATGTAGAAGCTTATCTCACTAGGGGTAAGATAGATACTGCCTACAGGAAAATTAAAGAGACCTTTGGAGAGAAGAGAACCACGTGTATGAATATCAAGAGCTCAGATGGCAGCCCAGTTCTAAGCAAAGAAGGGAAGGCAGAAAGGTGGAAGGAGTATATAGAAGGTTTATACAAGGGCGATGTACTTGAGGACAATATTGTGGAAATAGAAGAGGATGTAGATGAAGACGAAATGGGAGATACGATACTGCGTGAAGAGTTTGACAGAGCACTGAAAGACCTGAGTCGAAACAAGGCCCCCGGAGTAGACAACATTCCATTAGAACTACTGACGGCCTTGGGAGAGCCAGTCATGACAAAACTCTACCAGCTGGTGAGCAAGATGTATGAGACAGGCGAAATACCCTCAGACTTCAAGAAGAATATAATAATCCCAATCCCAAAGAAAGCAGGTGCTGAGAGATGTGAAAATTACCGAACTATCAGTTTAATAAGCCACGGCTGCAAAATACTAACGCGAATTCTTTACAGACGAATGGAAAAACTGGTAGATGCGGACCTCGGGGAGGATCAGTTTGGATTCCGTAGAAATGTTGGAACACGTGAGGCAATACTGACCTTACGACTTATCTTAGAAGAAAGATTAAGAAAAGGCAAACCTACGTTTCTAGCATTTGTAGACTTAGAGAAAGCTTTTGACAATGTTGACTGGAATACTCTTTTTCAAATTCTAAAGGTGGCAGGGGTAAAATACAGGGAGCGAAAGGCTATTTATAATTTGTACAGAAACCAGATGGCAGTAATAAGAGTCGAGGGGCATGAAAGGGAAGCAGTGGTTGGGAAAGGAGTGAGACAGGGTTGTAGCCTCTCCCCGATGTTATTCAATCTGTATATTGAGCAAGCAGTAAAGGAAACAAAAGAAAAATTTGGAATAGGTATTAAAATTCATGGAGCCGAAGTAAAAACTTTGAGGTTCGCCGATGACATTGTAATTCTGTCAGAGACGGCAAAGGACTTGGAAGAGCAGTTGAACGGAATGGACAGTGTCTTGAAAGGAGGATATAAGATGAACATTAACAAAAGCAAAACGAGGATAATGGAATGTAGTCAAATTAAATCGGGTGATGCTGAGGGAATTAGATTAGGAAATGAGACACTTAAAGTAGTAAAGGAGTTTTGCTATTTAGGAAGTAAAATAACTGATGATGCTCGAAGTAGAGAGGATATAAAATGTAGACTGGCAATGGCAAGGAAAGCGTTTCTGAAGAAGAGAAATTGTTAACATCGAATATAGATTTATGTATCAGGAAGTCGTTTCTGAAAGTATTTGTTTGGAGTGTAGCCATGTATGGAAGTGAAACATGGACGATAACTAGTTTGGACAAGAAGAGAATAGAAGCTTTCGAAATGTGGTGCTACAGAAGAATACTGAAGATAAGGTGGATAGATCACGTAACTAATGAGGAGGTATTGAATAGGATTGGGGAGAGGAGAAGTTTGTGGCACAACTTGACTAGAAGAAGGGATCGGTTGGTAGGACATGTTTTGAGGCATCAAGGGATCACAAATTTAGCATTGGAGGGCAGCGTGGAGGGTAAAAATCGTAGAGGGAGACCGAGAGATGAGTACACTAAGCAGATTCAGAAGGATGTAGGTTGCAGTAGGTACTGGGAGATGAAGCAGCTTGCACAGGATAGAGTAGCATGGAGAGCTGCATCAAACCAGTCTCAGGACTGAAGACAACAACAACAACAAAGTTAGATATAGTGGGAGTTCGTGAAGTTTGGTGCCAGGAGGAACAGGACTTCTGATCAGATGACTACAGGGATATAAATACAAAATCAAATAGGGGTAATGCAGGAGCAGGTTTAATAATGAATAAAAATAGGAACGCTGATAAGCTACTATGAAGAGTATAGTGAACGCATTAATGTAGCCAAGAGAGACACAAAGTGCCCACATCCAAAACAGTAGTAGAAGTTCATATGCCAACTATCTTCACAGATGATGAAGAGACTGACGAAATGAAGAAATACATGAAGAGATAAAAGAAATTTTTTAGACAGTTAAGGGAGACGAAAATTAAGAGTGATTTGGAACTGGAACTAGACAGTAGGGAAAGAAAGAGAAGGAAAACCAGTAGGTGAATATAGACTGGGGGAAAGGAATGAGAGATGAAGCCGGAGGAAAACCAGTAGGTGAATATAGACTGGGTGAAAGGAATGAGAGAGGAAGCCGACTGACAGAATTTTTCATAGAGTCTAATTTCGTCATAGCTTGACTTAAGACTCAAGACAGATGGTTTTAAACGTGGAACATACCTGGAGACACCGGAATGTATCTGACTGTTTATATAATGGTACGACAGAATTTCTGAACCATATTTTAAATTGTAACACATTTCTAGCGGAAGCTGTAAACTCTGACCACAATTTATTGGTTATGATATGTTGATTGAAACTGAAGAAACTGCAAAAAAGTAGGAATTTAAGGAGATGGAACCTGGATAAAATGAAAGAACCAGAGGTTGTAGAGGGCTTCAGATGGAGCATTAGGGAACGATTGGCAAGAACAAGGGAAATGCATACGGTAGAAGAAGAATGGGTAGCTTTGAGCGATGAAATAAAAAGGTAGCAAAGGATCGAGCCGGTGAAAAGACGAGGGCTAGTAGAAATCCTTGGGTGACACAAGAGATATTGAATTTAATTGATGAAAGGAGAAATTATAAAAATTCAGTGAATGAAGTAGGCGAAAGGGAATACAAACGTCTAAAAAATGAGATTAACAGGAAGTGCAAAATGTCCTAACCAGGAATAGCCAGAGGAAAAATGTAAGGATTTAGAAGCATATATCACTAAGAGGAAGATAAATGTCGCCTATAGGAGAATTATAGCTTCGTTTGGAGGAAAGGAACCAGCTGTATGAATATCAAGAGCTAAGACGGAAAACCAGTCCTAAACAAAGAAGGAATGCAGAGAGATGGAAGGGGTGTATAGAGGGTCTATGCAAGGGAGATGAACTTGAAAGCGATATTATGGAAACGGAAGAGGACGTAGATGAAAGTGAGATGAGAGACATGATACTGTCTGAATAATTTGAGAGAACACTGAAAGATCTAAGTCGAAACAAGGCCCCGGGAATAGACAACATTCCGTCAGAATTACCGACAGTCATGGGAGAGCCACCCACGGCAAAACTCTTCCATTTGACGTGCAAGATGTATGAGAGAGGCGAAAAAGCCTAGAACTTCAAGAAGAATGTTGTAATTCCAATTACAAAGGAAGCAGTAGCTGACAGACATGAAAATTACCTAACTATCAGTTTAATAAGTCATGGCTGCAAAATACTTTCACGAATTATTTAAAGAAGAATGGAAAAATTGGTGGAAGAAGAACTCGGTGAAGATCAGATTGGATTCCAGAGAAATGTAGGAACACGTGAGGCAAAACTGGCGTTACGACCTATTTTAGAAAATTAAGTAAAAAAACCAAACCTACATTTATAGCATTTGTAGACTGAGAGAAACCTTTTGATAATGTTGACTGGAATAGTCTCTGTGAAATTCTGCAGGTGGCAGGAGTAAAGGACAGAGAACGAAAGGTTATTTACAACTTGTACGGAAATGAGACTGCACTTGTAAGAGTGAGAGGGAGGCAGTAGTTGAAAAGAGAGTGAGACAGGGTTGTAGTCTATCCCCTACGTTATTCAGTATGTACATTGAACAAGCAATAAAGAAGATAAAAGAGAAATTTGGAGTAGGAATTCGTCAGGGAGAAAAAATAAAAAACTTTGAGATTTGCCGATGACGCTGTAATTCTGTCAGAGACAGCAAAGGACTTGAAGAGCACCAGAACGGAATGGATAGTGTCTCGAAAGGAGGATACGAGAGGAACATCAATAAAAGCAATAAGAGGATAATGGAATGAGTCAAATGAAATCAGGTGATTCTGAGGGAATTAGATTAGGAAATGAGACGCATAAAGAAGTAGTTTTGCTATTTCGGCAGTAAAATAACTAATGATGGCCGAAGTAGAGTGGATATAAATTGTAGACTGGCAATGGCAAGAAAGGCGTTTCTGAAGAAGAGAAATTTGTTAACATGGAGTATAGATTTAAGAGTAAGGAGGTGCTGTGCAAAGCTGGGAGAAAAGAAATTTGTAACACAACCACACTAGAAGAAGGGATCGGATAGTAGGACACATTCTGAGACATAAGGAAATCCCCAGTTTAGTACTGGACGGAAGCTTGGCGGGTAAAAATCGTAGAAGGAGACCGAGAGATGAATACACTAAGCAGATTCAGAAGGATGTAGATTGCAGTAGTTACTCGGACATGAAGAGGCTTGCACAGGAGAGAGTAGCGTGGAGAGCTGCATCAAATCACTCTTCGGACTGAAGCTCACAACAACAACATCCCGGCGGAAAGTTTATAGGCCTTCTTTATCGGTGCAACAGGCGTTTTTTATCTTGAGGCGGTAGACCAATGGTTTTTCCTCAATTGGAAGAAGCTGAACCACAGAACTTTATCTGGCAGCAGGACGGTTCTCCACCTCAACGGCATAACCTAGTATGCGTTTGGTTAAGCGACTTTTTTTCCCGACCGCTGACTTGGCCGCAAGAGGCCGAATGACAGAGCTTGCTTCGATGACGTCCGCTTTCACACACGATCTCATGCCATGCGATTTCTACCTTTGTGGGTTCATAAAGCATTGTGTGAATGTTCCTCAGCCACTAGCTGGTCTACCTGACTTCAGAAACAACATTCTTGGAACACTTACCCCATACACACCAATCATACACACTCGTCTATCGAATCGATGCGTGACGAATGGTGCTCACATTGAACAGTTATATGAAAAACTTCTTGAGTGTCTTTTTCGTTTAATTTATTGTTTATAATTGTAAGTGGAACGTAATTAAGTCTACAAAGCCTTAAAACACTTATATTCATTTCAAAACACGCTTTGTTCTGATGCGAATTGTGAATTCCGTTGATATAAATTGCCGCTTTGAGCCGTTTTTCTGTCCTAATACTGTATATTACTTTTATTAAGCACACTAACTGTCGAGCACCACCATGGATGATCCTGCATTTTAATAATATTACATTAATATTTGCTCTTAATGATGTGGAGTGAGAAAAGGTCACCTCTGAAGGTAATGTGGCTGATCTTTCTCCGATTAAGGCAGGTTATTCAAACTCGACGTATGGAGCGGTTCTAAGCTACCTTATATTCAGGGCTTGACAAGGTCTCCGGAAAGCCTACCGCGTACACAATGGCCTTCTTTTCTGATCTGTTTGCTCCATTACCTACCTAACGTTTGAGCTCCCAAAGATTAGTATACAAATCTGGACTTGGATGGTAAATCGGACGATGGCACAACAGACAAGACATCCCGTACTGCCTCAGATATGTTATCAGCACTGGGTACCACCTCATATCTGCTGAAAAGGCGTAGGGGAACAGCTTTGCGGATAGTTTTCACTTTCGCCTGCAGTCGATGGATATCCCATCGCACCACTGCCCGACACTCACCCTCGAGCGACGAAATACCTGACAAATGTTGGCTCGGTAAGGCGCAGCGACATTTGGGTTCTAGGTGATTACCGTGACGTCATAGCTGTAACAGCCCTTTCCACAGGAGCTCCAACGTCACCTCAGGTTGGGGCTGCAGCCTGACCCGACAGGGGCCAACTCCCCTTTTGTCTACACTCAGGCGCGGTTCCTATCCGTTCCTACTGTGAAAAAGCTCTAAACACCACGAAAAATGTACTACAGTAACGAAAGCAGTCAGAAGGTGCATGGGGGCGTAATTAAATTGATTGGTAATAATTTTAATTTTAGTCGCTGTTTATCCGATTACGCAGTCTCGTAACCGGTTGGCCCTGAATAATATTAGTACGCAATCTGACTGCTTAGAATTACAACAAAGAATGAAAGGAAATTTCCGTTAACACAATTAATTAATTAAGTCCCCAGCAACTATAAAAGCTACGAAACAAGAAAGCACAAGTGTAACTGTTCTGTGTGTGGAAGTGTGATTCTACATACACATCTGGCACGATTCTACCTCAATAGGACAAGATATTCTAAACACGATTTACACTGAAGTAATTAAAAAAAACTAGAAATACTATAATTGCATATAGAAACCAGACTTACAGTCTAACACAAGAACACGAGCCAGATGCTTTGTTGACTGAACCTGTGACCAAGAGGCATAAGACATTTGAAATAAAATATTTTCTTTACCTTCATATACATCGACGAAAAATACCCTCTGATCATTACAACATCCCCAATCCAACAACATCTGGTGTCTTGCCCAACAGAACAACTGCACACGACATGGTCACAATATGTAGTCTAACTACGGCTACCTCAGAACTACTACTGCCCTCAGCAACTTCTCAACTGCAACTGCCAGTGGAGGCAGCTGAATAATACTCTTTGGTGCAATCTCTGGCGCTGTGACTCAGTGTAGCCACCTTTCAAAGGTTACTGCGGTAGTACAAGATGATCGCAAAAAGAGATCAAATTAGCAGTGTGCCGCTGCAAACGCGGTAAATCTAAAATGCTAAAATTACGATACACTCAAAACGTAAAAAAAATTAAAATCAGCACAAAATTCTACACTAAAGAGTGATCTCACGCCAAACCATCTATAGAAAATTACGCAAACTCTTAAAAAGACGCTACTAAAACTACTCAAAATAGTTTAAAAAAACAGACAGTCTGGAAATTTTGCCAGAAGCACGTAAGAAGACTACTAAATCTAAATGATGGGTAGCAGCCAGGTACTAGGGTTGTGCCGGCTGGTGTGGCCGAGCGTCTAGGCCCTACAGTCTGGAACCGCGTGACCGCTACGGTCGCAGGTTCGAATCCTGCCTGGGGCATGGATGTGTGTGATGTCCTTAGGTTAGTTAGGTTTAAGTAGTTCTAAGTTCTAGGGGACTGATGACCTCAGTAGTTAAGTCCCATAGTGCTCAGAGCCATTTGAACCATTTTTTACTAGGGCTGGTGCTGGGAGCGGCTCTCGCCTTACAGCTGTAGTAGGGAATATTTCTCGGAACAGAAGAGCGAGGCGATTAAATTTTTCTGTTTTCCTGGTAAAATGGATGTGGGCTCCTTAGAGACTAAGAGGAAGTATGTGCTAATATGGGCCTGGCAGTAGTCCATGGTTTTTAAGAATGCAAGTTGAAGTCTAGAGATCAGTTTGTCCTCCATTGGTTGTCAAATTTGCTAATGACAATGATCGGAAACTGAATCTGGAGGGCCTGTCTGCAGTATATACGTCGACATATGTAAAGGTGAAACAGGTGTCTGAAGTTCACAATGGAAGCTTAAAACTTTGTGGAACACCGGTGAACAGAGTGCTTTCGCAGACCAGCAGAATGGGCCGTGAATCTTAAACAGGGACGCTCTGCGAGCCACGTCCGGTAATGCCGAAATTTTGTAACCAGTGTAGCAGGGAGTTGTTGACGGGCGTTATGTTATGCGCTGCAGCTCTCATCACGTCAGCAATAAACTAGCAGACGCCACACTTAGAGCAAATTGCGGAAATGTCAGTTCTTCCAGAGGTAATTTGTTACTTCGCTGGCAGCAGTTTCACTTCGATTCCCACGCCCGTTCCCATTACAGCGCCAATATAGTTATAAGGACCTTGAACTAAGACCTACATGTCATGCAGTAAACAGGGGACACACGTCCCAACGCTTCCGTCTCCCTCACTAACACTTCTTCATCCTGTAGCACCAACACAATGAAATATCTTGGACTAACCATGCACACTAACACGGCATCCCCATCTACTAAGGTCTCAACAAAAAGCCCTTAACAGACTAAAATTACTAAACCCAATAACAGGCCGTACATTAAGATTACATTGGACTTTCACAATACTCTACCCCTAAAAAAGTCTTATCCGGCCCTTCCTCACGTTTGCCAATGAAACGGGGATCCACACCATCAACCTTACAAGTCGTAGAAAGCCATGCACTCTGCATCGCCTTCCATATCCACAATCCCTCTTCTACATTGATAGCCTACCTATTTATATAATTTTCCCTCTTTCCTAGAATTCCTCGAGTACACTAATCCTACTCATCCCAGGAGCTAGAGGATCATAACACCAGCTGCCTGTCTAATCATTTCCCATCCTTGATCGCCGAAGCTCCTTCACTAACATTTCCCACACTCACTCCACCTCAGTGCGCTTAATATCCTATCCCAAAGGCAGCTTTAACAGGCTTCCTCTCACCGAGTCAGAAATCCACCTAGATTTATGCCTATCCTAGCAGCTATTGCCCTAGTCCCGACATCTTTTCCTTAGATCAGATTTCCTATGCCTCTCCCAAAATCCTCACTCGTCTTCGTTCATTCCTGCCTCAGCCTCCATTTAGATATCCCACTTCATAGGGCATAATTATTCCGCCACACATAGACCTAGCGATCCATTTATCTTTATTGTCTCCCTGTCCAATATTCCTCCATCCTTCCTTGTATACACACAGCAGCTACTAGCAGGCGATCTTGAGAAACTTGTCAGATGATCATTGTCATCGCCATTGTTGCCGTCTTCACCGTCGTTGTTGTCATCGCCCTCGTGGTTGTCATCGCCCTCGTTGTTGTCATCGCCATCATTGTTGTCATAGCCATTGTTGTCGTCATCATCATCGTTTACTCATCGCCATCATTGTCGTCATTAAAATCGTTGTCATAATCGTGATTGTTGTCTATATCGTCATAATTGTCGTCATCATCGTTATCGTCATTGTTATCGTTGTGGTTATCGTCATCATCATTGCTATTATTGACGTCGACATCGTAGTCATCGGCATTGTTGTCATCAACGTTGATATTATCGTCATCGACGTTGTCGTCTTCCTCATCATTGTGATCCTCATAGTTGCCATCGTCATCTTCTTAGCAACAACCACATCATCACCACCTACATTCAATAGTAAATCATTAAAATGAATCATTCTTATTTCACTTTCGTGCTGTTATTTTAATTTTTAAAAACGCTTTATGTGTATAATTTAAGGTCATTATACTTCTGCCTGTTCCAGAATAGCTCTGCGCTGTCGTGACAAACGTTACAGCACTACGCCAACGACATTGCTCACAGTTAACATGTCATCTACATTTACTACTACACTAAAACTTCATACTATTCAGATTATGACAAAAAATGAAGTGGCGCAAGAAAATGTCATTCGAGGGGAGCAGGATTCACATGTCGGTTCGGCTGGTTATTCAATGGTTTCTCTGGAGTGATCAAGGTGAATGTCAAGACAGTTCCCTTGAAAAAGACCTGGCCAATTTCTTTCCATCTTTTCCCTCTCCAATCTCGAGGTGAGTCTATAATTCCCTTGCCGTCCGCGTTATATAAAATTCCAATATTTTTGTTATTCAGATGAGGACGCTGGCAACATAGCAAATATCCCGAGTGAAATACCCAAACTGCCCTTAACTGAAATCCGAGGTAACACAAAATCGCAGCATCAAAACCTAATTGATTGGTGAAATTGGTAATAACTACATTTCTCGAGTAAAAGGATTTAAATATATAGGTGGTGACTAGTGTTCAACGTCTCGTCGACAACGAGGTCACTAGAGACGGAGCGCAAGCTCGGGCTAGGGAAAGATTGGAAAGGAAATCGGCCGTGCCCTTTCATAGGAACCATCCCGGCATTTGCCTGAAACGATTTAGGGAAATCACGGAAAACCTAAATCAGGATGGCTGGAGACGGGATTGAACCGTCGTCCTCCCGAATGCGAGTCCAGTGTGCTAACCACTGCATAAATATATAGGTGAATGGATTGCAGAAAACTGTAATGAAAAGAAACCTGTCAGATCAAGAGTCCAGAAAATGGAGACGGCGTTTCAGTTAGCAAAAAACGTTTACAACAAAAAGAGTCACTCGTAGAACTGCAAAATACGACACTACACAACAGTAATTAAACTCGAAGCTCTCTACGCCTCTGAGAAGCTAAATCTTCAGCACAGAACACAAAATCCATACAGTTTTAAAGAACAAAACTACAAGACCGAACTGGTACACACAGAAGGAAAAACCCTGAGAGAATTAGGGAATCCAAATCTACATGACATAAATGAAATCAGAAAAATCACAAACACACGGGGTTTTGAGGAAGAAGGGAGGAAAACTAACCGACATACGTGTCTGTGCAACGAAAACTAGCCCATTCGTTGCGTATGAAGGAATACTGCGTGAAAAGGAAGGCCAACAAATGTTGATCATGCGTGCTCCTAAGTGATCCATCAGCGAAGAAGAAGAAGAAGAAGGATTGATGCAGAGAATGTCTTCGAGAATGCATTTGTCTAGGTAACATATTTAAGTGATTTACATTGCAAGATCACAAGTTAATGTAAGTGCGAGATAAACTACTGCAAATGTGAAATGTGTGTATTTGTTTCACTTGGTCGGTCAACATAGGGAGTTTAAATGCTGGTTCTGGATGACCTGGAGTTATCGTCCGACGATGTCTCATACTGTGGTCGACTGGAGAAAGATCTGGTGATCGAATGAGCCAAGGCAACATGTCGGTATCTGTAGAGCATACTGAGTCACAACAGTGGTACTTGAACGAGCATTATTCTGTTGGAAAACAACCCCTACAAAGCTGTTCATGAATGGCAGCAGAGCAGGTCGCATCACCAGATTGACGTACAAATTTGCTCTCAGGGTGCGTGGGATAACCACGAGAGTGCACCTGCTGTCATACGAAATCGCGTCCCAGACCACAACTCTAGGTGCAGGTGCAGTGTGTCTAACACGGTGACAAGTTGGTTGCAGGCTCTCAACTGGCATCCTTCCAACCAACACACGGCCATCACTGGCACCGAGGCAGAACCACTTTCATCAGAAAACACAGCAGGCCTGCATTCTGCCGTCCAATTAGCTCTCACTAGACACCCCTGAAGTCGCAAATGGCGATGGTTTGGGTCAGGATCACCAACTTGGAGTTGTCCTTGAAGTAAGTTATCTGTAACAGCTCGTTACGTCACTGTGATGCGAACAGCCGCTCAAATTCTTGCTGCGGGTACAGTATACTATGAGCTGGAGCCATACGCCGAACATGGTGGTCTTCCCTTTCCACAGTGCCACGTGGCTGTCCGGAGTCCGATCTCGTTGCGACAGTATATTCACGTGACACGGCCGCCTGTATTAGAGGCCGGAGGACTGAAATGTGGCAACGTTACGTTAAGGCCTACCGCGTGGCTGTGCCTATAAGGTAGCGAACGGAAGCAGTTGTTTACGTTCTTTCGCGGTGTCCGTTTTATCCGACATTACAGTGTAATTATGCTATACTGGACTCTGCAAAAGTTATAGCATGTAGTCGTGACTACAGTCGAAGATATAACACAATGTAAGTATACAATTCTGAGAAGTTTGCAGTGTTTTTACATATATAAGTGCAAGTGTGCTACGTGAACGACTTTCGTCTACACAATTGCAACAAAACTTCTACTATATTCTAGATACAATTTGAAAATAAAGTTTTGAATTCATAAGTTTAGTATCAGAATCTCCTAAGTGATTTTGTGTTAATATTATGAATAGTTCTACACATTTGATTCTATTTGTAGACTTGTGTCTGAAGAGTATGAAACAAAATTCCTCACTTGTCAAAATCAAAAGCAGTTACTACTCAATCTGGTTGGCCAAGGAGTTGAATCACATGTTTCTCTGCAAATATTTGTAACAGATTCATGTCTCTGTGGAAGGCCACTTACTGATATCTACAAAAAGCTGGTTTCCATTATCTGTGACATATTGTTAAATAATTATACCAAACTTCGAAATGATGATTTAATATGTTCCAAGAAGGAGGAAGTTAAAAGAAAATTAAAAACATTACATAACTTTTCACACAAAATTATGAAACTTCTTTCTTACCCATAACCTCAGTCCTTCAATGCTCTGATTAGTACTGGCAAGGAGGTGGTGGCCACTATGAAATTAACTTTAATGCACTGATAAATTTCAGTCATGCTTCTTATGCAAATCCTACAGCATGGTCCCCAGTTCATTCTGACTCAGAAAGATGTGTGAAAGTATTTAAATAGATTTGTATGACCAGTGATTTAAATGAAAAATCTAACATACACTCCTGGAAATTGAAATAAGAACACCGTGAATTCATTGTCCCAGGAAGGGGAAACTTTATTGACACATTCCTGGGGTCAGATACATCACATGATCACACTGACAGAACCACATGCACATAGACACAGGCAACAGAGCATGCACAATGTGGGCACTAGTACAGTGTATATCCACCTTTCGCAGCAATGCAGGCTGCTATTCTCCCATGGAGACGATCGTAGAGATGCTGGATGTAGTCCTGTGGAACGGCTTGCCATGCCATTTCCACCTGGCGCCTCAGTTGGACCAGCGTTCGTGCTGGACGTGCAGACCGCGTGAGACGACGCTTCATCCAGTCCCAAACATGCTCAATGGGGGACAGATCCAGAGATCTTGCTGGCCAGGGTAGTTGACTTACACCTTCTAGAGCACGTTGGGTGGCACGGGATACATGCGGACGTGCATTGTCCTGTTGGAACAGCAAGTTCCCTTGCCGGTCTAGGAATGGTAGAACGATGGGTTCGATGACGGTTTGGATGTACCGTGCACTATTCAGTGTCCCCTCGACGATCATCAGAGGTGTACGGCCAGTGTAGGAGATCGCTCCCCACACCATGATGCCGGGTGTTGGCCCTGTGTGCCTCGGTCGTATGCAGTCCTGATTGTGGCGCTCACCTGCACGGCGCCAAACACGCGTACGACCATCATTGACACCAAGGCAGAAGCGACTCTCATCGCTGAAGACGACACGTCTCCATTCGTTCCTCCATTCACGCCTGTCGCGACACCACTGGAGGCGGGCTGCACGATGTTGGGGCGTGAGCGGAAGACGGTCTAACGGTGTGCGGGACCGTAGCCCAGCTTCATGGAGACGGTTGCGAATGGTCCTCGCCGATACCCCAGGAGCAACAGTGTCCCTAATTTGCTGGGAAGTGGCGGTGCGATCCCCTACGGCACTACGTAGGATCCTACGGTCTTGGCGTGCATCCGTGCGTCGCTACGGTCCGGTCCCAGGTTGACGGGCACGTGCACCTTCCGCCGTCCACTGGCGACAACATCGATGTACTGTGGAGATCTCACGCCACACGTGTTGAGCAAATCGGCCGTCCGTCCACCCGGCCTCCCGCATGCCCACTATACGCCCTCACTCAAAGTCCGTCAACTGCACATACGGTTCGCGTCCACGCTGTCGCGGCATGCTACCAGTGTTAAAGACTGCGATGGAGCTCCGTATGCCACGGCAAACTGGCTGACACTAACGGCGGCGGTGCACAAATGCTGCGCAGCTAGCGCCATTCGACGGCCAACACCGCGGTTCCTGGTGTGTCCGCTGTGCCGTGCGTGTGATCATTGCTTGTACAGCCCTCTCGCAGTGTCCGGAGCAAGTATGGTGGGTCTGATACACCCGTGTCAATGTGTTCTTTTTTCCATTTCCAGGAGTGTATTAATGAACAATACACAAACAACGTTCGTTAAAAATAATTATTATTATGCCACCCTCATAAATAAAGGCGTGAAAGCTATGTTCCAGCTGTCAGAAACTTTTACATTAGTTTGTCATTTATGTAGGAAGGAACATGATAATACATTTCAAATAACAGACTGAAAAAATTGCAAGTCTGTAAATAATGTTATTAGGCACCTCACAAAATTGTTTGCTGAACTTGTATCTCCAAATCTCGGGTAAGAAACGTCATAATATACTGCTATGAAGCACATGTGAGTTATTTAAAAGTGCATCGTTGCAAGGAAACGAGAATAAAATTCGTAATTCCGACATAAAGTCGGCGTAATACTGCGAGAAATTAGCTTTTCTATGTTACTGTGTTATTTATAGGGAGAAAATCTACAAAAAAAGAAAGTGATTGCGTATTTATATCTGACACGTCGTCTGCATTCGACGAAATCTGTATTTCAGTCTCGGCCTAGCTGTTCACGCTAGCAGGCCTACTTACGTCACAGGCTACGGCGTTGTCAGCTTGACGACTCCGGCCTCTAATACAGGCGGCAGTGCACGTGACCATCGCTGCCAGCAGTCGTGTGCAGTGGCTACATTCCTGCCAAGTCCTTCTTCAGTATCGCAGAAGGAACATCCAGCTACTCGTATCCCTACTGCACGATCTCGTCCAAAATCAGTGAGATGTTGGTAGTGGCGTCTTTGCACCGTAGATACATTCTTGGCTAATACCAGTTCATCACGTCCAGTCTCAAAGGTAACTAGCGCTCACGGCCGTTACAGTACGTATTTAAAGCAAACCTGACTGCATCCTCATAATGGCGCTACCAGCGCCACTCTTACGCGATTGGCGCGAAAAATTAATGTACAACATCTTTCAGACGTAGAAACACGCCTACCAAATTTCGTTTATGTCGCACAACTCCTTCTTAGTTTGCGACTTTTTCGGTCAGTGTAGTTGTATTACCGCTACTTTTTTAACCTTCAGTCTTCCGTTAGAGGACAGGTAAAATGGAAAAAAAAATATAGCATCTTGATGAAACCCCAAAATCAAGAAACAGCGGAAATCAGTAACGACAAAGAAACCTAAAAACATACTACACCTAACTAAGAAGATAGTAAGGATTTTCTCATAAAATCAGGTTCTGTTATTCAGAGATTTTATAAACACTGATCTCACTGCGATCGAATAATTCTAATTTTTACTCTATGTTCTGCACAGGGTTAGGATTCTAATAACAAATATGTGCTAGGAATAGTAAGTTAAGAGGTTAAAGCAACTATAACAACGATTATGAACCTTTACTGATTGATACTTTGGGGATAGGTGACGCGGCGAGAGTTAATTTCAAGCGGTGTCAGCTAATGGGTGGTGAAGAGAACAGGTCATCAGATATTTAATTATAAACCTGAGCTCACCCTACAAATAAAAGACCTCGGCCATGTTGATAGGAAGCGGTGTAAATTTGCTGGTCATAATAATGTCTGTTCTGTAGGCAAATATGGAAAGTATCTTGTTGGTCATAATGATGCCTATGCTATGTAGAAATATGAAAAGTATCCCGTAAGTACTGAAGATTCGTTTCCATCTTGACAAAAGTGAATACCACACTACAGGGAATAACTAAGGAATATACATTTTCAGAAGAAATATATGTGTTAGGACTTTTAAATACTTCAAAGGTACAAACTAAATGTGTCTGAAATAGATCAGGAGTTGCCAGTATTTATAGTTTATTACTCTAAGTAGCAAAACAGCATGCAATTGTTAGTGATGCAGTTAAAGATGATACAGGACTGAATTCAGTTCTTGTTATAAAACTGCACTCAGCGTGACGGACAGTAAAGTGTCTCCATAGAAGATCACCAACATGTCCTATGGGACGCAAGACAGAATATGCCAGCTGGCCACACCGTGCGGTGAATTGTATGCTACTGTAAATATTCAGTTCCTAAGCGAGTTTCATGCAACGCAGAAGTCTCGCCTTGTTGGATTAAATCACTGCTCTCTTGTCCACCATTCACACGTACAACGTCAACATTAACGAAGATATTGCTATAAACTCGCACTATCACAGTTTTACGTGGAAGACGTGGTAGCATGTGACTTCTGAAATTTTCCCGGCGTATTTGTTCTTCAAATAATTTCCGGGTATGCAGCCGGATCCCGTCGACATTCTGCCACAGAATGGCAGAATGTCGACGGGATCCGGCTGCATACCCGGAAATTATTAGAAGAACATGGTAGCATGTTCGTACACTCAGACACACACCACTAAAATTGCAGAACTGGTTAGATGAAGACATCAGTTTCAGGGTGTCTGATGAATACAATGGGTTCGACTTTCCGAGTACACACAAAATACTGTGAAAGTCATTTTTTGTTTATCTCCATTAATTAATCATTTATTAATGTGATGTCCATACTGTTAGCGCCACGTTCTTACGATGTATCGTAATGACGTGGATCGTGTCAGTTTACACTTGACTCTTATTTAAATTAGGCTGTATGCTAGCCATTTACAAATAAATTTCACTACAAAAGACTATTTTGTTTAACAACGAACATAAGTTCGTAATACCCCAGCTCTAACTAAGCTATAAACTTCACTTTATTTCAGTATTTTACTTATGAAAGTCATTATTCCTCCTGAACTCTATAGATCATTTACAGAAATTTCATGAGAGAAAATGTGTGGGGGAGAGTGTTCTACCTTGGTAAACTATTCAGACCTCGAATCTAGTGAGACATGTCATAGAAGTTCAATGCATTTCCTTATTCAGTTTTTAAATGGTGGCATATTTCAAGGTACATTGTCATGTACCTAGTAACAAATATTGGATTGAACTGCCGGCCGCGGTGGCCGTGCTGTTCTAGCGCTGCAGTCCGGAACCGCGAGGCTGCTACGGTCGCAGGTTCGAATCCTGCCTCGGGCATGGATGTGTGTGATGTCCTTAGGTTAGTTAGGTTTAAGTAGTTCTAAGTTCTAGGGGACTGATGACCTAAGATGTTAAGTCCCATAGTGCTCAGAGCCATTTGAACCATTTTTTTTTGGATTGAACTTTAGTCAAACTTCGTCTTGTTTGAAATTTAAAAGCGTTGCAATCGAGAAAATATTGACCATTCTGCGTTCAATAGTCTCTTTGTTACATTTTTACTCTACTACATATCAATAACCAGTAAGTGAAATCAAATTAAGCAGTACTGTTATCAAAGACTTTTTAGAAATTGTATGTTGTTGTTGTGGTCTTCAGTTCGAAGACTGTTTGGTGCAGCTCTCCATGCTACTCTTTCCTGAGCGAGCTTCTTCACCTCCAAATAACTACCGCAACCTACGTCCGCCTGTATTCATCTCTTCGCCTCGCTCTACGACTTTTACCCCTTGCAATTCCCTCCAGTACTAAATGGGAGATTCCTTGCTGTATCAGAATGTGTCCTATCAACCGATCGCATCTTTTGGTCAAGTTGTGACACAAATTTCTACTCTCCCCAATTCTATTCAGGACCTCCTCTTTAGTTAAGTGACTTACATATCAAATCTTCAACATTCTTCTGTGGCATCACATTTCGGTAGCTTCTCTTCTCTTCGTATCCAAACTATTTATCGTCCATGTTTCACTTCCATACATGGCTATACTTCATACAAATACTTTCAGAAAAGCCTAATTGACACTTAAATCTATGTTTGATGTTAACAAACTTCTCTTCTTCAGAAATGCTTCTCTTGACATTATCAGTTTACATTTTACATCCTCTTACTTCGGCCATCATTTGTTATTTTGTTGACGAAATAGAAAAACTCATCTACTACTTTAAATATCTAATTTCCTAATCGGATTCCCTTAGCATCATATGATTTAGTTCGACTACATTCTATTATCATTGTTTTGATTTTGTTGATGCTCGTCTTATCTACTCCTTTCAAGACACTGTCCATTCCGTTCAGCTGCTCTACCAAGTCGTTTGCTGTCTTTGACAGAATTACAATGTCATCCGCAAACCACAAAGTTCTTATTTCTTCTCCCTCAATTTTAATTACTTGTCCAAATTTTTCTTTGGTTTCCTTTACTGCTTGCTCAATATACACACTGAATAATATCGGGGATAGACTACAACCCTGTCTCAATTCTTCCTCAACCACTGTCTCCATTTCATGCCCTTCGACTCTTACAACTGCAATCTGGTTTGTGTACCGATTGCCTTCCACTCCCTGTCTTTTACTCCTGCTAGCTTCATAGCTTCACAGAGAGTATTTCAGTCAACACTGTCAAAAGTTTTCGCTCAGTCTATACATGCTAGAAACGTAGGTTTGCCTTTCCTTAACCTATCTTCTAAGATAAGTCGCAGAGTCAGTATCGCCTGACGTGTCCCTACAATTCTCCGGAATCCAAATTGATCTTCCCCGACGTCTTCTTCTACCAGTTTCTCCATTCTACTGTAAATAATTTGTGTTAGGATTTTGCAGCCATGACTCATTAAACTGATAGTTCGGTAATTTTCGCACCTGTCAGCTACTTCTTCCTTTGGAGTTGGAATTACTACCTTATCTTAGATTGTGAGGGTATTTCGCCTGTCTCATCTATCTTTCACACCAAATGGAAGAGTTTTGACGCTGATGAGCCAAGACTTTATGACCATCTACGTAACAGGCGTTGGTCTACCTTTGAAACGCGGTACAGCAGTTATTCAGTGTGGCGTGGATTCGGCAAGTCATTAAAATGTCTCTGGAGGTATGTTGCACCAAATGTCTACGCACAGGGTGCCCAACTCCCAGAGCTTTATAGACAAGAACATGGCACCCCACTGCGACCCGGATGTATTCCATGTATTCCATCAGGTTCAGACAGGCAAATGTGGTGGCCAATACATCTACGTGTGTTCACTATTATGCTCTTCAAACTACTGTACCACAGCAGCAGGATTACAGTCTTGCGAAACGGACAGTTATCCTACTGGAATATGCCATCGCCGTTGGTCAAGACATCAAGCCTTAAGGACTCCAGATGATTTGCAATAATGTTCATGTAGTTCAGCTGTCATGGTGTCATGCTGTCTTCGATTACTACCACAGGTAACGCCGCAGCCCAAGAGATTGACCCCACTGCATAATACTGTCCACAGCTAGACTATGATTGTGACGCATATGTCGAGCAGCTGTTCGCCTGCTAGCTTATCCGAACACGCCAATCCACCTGGTGTAACAAGAAACGAGCTTCACTCGACCAGCCTACCCGTTTTCAGTGGTCCATCGTCAAATCTCGATGATCCTGTGCTCACTTCAATCGTAGTTGACATTGCCTCGGGTTAACTTGGGAACACGTAAGGCTTCCCTGCTGCGGAGCCGCATGTTCAACAAGTGCCCTGAAGAGCGTGCTCCAGACACGTGTGTCTGCACCAGCTATGTACTCTGTTGGCAGTTCTGTCACAAATCGCCGCCCAACCTGCTTCATAGTGTAGACCTCCTACTACCACCTTCTGTGATGTGGACACACAACACCTTTCGTCTGTTGGTGTTTTCACCGTCTTCAACCACTTTCCAAAGAAGCTCATGACAGTAGCATGCGAAAAGCAGAATGCTTGGTCTCAAGCCCAGGTCATAAAAATCGGCCCTTTGTCAGATATACTTGTGTCAGAGGATTCCGCATTTTCAGCCCGTATCGACGCTAGACTCATTTCCTTACCGTATCACATGACCACAACGCTATCAGGCGGCAGTGGTCACAATGTTTTGGATCGACAATATATGTGGGAGGAAAGAATATATTTTTTAACTCTTCTTCCAATCTGTGGTTTTGAAACGACAACAGTAAACCTTTCAGTGGTATGTTATACCTCTCTTTAAGCGTCTGCAGCTGAAGTGCACTGGGTAAGTCCTTGACGCTCTTGCGTTATTACACGAATCAATGACGTAATATTCAGTCTTGTTTCAAATCTCTCTATCTCCAGTATTAATTCTATCCGGCAATAGTCTTAAAGTGACCAACAATACTCAACAGACAATCTAACGACAGTTTCATAAATTGCTTCTGCCTTGGACGAAAAATATTTCACCGGCCGTTGTGGCCGAGCGGTTCTAGGCGCTTCAGTCCGGCACCGCGCTGCTGTTACGGTCACAGGTTCGAATCCTGCCTCGGGCATGGGTGTGTGTGATGTCCTTAGGTTAGTTAGGTTTAAATAGTTCTAAGTCTAGGGGACTGATGACCTCAGTCCCATAGTGCTTAGAGCCATTTGATCCATTTTGAAAAATATTTCACCAGAATTGTTCTTTCTACAGCGTAATGTGGGAATTATTCACTCCAGAAACTTGTTGTATATTTCATGCTTCATACAGGTTCCAATACCGTAGCCATTTGACCAAAGGTGAAACAATTAGAAGTGTGTGTTTCCTACCTAGTTGAGCACAGTACAAAACATTCCTTTGTACTGAGGATCAGTTGCAACGCTGAGCAAAGCCGTCTGTACAGCAGGTATTCGTGTAGCTTGTTACTGTTTTCTTCCGTTGAGAGCTCCTTGTGTATAGGGATCTACACTCCTGGAAATTGAAATAAGAACACCGTGAATTCATTGTCCCACGAAGGGGAAACTTTATTGACACATTCCTGGGGTCAGATACATCACATGATCACAGTGACAGAACCATAGGCACATAGACACAGGCAACAGAGCATGCACAATGTCCACCTTTCGCAGCAATGCAGGCTGCTATTCTCCCATGGAGACGATCGTAGAGATGCTGGATGTAGTCCTGTGGAACGGATGGCCATGCCATTTCCACCTGGCGCCTCAGTTGGACCAGCGTTCGTGCTGGACGTGCAGACCGCGTGAGACGACGCTTCATCCAGTCCCAAACATGCTCAATGGGGGACAGATCCGGAGATCTTGCTGGCCAGGGTAGTTGACTTACACCTTCTAGAGCACTTTGGGTGGCACGGGATACATGCGGACGTGCATTGTCCTGTTGAAACAGCAAGTTCCCTTGCCGGTCTAGGAATGGTAGAACGATGGGTTCGATGATGGTTTGGATGTACCGTGCACTATTCAGTGTCCCCTCGACGATCACCAGAGGTGTACGGCCAGTGTAGGAGATCGCTCCCCACACCATGATGCCGGGTGTTGGCCCTGTGTGCCTCGGTCGTATGCAGTCCTGATTGTGGCGCTCACCTGCACGGCGCCAAACACGCATACGACCATCATTGGCACCAAGGCAGAAGCGACTCTCATCGCTGAAGACGACACGTCACCATTCGCCCCTCCATTCACGCCTGTCGCGACACCACTGGAGGCGGGCTGCACGATGTTGGGGCGTGAGCGGAAGACGGCCTAACGGTGTGCGGGACCGTAGCCCAGCTTCATGGAGACGGTTGCGAATGGTCCTCGCCGATACCCCAGGAGCAACAGTGTCCCTAATTTGCTGGGAAGTGGCGGTGCGGTCCCCTACGGCACTGCGTAGGATCCTACGGTCTTGGCGTGCATCCGTGCGTCGCTGCGGTCCGGTCCCAGGTCGACGGGCACGTGCACCTTCCGCCAACCACTGGCGACAACATCGATGTACTGTGGAGACCTCACGCCACACGTGTTGAGGAATTCGTCGGTACGTCCACCCGGCCTCCCGCATGCCCACTATACGCCCTCGCTCAAAGTCCGTCAACTGCACATACGGTTCACGTCCACGCTGTCGCGGCATGCTACCAGTGTTAAAGACTGCGATGGAGCTCCGTATGCCACGGCAAACTGGCTGACACTAACGGCGGCGGTGCACAAATTCTGCGCAGCTAGCGCCATTCGACGGCCAACACCGCGGTTCCTGTTGTGTCCGCTGTGCCGTGCGTGTGATCATTGCTTGTACAGCCCTCTCGCAGTGTCCGGAGCAAGTATGGTGGGTCTAACACACCGGTGTCAATGTGTTCTTTTTTCCATTTCCAGGAGTGTACATTTATTCTCCCTAAACTACCTTATGCTGTGTGGCGGCTGATACTCTGTGTATAACTATCACTTACCCCTTTCCTGCTCCAGTAGGGAATGGTCTGCAGGAAGAACGACTGATTGCAAGTTTCTGTGTAAGCTCCAAACTCTCAAATTTTACTTTCACGATCTTTTAGCGAGATTTATTTGGGATGAACCAATATATGTGTTGATTCTCCGAGGATCGTATGGTGTCTTAATTTTACCAGTAAATGAAATTGTGATGTACAACGCCTCCTTTGTAACATCTACATTAGAGATGGCTGAGCATCTTCTTGACGCTTTCGCTCTTTCTAAACGAACCTGTGAAGAGAAGAAAACCGGTGATCTCCATTTGATCTTCTCCACGTCCTCCACCTCAACCCAATCTGGTACGGATGCAGGACTGAAGAGCAATATTCAAGTCTTGGTCGAATGCGGATTGTATAAGATAGCTCCTTTGTGCGTGAACAACGTTTCCCGAGGGCTGCTCCAATGAACCTCGGTCGGAGAGCTGCCTAACCTGCGAAACGTTTTATGTGGGTGTTTTAACTTTAAATCTCTCTGTACGCATATTACGAGATATTTGATGTATGTGACTGCCATCACTGATTATTCTGTGAGAGTGTAATCACAGAATATGAGTCTTTCTGCCTACTGATTCGCAGGACGTTAATTCTTCGTTGATGGTCAACTGCCAATCCAATGTATATTACACATGTCATCCTGCATTTCGCTACAATTTTCCAGCGTTGTGACTTCTATGTATATAACAGCCTCATCGACCTTCTAATGTTATCCCCTAGGCAAGGGGTTCTCAAACTGTTTTTGTCGCGTCTCCCTTTGGAAACATAATTATTTAAAACCCTCCTTCTGCTTTGTTTTCCTTCCTCAGTCCCTCTCATACTTGGCACGAAAGGAGCCCACGATATATATTTATTTTTGGCCAATTATTGCAACTATCAGTTGCAATAATAATAATAATAATAATAATAATAATAATAGAAGCCTCGGACAAGAGCTGTCATTATCGGGAACGGCGCTTGAACCCTATGCCGGTCCACAATGGTAACGACAGTGCTAGCAACACGGAAAATGATTTAAATCCGAGTAGAGGTGTTGTGCAGGATATGCTTCCTACAACCAATCTAGAAGAAAAACAAAGACACAGGATGAGATGGTCAGATGAAGTTAACCGACACCTCATGTTCTGTTATTACCAAGCAACAAACATAGGATCAAACGCAACTGGATACAGATCACAAGTATACAAAACATTTATTACCAGATACCCAGAATTAAAATTTTTAACTGTCAACGACTAGCTGATCAGATCCGCGTAATAATAAAAAATAACAGTATACCCCAGTCAGAATTAGAAAACATCAAACAACAAGTACAACAAACACTGGAACAAAATAATGTGCTATCAGAAGAAGAAGAAAATACAGCAACGGACTCAAACATCCCAGAGGAAACAAACAAAGAACACCACGCATCAATTAAACAATCAGAGGAAACCGAAATCTTAAGACAGCGACCAGAACAAGCACAAACAGAACATAAAGTGACACACATGATAGATATAGAAGAAAATTTCAGCTGACATATATAGAATACAAAGACACAAATACAGACATTAGACCATTCTTGCATAGACCACCAAATAACCCACAAGTCGAAACAACAAAAACAACTATCAAGACAATCTTACACAACAAAATAAATGAAAATACAACTATGGAAGAGTTACAACTACTGCTTTATATAGTAGGACTCACTACACTAAATATACACACTAGGCAGAGATCAGAACCAACGAACACACAGAAGAAACCCACAAAAACAGCATGGCAACACAGGCTACAGTTCAGAATACAAAAACTGAGAAAAGACATCGGACAGCCAACACAATTTATAAGAAACGAAATATCAGACAAAAAACGAAAAAGGTTAGGTAAAATCGCACAACAAGAAGTGATAGAGCAGTTAGACGAAAAGAAGCAGAAATTACAAGCATTGGCCAAACGACTTAGAAGATACAAAAAAAAGTGAAAATAGAAGGAAACAAAACCAAACATTGAACACAAACTAAAAGAAATTTTACCAGACAATAGATAACACACACATTAAAATCGACAATCCACCAAACATAATAGACATGGAACACTTCTGGAGCAACATATGTTCAAATGGTTCAAATGGCTCTGAACACTAACGGACTTAACATATTAGGTCATCATTCCCCTAGAACTTAGAAATGCTTAAACCTAACTAACCTAATGACATCACACACATCCATGCCCGAGGCAGGATTCGAACCTGCGACCGTAGCAGCAGTGCTGTTCCGGACTGCAGCGCCTAGAACCGCACGGCCACAACAGCTGGCCAACATATGGTCAAACCCGGTACAACATAACAGGCATGCACAGTGAATACAAACAGAAACAGACACATACAAGATGATACCACAAATGCCAGAAGTGACCATTTTGCAACATGAATTCACCCAAGCAATTAATTCTACTCACAATTGGAAAGCCCCTGGAAAAGATAAAATAGCAAATTTCTGGCCAAAGAAGTTCACCTCAGCACATTCACATCTAACTAAATCATTTAACAGTGACATTGCAGACCCTTACACATTCCCTGATACACTCACACACGGAATAACTTATCTGAAACCTATAGATCAAGCAGACGCAGTGAACCCATCTAAATATCGTCCCATAACATGCCTACCAACAATATATAAAATATTAACTTCAGCCATTACACAGAAATTAATGACACACACAACACAGAACAAAATTATAAATGAAGAACAAAAAGGCTGTTGCAAAGAAGCTCGAGGATGTAAAGAGCAACTGATAATAGATGCAGACGTGACATACCAAGCTAAAACTAAACGAAGGTCGCTACACTACGTATACATTGATTACCAAAAAGCTTTTGATAGTGTACCCCACTTATGGTTACTACAAATATTGGAAATATACAAAGTAGATCCTAAATTGATAGAGTACCTAAACATAGTACTGAAAAATTGGAAAACCACACTTAATATCCAAACAAATTCAAATACTATCACATCACAGCCAATACAGATTAAGCATGGAATATAGCAAGGAGACTCATTAAGTTCTTTCCGGTTCTGCCTTCCTCTGAACCCACGACCCAACATGCTAAATAATACAAATTATGGATACAATATTACTGGAACATACCAACACAAAATCACACATTTCCTATACATGGATGATCTAAAACTACTGGCGGCAACAAATCAACAACTTAACCAATTACTAAAGATAACAGAAGTATTCAGCAATGATATAAATATGACTTTTGGAGCAGACAAATGTAAGAAATATAGAATGGTCAAGGGAAAACACACTAACCAAGAAGATTACATATTGGATAACCACAGCGACTGCATAGAAGCGATGGAAAAAACAGATGCCTATAAATATCTAGGATACAGACAAAATAGGAATAGATAACACAAATATTAAAGAAGAACTAAAAGAAAAATATCGACAAAGACTAACAATAATACTGAAAACAGAATTGACAGCAAGAAACAAGACAAAAGCTATAAATACTTATGCTACACCAATATTGACCTACTCTTGTGCAGTAGTGAAATGGAGTAACACAGACCTAGAAGCACTCAATACACTTACGCGATCACATCACATACATTCAGCAACAGAAAGATTCACGTTAAGCAGAAAGGAAGGAGGAAGGGGATTTATCGACATAAAAAACCTACATTATGGACAGGTAGACAATTTAAGAAAATTCTTTACAGAACGAGCAGAAAGTAGCAAAATACACAAAGCAATCACTTATATAAATACATCGGCTACACCATTACAGTCTCATAACCACCTCTACAACCCTTTATGTCTCATAACATCAACAGATACGAAGAAAGTAAATTGGAAAAGCACTCGTATCATCTAACACAGCCACACATCGATCATAACGTAACCAACACTTGGCTAAGAAAAGGCAGTGAGATGGTAGGTTTCATGATTGCAAAACAGGATCAAACAATAAACACCAGATATTACATCAAGCATATTATTAAAGATCCCAATACCACAACAGATAAATGCAGACTTTGCAAACAACAAATAGAAACAGTAGATCACATCACAAGCGGATGTACAATACTAGCAAATACAGAATACCCCAGAAGACATGACAATGTAGCAAAAATAATACATCAACAACTTGCCATACAACATAAACTAATAAAACAACACGTTCCCACATACAAGTATGCACCACAAAATGTACTGGAGCATGATGAATACAAATTATACTGGAACAGAACCATTATAACAGATAAAACAACACCACGTAACAAACCTGACATCATACTCACCAATAAAAAGAAGAAATTAACACAACTAATCGAAATATCCATACCCAATACAACAAATATACAGAAGAAAACAGGAGAAGAAATTGAAAAATACATCCAACTGGCTGAGGAAGTCAAGGACATGTGGCATCAGGATAAAGTTGACATTATACCGATTATACTATCAACTACAGGAGTCATACCACTCAGTATCCACCAGTACATCAACGCAATACAGCTACATCCAAAGTTATATATACAACTACAGAAATCTGTAATTATTGATACTTGTTCAATTACCCGAACGTTCCTAAGTGCAATGTAACACATACCGTACAGTTAAAAGGAAGTCACGCTTGATCAAGATCCGCGTCACTTTCCATTTTTAACCAGACATAACGTCTGAGAAAGAAAAGAAATTGTAATAATAACAATAATGAGTAGCCGGCCGGAGTGGCCGAGCGGTTCTAGGCACTTCAGTCTGGAAACGCGTGACAGCTACGGTCGCAGGTTCAAATCCTGCCTCGGGCATGGATGTGTGTGATGTTCTTAGTTTAGTTAGGTTTAAGTAGTTCTAAGTTCTAGGGGACTGATGACCTCAGATGTTAAGTCCCGTAGTGCTCAGAGCCATTTGAACCATTTTTGAATAATGAGTCATTCGAGCACATCAGAGACTTTTTTGAAATTATCATACATTTGTATTATTCAAAGATGGTACAAATTCACAAATACAACTAGTTTATAAATAATCACGGCTGTGAGTGCAGTTGTTGGAATTGAGAAAGTGTATGTAATTCAGTACAGATTTTCTTTACAAATTAATTCACGAATTTGTTTGCTAGTAAAGTTTAACTATTTCTACCCTGTAATTCTTTTAATTCATTTAGAAAGTTTTAATATTCGTTACATCATGACGTACAAATAACGATACAACAATATTCAACAGTTAAATGTCAATTTAAAAAGTATTATTTTGAAGCTGATTATCCAAAGAAAGGAAATAAAAAAGAGTAAAAGTGCTCATGATCTAAAATTCGGAACTTTTGAGATTTTAGTGAAGAAGAAAGCACATCCAGGCATGGTTTCATCTTTGAAACACCAACTCGCAGATCCCCTTCTAACTACAATCGAGGGCTATGTTCCATATTGATTAATACCAGTAAGTTGACATGAAGGGTACTAACACGTCCTCTGCTCTTCTTGCTAAGTTGGATATTCATTCCAAGTCCGAGCTCAGAAATTTTATTGAGACTTCTTTTAACTTCACCCCCTGACTTTTTTTTTGAGGAGAGCTGCACTAGGTCATATATATATATATATATATATATATATATATATATATATATATATATATATATATATCTGTTACGAAAAGTAATATTACTGTAACATTCTCCTGGGGTACGTCTGAAAGTTGAAGATTTCTCTCCGTCACGAATACAACAGTGTCGTAAATGAATGTCCTCACAGATCTCCCGGCCTTATCCATCAAGTCATTTACAAGCGTTGCGACTCTAAGAGTGTCAATTGTTTATTTAAAACCTATAGAAAACAGATACATGTCTTAAAGGTTTACTGTCTTCAAAGTAGTCACTAGTATTGCTTATAATCCGTTACAGATATGCGGAATGGGAATACCCTTAGCAGCGCCAGTTGTGTTGATAGTTCGAGTGGAGCGGTCTATCACACGACGAATCTCTGTAATAGTTCTGAAGTGGAGGCCATGAAGTGCTTCCTTAATTTTAAGAATTAAGTTCAAATGAAAGGGACTTAAGTCTGTGGAGAATGGTGAGTGGTAAACCACTTTCCAGCCCCATCGATCGAACAGTTTAGTCACAACTCACCCGTTATGCGCCCGAGCGTTGTCCTGACAAATGATGGGCGGATTCTGCAGATAGTGTTGCCGCTTCTTTCTCTAAGCTGTTCATTTTTGGAGCACAATCTGAACCCAAATTACAGAATGAAGCGGCGACACTTTCGGACGGATTCGCCCATCATTTTGAAGGACAAAACGTGCAAGTTGTGCCTGATTTGTTGATCTATGGGACTGGGAACTAGTGTAAGACCCACCCACTTTAGCCCTTGTGACTTGAAACTTGAATCCTGGAATGAAGAAAGCACTTCATGGCCTTCGCTTCATAACTTAACCGTCGGGAAGTAGACAGTTTCACATGTAGTATCAACACATGGCGCCTCTGAGGTAGCCCACGACTTCCACATTCAACGGGTTATACACGATGCCGATGACATAATTATTGTAAAACTTTAAACCAGGTTCCTAAGTTATACACGTTGTAAATATATAGTTGTCATCATTTATGATCCAACCGTGGTATACAGAAAATAAAGTACGGCCAAACTTCCAGGACGAGTTCTCACATAAAGAAAAACAAAATATTTTAATTGGGTATGGGTACAAAACCGCTGCATTTCGATACTAGCCCGCTTTTTATACGCCACTTCATAGCACATTAATCACGAAAGTGGGCAGTGGCTGAATGTATCAGAATACAACACGAAACCACAGTGAAACGCCAAAGAAATTGGTATAGACATGCGTATTCAAAGGCAGAGATAATTAAACGGGAGGAAGACGGAATTTCTGTCGGCAACGCCTATGTAAGACAACAAGTGTCTGGCGCAGTTGTTAGATCGGTTACTTCTGCTACAATGGCAGGTTATCAAGATTTTAGTGAGTTTGTTCGTGGTTTTTAGTCGGCGCACGAGCCATGGGGCACAGCATCTCCGGAGTAGCGGTGAAGTGGGGATTTTTCCGTACGACCATTTTACGAGTGCGTCGTGAATATTAGGAATCCGGTAAAACATCAAATCTCCGACATCGCTGCGGCCGGGAAAGGATCCTGCAGGAATGGGATCAATGACGACTGAAGAGATTCGTTCAACGTGACGGAAGTGCAATCCTTCCGCAGATTCCTGTAGATTTCAGTGATGGGCCATCAACAAGTGTCAGCGTGCGAACCATTCAACAAAACATCATCGATATGGGCTTTCGGAGTCGAAGGCCTAGTGGTGTATCCTTGATGACTCCACGACACAAAGTTTTACCCCTCGCCTGGGCCCGTCAACACTGACATTGGACTGTTGACTGGAAACATGTTGCCCGGTCAGACGAGTCTAGTTTCAGATTGTATCGGGCAGATGGACGTGTACGAGTATAGCGACAACCTCATGAATCCATGGACTCTGCATGTCAATAGAGGACTGTTCAAGCTGGTGGAGGCTGTCTAATGCTGTGGGAGGGGGGTGCACTTGGAGTCATATGGGACCCCTGATACTTCTAGATACGACTCTGACAGGTGACACGTACGTAAGCATCCTTTCTGATTACCTGAATCCATTGATGCACATTGTGCGTTCCCACGAACTTGGACGATTGCAGCAGGATAAAGCGACAGCCCACACGTACAGAATTGCTACAGAGTGGCTACAGGAACACTCTTCTCAGTTTAAACACTTCCGATGGCCAGCAGACTACCCAACCATGAACATTATGTAGTATAGCTGTCATGCCTTGCAACGTGCTGTTCAGAAGAGATCTCCACCCAGTCGTACTCTTACGGATATACACTCCTGGAAATTGAAATAAGAACACCGTGAATTCATTGTCCCACGAAGGGGAAACTTTATTGACACATTCCTGGGGTCAGATACATCACATGATCACACTGACAGAAACACAAGCACATGGACACAGGCAACAGAGCATGCACAATGTCGGTACTAGGACAGTGTATATCCACCTTTCGCAGCAATGCAGGCTGCTATTCTCCCATGGAGACGATCGTAGAGATGCTGGATGTAGTCCTGTGGAACGGCTTGCCACGCCATTTCCACCTGGCGCCTCAGTTGGACCAGCGTTCGTGCTGGACGTGCAGACCGCGTGAGACGACGCTTCATCCAGTCCCAAACATACTCAATGGGGGACAGATCCGGAGATCTTGCTGGCCAGGGTAGTTGACTTACACCTTCTAGAGCACGTTGGGTGGCACGGGATACATGCGGACGTGCATTGTCCTGTTGGAACAGCAAGTTCCCTTGCCGGTCTAGGAATGGTAGAACGATGGGTTCGATGACGGTTTGGATGTACGGTGCACTATTCAGTGTCCCCTCGACGATCACCAGAGGTGTACGGCCAGTGTAGGAGATCGCTCCCCACACCATGATGCCGGGTGTTGGCCCTGTGTGCCTCGGTCGTATGCAGTCCTGATTGTGGCGCTCACCTGCACGGCGCCAAACACGCATACGACCATCATTGGCACCAAGGCAGAAGCGACTCTCATCGCTGAAGACGACACGTCTCCATTCGTCCCTCCATTTACGCCTGTCGCGACACCACTGGAGGCGGGCTACACGATGTTGGGGCGTGAGCGGAAGACGGCCTAACGGTGTGCGGAACCGTAGCTCAGATTCATGGAGACGGTTGCGAATGGTCCTCGCCGATACCCCAGGAGCAACAGTGTCCCTAATTTGCTGGAAAGTGGCGGTGCGGTCCCCTACGGCACTGCGTAGGATCCTACGGTCTTGGCGTGCATCCGTGCGTCGCTGCGGTCCGGTCCCAGGTCGACGGGCACGTGCACCTTCCGCGGACCACTGGCGACAACATCGATGTACTGTGGAGACCTCACGCCCCACGTGTTGAGCAATTCGGCGGTACGTCCACCCGGCCTCCCGCATGCCCACTATACGCCCTCGCTCAAAGTCCGTCAACTGCACATACGGTTCACGTACACGCTGTCGCGGCATGCTACCAGTGTTAAAGATTGCGATGGAGCTCCGTATGCCACGGCAAACTGGCTGACACTGACGGCGGCGGTGCACAAATGCTGCGCAGCTAGCGCCATTCGACGGCCAACACCGCGGTTCCTGGTGTGTCCGCTGTGCCGTGCGTGTGATCATTGCTTGTACAGCCCTCTCGCAGTGTCCGGAACAAGTATGGTGGGTCTGACAGACCGGTGTCAATGTGTTCTTTTTTCCATTTCCAGGAGTGTATGAACAGCCCTGCAGGATGCATGGTGTCAGTTCCCTCCAGAACTATTTCAGACATGAGCTGAGTTCATGCCACATCGTGTTGCTCCACTTTTTTGTGCTCACGGGGGCTCTACACGATATTAGGCAGGTGTACCAATTTGTTTGGCTCTTCGGTGTATATCTTACGCAAAAGTTCAAAATGTCCCCCCGTTAGCACTGTTGCATACATTGTCTCACTTTCGCACTGAATTTCGGATCTGGTGACACATCGCCGGCATATTGCATATACACTACCCGATCAAAAGTATACCGTCACCTATCAGTGTATATCAATATGTGTTGCGCCAACCCCTCTCCCTTATGACGGCTGCTGAGGACACTTCCAGTGAGATGCCTGAATGTATATGGCGAAGTGGTAGCACATCTTTCTCAAGTGCCGACGTCAGCGAAGACAAAAATGATGTTGGACACTGGGGTCTGGAGTGAAGGCGGCGTTCTCACTCATTCCAAAGGTGTTCCACTGGGTTCAAGTCCGGACTCTGTAGAGGCGAGTCTATTTCACGGATGTTCTGTTCATAAACGATTGCCTCATAGGGTGCATTATTACGCTGCTGCAGTCGTCGTCTCCGAACTGTCCCTGTGCTTTATGCAGCACACAGAACTCTAAAATGTGTTCTTGTCATTCAGCATTTAGCGCTTACTTAGGAGCAGTAAGGTTGTTTTTTCATCCTCTGGGGTTGTCATATATAGCGTGGATACGTGTGGTTGCCTTATAGCATGTGTACTTGCGGTTGCCTAATGTTGTCTCCGGAGTGGAATTCTCATGCTTACAAAGGATTGAGACGACGCTGCCATTGACATCCTGAACCTACGGATTTCCATAAAACGAAGTATCGTGTTGTAGTTCTACTTCGCTTCAGTTTAACAAATCAAACCAACTATTCGTGTCGGAATAGTACTAGAACGAGTCGTAGCTTGAATGCCGTAAATGATATATTCTCAAAAAACATATCGAGTGAAAAAATTGTATAAATATGAAGTAAGGAATGTCAGGTCCTACCACTAAATGTAATTTCGAGATTGGCAGAACATATGTTTAACTTTCATCAGATTGCAACCCCTTACATTAGTTTCCATTTTCTCTCCTATATCCTTAGCGCTCCACAAATCAAATCTTCCGTCAGGTACGGTATTCTGAAATTTTTTTCGGCCCACCAGTGAGCAACCTCCTGCCACACTATCAGTGCTACGGAGGTTCTGCGGCCTCCAGCGTTGTAGTAGAAGTAGTAGTAGTAGTAGTAGTAGCTTTATTCATCCGTAGATCCCCTTTTACAAGGATATAGGACAGTCAAAGTATTTTCAAGTTTAGACCAATTTAAAATAAGTTAATTAGTATACACATACATTTACAGACTTCTACTTAGAGAGAACCATTAGATTCAAACGTAGTGTGAAGGTGATATGTGGAATGTTGGATGTTTTATAATCATTATTATTATTTATTTGTATAACTATTTTACAAACGCCTACTCTGTTTTCTCTAAGTAATCCTTCAATGTATAACATGTATTGCGTAACAGGTACTTTTAAAATGCCTTTTTAAATAAGTGTATTTCTGCAATCTCTTTTGGTAATTTATTGTACAGTTTTATTCCTTGGTGGAAAATGCTGTTTTGAGTTTTAAGTTTATTTTTTCCTGGTAAATGTAATTTGAGTCTATCCCTTGTTGCATGGTCATGTACAGAGCTGTTTGTGTAGTAATTACCAATGTTATTTTTGATGTGTATAACTGAGTGGTGCAGTTGAAATCCCCAGTGTTTTGAACAGATTTTTGGGATGAGCTCGACTAGTACTTTTTGTTATTATTCTTGTGACTCTTTTCTGGAGTTTGAAAATTGTGTTCATATTTTGTGCATTTGTTCCCCAAAACAGAATACCATAGCTAAGAACTGAGTGTACATATAAATAATATGTAACTAAAAGGCACTGCACGCTACACACTGACGATAGGATTCTAAGGGCATAACATGTTGATGACATTCTGTTTGCAAGTACCTTTGTGTGTTCACGCCACTTCAACTGAGAATCACAGTCTTTAGAGGTGCCATCCATATTTAATTTAACATTGTCATTTTCCCTGTCAAACTGAAATATATGGCATTACTTTTTTCTATGTACAATGTCACTTTCTTGCTTATTGACCATTCGTAGACTTCATTGAGAGTTTCATTTGCTTTCTCTGCGAGGAGTTCTCTTGTTTTCTCAGTGACTATAATATTACTGTCATCAGCGAAGAGAATTTTTTCACCATGAGCATCACTACTGGGAAAGTCATTGATGCATATCAGGAATAGTATTGGTCCTAATATGCTACCTTGCAGAAGCCCTATATTAATGTATTTTGGTTCTGATAAGTGTTTTACTAATTGTTTACATCCATTTGAAGTATGTGATATCTCTACTCTTTATACCCTATCTGCTAGGTACTATCGAAACCACTCAATAGCTACCCCTCTTATTCCTAATGCTTCTAATTTATTTAATAGTATCTTCTGGTCGACTGTATCAAAGGCCTTAGAAAGATCCAAAAATATGCCTTTGGCACATCCATCTTTATCAAGAACATAAAGTACAACTTTTGTGAATTCTACTATGGCTGACTCCGTATTTTTGCCACTTCGAAAACCAAACTGTGATTCGCTTAAAAGATTGTATTTGTTGAGGTAATTCATTAATTAGTCTTTCATAATTGCTTCTATTATTTTTGAGAATGGTGTCAGCACGGAAATGGGTCTGTAATTTTCCGTGTCTTCTGCGTTATCTTTGTTAAGCAAAGGTACAACTCTTGCCTGTTTTAACTGCTCTGGAAATGTCCCTGATGTGAAGGATTCATTTATTATATTTGTTAAGAAGCCTTGTATAATCTCTATGCATTCTTTTAGTAGACACATTGGTACTTCATCTAAGCCTATTGACTTTTTACTTTTTAGTTTTTGAACAGTTTTATTGACTTCATTCTCTATGGTTGGAAATATCATTGTATTTAGAGCAACTCTCTTCCCAGTCCCTCATTAGCCTATAGCAGCTTCGGAGGAATACGTCGCCCGTCATGTCAGCTCTCAGCTCTAATTAACTCCCAGTCACGCATGACTACAGAAATAATACAGGGTGTTTCAAAAGTGACCGGTATATTTGAAACGGCAATACAAACTAAACGAGCAGCGATAGAAATACACCGTTTGTTGCAATATGCTTGGGACAACAGTACATTTTCAGGCAGACAAACTTTCGAAATTACAGTAGTTACAATTGTCAACAACAGATGGAGCTGCCGTCTGGGAAACTCTATAGTACGATATTTTCCACATATCCACCATGCGTAGCAATAATATGGCGTAGTCTCCGAATGAAATTACCCGAAACCTTTGACAACGTGTCTGGGGAAATGGATTCACATGCAGATGAGATGTACTGCTTCAGCTGTTCAATTGTTTCTGGGTTCTGGCGGTACACCTTGTCTTTCAAGTGTCCCCACAGAAAGAAGTCACAGGAGTTCATGTCTGGCGAATAGGGAGGCCAATCCACGCCGCCTCCTGTATGTTTCGGATAGCCCAAAGCAATCACACGATCATCGAAATATTCATTCAGGAAATTAAAGACGTCGGCCGTGCGATGTGGCCGGGCACCATCTTGCATAAACCACGAGGTGTTCGCAGTGTCGTCTAAGGCAGTTTGTACCGCCACAAATTCACGAAGAATGTCCAGGTAGCGTGATGCAGTAATCGTTTCGGATCTGAAAAATGGGCCAATGATTCCTTTGGAAGAAATGGCGGCCCAGACCAGTACTTTTTGAGGATGCAGGGACGATGGGACTGCAACATGGGGCTTTTCGGTTCCCCATATGCGCCAGTTCTGTTTATTGACGAAGCCGTCCAGGTAAAAATAAGCTTGGTCAGTAAACCAAATGCTGCCCACATGCATATCGCCGTCATCAATCCTGTGCACTATATCGTTAGCGAATGTCTCTCGTGCAGCAGTGGTAGCGGCGCTGAGGGGTTGCCGCGTTTGAATGTTGTATGGATAGAGGTGTAAACTCTGGCGCATGAGACGATACGTGGACGTTGGCGTCATTTGGACCGCAGCTGCAACACGGAGAACGGAAACCCGAGGCCGCTGTTGGATCACCTGCTGCACTAGCTGCGCGTTGCCCTCTGTGGTAGCAGTACGTGGTCGCCCTACCTTTTCAGCACGTTCATCCATCACGTTCCCAGTCCGTTGAAATTTTTCAAACAGATCCTTTATTGTATCGCGTTTCGGTCCTTTGGTTACATTAAACCTCCGTTGAAAACTTCGTCTTGTTGCAACAACACTGTGTTCTAGGCGGTGGAATTCCAACACCAGAAAAATCCTCTGTTCTAAGGAATAAACCATGTTGTCCACAGCACACTTGCACGTTGTGAACAGCACACTCTTACAGCAGAAAGACGACGTACAGAATGGCGCACCCACAGACTGCGTTGTCTTCTATATCTTTCACATCACTTGCAGCGCCATCTGTTGTTGAAAACTGTAACTACTGTAATTTCTAAAGTTTGTGCGCCTGAAAATGTACTGTTGTCCCAAGCATATTGCAACAAACGGTGTATTTCTATCGCTGCTCGTTTAGTTTTTATTGCCGTTTCAAATATACCGGTCATTTTTGAAACACCCTGTATATATTTTTTGTGAAAGCGAAGATCGCTTGATTTTAAGACCTCTATTTCAGTTACTAGTTTCGACAGAATCGTGGTGTCATCGTCAGATTGGCATTACACTTTGCGTATATCTTCACATACATGTGTCGTCGACGTTTTGAGAACAAAGTTTACATACATGACGTCGTCGACATGGCGTGTTGTTTTAACTCTATTGGTGATATGGATGTTGTACTTTTATTTTTTATTCATTTGACAGCCCATCTGGGAGGATTCTGTTTTATAAATGACAAACCATGTGGAGTTTTCCTTGACGTATTTCCACTTGTTCTCTAAATGTCGATGACACATGTATGTGAACATATAAGAAAAGTGTTAAGCCAATCTAAACATGTCAGCAACTAGTAATTACAATAATAGTCTTAAAACCAAGCGATCTTGGATTCATAAAAAATATATGTACAAACAGAGATCGCCCCAACAACATGTTTAAGTTATACCACAAAAATTGATGGTAAATGCTGCTAGCCAGTATCACCTAATGAAATGATCAGTAACACGATTGTGCATCGTAAACAGTGACATAATATAAATATCAATCGAAAAGAATTCACAGAATATTAAGTTACAAAATATTAAATGTATTGTGGCAAAATCTTGATGTGTTACAAGGAGATCATCCACTAACTCTGAGAAGCATCCGCATGCAGTAACATCATCTGCTCCGTAATTCGCTATTGGCTCTACACATGGCGACAGGTAAACTACTCCAGACTTCCATCGCACTGGCGCAGGTATAGCGTGAGTCATCATTCCAAATCAATCGTTTTCAGTTGTTTACTTTCCACTGGTATCACTCTTTACACCACCTCTTGCGGCGCTTAGCACTGAATAGAGATACGTGAGACATGAGGAGCTGTTCGAGCACTGCATCCCATTTTTCTACACACAATCATGGTGCTGTTGAAATCACTTTGGAAGGGACGAGCGTTTCCTTCCACTGATTTTCTGTGATTTTTTTGCAACCTCCATACGTAGTACTCGAAGGTCCTTCTCAGTCAGTACACGTTTGCTACCTGGTATTGGGTTAGCCATGGGTCTTCCATAGTGTTTCCACTTCACAGTCATATGATCAACACCTGCTACTACTACTACTACTACTACTACTACTGTCGCTTGCGCCTTTGTCCCACATTTTGCGAGGGGTTGGCGTGGTTAAATCGGATTGTCATGTTAATGTGAAGGGGTGGACGGATGTCCTTCCTGCCACCACCCTGTACGCCCCGGGACGGAATCAGAATACCCCATCTGTCTGCCTCCAGTGTAAATCATGGAAAAGTGTGGATGTGTTGCAAATCTCTGAGTCGTGTAACTGAGGCAGGACGTGGGAACCAGTCCAGTATTCACCTGTGCGCCTACCCGAGTCCAGGAAGCAGCGCATTAGCGCTCTTGGCTAACCTGGCGGTTTCATATGATCAACAGCTGACGTCGGAAATTTATGAAGGGATGAAATGTCCCTGAGGGATTTGTTACTCAGATAACATTCAACGACTAGTCCACATTCGAAGTCAGGTGAGCTCTCCCGATCGACTCATTCTGCTGTTATTTCTTTCCTGCGGCCCCCGTTTGTTCTGGCGGGTCCATCTCCGTTGACTTCTCGTTGTCAGTTAAGCATAAATAAGAATGTCCAGATACTTCCAATCAGAGAGCGTAGTTTCGGATCCTTCCACTATACCAGCTCCCATATGTGTCTTGCATCGGAGTTCGAGAGGCAAGATCTTTCAAACGCTCTCACAAACAGAAGTCTGGGGCGTTTAGATACGGAGAAAAAACTGGTCCGCCTCTTCCTATCAATCTCTCACGAGATAAATTAGTAGCCTCCGAGCAGTAACAACGGAACGAGTCCGAACCCCATTGAGCACGGAGTATGGCTTACGAGGTAAGTTACGTTTTCTAGTAGAGTAGCGTTTTCTCGAGGTAAAAGTTGTAAGTTCAGTGGGATACCATCTTTCCGGTCCTCCTTGTTTCGGATCTCCGAATTATCTGGATCCTCTTCTTATTCTTAAGTACAATTAACTGTACAGTATTGGACACTCTGAAAGTAATAGCGGCAACAAGAGACATCAACAATGATTAAATGAATCTGGCACAGTGTCAGTCAACAAATTAACACTGAGTTGCCCCCTTTGTTGCGAGTATAAAATGACAAAGAGAAAGAAGGAGGTTGTATCATTATGAAAAAAGTTACATGCACCGCGTAGGATGGATAAAAGAGAATTGTTGAGTAAAATTGTTACTGAATTTGGTGTTGGAGTTTCAATGGTCTCAGATTAGAAGAATAATGGGAAGGAACTTGAAGATTTTTGTTTCACAATGATTATTCCTGTAGACGAAGTAAAGACTGATTATCTCACGATGTTGGAGCTCATTATGAAGACATACATTTATGGTTTGAACATGGTATTTCATTGTAATTTTACACATTTCGTGTGTCCATTTCGCATTTTATAAAATACCGAGGCATTTTATATATTTACTAGGAAAAGTATTAAATTAAAATTAAATTAAACACCTTGTCAAAAAGTTCTAGTAATTCACTATATTGCCTAGTGCATTCTACACAATACCTTGACACTTGTCGGTAACATATATATTGGAGATGTTAGTAGCAAAATTTTTTAAGATTTGTATTGAGAAACAGAACAGAAAGATGTGATTTTTGTTAGTTCTCAGACACAAAAATTGATGAATGTCAAAGAATTTGAGGCGAAAAAATATTAATGTCATCTGATTTTGCAACAGTTTTCTTCATAATGACAATTATTTAATGCATTCTGCTTCGTGTCTTACTGTTTATTCAGTGTCTGTATGGCGACTAGTAACAGCCATAAAATATAAACGCCTTCTTTTTCTTAATGGAATGTCGTGCCGTCCGGCGTGGCTGAGCGGTTCTAGGCGCTACAGTGTGGAACCGAGCGACCGCTACGGTCGCAGGTTCGAATCCTGCCTTGGGCATGGATGTGTGTGATGTCTTTAGGTTAGTTAGGTTTAAGTAGTTCTAAGTTCTAGGGGACTGATGACCTTAGAAGTTAAGTCTAATAGTGCTCAGAGCCATTTGAACCATTTTTTGGAATGTCGTAATAAAAGCGTATGTCATTCGCGATAATAGCGTAAAAATTATTTCACAAGTGTTTTTGAGGAACTGACTGAAATCGAAAGGTTTACTACAAATTAAAACAGATACGATGTCTTCAATTCCTGTGTGGACGGTAGACCAGACAATGCACAGCCTATCAACAAAGGTGACCTGACGGAAGAAAAGTTAACGCTGACACTTGTAAATAGAATGCGCAGAAAGGCCTTACCGAATCTTAAAATTATAGCCATTGGACTAATATTTATAAACTAGGACACATTACGTTAACTGAAGTGCTACAGATGTACACCGCTAGTAGATACAGTCATAAAATTTTACTTATCATCCTAAAAAAGGTAACGTACTTAATTTTTTTGTTTGTTTGCGGGTACATGTCTGGAGTCATGGTGCAGACTGTAATCTCCGTGACACAGTACCGCACCACGCCGCTACAGCAGATTTTCCAAAACTTTTGTATTCTGTGGGAAATAAATAAGCGCTCCGTGAAAAACTACTAATTACATCAAAGACTCTGAATAAAATAGCTTTAATCAGATTCCAAAATTTAATAATTGTATTTTAGTTTTGCTAAAGAATCATATTACTACAAGCACTGAGATTTTTATGTTCAAAACTTCAAGTTTGCACGATCGACACATCGTGCAACGGTAAGTTGATATTTAAGTAGTACTATCATGAAATGTGCCTTCTTTTATTTTATATTCTTGAACGTATGACTGACTGAAAGCCTGGGCTGACGCAGTTGTATGTTTGAAAGCGTTATTTCATATCTTTCTCTTTTTATGCACCATCGATTTGGTGACTAATTGGCACTGATGAGTGTGGTGATGGTATCGTCATTCCTTATAACAGCATAAAAATTATTTTACACGTATTTTTCAGGTATCGACTGAAACTGAAAGGCATTTAGCATGCGGGATGGAATTACCGTCGCTGGAATTGTCAGTTCTTTCAAGTGGCGTCGATTCCTTTCAAATTCACTGAACTAGTTTATTCATTTGTAATTAGTGCTAAGCTGACGAGCGCAACTCAACATTGTGTTCGATTGCCAACAGAATTAGGAATATAGGTTAATTAAAAGTCGTTCTGTGTCTCGAGTGAACGCTTTGACTGACAACGCGGCATGGCATGACCGATATTATAACGATCTATCTTTTCGCTATGTCTCGATCGTTATCTTAACTCAGATGTTAAATCAGCCGACTAACATTCCATCCCCTTAAGGGAATGCTGGAGAGCACGTATTTCCATACGTATTACGGCTTGGAGAAAGTTTGTCCGTCAACTATAAAGATAATACTTTGTTTTATGAGGCTGGCAGATGCTACACAATGGCGTTAAGTCATGCTTCAATTTGATCTATGGAGTAGTTAAGTGTGTGCTGATTTTTAAAGTAGTTACACTGCCTTTAATTCATTAAATGTATAAACTGAAATACCTTGTCATCAAATATGTCTATTTATATTTTAGCCGATTTGTCACCAACGGATATTTAATTCAGGTTGGTGAATTATAAATAGAGATCTTCTAGATTTTCACTGATAGAGAAACGACGGCTGACTGAAAATTGGCAGTACTTTCTTGAAAGAAGTTTCAAAACTAAACTCCAGTGAACACACACACGACGTGTCAATGAAACTGTACAAAACTGCTGGCGCCATCAGCGTATCAGAAGATACAGTACCATACGTTTCACGTGAAGTATTTTGTCTGTAGAACATAGGTGACGCATTTTTTTAATGACAGAAAGCAGAGGTGAAATCGAATTCCTCTGTAAACGATTTGTATCGCTTAAATAAGGATGCACCGATTCGTGCAGTTGATGAGATTCGCGACTGCACTTCACGGCAGGAACAAAAGACCCGCCAAAGTGATGGGTGAAAGTGCGAGCCGGACCAAAAACGGCGACGTCAATTTCCTCTGTCTGAGAGGTTTAACGTCTTGTGGGATGCAAAAGAGATTTATGTAACTCATTATCTTGCAAACGGAAAGACGGTAAACGGAGAATACCGAACAATTATTCCGTTGCAAGTGAATGGACAATTACGTTACAATATGTCTGCACTGCAAGCCTAATAAAAAAAAGAAATATTTTTCATCAGGACTTTGTATCTGTTCTCTGTCTCTGATTCTCTCCCTCCACCCCTCTCTTTCAGTACCACCACACCACTAAATGCCTCCATATCCTCTTCCACCTTCTCTCGGCTCTATTACTGCTGTCTGATAGCCTTTACCCCCGCCTTTCCCATCCTACGCACAGTGGGAAAAAATCAACACAAATAGTAAATAAATAATAAAATTTTAAAGATTTATTTAAAATTCGTTGCTGTTGGCTATACCATGATATTATGTATTCTTTGCGCCCGGTAACTACCAATACCCAGACATTGTTTATTTGATTTTATATAAAGCAAGTCTAATGAGAATAATATTCGAAAAACAGAATTTAATCTGTGAAACGTTCCTGTCATTACCTTACTGGTTACCTATGCAAAGAACTACGTAGCTTTGGAGCCACGCACTAAGAGAGTTTGTCCTCTGCTGCCAGTCAGTGCCACAGGATGCCCAGAAATTTCTTACGTACGTGAGGGCTTCAAAAAGTTACTTACACATTATTATGGCAGGGGAAGTAACTTCAACTGAATGCTGCACTTTACTTAAAAGTGGAGCAGATGCATGACACTATTTTTCAACTTACTCACCAAGTCTCTGTGAAAGACGGTTGAAACTTTCCACCTACCGTTCGCTACCACGACGATAGAAATTCGCTCCTTGCTCACTGATCTATTTTAGAACCGCCTAGTGAACATCCTCGTCGTTGGAAAATCTGAGACTGCTGAGATCCAGTTCCGCGACTATGTGGACATTTACGTCTGTGGGCTTCCGTCCTGATCAGTGTCACCCACGTCCGTGTGTCCTCAGTCAAACTGCTGGCATCACTTTGCTACGGCTGTACGTGAAATCGCATTTGGTCCATACCCCGCCAGGATTTCACAGTGAATCTGTGTGCAGTTTAGATGATTTGCCTACAAGAATCGTACTGTTCCGCGTGCTTCCACTCTGCAGTAATTTTCTATTTTATTTGCGCGCTCTGATGCACCTGTTACCCGCACCGCAGTAGGACTGTGTCTTGGGGAAACTTGGACCCTTTACTCCCATGTCACAATGCGCGGCTCTTGCTTCACAGTCATCTTAGCGTGGGACGTTATCTGTAGTCTACTCTCTAAAGTCTTCTCGTGTATATTACCCACGTATTATTACACTACTGGCCATTAAAATTGCTACACCACGAAGATGACGTGCCACAGACGCGAAATTTAACCGACAGAAATAAGATGCTGTGATATGCAAATGATTGGTTTTCAGAGCATTCACACAAGGTTGGCACTGGTGGCGACACCTACAACGTGCTGACACGAGGAAAGTTTCCAACCGATTCCTCATACACAAACAGCAGTTGACCGGCATTGCATAGTGAAAAGTTGTTGTGATGCCTCGTGTAAGGAGGAGTTTCCGACTTTGATAAAGGTCGGATTGTAGCCTATCGCGACTGCGGTTTATCGTATCGCGACACTCCTGCTCGCGTTGGTCGATATCCAATGACTGTTAGCAGAATATGGAATCGGTGGGTTCAGGGGGGGTAATACGGAACGCCGTGCTGGATCCCAACGGCCTCGTGTTACTAGCAGTGGTGATGACAGGCATCTTTTCCGCATGGCTGTAACGGATCGTGCAGCCACGTCTCGATCCCTGAGTCAACAGATGGGGACGTTTGCAAGACAACAATCATCTGCACGAACAGTTCGACGACGTTTGCAGCAGTGTGGACTATCAGCTCAAAGACCATGGCTGCGGTTACCCTTGACGCTGCATCACAGACGGGAGCGCCTGCGATGGTGTACTCAACGACGAACCTGGGTGCACGAATGGCAAAACGTCATTTTTTCGTATGAATCCAGGTTCTGTTTAGAGCATCATGATGGTCGCATCCGTGTTTGGCGACATCACGGTGAACGCACATTAGGAACATATATATTCGTCATCGCCATACTGGCGTATCACCCGGCGTGATGGTATGGGGTGCCATTGGTTACACGTCTCGGTCACCTCCTGTTCGCATTGACGGCACTTTGAACAGTGGACGTTACATTTCAGATGTGTTACGACCCGTGGCTCTACCCTTCATTCGATCCCTGCGAAACCCTACATTCCAGCAGGATAATGCACGACCGCATGTTGCAGGCCCTGTACGGACCTTTCTGGATACAGAAAATGTTCGACTGCCGCCCAGGCCACCACATTCTCCAGATCTCTCACCAACTGAAAAAGTCTGGTCAATGGTGGCCGAGCAACTGGCTCGTCACAATACGCGAGTCACTACTCTTGTTGAACTGTGGTATCGTGTTGAAGCTGCATGGGCAGCTGTACATGTACACGCCATCCAAACTCTGTTGGACTCAATGCCCAGCCGTATCACGGCCGTTATTACGGCCAGAGATGGTTGTTCTGGGTAGTGATTTCTCAGGATCTATGCACCCAAATTGCATAAAAATGTAATCACATGTCAGTTCTCGTATAATATATTTGTCCAATGAATACCCGTTTATCATCTGCATTTCTTCTTGGTGTAGCAATTTTAATGGCCAGAAATGTAGTTTAAATAGGGCCACGTAACGATGAACGTATAATCCTCCGAAACGCGCAATGAATTGGCCAATAAAAGTCAGTGACTATAGTTATTCTGCAGTCTACTTAAAGTGAATATAGAAGGGTGCTCTAGTGGTGAGGGAACTGGGGGTTGTGATGTACGATCCAGAGAAACATCCACCCCATTCGACAGATTTGACACCTTCTGTCCTGACATGTAACAAAATTTTTTACTGGAGAAGTTTTGAAACTGACGATTAACTTTAAGGCAGCCTTAGATGCCCATGATGTAGACTTTCCAGGATCATCCACTGGAATGGGAATCTACTCGCTGGAAAAACTTTGCACAAAGTGTTTTGACCCAAAACAGGACTACACTGAAAAATGAATGTAATTTTTTTTCTATAACTACATCTACACTCTTACTGCACTAGCCGCTAGTTCGTGGCAGAGTTCAGTTTGTGGACCACTGACACAATTCCTTTTCCTCGTTCCATTCGCTTCGGGAAGAACGATTGTTCTCGAGTGTGATCGAAACTCTGTGGTTTTCCCTTCATGGTCTTATCATGGCATGTGCGGAGGAGGAAGTAATGTACTCGCTGTCTCTTTATGGAACATACACTTTCGAAACTGTTTTACGGTAAAACATAGTGTGGTCCAGAACGACTGTATTGTAGCGTCTGACACTGGAAATGGATGAGCATTTCCGTCAATGTATTGAATATGTAACGAAACGCGCTGCCCTTCTTTGTAGCTTACCTATGTGTGCTACATTAATCTTGTCTGCTGCGGAACGCTGACCGACTATCAGCATTTAAGTACTACTCGCATGGAAATTTTGTAGGCGACCTCCTTTGTGAATGGACTACGCTTCCAAAGAATACTTTCAAAGAATCTCATTGTCAGTCTGGAACCTGCGTTACCTGCGATTAGTTTCCTGCCGCCGTTCCAGTTTCAGTGTTCCTTGCGCATACTCCCACGCACTTAGGGGATGCGACTATTTCAAGTGATTGTCTCTCAATTGTTTAATCATAGAATTACTTCTTTTAGCTACAAATCCAAACTTTCTTCGCCAGTTCAAGAAATTTTCTACTTACACTCCCACTTGTCAAAAGATATTTAGCGTGTTTCAAATTTCCGGGGACACTTTAACAACTTTATTGTAGCCGAATGAGTGACATTACAAAGTAACAATATACGAGGTCTATTCAAAAAATTCTGGAACTTTGTCCACAAATCTTTTCTACGCTTAGACCTACCTCTTACTTATTGTGCATGGTATTCTTCGATAGATTCTCCTCTACAATTGATATACTGATCCCAAGACCGTTTCCACTTCAAGAAGCAGTCTTGGTAAGCCTCTTGTTGGATTGCACGAAGGGCCGTCTGTGAATTTTCCTTCATTTCGTCTATCGTTGCAAATCTTTGTCCTTTTAACGGGCTTTTCAACTTTGGAAGTAATAAAAAGTCCACAGTGGAGGGTATGGAGGACAAGGCAACACAGTGATTTTGTTTTTTGTGCAACAGTCACACACCAACAGGAATGGCGCTATCGTGATGCGAAACTCTTGAATTGTCTCGCCACGTTTCAGGCCGTTTCCTTCTCACATTGTCTAGTAGGCGTCCTGACACGATCCGATAGTACTGTTGATTAACATTTAGCCCCTGTGGCACGAATTCTTGATGAACTAATCCTTAAAAGTCAAAGAAACCTATTTGCATAGCTTCGACGTTTGACCTGACTTGACGAGCTGTTCTTGATCTTGGAGAACCTATCCCGATCCATTGTGAAGATTGATCCTGGGTCTCTTCACCAATTATGATTCTCTTAAGGATGTCGTTCTCATTTGCGCGATCCAAAAGCTCTTCACAGATTACGAGGTGCAGGTCTTCTGGTCTTTACTTGGTAGCAACACGATGCGTTCCAAATGCTGTGTCAGGATTTCATGGCATGATCCAACTGAAATGTTACATTCTACTACAATCTCTCGGACAGTCAATCTTCGATTGGCACGCACAATTTCGTTGAGGTTCCTGACATGAGCATCGTCTGTAATCGTCAAAGAGCGTCCTGAACGGGGGTCATCTTAAACTTCCTTTCTGGCATTTTTAAACCGTGTGAACCATTCGTAGCACCGAATACGGATTAAGCACTCATCACCGTACGCTTCCTGCATCACTTGGTGTGTCTAAAAAATTTCTGGAGTTTCACGCAAATTTTAATGCAGATGCGTAGCTCCTCTAAGTCTGCCATCTCGAAATTCGCAAATTATGCGACACTACGTTCTACGCAGTACAGCACTGAACAATACTTAACAGACATACAACAATGAAATTTCTGACAGTTACATATTAAACACAGGTGTTTGCAGGGATACCAATTGCATTTCCCTGCAAAGCACCACTGGTGCGAGATTACGAATGTTCCGGAATTTTCTGAACAGGCCTCGTTCATGATTTGAAAGAGTAAACTTGAAAGCTTTTTTTCAACAACATTCACTTCACATACACTCCATGTGGGAGCCATGTATGACGCTACAAGCGTCGACGTGATAATCGAACTCTTGTCAAAAATTGGTTCAAATGGCTCTAAGCACTATAGGACTGAACATCTGAGGTCATCAGTCCTCTAGAACTACTTAAACCTAACTAACCTAAGGACATCACACACATCTATGACCGAGACAGGATTAGAACCTGCGGCCGTAGTAGCAGCGCGGTTCCAGACTGTAGCGCCTAGAACCGCTCTGCCACAGCGGCCGGCGAACTCTTGTCACTCATGGATCAACATGTCTTTCGTGACTGTGGCTGTTGCTTGTTCAGTGCTACTTTTAAGTTCCACAACATCATCTGGAAGAGGAAGGACATAAACGAGGTCTCTTACACACCCCTGTAAAAGGAAATCACAAGGGTTAATATCCGGATACCTATGAGGCCACTTTAGTCTGCTGATCCACCACGACCAATCAAACGATTGGGTAGCAATGTGTTCAGATATGCCCTAACATCACGGTGAAAATGTGGGGGTGCACCATCTAACTGAAGGGCAAAGTTCTCTGATTCTGTTTGCAGCAATGACATTAACTAATTCTTCAACAACTGAAGGAAGGTCTCTCCTGTGACAGCATGTTCTTCAAAGAAGAAAGGTTCCTAAAGTTTCTTGTGAGACTTGACACAAAAAACTGACCTTGGCAGAATCTCGCTCGTGTTCAACAATGTTATGCGGGTTTCCTGCTCCACAGTCCTACAATTGTGCCTGTTTACTTTCCCATTACTTTGCCATGTTACCTCACAGTCGTTGATATTCCCAGCTCACGTGAAGCTCTGCGTAGGAATTTCGCAGCACTCCTTGTGAAAGCTTCTCTCACTCGTTCAGTGTCTTTTGCAATGACATCTGGCCGACCACTTCGTGTCACACAAACACCCAGTTTCAACGAGCTTTACATGTCAATTGCAGACTGCCTTTCTGATTGGTGCTGCTTTCCCGTACTTCATCCTAAATTTGTTTTGTTCAATTCTAGCACGAAGAAAGCCTTCTCAGCGTTGATTATGATATCATCTAGCGACCGTATATGGAACTACACGTCACATCTGCAATGAGGAAAAAAGTTACATACGTGGGTGAGTCAAATGAAAACCTTAAATATTATTTATTGTGCAAAAGTGGTACAAAGCTGTATCACTTTTCAACATAATCTCCCCCACGCTCAATGCAAGTCCTCCAGCGTTTACAAAGTGCATAAATTCCTTTAGAAAAAAATTCTTTTGGTAGTCCGCGCAACCATTCATGGACCGCATAGTGTACCTGTTCATCAGAACGAAACTTCTTTCCTCCCATTGCGTCTGTGTGTGGTCCAGACGTATGTAAATCACTTGGGGCAAGGTCTGGTGATTATGGTGGATGAAGAAGACACTCAAAATGCAGGTCTGTGATTGTTTCAACTGTTGTACTGGCAGTGTGGGGCCTTGCATCGTCATGTTGCAAAAGGACACCTTCTGACAGCAATCCACGTCGCTTTGATTTGATTGCAGGCCGCAGATAATTTTTTAGGAAATCCGTGTGTGATGCACTGGTGACAGTGGTCCCTCTAGGCATGTAATGCTCTGAAATGACGCCTTTTTCGTCCCAAAAGAGAGTCAGCATAACCTTCCCTGCTGATGGTTCTGTCCGAAAATCTTGGTTTTGGTGATGAGGAATGGCGCCATTCCTTGCTCGCTCTCTTCGTTTCCTGTTGGTGGAAGTGAACCCAGGTTTCGTCCCCAGTAACGATTCTTGCAAGGAAGCCATCACCTTCTCGTTCAAAGCACCGAAGAAGTTCCTCACAAGCATCAACACGTCGTTCTTTCATTTCAGCAGTCAGCTGCCGTGGCACCCATCTTGCAGACACTTTGTGAAACTGGGGCACATCATGCACAATGTTGTGTGCTGACCCATCACTAATCTGTAAACATGCTGCAATGTCATTCAGTGTCACTCGGCGGTTTTCTTTCACTACGGCTTCAACTGTTGCAATGTTCTGTGGTCACAACTCGTTGTGCCTGACCTGGACGAGGAGCATCTTCCACTGAAGTCACACCATTTGCGGACTTCCTACTCCACTCGTAGACTTGCTGCTGTGACAAACATGCATCACCGCTCTGAACCTTCATTCGTCCATGAATTTCAATAGGTTTCACACCTTCACTACGCAAAAACCGAACAACAGAACGCTGTTCTTCCCTGGTGCAAGTCGCAAGTGGGGCGGCCATCTTTATGTTGATACTGCGACTGTATGTGTGCATCTGAACTATGCTGCCACCTACAGGCCATTCTGCACGCTGTTTGTAGCACGCTTACCAACTTACAGGATAACGGCGCGAAATTTCGATATGTTATTACAAATTTAAGATTTTCATTTGACTCGCCCTCGTATTTAGTCTTTCAAATTATGTATAGGCCTATTGTTTCTTTGTAATGTTACTCATTCGGTCGCAACAAATTTTCTTAGGTGTTCAAGGACTCTTGAAACACGCTGGGTGATATAAATACTTTTCCCGATTTCAGAAAGACTCTTCACCGACAGTTTCGGACAACTTTATGAACATCGCCAAAAGTGTTTGTGAATGGATGGCTGTTAGTCTGATGAAAAATACAGGTTTTATTTCCGAAACTTCTGTTTTCTTTGTTTTGCAGAGCCATTCGCTGGACTCTATAGGCTCGGCCTGTGCCTTATGTGCTTTGTACCTTTACTTTAGGGCTAACCCCGGTATTAAGTCTGGCGGGACGGGGCAGACAGTCGGCGCGCACGTCCTAGCGGCGCGCCGCCGGTTAACTACAAAGGCGCCCGCTGCGATCACATTAGCCCCACTGCTGCGTTTTTGTTAATTCCTCCGGGCGGCGGGCCGTGAGCTCCTAACAAATTAGCTTCCTCTCCCTGCCCCCTCCCCCGGTACAACTGCCTAGTACCCCCAGGCAGTTCCTCCCCCCAGCTCGGTGCGTCGTTAAACACCCGCCGACACCTGCCGTCAGAATTCCTCGCTGCTCGCCGCGCGCGAGTAATGGCGCACTGACAGCCGTGCTTAGGCGCTCTGCACCGGTGGAACGCGTCGCGCTACGTTACGTCACCGCTCCGCTTGACAAGCAGATTTCTCACCTCGCTGTTGATGCTGTCACCTACAGTCAGGATTGCCAACTTCTACAATGCCCCAATAACGGACATCAACGATAACTTCAAACTTTTGCCCCTATCGGCTGTCATTTTATTCGGGGAAGAACATTGGCTGTAATTAAAGTGCTACTCACAGAGGTTGAGTGTAGGTTGTAATTATCATATGGCAGCGAAACTTAGCAGATGTGTTAATGCGTTAATGAGGAACCGATTACGCTGGGGGAAAAATTAGTTCCAATTTTCGCCACCAGGCGCAAATCCGGAACTGTGAACGCAAGAAAAACGTGTAGAAATCTTTCCATATATAATGGATTAAGAACTGGACATGGGCAGAAAAGGCCAAACACGTGAGAAAGGCACAATGTTAATTTTATTATCAGCTGCCGCTTAAACAATTTGTTCTATATGAGACTGGAGATGTTGATGAGATGCTGTGTAGCGCCAGATTTGCACCTGGCGACTGAATTTGGAACTAATTTCTTTTTTTCAAAGAAAATCCCGCACTGGTTGTATGAATGATTTTTATTAAATCTGTGAGCGGTATCGCACCACTTATTGGTGCATCCTCCTGCAATATATGCTATTTATAACAGAGTAACGTTTAATAAAAATCATTCATACCGCCAGTGCGGAATTTTCTTTGAAAAAAGTCTAAGTTTCGCTGTGGTTGCCCACCCTACAAAACAAAATAATTTCTTTTTCCAACGTATATCGGTTCCACACATTATATCCTGCCGGAGTGGCCGTGCGGTTCTGGGCGCTACAGTCTGGAGCCGAGCGACCGCTACGGTCGCAGGTTCGAATCCTGCCTCGGGCATGGACGTGTGTGATGTCCTTAGGTTAGTTAGGTTTAATTAGTTCTAAGTTCTAGGCGACTGATGACCTCAGAAGTTAAGTCGCATAGTGCTCAGAGCCATTTGAACCATTTTGAACGCATTAGAAAATCCACCAAGTTTCGCTGTTTCATTAGAGCGTACTCTGTATCTCGGTGAGTGCCTGTACTTCAAGTACTACCCCCCGGTAATCAGTCGGGTATAAAATACTGTATTGACTTTGCCATCTATAAATAAATGCTTGGCTTAGGACGTAAATTAGACATTACTACTGAACCCCGATCCTGATTCTATACGGAATCCAATTCCCACGAATAAAACGTCGTATCTCCTGAAGAAAGTGTCGTACATCGAAGTAATTATCGCAGGTACATTCAGTGGTAAATGTGGATACCGCCTGCAAAATGTGTTGCGAACAGCGTTAGTATCAAAGAAGTAATAAATTAAAACTTCGTGCCTGATGCTGAAGGTCTACTGCATGAAAAGCAAAAATCTAGGAAGCGATAAACATTTCTTTTTACACCGTTTTGTGGAACGTATTAATGAGAAATAGTGTCTTAACCGTTCGAAATTATGTATGAAACTTTTTGGAAGTTGCCAAGTGCTCTCATTCTCAAATACCAGGTGAATATATTCTGGATAATTTGCACGCCATGACGTACTCTACCTCAAGACATACTGTGTAATTACACTGTTTCTCACTGAAGTACCTGACTTGCTGTTTTAAACCTGTAACCTAAAACATAGCTCTTAACGAATAAATTAGGACAGCATTTTAAATTTGGTCAATAACTAAGTAAGATACGGAAAATCAAAATCTGGTTGTCCCTGGAAGGCGTTAGATGCATCCAGAAACTGTGATCTTTCGCCTGGGTAGCTGTTGAGTAACGTACGTACATCAATTTAACCGTATTCGTATTGTGTAATACAGATTATTTTAATGTTAATCGTATCATGCAACAAACAACGAAAGTAGAATGTCGACTGCTAACGACTGACGTCTGTTACCTACCCGTATCTGCCACAGTTGTTTCGTTTCAATAGAGGAACTTTTCAAACATGGAAGTACTGTTTCATAATCCACAGACCGCATTATTTAATTTACTTTGACATCTTACATAGACTATTGTTTAAATAAGGCAAATTCAAATGTAAGGCATTGTTTAAAAACTAATAAGTACTAATTATGAGGGAAGGGAGATGGTGAACCCCGCTGTCGGCACGGAGCACAAGGAAGCCAACGAGCTTAACGTCCCCATCCGATAGATCACTCTGCGGAGAGGTTTGGAAATTAATCCAGGACATTCGTGCGAAGACTGGTGATCAGAAACTTTACGCCACCATCTCTCCTTCCTCTACCGGCCAAATACTGGCAGTGACAATTTCAACTACTAGGATTCGAACCGGCGTATTTTCGAGCCGAGCGCCTCCGCACAGGGGTGTGCTTTCTCCTCTCATGATTGTCAGACAATACGAACATAACACTACAATGCACACTCATCCATTCCACTCACTTGCACACCACAAATAGACATACGACACAGCACTCACGTAACACAAGGGGAAATGTCCAATGTGCGCGGAGGAAGTACTCTCTTTCCGGCAGGCCAACAACGCCACATGAGATTTAATTTTTGTAATAAGTATTGTGATGTACCGCATTGTGATTCCGACATACATGTTACATTGATAAGTGACAAACAGGCCTAACGCTGATGTAATTTCGACAAATTAGATACACGAACAAGATAAATTAGTGGAAAATATTAAATAAGGAATTTTAATGTCCATTTGTACGTCCATAAGGAATAACTTTTGTAGCGCCGGAATACGGGAAATCTCTAACAATTCGGGACGGCTTGCAACCCTGTCTACAATAGCCCAGTTACAGAGCCGCTAGGATAATAATGTTTCTCAGATTTTTCTTTCTTATTTATGATTTTCCAAGATTTCTCCAATGCATTCCATACGCAAATGACAATCATAAAATAAATAAATATGAGGAAAAACTAGTACAGTGAAAACTTAATAGTTTGGAGTAACTTTAGCGAATCCCAGTCCGAATTATTGAAAGTCCGAAATATAGAATTGTTTTCTGAAATATTTCTCTGGTCTGACAGCGCCGCAAACACGGCAAAACGCAGGGCTTCCGAGTGCAAGAGGTCCGCACTCAATTAACGGAAAGAAAAGAAAAAAAAGGGGAAATTCGTTTTTCCATCGTTCTCTTTGTAGTGCTTATGTTCACCTGCCCACAACTTAGCATTCTGTATACCCATGCTATTTTAAACGTTAGCGAGAAACCACAATTGACCTTAGATATTTTGATACCTTACTTGTATAAATGGAGGATGCAAACTGCAAAGAACGGTGGAAAAACAAATAGGGGATCATGAAGGCAACTATTGATAGAATAAATAGTAAATCTGTTGTGGCGAGATACTTCATGTAGCGGAAAACCACAGCATTCTGTCTGATAAGAATCACGCCCTGTCAGCCACAAGTGGATCCTTCATATGGCAATACAGGCAAGGAACGTAGGTTACTACACCAGCAAACAATTTTAATCGGAAAGAAGGAAGTGTGAAGTTCGAGGATACCTGATTTTCGGTTACCAAAAGGAAGTCTAGTTGTGCCTAGAAATATAGAATTTGTTTGGTCACACAATTTACGGTGACAGGAATGAAAAACTTGCCGTACGAGTACTTTCAGGGTAATGCTGAAGCCACTGAATCCAAAGCGTTGGCCTCGGACGATACGACGCCACCTATGAGTTTAAATAAAGATTCGTTGACGTTCTTAAGACTCTGAGCAACATAATTCTTACAAGTAAGAGATGTTATGAACGAAGAGCAGCACCAGCTCTTAAAAGGAAAACTGGACCATAGAGCACTGTTAGTGATTTGACAAATAATTGCCAACGGTTTGCAATAGGAAAGTGAGGATGTTGCAGTTGCCTATGACTTTTTAGGAACACTGCTGTTAGAACTCGCTAGCATCAAAGGATATCTGGAAAAACAACTTGATGAAAACTTAGACACTTGTGAAACATAGGGCATCAAATGTATTTTCCCCAACAAATGAATATATAATGTACATAAGAAAAGGGGAGAGAGAGAGAGAGAGAGAGAGAGAGAGAGAGAGAGAGAGAGAGTGGTGGATAGGAGAGATGAGGTGTGGGCGACATTTTTATGAGTTGAGAAAGAGGGAAGTGACTGCCGTGCAGGAGGGGAAGCGAGATCCAATTTAGGAATTGACGCTAAGGCACCCATGACTGTCATTAGTTAAATAAAAACATCAATTGTAATATTACGTGAAACCCTGTGCAGTATAATCTGTGGATATCATAAATTAAACTCCCCGCTGTGTTTTTCTGTTTGGATGCGAAGTCTAATCTCAGGAACTACTGTAAGGATTTTGACAAGTTTTTCACTAGTACATAGACTAATTCACGAGGAAGATTTGTGTGAACATAATTTGTTACTGCTTCTACGGACAAGTCGTGTGGCTGCATACAGGGTGTTCGGGTTACAGCTACAGATATTGTCATCACTGATGTCTTAATACATACCCACTTCAGTGTGTTACTTGTTATTTCTCTGCGTCTGACAGTCTTCCAGCAACCACATCACATAATTTACTGCCTAATGTTTTCTACACGGTCTTACCTGAGCCGAAAAGCGGACTACGCCTATCAGAATAGACTATCTATTTTGCGTCCCTGTGTCCACACTTCAGTGCCTGACCTATTGCCCATGGGAAAATAAACATAATTAACTTGGTATTCCCACTTGTTCCTGAAGGTGCTAACGAACCTAAAAACACACAACTCGTAATATTTACAATTAGTAGTCTGCTAATACGAGAGTAAGAAAATAATCTAATAAACAAATTACGTGGCAAACCACAAGCAGAAATTAAATAGCCATACACCTGTATTATGTTTAAATTATTACTTCAACGAGAGCAAATAGTCTCATACTACAGTGATCGAATATAAGAGTCATTTCAGGTGACACTATCTGAATTGCAAGAAGTGAAATGTTGTAAGTCAGAACCCTTGAACTATGTATTTGGGAAGCTTCGTTCTTCCTGCTTTCCATTTTTTACTTTCTGCTGTTTGTAGTCATTTTCCCAAATATTGGAGAGAGAAGTTATCACCATGAGGAGACCAGATGGCAATAGGACATCTCACAATTTTTCATACAAAATGTGCGAGTATTTTAAACAGCACAGAAGTGATAGAGATGTTCCGAGCTTCCTGTTGGTACACTTTGTTAATGCAATCACTGATTGACTTATTCCATTTGGCATGATCATTTCTTTAGCCTGTGTTTGAGAGAACAAAAATTTCAATAAGAAATAAAGCTGAAAATCTTTCAGTTTTCTGAAACACTTAAAAAGCACAACATGCCTTCTTAGATTACATTAACGTAACAGTTGGCGACCGTACAGAGTATATGAACATTCGGCGATTTATCCATCTCCCTGCATACTATCACACTAACAGTTACACTACTGGAGATACTTTAGATTACTGCCAATGTTCTTTGCAGAGGGTAACACACATTTTTAGCAGAATGTAAGTATTTGTGTAACACCGTACAGACCCAACAAATTCAACTGCAAATACTTACTCTTTGCATGTAGCTTAGTCTACAATCACGCTGACGAACACACAGCATACATAATGGCAAACACTAGGAAAAAAAAACCCATGACTGCGTGATGCAGTTTGGCCCAGGTCATATTATTCTTCTGCTTGGAGATTCTAACAATGATTTAAAGCTCCATTCATAAGGTCATCCACGACAAAACGAGGAGAGAGTTGGAGCACAACGAAGAAAGCGCTGAAGGAAATTTCACTTACTTTGCTACCGCCTCTCCTCTTTAAATCTGTAGTTTTTAACACTAAGATCAATAGTGTGTCTGTTAGAACAGCAAAAGCAGTAAATTGATCAACACTAGCTACAATCGAACAGCAGTTATGAAACACGCCAGTACCACTGTATAATACAAGTAACTACATAAGACATGAAACCACGCTATATGTCAACTGTAATTCTGTTCAAAACTGAAATACTTACGATAAAGTCTTTATCACACAATCAGTTTGTTTCCAGTCACTTTACACGTTTCAGTGAGTTCGTCGTCATCAGAATCTGTTGTAAATGGTAAAGAAAACACGACAGCGCCATGTAGTTAAATAAGACTCGAGGATCACAACGTTAACGGATCTCAACCATACTCGTCCTTAAAGCCTGTCCAGTATTTTAACCAATACGTGACCTGGCCTGGTAAACCCAGTCCGAGCTTTCAGTGAGAAAAATGCGTATTGTATCAGATTTCCACTACTCTAAAGAATCTAACTGCAATTCCTCGCACCCTTCCCTCGACCGAAATCTAGCAGTGGACGTAACAAAAATGAAAAGTTAGCCTTACGACTGCAAGTGACAGTATTTGCGCTGCACTCGCAGCTATGTAGGGGGACGTGCGACGGCAGCTTACGTCGGCCCTACCGTTGTCATTTTATGAAATTCCACATGACAGAACAATGTTGTCAGTTTTCCCTGGAGACCGAAGCACATTGTCAAATTGGCACAGAGTAACTGGTAAAATATATGAAGACTTTTTGACCTATTGTACAATTTTTTTATGAAACTACTTTGACATATTAATGCAGCCAGTCACGTATTACTCTTTTTCACTTTGTTACACACCAGAAAGCTGTTGCCTCCACACTTCCCATTTTGATATCTCCTGTTAATTTAGTTATTTCCAACGACGAAAAACACAGTATAAAGCAACGTTTCTGAACCATTTACGAAAGATTAAGTACTACAAATGGAATAAACGTACTGGTACATCCAAAACCTGCATGGCTACACCGTTAATTACACAAAGAAAGATTCAATGTCACCAAATTTTTCTTTATGTATTTCACGGTGTAGTTATGCAGTTTTTGGATGTCCCTATAAGTTTATTCCGTTTGTAGTAGTTAATCTTTCGTAAACGGTTCAGAAGCGTTGCCTTATACAGTCTTCTTCACCATCGGAAAAAATGAAATTAACAGGAGATACCAAAGTGGGAAATGTGGAGGTGATGGCTTTCCAATATACAACCCAATGAAAAGATTAATACATGACTGTCTGAATTAATGTACTAAAGTAGTTTCGTAAACAAAAATTGTACAAGAGGTCAAAAAATTCTTTGATAGGTATGGCAGAAGTAAGGTATGTCTTGGTCCAAAAATTCCGTGTAATTCGTGGCCAATCATCAATTGTTCTTTTTTTTCAGTATGATTCCGTTTGCTAACAGTCACCCAAAACACTGACAGGGAATTTATATCGATTGCACTGTTGTTGCCTGTCTGGATACTGTTTCTGTACTGATGTAATGCGGGTTGTATAAAACGATAGCTGTGAGGGTAGCTGAACCACTCTGAATGTCAATGACTCTTGGACGTCGTGGCTGTTAGAGATACAGATCAAGTTGTGACGGAACACGAACGGAGAAGAAAATCCGTTGTAACTTCGTTAAAAGAACCGTCTCGACATATGTTGATTTAGGGATTGTACGAGAAGGCTAAATAAATGTTGTTGTTGTTGTTGTTGTCTTCAATCCTGAGACTGGTTTGATGCAGCTCTCCATGCTACTCTATCCTGTGCAAGCTGCTTCATCTCCCAGTACCTACTGCAACCTACATCCTTCTGAATCTGTTTAGTGTACTCATCTCTCAGTCTCCCTCTACGATTTTTACCCTCCACGCTGCCCTCCAATGCTAAATTTGTGATCCCTTGATGCCTCAAAACATGTCCTACCAACCGATCCCTTCTTCTAGTCAAGTTGTGCCACAAACTACTCTTCTCCCCAATCCTATTCAATACCTCCTCATTAGTTACGTGATCTATCCACCTTATCTTCAGTATTCTTCTGTAGCACCACATTTCGAAAGCTTCTATTCTCTTCTTGTCCAAACTAGTTATCGTCCATGTTTCACTTCCATACATAGCTACACTCCAAACAAATACTTTCAGAAACGACTTCCTAATACATAAATCTATATTCGATGTTAACAAATTTCTCTTCTTCAGAAACGCTTTCCTTGCCATTGCCAGTCTACATTTTATATCCTCTCTACTTCGACCATCATCAGTTACTTTACTTCCTAAATAGCAAAACTCCTTTACTACTTTAAGTGTCTCATTTCCTAGTCTAATTCCCTCAGCATCACCCGATTTAATTTGACTACATTCCATTATCCTCGTTTTGCTTTTGTTAATGTTCATCTTATATCCTCCTTTCAAGACACTGTCCATTCCGTTCAACTACTCTTCCAAGTCCTTTGCCGTCTCTGACAGAATTACAATGTCATCGGCGAACCTCAAAGTTTTTACTTCGTCTCCATGAATTTTAATACCTACTCCAAATTTTTCTTTTGTTTCCTTTACTGCTTGCTCAATATACAGATTGAATAACATCGGGGAGAGGCTACAACCCTGTCTCACTCCTTTCCCAACCACTGCTTCCCTTTCATGCCCCTCGACTCTTCCATCTGGTTTCTGTACAAATTATAAATAGCCTTTCGCTCCCTGTATTTTACCCCTGCCACCTTTAGAATTGGAAAAAGAGTATTCCAGTCAACATTGTCAAAAGCTTTCTCTAAGTCTACAAATGCTAGAAACGTAGGTTTGCCTTTTCTTAATCTTTCTTCTAAGATAAGTCGTAAGGTCAGTATTGCCTCACGTGTTCCAACATTTCGACGGAATCCAAACTGATCCTCCCCGAGGTCTGCATCTACCAGTTTTTCCATTCGTCTGTAAAGAATACGCGTTAGTATTTTGCAGCCGTGGCTTATTAAACTGATAGTTCGGTGATTTTCACATCTGTCGGCACCTGCTTTCTTTGGGATTGGAATTATTATATTCTTCTTGAAGTCTGAGGGTATTTCGCCTGTCTCATACATCTTGCTCACCAGCTGGTAGAGTTTTGTCATGACTGGCTCTCCCAAGGCCGTCAGTAGTTCTAACGGAATGTTGTCTACTCCGGGGGCCTTGTTTCGACTCAGGTCTTTCAGTGCTTTGTCAAACTCTTCACGCAGTATCGTATCTCCCATTTCGTCTTCATCTACATCCTCTTCTATTTCCATAATATTGTCCTCAAGTACATCGCCCTTGTATAAACCTTCTATATACTCCTTCCACCTTTCTGCCTTCCCTTCTTTGCTTAGAACTGGGCTGCCATCTGAGCTCTTGATATTCATACACGTGGTTCTCTTCTCTCCAAAGGTCTCTTTAATTTTCCTGTAGGCTGTATCTATCTTACCCCTAGTGAGATAAGCCTCTACATCCTTACATTTGTCCTCTAGCCATCCCTGTTTAGCCATTTTGCACTTCCTGTCGATCTCATTTTTGAGACGTTTGTATTCCTTTTTGCCTGCTTCATTTACTGCATTTTTATATTTTCTCCTTTCATCAATTAAATTCAATATTTCTTCTGTTACCCAAGGATTTCTAGCAGCCCTCGTCTTTGTACCTACTTTATCCTCTGCTGCCTTCACTACTACATCCCTCAGAGCTACCCATTCTTCTTCTACTGTATTTCTTTCCCCTATTCCTGTCAATTGTTCCCTTATGCTCTCTCTGAAACTCTGTACAACCTCTGGTTCTTTCAGTTTATCCAGGTCCCATCTCCTTAATTTTCCACATTTTTGCAGTTTCTTCAGTTTTAATCTACAGGTCATAACCAATAGATTGTGGTCAGAGTCCACATCTGCCCCTGGAAATGTCTTACAACTTAAAACCTGGTTCCTAAATCTCTGCCTTACCATTATATAATCTATCTGATACCTTTTAGTATCTCCAGGGTTCTTCCACGTATACAACCTTCTTTCATGATTCTTAAACCAAGTGTTAGCTATGATTAAGTTGTGCTCTGTGCAAAATTCTACTAGGCGGCTTCCTCTTTCATTTCTTAGCCCCAATCCATATTCACCTACTATGTTTCCTTCTCTCCCTTTTCCTACACTCGAATTCCAGTCACCCATTACTATTAAATTTTCGTCTCCCTTCACTATCTGAATAATTTCTTTTATTTCATCGTACATTTCTTCAATTTCTTCATCATCTGCAGAGCTAGTTGGCATATAAACTTGTACTACTGTAGTAGGTGTGGGCTTCGTATCTATCTTGGCCACAATAATGCGTTCACTATGCTGTTTGTAGTAGCTTACCCGCATTCCTATTTTCCTATTCATTATTAAACCTACTCCTGCATTACCCCTATTTGATTTTGTGTTTATAACCCTGTAGTCACCTGACCAGAAGTCTTGTTCCTCCTGCCACCGAACTTCACTGATTCCCACTATATCTAACTTTAACCTATCCATTTCCCTTTTTAAATTTTCTAACCTACCTGAAATGTACAGACAGTATTTAACCCCAGTTCCTCCCAAAAACCAGTCCAGTGCCTTAATCATATCATATTCTTGTTCGATTAGTAGCGGGGTGGTGAATCTTTCACGAACCAACCAGCCGCAGCCACATCTCTACCAACAAGAAGCCACATTTCTCCTGTTCGCCGTAATCTCTTCATCTCCTGCGGACTTACTCCCTGCCCCCCCCCCCCCACCGTCCTCCGCTCCCCTCCCCTCTCCCCCCCACCCGCTTTTCTCACTGTTGTGGATAGTCACCGTCGCGAGTTGACACTCTTGTCCCAGAAGTAGTATTCTGAAGCCCAGCTGTCCAATTTGATATGAAGACCATTACTGCTGTCCTAGCGTAAGCCTGTCCTGCCGGTTATAATGGTTGCCAGACGATTGTCACTGACTGAAAACTGTCGCATAATTGATAAGTATATTTCAAGGACAATGAATATTTTATTATACCTGACATCACTGGCGATGGTGTGGCGCAGGCGAATAGCGAAGTTCCGCATGACTCGCTGAATCAGACGTAGCACGCCAAAATGCAGTGACAAACTGTACATATCAGTCAAATAACAGTTAAGGATTACGAATACTAGAGTGAATGAAGTTTAAGGCGCTGGCAATATAGCCAAGAAGGCGCCCAATGCTGTCTGTGGACGAACACCAAACAAAGCAGTACCAATTCTTTACTAATAACTATAAACTATTTTGTTGTGGCTGGCAGACAACAGTTCGAAGAAACCATTCCGAGGTATTTACTTCCTCTCTCAGTTGGTGCTGGTACTAACAAATCTGTCTTACCATCTTTTTACATTCTTCTTAAAACAGCAAATTTTTATTAACATTTCAACCTCGAGTTATTTGTTTCTGTAAGTATTTTTTCTGTGTCAAGTATCGCAGATAAAACAGAACAAAAAAAGTACAAAAAAGATGACAAACTGTTATAAGCCCTATGTACGACTTGTTCTAAAATATCATGTAACCCGTCTGCAAATTTGCAATAAATAAATAAATAAATCCTGGTTGTAAAATGGCCATTTACTTGCTACAGGTGACTGTCCGCACGGTTCCACATTCTAGCGTTTTAGTCGGACCCATGATGTGTTCACTGGCCGTCTACAGCTCCCGGTAAAAGACGAAACACGGCTCAGCAGAACAATGGGGGCTGGCTGTGTAGTTGTGCCCCAGCTGACCAATAGCGTTACCCCAGCTCATATCGGCGGGACCTCGGAAGTCAGTCTCTGTTACTTATGGAGTTTCACTATAGAGATGTCGGTCTGCAGGACCCCCTCCACCACATGTGGCCTACTGCTGGCCCCAAACACACTGGCTCACAGGCGATGTGTACTATTCCACAAGAAAAAATTCCCAGTCATACTAGAGAATGTAAACAGACAGGAAAAGATGACTTGAACTATACAATCACTGATATCATTTCCGTAATTGACATCAAGTATTGAAAAGTGGCAAGCCATTCAGCTTGTCTCTTTTCATTCACTTATGATAAATGATTCGACTGGATGAGTTTTGAGTTGGACAGGCTCTGTCAGTATAAACGTATGTATGGATTAATGAGATGTCAGTGATGGTGTGCGGTGACTTCATTTCCTCTTTTTTTAAACATTCTTTTATTTAACATGATGCCGGCTATATTCATTGCTCTCTGGGTAGGTTTCAGATCTGGGGAGCGCTGCAGATACGGGACAGGAATTGCAAGTGACACGGTGAAAGTGGCACCCTGTCGGGAAATGGAATGCAGCCTTCGCAGAACTGTGAGTGAGGGAGCGACACGTATAGCTGCCCGCAGCGTCTGCTAGCGTCATACTGGCGTCCAAACTACTGTGCAGTTTACTGCATGTATTCAATTTAGCTGGCTGAGCTGAAAGCATTCCTTAGGTATAACGGATCTGTGCCGGCAGGAGGCACTTGGTTGGACCATCTTAAGAAAAGTGTATTCAGCGGATAACATCTAACGTCTCCTGACTTTCCAAAAAAAATGTAGCAAAGCAATTCTGACATACTACAGGTTCAGAGTTGGTTTCTAGTCTTGAGCACCGTTTTTTAGCTTTTCTCAGCGCCTGCGATGGCATGCTACCTGCTGCCTGAAAGGACACTGATTGGTGAAACTGATGTCACGACAGAAGAACATAACACATAAAGAAGTCTTTCAAAAAGGGGTGAGGAAATCGAGATTACCGGTTGTTTAATGTTTCTCCTCTTCTTGGCGGGATATTTTATTAAGGAATTAATCACGCCGATATAACTTCAAAGAGGTTTGGTTACCGAGGTTTTTGGTGGCAGAGCGATTCTAACACAGTGCTTGATGGCAGCCACAGGTGCCACAGTCCTGCTCACATCCGCACTGAGCATAATTAGCAGCTCCAGCATGCTAGGACCATCACGAACTAGAAGTTCAGATTCATGATCGATTCCTCTTTCACATGTTCGTCAGCGCATTGTAATTTGCATGGGTTTCTTCAGCTTTCTGTGCAATACATGATTATTAACTAATTCTAACACCTACTGAGTAACTTTGCCAAGCAATAGCTCACCTTTCTGATTCTCATAGTTAATATTGTTGGCTTGTAATCCTCTCGATGTCATGATTTATTTAGATGCTTGTCTATTCTAATACTGTTGGTAATAGACTGACGAGTTCACTCAGATCATGTCGTTAATACGAGTAGATTTTGCCTCCCTTATCAAAGTTAATATTTTTAATGAGAAAATTACCTACCTTCAGATTCACTGCTAGGACCGCGATCTTTCATAGTGTTAATCAATCCGTTGCCTTCATTTAGTACAACATTGGGTCTCGAAGATATGTCTGTATCAGGATTAGATCTGGTTGAGTTAAATACACTTACGCGGGATTATGCAATACAAATCGATCGGTAGAAACATGACTTACGAGTTATGGAAATTTAACACATGAAATGAAATGTGTCAGGCTTGTAACAGACTGATGGTTTTGATCTTCTTCTAACATATGTCTCGCGAAGTTACCACGACGATAAAATCAGAGAAATTAGAGCTCATTCGGTTGCTGATCGACAATCGTTCTTCCCATGCACCACTAACGAAAGAAGCAGAGAAAGGGGGATGAGATAGTAGTAACAGAAGTACAAGGGGCGTTTAGTAAATAATGCAGCACATTTTTTTTCTGAAAGCCGGTTGGATTTACACAGGATTTCAATACAGCGTATTATTCCTTATTCTTTTGGCCATAAAACCTTATTTATACCACAAAACCTCCGTTGAATGCGACGGCCTTACGTCAGCTTACTGTGAGAGCCTGTATGCCCGCGGAGTACCACTCTACTATTCGACGTCGGAGCCAACATCTTACTGCATCAATAACTTCTCTACCCTCCATGTACTGCTTCCTTCATTGGGCCAAACAGATGGAAGTCGTAAGGAGCGAGATCCGGGCTGGAGGGTGGATAAGGAAGATCAGTCCAGTGGAGCTTTGTGAGCTCCTCTCCGTTGCACAAACTTTTGTGACACATTGTGTTGTTACGGAGAAGGAGAATTTCATTTGCATTTTTGTGCCTACGAACATGTTTCTTCAATTTTCGTGAGAATAGCACAACATCTACGCCTCAGGGTTGATCGTTGGAGCTTGAGGAGGGTCATCAAGAAGAAAAACTCTTTCGGAGTCCCAGAAGGCTGTCACCATGACTTCATCGGCTAAGGGTGAGACTCTGTAATTCTTCGGAGGAGAGGCGATGTGGCGCCACTCCATGGATTGCCGTTTTGTTTCCGATTCAAATTGATGAATCCATGTTTTATCGCCTGTGACGATGTTCGAGGAAAAATTGTCACCATCAACTCCAAACGCGCAAGCAGTCCCGCACAGAGGGTCTTTCGTTGCTCTTTATGGTCTTCTACTAGGCGGCGAGGATCCGAGCGGGAACATAGTTTTCAGTTCCCCGACTGGTGGACGAGCAGGTCAGCACTACCAATAGAAACGTCCAACTGATCACCGAAGTGCTTGAGTGTAATCCGTGATCACCTCTAATGAGAGTGACCGCACGTTCCAACACTGCAGTATTCACACCTACGTGTGGCCGGCCGGTACGCAGGAGATCGGACATGTTTGCGCTACATCGTTCCGGTGAAGACCCACGCCTCGCCCAACGACTCACCGGACTTTTGTTCAGTGGAAGGTTTCTCCGTAGACATTCTGAAAATGGCTATGTATATCTACGATGCTCTGGTTTTCCGTGAAAAGATACTCAATGACAGCTCTCTGCGTTACAGGCGTCATTTTCAGGGTTCGGTACAGTGCCGCAACCTATCGTAAGTTCATAAAACTATAGGGGCTGAAGTGGGAATACTGGGCGGTATTCCACAACATATTCCTAATTTTTTGCAACTGAAATTTGCGGATAAAAAGAGTGTTGTATTATTTATTGAACGCTCCCCGTACATTGCGCCACACACCGTAAGGCATCTAGAGAAGTACAGATGTACCTATCGATGTAAATATGTGGCTTAGCGAAATGACTTATGTCGAGCGCCACGTGGGTGTCGTATGGCTTGTGTGGATTGACATTTCTGTGGAAAGACATTTCTGTGGAGCCTGAAGCTCTTGCTGCCATAAGCAGCTATTCGTAAGTATCCTACAGAAACACCAAGAATTTGTCCCCTGTTTACCAATGTAGGTCATAATTGGCTTTGAGCACTGTGGGAGTTAACATCTGAGGTCGTCAGTCCCCTAGAACTTAAAACTACTTAAACCTAACTAACCTAAGGTCATCACACACATCCATGCCCGAGGCAGGATTCGAACCTGTGACCATGGCAGCCACATGGTTCCGGACTGAAGCGCCTAGAACCGCTCGGCCACTCCGGCCGGCACCACTGTAGCACAGCATGCTGTAGTCTACGACCTGTGTCACTAGGAGTTAGTTTTAATGCATGTTGAAAGGTCGAAAAAAACTGCGACGTTCGCTTTTTTATGATAACCTTTAGAGGTTTGTGCTGGTTTGCCCATCTCCAGACGCAGTCTAGGTTCGACTGGAATGTGACTGTTTGGTTGAGAGTTGAAGCCAACGAATGAGAAAGATAAAAACCTGGTTGTCGCAGACAGATTGATTTGTAACTTAGTCCAAGGTCTAGGTTACGTTGTGAGCTGGCGAAGCCAATGAATGTTACGGCAGAATACTACCTGTAGTGTTTGAGATCCGCAGATATTTCAACACATTCTCCAAGTGTCATGTGTACCACCTGGACGTCGGCAGGTAACGTTTCCCATCGCAGCTTCGCGACAATTGGCGCAGCAGTGACCTTAAGTGGGGTAGGACGTCAAACGGGCCGACTTAGAGAAGGAGAGGCACCACAGGACATTTTAATTTGCACTATCTATAGTTTTACAAATAAATTCATAAAACTTCGTAAGCATGACCAGGAAGGATTCAGGATTCACACTCATAGCAGTGGAAGTTCAAAAACAAGAAAAAATAATATTTTTTAATTGTGAAATTTCATGATTTTTTTCACTCACTGTTGGCTGCATTTGTTGTTATAGGTACACTTTTCTTCATAAGTAAGAGAGATTCTTCGATGAATTTTGCACAGCTTACAAACCATGCTTACAGGTGTATGAAACTCTGTTGTTGTTGTGGTCTTCAGTCCTGAGACTTGGTTTGATGCAGCTCTCCATGCTACTCTATCCTGTGCAAGCTTCTTCATCTATCAGTACCTACTGCAACCTATATCCTTTTGAATCTGCTTAGTATATTCATCTCTTGGTCTCCCTCTACGATTTTTACCCTCCACTCTGCCCTGCAATACTAAATTGGCGATCCCCTGATGCCTCAGAACGTGTCCTACCAACCGATCCCTTCTTCTAGTCAAGTTGTGCCACAAAATTCTCTTCTTCTCAATACTATTCAATACCTCCACATTACTTATATGATCTACCCATATGATCTTCATCATTCTTCTGTAGCGTCACATTTCGAAAGCTTCTATTCTCTTCTTGTCCAAACTATTTATCGTCCATGTTTCACTTCCATACATGGCTACACTCCATACAAATACTTTCAGAAACGACTTCCTGACACTTAAATCTATACTCGATGTTAACAAATTTCTCTTCTTCAGAAACGCTTTCCTTGCCATTGCCAGTCTACATTTCATATCCTCTCTACTTCGACCCTCATCAGTTATTTTGCTCCCCAAAAAGCAAAACTCCTTTACTACTTCAAGCGTGTCATTTCCTAATCTGATTCCCTCAGCATCAACCGACTTAATTCGACTACATTCCAGTATCCTCGTTTTGATTTAATCTATGGAAAAATGAATGGGCTGTTACGTTTTAAACTTCGTGTTTAGAGAAAACTCGAATTTTATAGTTAATTATCTCAATTTTTACCACAGTTTTTAACAGATTTGGGGAATTCTAGAGTTTCATACACCTGTAAGTATGGTTTGTATGCTTTGCAAAATTCATCGAAGAGTCTCTCTTACTTATGGAGAAAAGTGTACCCACAGCAACAAATGCAGCTAATACCAAGTGAAAAAATGATGAAATTTCACATATTAAAAAAATTGTTTTGTTATGTTTTTGAACTTCCTCTTCTATGAGTGTGAATCGTGAATCCTTCCTGGTCATGCTAACAAAGTTTTATGAATTTATTTGTAAACGTATAGACAGTGTAAATTAAAACGTCCTGTGGTGCCTCTCCTGCTCCAAGTCGGCCCGTTTCACGTCGAACCCCCCTTAAGGCGCACAGCATCGAGCTGGTGCGACATGTCGCTCGGAGCAGCGCCGGCGCGGCCGCCAGCAGGTCCCTGTTATCCCCCATCAGCGGCGGGCACTCGTAATCGGCGAGATATCGGCCGCCGTTACCGGCCTAACTGTTGCGGTGGCTGCAGGTAATGATGTTTATCGGGGCGGCATCTGCGTCTTTCTCATTACCGTGTCTCATCATCCTATAAAAGGCCGCGCCGCCCATGTAAGTCGTGCTCAATTACCGAGCCGTAAGCCGCTCCACTACCGGGACGCAGCCTGCTCTCCGCTCATATCATTACGCCGGCCGGCCTGCCTCGCCCGCTATCAGCTAAGTTCTATAATTAATAAATCATTTAGCGAGGTGCGCCCCCGGTGGCTCGTACGTTATGTGCTTATAGCCGACCCGCCTCGCCGTTTCTGTCCGCCGAATCAGTGAAGCGAAGCGTCGTTTACACTTCTTGTTCGGTGTCGCCTACACCAACTTATCAACATGCGTACTCCTCATGTCGCAGGGCACACGCGGTACCAGTCTGATTTCTTCTCTGCCTTGTTCCATTTACAGGTGGTACAAGAACAGCTGCTGACTGCGGTCGAATGTCTGTAACTCTGGCATAAAGGTCATTTTGGGAGAAATACAGTGCTTAACTCTAAATGTGAAGCACCGGGAAGACGTGGTCGGATGTTAATGCAACGTCGTACACGCACACGCCGTCGGCACGTCTGTAAATGATTAGAACAGCAGTTCTCTCAGACTGGTCGAACGGCCACCAGATTACGTCAGTGTTGCTACCGCACCTGGTTGGGTATATAAGAGGAGGGAATAGCGACAGATGACTGATCGACAAACTGCGTATTGGCTTCTGTTCGGGTTCTTCGGCCGACGTTGATCTAATGATTTTACTGACGTTTCGCCAGCACGAGTGGCTGGCATTGTCAAAGCTTTACCTTCCATTGTAGGTGGTGAACTGGAGCGGAGCTCGTGGCCGCAGATTATACAGGGTGAAAAGTATTTAAACCGACAAACCCTAGGGGGTTGTAGGGGACATCAAAACAAATATTCTTCCCGAATGTCATTTTTTCCTATGAGGATTATTTAAACCGGTGGAGGCGGTATTACGCTCTTCAGTTGTTAGAGGCTGAATTACCATCTTCAGTTGTTACACGGCGTATTACGCTCTTCACTTGTATAGGCAACTGCTGTCCACCATTGTAGTAGTGCATTGTCTCTTTTAACTAATGGAGCGATACACCTGGAAGGAGTACACTGATATGGTTGGTGCGTACTACGTAGCGCACCACAACGGACGAGCTGCACAGCGGGTTTATCAACAAAATATCCTAATCGCCGTATCCCGCATCATACGACCTTTGCTGCTGTGCACCAACGTCTGCGTGAGACCCGGTCATTTAGCAGATTACCTGGACAGGGACGCCGTCGCATGGTAAGAACGCTGCAATTTGAGGAAGCAGCATGTGGAGAGGGATCGTTCAATTAGAACTCGTGCAATTGCACGTAACATGGGGACGAATCAGACCAATGTAAGAGCAGTACTTCGAGAGCAATTGTTACGTCCATTTCACTTGCAGCGTGTCCACAACCTGGAACTAGTTGATTATCCACCCAGAGTACAGTTTTCAAAGTGGTTCCTGGAACAGTATGAAATGCATCCTACATTTCCATCCTCTGTGTTACTTACCGATGAAGCAACGTTCGGCCGTGATGGAGTCTTCAACATGCACAATTCGCATGTTTGGAATGAGGATGGCGCACATGTCACATTTGCTAGCGCTCATCAAGTGCGGTCCTTCGTTAATGTGTGGGTCGGTGTTGTTGGGGACTGTTTAATTGGGCTGTATCTGCTACCACCTAGGCCATTAAATGGCAGGCACTATTACAGTTTTCTCGCCAGAGCATTGCCAGAATTGTTGGAAGACAACGCATGTGGTTTCAACATGACGGGGCTCCGGCACATTTCAGTCATCGTGTGTGTCGATTCCTGGACCGACGGTTCCCAGAAACGTGGATTGGCAGAGGTGGTCCTGTACCATGGCCTGCTCGATCCCCAGATATGTCCCCTCTGGACTTTTTTGTGTGGGGAGAGATGCGCAACCTTGTTCAAGCAACTACTGTTGCATCAGAAGAGGATCTGGTTGCCCGGATAGTAGAAGCAGCAGGAACAATTCAGGATACTCCTGGGGTTTTTGACCGTGTCAACCAGAACGTGATCCGACGGTGTAACCTTTGTTTACGTGTCAATGTGAAAATCTACTGTCATTGAAATTGGGTTGTGTTAACGTGTTGTGTCATAAAAAAAATGGAAAAGGGTCTGTTGGTTTAATTAATTTGTCGCCAGAGAAATCTTCCTCTACCGGTGTAAATACTCCTCATAGGAAAAAATGACATTACCGAAAAATATTTGTTTTGATGTCCCCTACAGCCCCCAGAGTTTGTCGCTTTAAATACTTTTCACCCTGTATGTACTTGGCGCGCCAACGTCCGAGGGCTTCTCCGCGGTCATTTCCGGTGCGGTTCTTCTCTTGCTACCTGCGACGGTCATTCGCTGCAGTACGGAAAGCGAGGATCCGTTTACCTGGAGGCTTTCCTCTTTCTTGTTGAAACTGTTGGTGTGTTTTTGTATTTCTACAGCTTCTCTGAACATGCTCGTGTGATAGTGCTTCTCTACAGCCAGAACTTCCGTACCGGTGAATTTTATTACGTGGTCGGTCTCACTCAGTACGTGCTTTGCCAAGGCCGATTTCTCCACCTGCCCCAACCTGCAATGTCACTTATGCTCTTTGATCCTGGTGTTAACTGATCGTCCAGTCATTCAGACATAAACTTTTCCGCATGTGCATAGTATACGGTATATTCCCGTCATTGCAAGTGGGTCCCTTTTCTCCTTCGCCGATCTAAGACACTCTTTGATATTTCTTGTCGGTTTGAAAATCGTCTTTACGCCATGTTTGCGCAATATACGGCCGATTCTGTCCGTCACTCTGGGAATGTATGGCAGAAAGGCCGTACCCGACATTTCTTTTTCTGACTGATCACTGTTAAGGACATAGAGAGACAGGTACTCATCCGAGAGATAGCGTTTCCAGAACCTGACAGAGCTTGAAATGGACTTAATTGTAGATCTCCATTCGGCTGGTCGAATCTTACGATGTCCGAATTTGTGAGTCATTCGAACGTGACACGGTAGTCCGACATTGGACTGCACAGGAATGTGAGGGCAGGTACATTCGTCTTCTGGGTTTCGATTGACGACATCTGACAGGAATGTGAGGGCAGGTACATTCGTCTTCTGGGTTCCGATTGACGACATCTGACCATCACCAAGGTGGTCCGCCATATTGTGCACCAAGCACATCATAACCCCTACACGTTTGCGCCTGCAATCCAAGAACAGGTAGCGAACTTCCTACAACATTCTGTGTTATCCTGCATCATTGGTCAGAGGCTGGTAGCATCCGAACAAGGGAATTACGGTGAGGGGTAAGCGATGTACAGCTTCCCCCCCCCCCCTCCTTCCCGCCCCCTCCCTCAACCCCGCCACCACTCGCCCCAGTCCCCGCCATGGATTGAATTCTAGAAGTAAGAATATTCTATATAAAGATTTAAAGTCACTTCCTTAGGTCCAGAAAGGTGTTCACTGTTCAGGAACACACATTTTCAATAATATGCCAGTACCCATAAGAAGATTAGATAGTAATAAAATTACCCCTAGAGGCGGAAGAATCAGCAACGGTCAGTGGCATGAGGATGCAGAAGGCAATGGAAACCACTGCATTAAAGACACATAATGTGTATCCACAGGATATGTGACCTCTAATTAAAAAAGTGCATGATGATCTCTCCATTCGGAACGATCTTTCCATTTGCAAAAGATTCCCGAATAGTTCCCCATTCAGATCTCAGATAGGGGACTGCCAAGGGGGAGGTGACCATGAGAGCAATATCGAATAACCAACGAAAGGATAACATTCTACGAGTCGGGGCGTGGAATGTTAGAAGCTTGATATGGTAGGGAAGCTCGAAAACTTGAAAAGGTAAATGCAAAGGCTCACTGTAGATATAGTAGCTGTCAGTGAAGTGAAATGGAAAGAAGAGAAGGATTTCTTGTCAGACAAGTACAGGGTAATATCAATAGCAGCAGAAAAGGTATAATAGGAGTAGAATTCGTTATGGATAGGAAGCTAGGGCAGAGAGTGTGTAACTATGAACAGTTCGGTCATAGGATTATTCTTATCAGATTCGACAGCAAATCAACACCGACAACGATAGTTCAAGTATGCATGCCGACGTCGGAAGCTGAAGACGAAGCGATAGATAAAGTATATGAGGATGCTGAAAGGGTAATACAGTATGTAAGGGGAGATGAAAATCTAGTATTCATCGGGGACTGGAATGCAGTTGTAGGGGAAAGAATAGAAGAAACGATTACAGGAGAATATGGGCTTGGGACAAGGAATGATTTAGGGGAAAGACTAGAGTTCTGCAATAAATAGCGAATACTCTGTTCAAGAATCACAAAACGAGTAAGTATATTTGGAAAAGACCAGGCGATACAGGATGATTTCAGTTAGATTACATCGTGGTCAGGCAAGGAATCCATTGGAATGGAATCCATTAAAACCACAATACAGAGGGCTGTGACCGGGAAACACGGACTGCTGATGAATGGCGTCGGATTGCGTTCAGCCATGAATCGTGATTCTGCGCTACCCCCGATGACTATTGTCAGCGAGTATGGTGGCTACCTGGAGCGAGGTCTCATTCTTCTAATATTTTGCACACTCATAGCGGCGTTCGTCCAAGTGTCATGTTGTGGAAAACATTGGGTATGACTTCAAGTCACAGTCGGCCGTGAGGAGGGAACTCTGGCATCAGAAAGGTACATCATGGACATCCTGCGTCCTCATCTTTTATCTTTCATTTATCTTGGCGTCATTTTTCAATAGGACAATGCTTTTTCGCCCATGGCACTAGTGGCTACACATGTCTGCATCATATCCAGCTACTCCTGTGGCCAGCAAGTTCCCAAGATGTGTCTTCTCTAGAACTTGTGAGGGATCAATTCGGACGTCAAATTCGGTTCCAGTGGCAGAATGCAGGACATTAAGGACGAGTTGAAAGAGTTGCTGGCCAGTCTGCCTAAGGGAAAAGGATACAACATCTCTGTGATACCCTCTCCTCTTGAGTGCATGCATCCATGCCAGACGGTGTGCAACGTCTTACTGATAAATGGGCTCATATTATCAGTATCTTTGCAAATTTGACACTGTTTTCAATCAGTGACCTAACATTGCATACCCTATGAACTTGTGAAGCTTTTCGTTTTCTACACCTCTTCTGGGTGCTCTACTTTTTTGTGCAGCAATGCATACTGTTGTGCATTGTGTATGTTGTTGTGTATCTTGATACGCATTAGACCGCGGGCTCTTGAATTTTTTTCGACAAGATTCGATGCAATGCCCGAAGCCTGTTTTGCACCGTTGCTCATCGCAGCTTTTCGAGCGTTCACACTAGTGAAACAAACACGTGACGAATCGTACAGAGCTACTTCGGAACTTTCTTACCTGCAACTTAACTGGTCGAAGACCGCATGGGTGTATCCAACGATGAACTGATGAACAGAAGGACGCTCCTTCCCTCGTTGGTCATTCGTTGCGAAGCTAACCTCAGTTTGTGCCCTCCCCTCTTCCCCCTCCCTTACCTTCACCACCTTGAGCCACAGCTGAGACCCTGGGTATGCTCTTGCAAGACCGACTAATAATATAGTCCTCAAGAAATGGTTCAAATTGCTCTGAGCACTATGGGACTTAACTGCTGTGGTCATCAGTCCCCTAGAACTTAGAACTACTTAAACCTAACTAACCTAAGGACATCACACACATCCATGCCCGAGGCAGGATTCGAACCTGCGACCGTAGCAGTCGCGCGGTTCCAGACTGTAGCGCCTAGAACCGCTGGGCCACTCCGGCAAATGAGAAATGGTCGAAAGAGCGACCTCTTTTGTGGGTGTACTGTCTGAGAATTCTGAAAATGAATCTCAGTGTACCGTCTGCTTTCTCCCTGACTAGCAATGCGTAGTCACTCCACCTTAACTCACTCTGTACAGAATCCATGAGGCTACAACAGTTCTCACCGATTCCGCAGTAACAAATCACCGATGTGGTAGTCAAACGGTAGCAGTTATTGTCACTTGTTTACGCACATTCAACTACTTTTACAATCCTTCAAAAATCCAATCAATAATTTATAAGACGAACCATCCGCAGCACTCGTCCCCAGAACTCTTACCTTACCATGTATGACCCTCATATCCAATTAGCTAACACACTAAGATACTTACAATTAGCTCTTGATCGCCAACAAACATGTAACTGCACATTGCCAACCACTCAACAGAAATCCGCAACAGAAGTCCACGACAGACAAACCACAATCTTCCGCACCCGTAAATCCCGTGTCTGACTCATCCTCTGTTACGCAATTGTAGCATGGATTTCCTCTCTTCCAAATTTCTATCTTGGCCTACATACCGCAGAATGCGGATCCACTTTCCCTCTCCCACATGAATCCTCTATCAACTTTTAAAATTTCCCTCCATCTCTTCCATACTGATCACCTACGAATATCCTAATTACCAGCAAACTTGTCAGCACCATCCTATGGTTTCCACGAAACTTTAATCGCTTATCTGACCATGCAGTCCCCCTGAAAATATAACTACACGCTCTACCAAGTCTATCAGAACCCGGGTCTCCCCCACTTCTCAGAACTCCTGTCTCCACCGCACTCTCCAACCAACATTCTAAGTTTTGAATGTAGAATCAAAACACCTTTCAGCCGTCTAAATTCCCAGTTGTTGTTTTATTTGAGCAACTAGTTTCGACGCTATGTTACACCATCTTCAGTCTCTCTGACCGACGTGTAGGAAGAATCTCACATCTGGTCCAGTCAAAATAGTGACTGGTAACCGTAGATTTTTGAAACAGTGATCCCTTCGATCATCATTTGCCGACAAGTGATGATCGAAGGAATCGCTACTTCAAAAATCTACTGTTACCAGTCACTGAATGCTGACCGCTATTTTGACTGGACCAGAGGTGCGACTGACTCTTGGTACACGTCGGTCAGGGAGCCTGAAGATCCTGTAATATAGCGTCGAAACTGGTTGCTCAAATAAAATAACAACTGGGAATTTAGACGACTGAAAGGGCCGGGGTTTCCCAACGATCTGTGTAAAGATGGACTTAGAGAGTCCTAAGGCTTCGTTTCGAGCCTCATCACTCGTCACTCTCCCAAACATCCAGCCACATAAAACACATACTATGCGCTACCCAAAAACCTACCAATCCCATAAAACCTTACCCCGTGGCACTCTATGTAGACTGCTACTTCGTTCGTCCACTTGTAAATATTTAACCAATGAGCCTTTCGTCTTTGAACCAACCCATCTCACCATTTAAACTTTATTTTGTAAAAAGACTTCATTTTTTTGACACCACGTAAGAAATTTAATTATATTTTCAATTTTTAAACTCGTTTGGCTGAAAAGCAGCTAACTGTAACCGCTGGCAGCTATCCCTGCTGCCCCTCCCTCCACCCTTTGCTGATTCAGGAAGGGGAATGAAATAACAATAAAAATGGTTCAAAAGACTCTGAGCACTATGGGACTTAACATCTGAGGTCATCAGTTCCCTAGACTTAGAACTACTTGAACCTAACTAACCTAAGGATATAACACACATCCAAACAATAAAAAATTATCTTTTAACATGACTTAGAGGCAGATACTAGTCTTTACACCAGGCATAATCTACACGTCTCACTACATTTAATGACAAATATCTGCTGCCATCTCCATGTACACAATGCGTCCCCTGCGAGCAATTTAGTTGGACTACGTAAGCCAATCGCCAGCCATGTAAGGTTAATCTGAGGAACTACTTAGGAATCTTCATATTGTTTTCGCTAACAGATAGGCTGAGTGATGAAAAAGGTTTTAGTATGTAAGATATGATTATAGTAATGATGGATGCACAATATATTTTAGATTTCATATTTAACTGGCGTTTGAGTGACATCCCGTGGCAATGATGGGAGCTAGGAGCTGCGAGGCTGCAGAGGAGGTGGTATCTGATGGGGAAAGCAGTAAACACCCACCGAAACTCCAGAGAGTATCGAAGCCTGTCCAGAATTTTCGTATCCGTTCATATCTTCTACATACACTGCAAATTAAAGTTTCCCACCACTTTTTTCTGTCCGTGCGGTTTTTAACACGGTTCTCACTAACAGACAGGCTGATTCTCGAGGAAGCTTCATTTATACATTACCACTGCACCAGACAGGGTACCTGCTGGCTTCTGGTCTCATTAACGAACAGAGCACTCTGCGTTTTATACGACTACTACTTGCGGAAACCATGGTGATTACTATACAGAAGTTGTTCAATGTCAAGAAAAGTTGATCGATTTACAGTAAGTTTGGACTTCATGTACGTATTGTATGTTTCATAATCATACGAGAAATCGACGTCAGACGGTATAAGTCTATAGTCTCAGGACCCTTGTAGACTGATGCGACCTGTACCTATTTCAAGTCACGTAGCACGTTTCGTTATTGTAACTACCTACGGTCACTGATGCTACTACAGGAAAGCGGTCAGAAACTCTCCATAGCCAATATCGAATATGAAGTACAACGCGGGATTGCTACCGTACTAAATTCATTCACCGCCATGGCTTTGACAATGAAGTCTGATAATGTGGACAACCTCCTAGAATTAAACAATTACAAATGAAAATTCACGAGCTCTCCCATTTTGACACTATTATGCCATTTCGAACGGGGTTACTTAGGTTGGATATAAGTCGAATACGCGTCTGAAAACCGAGAGATCGCGGGATAGCATCCCGGACGGACCATGGAAGTTATCATTCTGCCATTCATCTAGAGTTCAACTCCAGAAGTTACCAGGACGTGGTTCGGATTTCACGTAAAACTGTAGATTCTCTTTTCAGGCTTCGATAACTGGGCCGGCCGCGGTGGTCTCGCGGTTCTAGGCGCGCAGTCCGGCACCGTGCGTCCGCTACGGTCGCAGGTTCGAATCCTGCCTCGGGCATGGATGTGTGTGATGTCCTTAGGTTGGTTAGGTTTAAGTAGTTCTATGTTCTAGGGGACTAATGACCACAGCAGTTGAGTCCCATAGTGCTCAGAGCCATTTGAACCATTCGATAACTGGGGTAGGTTAGCGACACCCAAAATCACCGAAACGGCATACAACTGAAAAACTTACACCCGTCCACTGAACCACACGAAATTATTAGGTTGAAAATAGAGCAACAGACAAAACTGTACAACAGCCAAATAAAGGGAAGGATTACTCCTTACGATGACTGTCAGTTTGGTAAAATGTTATAATTCAGCCAATTTTTGAGAGATGTAACAAAAAAAAAAAAAAACCAAAAGACCGGCGTTGTTGGCAGTGACAGAATACGATTCTGTACTACGTATCCAGGTCCTTTGACCACCGTGCAACAAAGTTCTGCTCAGAAACGCGTAGCGTCTACCTAATGAGCGGAAGATTAACGTCTTAGTCCGAATGTCAACAATTTACTCTTTGTCAGTGGAATACAAAAATTCAGAGTTATCAATGACCAAAGCTAAAAATATTAAAAATGCTACATTCTTTTCAGCCGTATTTCCACAGCTTCGTTGATAATTAAATCACTGTGCCTACAGAATGTTAAATATAGAGCGGGAAACGCGGAGCGAAATTGGGGGAACAATCTTACGTTTATACTGGGAAACTGGTGTTTAAGAAAGCAACCGTTAACGGCATGAAGTTGCAAAGGGTAAACCATTGCGTTAAGGACACGCATGAAAGAGAAAAGGTAAAAGCACGCATATTATATGAACTGGTCCAACCACCCGATCCCTGTGTGGGGTTGATCAGGAAGAGATTGGTAGGCGGGGTTGCTGAGCTTAGCGTCACACGATTCGTAGTGTGGTTAGTCTGAACTCTGAATGTTGTGCGGTAACTGGCAAGTCGGGAAAAATTGGGTAACAGTGGAGAATTATTAGTTAGCTAGGGGATGAAGGGATATGATGAAAGGACAAAGAGGTCTGGGGAAAATGTACTTACCCTCACCAGTATGTCTGCTACAGACCGATGTTTGAATGTGAAACAAAGGCTGTGCAAACGCTGTGAAGATAGAAACTGGAAGCATTTGAAATTAGGTGCTACAGGCGAGACGTTAAAAATTAATCGGATATGCAAAGCAGAGAACGCAGAGCGTTGGACGTAGTCGATATGCCGGGATGCAAAGATTAGCTGAGGTCAGTAACGTAGTATAGAAGGAATAAAGTGCGTTATTGCAGAAGTTTGAGCGTTACAGGTTAACAAGGGTTTAGAAAACCGGCGTGACCACCCGATGTCGCTTCCGAAGTCTGTGAAAAACAATTATCAGACGAAGTGTGCTGACACTCTGATAATTGGTAGTAATTAGTGAAGAGAAAATATGGAAACTTAATGTTAGCGGTACTAATGAAGTACGATTCGGGTCGGTGAGGAACAGGGTGGCCAACATCCGCGGTTGAGGGAAGGAAGTAGGTCCGTAGACGGAGCACATACGCGGATTGGTGAGGGAAATCGGCGATATCTTTTTTAGAGAAATCATCTCGGAAATTATCTTGCGCAAAAACCGCTGCTTGTCGCTTAGTGCGAACTCTTCATCTTCGCCAGAACGCTGCCACCGAGCTGGAAAACCGAGAGCTTTTCGCTACTAAAATAGAATATTTAGACTAAGATTTGAGCCACGACTCTTTGGAATGACAGTCTGTTAGGCATTGCACCACTACGCTACGTTTCGAACGGTTATCACATCAAAGTCACCTCAATAGCGTGAATCGTTAAGTTGGTTCAAATGGCTCTGAGCACTATGGGACTTAACTTCTGAGGTCATCAGTCCCCTAGAACTTAGAACTACTTAAACCTAACTAACCTAAGGACACCACACACATCCAAGCCCGAGGCAGGATTCGAACGTGCGACAGTAGCGGTCGCGCGGTTCCAAACTGTAGCGCCTAGAACCGCTCGCCCATCCCGGCCGGCTGAATCGTTAAGTAACTATGAAATGTGAAAGCGAAGGACATGCAGTAACATTTGAAAGATGTGTGAGAAATTTCGTTGAAAAATTACAGTAATTAAATGAATGGATGTTCCAGCTCGATCGTATTTCGAGGCTGTGATACCCTACCAAATAAAGGCATGTGCTACAGCGTAACTAGTTTCGGTGTCGTTAGTCGCGCTGAGACGGCACGCCATTGCTGCAGACGGCTGCTTACGGCAGAGGGATGCGCTGGGGACGCAGGGTGGGAGTGGAGAGATTCCACCTTGTCAGTTTGTTCAACCGGCCGCCGGATTTACGACCGCCGCCTGCCGACAGCGCTGGAAAAACGACGACGTGTGGCCGGTCCGCCCGGTCACGGGCCAATGGCGTGGCGCAGTTTTGCACCTCCTGACAGGCCCGACTCCCCCTCCAGTTCCCCAGCGCCACGCCCCTCGCCTCTCGCGATTGGCCGGCGCCCGCCAACGAGCGCCGGCGTGGGCGTCGGTGCTGGCCGGGAGGGGAGGAGTACCCGGGCCGGTGGTGGGCCGAGAGTCAGTCGCACGCGCACCGCATGCGAGCGATGTTGCTGGAGCACTGCGAGCGGTCCGCGTAGAGAGGAGATGCCGCGCCCCAGCCGGGAGTCGTACGGCGACCAGAAGCCGCCCTACTCGTACATCTCGCTGACGGCGATGGCCATCTGGAGCTCGCCCGAGAAGATGCTGCCGCTGGCGGACATCTACCGCTTCATCACCGACAACTTCCCGTACTACCGGCGCAACACGCAGCGCTGGCAGAACTCGCTGCGGCACAACCTCTCCTTCAACGACTGCTTCGTCAAAGTGCCGCGCCGGCCAGACAGGCCGGGCAAGGGCGCCTACTGGACGCTGCACCCGGACGCGCTGGGCATGTTCGAGAACGGGTCGCTGCTGAGGCGCCGCAAGCGGTTCAAGCTGCTAAAGACGGACAAGGACCGCCTGGAGAACGAGCTGGCCGCGCTCGCCAACATCAACAGGTTCATGTTCGCTCCGCCCCCGCCGCCACCGCCGCCCCCGGCGCTGCCGCCGCCTCCGCCGCCCCCGACAGTGCCGGAGATCACTTCTGTGGTGCCGAGCCAACCGGCGCCGAGGCCGAAACGCGACTTCACCATCGAGAGCCTCATCTCGCCGGACAAGCCCTCCGAGGCGGCTCCGTCGACGGCGGCGGTGGTCGTGCCGCCCCCGGCCGGCGCCCCGGTGACCGCCCCCGCGCCGCGGCTGCAGCCGCTGGTGTACACGCCAGCGCCGTGCTACCTTCACCACCACCATCACCACCACTCGGCGCCGCCCCCGCCGGCCCCGACGTCGGCGAGCGCCGCCGCCGCAGCCGCCGCCGCAGCGGCCGCCGCGTACCTGCACCACCCGTGGCTGATGGCCGCGCCGCCCGCCGCCGCCGCCCCCGGCTTCTACCCCGAGGTGCCCGGCGTTTCGCACGCCGGGCCCATCTTCAGGTTCAGCCCGACGCTGCGGTCCGTCTGACCCGCGGCGCACGCCGTGGCCGCCGCCCCGGACTGCGTGCTGCCGCGGCGGCTCGACGCCCACGCGATGCCGGTGCTGGCGCCCCCCTTACCGCCGTCGACGTCGTCGTCGTCTTCGTCGTGATGGGAAGCGGTGCAGTAGCGCGGGCAACCCGGTGTAAGTTTCTCAAAACAAATCTCTGTCTCCAGTATTTCTGCCTTCTCTAAATTATACCGCTACATTGCTCATTCCTGCATTAACTCTCTGCTGTCACGGACAAAATTAGCTGGGCTACACGCGTGATGTATTACGTGAACTTATGTGCGCAAAGCTAGTTGAATATTTGTGGTCGAACTAAATTCAATGCGACTAACTTTGAGGAGAAACACGAACAAATATATCGTGCTCTTTCGTGTATACGGTATACTCGGATTTAACACAAATTGCCTGCTTCCAGTCTTGTAAAGATGACTCGTTTAGTGATGTATTGTTAGTTTCGGGCACATTTCAGTCATCAGGAACAATAGCATATTAAAATCATATTTTTGACGCAATGAAAAGCTTTACACTAGTAAACATCGAAATGTTAGGCAAAACATTGTTACTTGATTGCTGTATGACTTGTGTTGTGGTGAAATGGTAATTTACCAATAACAAAACGCTTCAGACTACTAAACGTCGAAATCATAAGAAAAAAAAAATTCTTCACAGCTGTACGACTCTTTCTATCGGATAAACAATGTATATACACCTAATATTTCGTTTGTATGACTAGATTCTGAAATATTTGTGACACTTGAGGGAAACAGTGTTATTTGGTCATCACCGTGTCCGCTTGTACTTCGGCGATTGTTACTAAGAATACAGTGAAAATGTGAAGATTAAACAAAGCTGTAAATGTAGAGGAACTGCCAGTAGTTAACGGTACTACGGAGAATACCGCTTTTTCGAAACTGGGATTCACCTCAAAATTTCTATAGTCAATCGGCTTGAGTGTCTAATTAAACATTACGTGATTGATGCGGGCAAGCATGAAGCATAAAGTACAGCGCTGAACCAGTTGTCACCAAAGTAACGGCAGCAGGCGATTTGTTACAAATCTGAAAATTACGGTACAGTTAAAAACAGCGACGCGGTAACATGGTACTCTTTTGTGGAATTTCCTTCTGTAAATTGAAACCACAACATTCCGTTAATTTTATGTTGTCGGCAACCCACGAACCGCTTGTAAACAGGATGCGCAGCCGGCGGTCTCCCGCTGATTTTGTCCGAGGCTCCAGAGGGCGGGGGGAATGGAGCGCAGACCGCCCCTGTCAAATCCCACCGACCCACCGGGTTGCCCGAGCTACAAGTAAGTGTCTGACAGTTGTCATGGAAACTGCTAGCGGATGTCTGGTGAACTGTGCCCTGGTGTGCTCGACTCGATCTGCCGTAGAAACTGTATTATCTCAAGTAGCGTTACCCGGTATTAAGTGTAGCTGTGAGTTTGTCCCACATTTAGGCCTAGCTCTCCATGTGACACAACTTTATGGCCCCCCCCCCCCCCCCCCCATCCTTGCTAGGCTACTGAACTGTATCCTTACTCTCACTGCTGAGACAATGTACTTTCAATATGAAGTGTAAACTCCTGGACGCGTTTCTTCTAATTCCAAGCCAGAGACATGTTGTTTACGTCGCGGTTTTCAGCAGTTAATTTCGGAAAGGATCAATTTCTTTCCTAGTACAAAAATTGATTCATGTAAACAGAAATACAGCAGAGAGACTGCTTCTCCTATAGACGAGAAAAAAGAATTAAAAAAGAACGTTAAATATTTGTAGCTATTAAGCATGTTGACTGTGATCTATGTCTTATTTATGTTTAGTATTAATATAATAAACGGAATTATTATACTGAAATAACCCAAGTGTTAGCGTTCCTTTTTTTAATGAAATTGTTATTTTCCCATTCCTCACGTATGAAAAGAATTAAGTTTTGTTATTAAGAAAGTATGCAATCTGCCAATGATAAAAGTACAATTACAACACAATAAATGGCAACGAAAATTAGGACTTTAATCATCCTTAAAAAAAGTCTCATCATAGAAATTTTGGAGAACATCACCAGTTATCTAGAAGTAGGTCTTAAGAACGTTCTTCCTGTTCTTTTTCCCTAGATAAAACTCAAATTTTATTGCATCACATTATATCCTAATTTTTCGTAAATTATAAATATTTCCCAGTACGACTTATATAGCTTCGTACTTCAGCCAGTCGACATTTCAGTGACATCAGTAACGAAAAGCGACTGAGAACAGAGTGAGAAACCTAGCATTACAAACGATCCACTTAGTTTTCTTATTGTATTTGGATGAATGTAATGTGTCCACATTCCCATATTTTCTATCATGGAGATTATTTACCAGTGGACATCCAACAGATTTTTTTTTAAATGAAAACACCGCTGTTTGACTGTACCGTTGTTTATTTAATTACGACCCAAGTTTCGGCCTTTTATTCCATGCTCAGCAACGTCATAAACTGTTTAGTGACTTGCCTTGCTAGGCGTTTGAACGTATGTTTAAATATCAACGGTTAAAGCAACACTTGAAAATTGCATAAAAGACCGAAACCTGGGTCGTAATTAAATAAACAACAATACGGTCAAATGACGGTGTGCTCATTTAAAAATTATTGTACAACTGATGCACAGCCACCTCAAAAGTCGAAACAATTGTTTATAAGAGTCATACCTGATAATGTAGAATTTAACACTAGTACAAAATATTTTATTAAGCTGGATAACAAATTCACATAGTATACATGCAATCATTTGGTCACATGTTACAATCTTGGAAAACACGAAGACTACTTTTACACAATCAGTAACAAAAAATCTGTTTCTTCAATGCGCTGCAAATTGAGATAAGTTTATGTTGAAAAAAAATTAATCCCTCGTAGACATAACAGTGAAGTTACTTTCGGTTTGACTATACTTGTATAATTTCAATCGTGAATACCCACACTGAAAGATAAATTAATAAGCTTCCATTGACAGAACAAATAAATAAAATACTAAATGACGTCACATAAAATTACTTTTTTAAAATCGGCAAATGTTTTTTCTTTCGCAGGGCAGAGGCATATTAATAACCGTTGGTTTCATTTTATTCCAAGCTGCGTAGTACAATCAATGTTGTTGCAAGTCCATGTAGCGACAGATTGTAAGAGGAAGGTTCTGTGCTGAGTGGTATAACGGGAAGAAAAATATACCGCACTGAAAATGACTGATTTACTATTCATATCTCATATTAGCATGTTCTCAAGATAAGCAAATACTGAGCTAAAGAATGCTGCTTGTTAAATTATCATAAATATAGAACAAACGTCAACCCACTGAAATATGTCGAATGTTCTAATAGGTTCTTGGCAAACATAGAAAAAAGAATTAACATGATGTAAGTTAAGAAGTGTAAGACCTCTAGGCTCTGAGTGAGATTGGGAACAAAATCGTTCGGAGCAACTGCAGAATCTCGTAACATTACATGCATACTAGCAGGGTAAAGCGAATTTTTCGTGGTGGCTCCCTCCCAGTTGCTTGGACACTTTTTATATGTTGTAACAACTGACTCGACATTTGTTTCACATTATGAATTAGCTAAAAAAGTGATCCATACCTTTATGAGAGGTCACCGCTATGATTTTCGTCAGTTTTTGCTTGTTTTGTAGCACCGTCCAATGAAACGAAAATTTCTGTCATCCAGTATTAATTGAAGTTTCCATGGTTATTCTTCTCATAACGCATTGCACGTAAGTTCCAGTACTGAATCCTGATAAAGCTTTAACTTGCACACAGTCACACTCAAAATCGTCAGTCATAAGTCGGGGCTCCACAAGAAAATAAGTGCAGGAATTTAATAAACAAATTCTACTTCAAAATAGCGACATAGACACGTCAAAATAAAAATAGTTATTTCATTTTAAAAAGAAACGTAATCCTATGATTACCCTGGAGATTGCTCTGAACACCGCATGTTATTGAGGCCCATAATACACAGTCAAAGTTCTTCGAAAATCTTTTGTAAAAACTAGGACCACAGTCTAAATTTCATTAAAGACCCAATGGAAGTAGCGCACTGCACCGTCAAAGATTTTATAAAACGTCTTTTATAAAAGATACAAGATACTTGACGAACATCTCCTACAGTTCAATACGGGCCTAAGCACGGTCCTGTTGGTGGTGGTATGCCGTAGGCATCCTCTGATCTTTGAACTGAGTTACGGAGCCAGTAATAGGAACACGACTATAGCTTAAGGTGTACTCCGAACCTCGATACAATTTATTCCGTTTAATTTTATCTTCTATGAATAAGAATACTTTGTTGGGAGCATATTAAAAAAATATGTGTAATTATGAAATTTATCATTCAGTTCGTAGTTACACAAATTCATTTCGACAGAAATAAAATATACCTGCCTTCCACCGAAATATTGACAAGCCCCTCACATTTTTCATTGTTTAAACTCTTCTGGTTATAATCATCCAACTTGGGCGAGGAATGCAAAATAAGGATAAGACAAGTATTACTTTGCAGCGTTCCGTTTTCCTCACACTATCAAGGGCGTAATTTCTAGATAGAGAATATCCTCAGATCCTTTCTAAATAACATTGTACATTGCTCTATGACTATTCGTAAAAAATCTATAAATTATTTTTTCTTTGGACAGACCCATCCGTAGCCACTTTCACACTAATTTTTCCATCAACAGGATCAGTAATTGTGTCTACAGCATCATAAATACTCTGTAAGCCAATATGGAAGGTGCGTCGCACCAATATTATCAGTTGAGTATTAAGCCTATTGACTGTCTAAATGCTTCATAATCCTTATCTTCTCCTCACGATCACTACACGAGGAACTATACGTTGGTGGTAGCATAGTGGTCGCACAGTTATCTTCGTGTGCAGTTCTCCTAATTTACCCAATAGGGTTTCGCGACATTTACGTCGTCTGTTTTCCCCACTTAAGTTCTCCGAGCATTTGATTCCATTTTGCCTTGATTCCGATTCGCGGACTATTTATACTGGACAGATGTTGTAGAGCAATACCTTTCTAAATAGCCCCGGTATGTCCACACAGAAGAAAAAGGAAAGAGCTAACAAGAGCCTCAAGGAAACACTCTCCTAACGCTCACTAATTTGTAAATTTTGTAGTATTTTGAATTTTGCGTTGTATCTCACCACTTCTGGCGGTCTTGAAGCATATCGTACTGCCTGTGAGCCGCATAACTGAAAATGCAAAACAGCGTAAATTATTATTTGCATAGAAACGCAGTCGCTTGCTGAAGACGACGCAGCAAAAATGCTGTTTTCCGCAAAGAGATGTTAACTGTCCGTAACACTTAGCGACTGTGGTATTTCTATTAGGTGTACTTTGTGTTAAGTTTGCAGGTCCAGGTGACTGTTCTGTGTCTTGCAGGGGATCCAAGAATACTCGTTATATAATTTCAGTGAAGTCTAAATGTCGGCCACTTGCCAGTCTTTGGTCGCACTCGACAAAGACGCCCGATATGGACGAGACAGCCACCCACCTTAGCTTCCGCATTATATCAATATGTTTCACAAGCAACGACATAGTCGCCAATAGAACAATGATCCAGAAAGTGACGAATAAATTTCGTTTAATAGAAAACAGATCTGAAGATGGTCATCGCTGGCCGAAACTGGTAGTCTAACGACCTAACAACTTTGTGATCATAGACGGAAATAAAGAAAATTATTTATAAATCAATAAGTAACCTGAGTGGGACGATAGCAGTTTGACAGTTTGTGGTCAGGTTCACTTCACAAGTGTGGCTGTACTCTGAACTCAGGAGTGGTGACGAGTTTTTTTTAACCAAGTCTCGAATGCGACCCAATGCTATTTGTTGAATGAAATAAACAATGTAATAAGATATGACGTTGAGTGAGTTTCGGGAAACCCATCCAAATATTTTATGGGAAGACTGAGCCACGAACACGGGACGTTTGCCAACAATCTGACAACGGTCTCATCAAGTCATATCAAGTCCAGACAATCAATCTGTTGGTCCGGAGGCGCCATTTCGCCCATAATAATAAAAGAGACAAGAGACCTACACTCTCAAGTACAGTATCTCCTACTATCCAGTAACAATCCTAGGACTCAACACGTAGAGTTAGTACTTACTAAGAATTCTAAAAAAGTATAGAACTGATTTGCCGAATCTATATTAGCTAACAGGCTGATAAAAATAAAATAAAAGTTGCAAGACTTCTGATATTGAGCCAGTTTAAAGTTTTTCTCTCAGTCACATACTCCGTATGTGCACGGGTTCATTAGGGCGAGCACACTGGAGTTCACTAACGTAACCCTGACAAAAGTGTCAAGAATAATCTATAAACAACCAGAAGTACTCTGTAGCTAGAGCTACGAGAGGTAACACTCTTTGTTCTCGCTAAATAATTCACATGCTTATGTTTGGACATGGCGAACAGCTAAATAGAAAAATGGCATATCACTCTTTGCACGCATCTTGTATCACGTACACGAAGTCAACAGCTCGTTACATGCGTACAGTTAATTACTGAGTTACGTGATTCGTTGATCTGTGTACGACATCGTGATGAGGCTGTATGCCCGATACTTTCGGCGCGTGACTGAAACGTAATATATCTAACACGCAAAGTTTTGTGAAGCCCAGTGTCACGATAGTAAATGGAAATTATTTTTTAGAGAAATCTAAGACTTACACAACTAGAAATGAAATTCAGCACCTCTTGGGGGCAGAGACGAAGAAATAAAATTCTTTTTTAGAGAAAGCGACAACCTTCTACTTTGCTTTGCGAATGCATTTGACATTACTCGCTAACGCAATAAAGGTGATCTAAGACCTTCGCAGCGGCAAGTTTTTGTTCCGCACTTAGCAAGCGGCACATTTATTGAGAGGTAACAAAGGTCAGACTTTCAGTTTGTTCAATGTTTATGACTGTTATTTCCATCTCAAGGCTCTTAATAAGAAATTTCATGAGACGTTTAAATAAGAATTAGTGTACTGTTTATTTCCTTGGTGACTAAAGCCAATGTTCTCGTGTGTTAAAGACTAGAATTACGGATTATTCATTCTTAGTATCTAGGCAAATGCCTGCAATGTTTCATCAGCAGAGTATAAGTTATTTCGGAATATTGTTACAGAAGATCAATAAAAGCTGGCCAAGGAAATTCAAGACCATAGCAGCCAGCAATCTGGAAGTTTTAACATCAGTGTACGGTTCCCAGCCATTCTTCTCCCTACGTTCTTCTTATCTTCCGAGCTCTGCAGCGATTCATCCAGACAGTTATACGGAAAGGAATACCGGTAGTTCAAAACTGGACACAAAAAGCTAGTGTAGCTGTATTTCACCTTATTACATTGTTGTCAGAACTTATAAGAATTTTGCTCATTAGAAGGAATCTTAAGCACATCGAGATTCGAACAAAAATCATTTAAAACTGTAGTCCGACATTCACCTAGCCGCCAATGAAAGTCGTTGTCACAGAGACTAATTCAACAATTAGTGCACTCCTTTTCGTAATTTTTCGAACGGGAAAGAAATAAAGTACGTTTGGACCTAATTGTATATACTGTATCGCTCGTCTTTTATGTTAGGAAGTACATAGCAATTAAATTTGTTGTTAAGTTTCTCATCATAAATGTAGAATTCTGTACTCCTTTATCACGCCCTTATAACTAATCATCTTTGAGCAAATGTTCACTTACAGCGAAGACTGTTTAGTCATCTGACGTTCTGAAAGAAAAAAAAAATGCAAATCTATAACGAAGAGGCCACACTGTTATTGAAATGCAAAGGTGCTTCAAAATGTTTCAACAGTTAGTCGAGTTAAATTTTTAGTAGTTTTATGAGCTTGAAATCTGCAGTCGTTCACGTTATTATCATTATTAATATTAAAATTAATTATTACTATTATTTACTTACGTACTGCTTCCAGTCCATTGCCCCTGCATATAGAAGCAGCGAATTTTCAATTCCGTTTCACTGCAACTGTTGCATTCGTTTCTATTTAAACAAGACACAACGTATATAACGATGTAGTAATTAATTTTATGGATTTCAAAAATGAAAATAGTTCTTTAAACCTCCCGTAGCACTTCATTCAGTGTCGCTCTCCGGGTTCTATTGCGCATATTGCTTAATAGTCCTGCGCTCATCGGTTAAGCATGATAACAGGCACGCGTAATGACTATCGATGAAATCATGAAAGACTTTTTTGTTTACAACCCAGCGATGGAGACTCTTCACTGAGCGATATTCTGGAAACGGGGCAAGAGATGTACCCACTGGGATATACACAAATAATCTGCTGTCCTATAGCTGAACCAATGTAATAATATTTATCACCTAGCATATGATGTATTAATGCTCTCCCAGTACAACAGAACAGTTTAAGCACAAAGCATATAATCTCTGAGACTTGACTCGGTTTTGATAAAGACGAAACTTTTGGCCGGCTCTACAACCATCGCCTACTGTCATTCATAAAGCTTATTCCACTTTGTTCAGGAAGCCCAATCAGTTTATGAACTGGTGATTTAATCTTCGACTTTCCAAAGTTATCAGAGATATATTTCGGAACAGTTTCGCAAATTTTTGTAGTAAAACAGAAACTTACAAAGCCAGTTTAAAGTAACTTGCTGGGGTGGTGAAAATAAAAGAAGGAGAAATTCAACAAAAACTCTATAGTACTGTATCAACATTAGTTTTGCGACTGTTTATATTATTAACTGGTGACGTACGGTGGTAATTAAGGATCTTGAGATCTTGAAGAAGTTGTGTTAAACACCCCAAAAATATTGATCTCTTAATTTTTAGTTTCCTCCATCATTTACATGTTCAATTGCCTATTAACTATTTTACATACACGTGGTTTCTGTGACCTTGCTCGAAATTTTAAACGGCTAATGCGCACAGCGATGGAGATAGGAATAGAAAGTTGAATAGGTTTTCCACAGGATCCCATGTTGCATTTTTACAATGCCCCAAAGAACAAAGTGCACCTCTGGCAAAAACACCAAGTCAAATGAAAATAAAAGTATTTTGATTTTCTGGGGCTTTTTCGACACTTAAAGAATCTTTCTGGCTTATTAATTTTTTATACTGCTTCCCATAGCAGCTATAAACCTGCATTCGTATACGAGTTTACGTTCTGATCAACACAAAAAGAGATCGTTGAAACCGGATCTTGTATTATTCTGTGCGGTTTGACGCGGCCTCACGTCTAAAAGAATTTCATTCAAGCTGACACGAGCTCAAAGTGCTAACGCACTTACATCATGATTAGATGACTTTCCGCTGTACTTCTGTCACTATTTCAAGACGTTGTTAACTTATCACAGATGTTGTTATGTCAGATGAGTCACATAAGCGTCGTCATTGTTTTGTTGAATCTCCATACACCTAACAGCAGCTCTGAGCACGACCACTAACTGAAATAGTCTCAGTGAATGTATCATATTTTTCCGATGTAAAAAATAACTTTCACTAGCATTGAATCTATACAAGAAATGATTTGTTTCCGAAATAAGAACAAAAGGACAAAATCAAATTCCTAAATGGAAAAACTTCCGTGTGTTTGTATGGAAGTGCTTCTAGATACGTTTCGTCCACTGTTCCTGCCCCATCGTTGCTAGTTTCAACTTGTTTTCCGTCTCCAGCGACCTCCTTGCTAGACCCTAAACTTCCTTCGTTCTATGATGCGCCTGGCTTCATGAAATACACGCACAGAAAGGAAAATGTGCGTCGTGTTTTTTGCAGCGGAGTAAGCAGAGAGGTGGTGGATGCTTTCTGATACATATCCGACTCGTTGCTGACGCCGTCACTTTAGTGGCGCTTCGAATATAAGTAATCCCATTCCAATAGCTCCCATTTGGCGAACAGTGGGCGGAGAGACGATTCAACCGTCGAAGGGGATAGTGATGTACACTGAAATACGCATCATCATCATAAAGGCTAACCTGTAACTTAAATCTAAATGCCATCATAAAAGTCTTTTATTCGAATTTCATTCGTTGTCGAAGGATAGGCACTAACAGTTCAAATTATGGAAAATTGTGTCCTTTGCCTGGTGACCTACTGAATCTCTCTCCCAGCTGGAGGTTTATAAATTTATAACGTTCGGTGTTTGCTTAGCATACTCCTTTCTCGTTAAACATGGAATTGTCTACTACCAGACGTAAAATTCAATGGACGTTTTCAGAGTTGAAAATGATACATCTACAGTTCTTGAAGAAGCTTCGGATACAAACTTTTATTCACTCAGCAACCGATACTTCTACAAGACATTCGAAGATAAACAGCAGCAGAATCTCGAGGAAAATTAATAAAAACCTCCCTGAAAATTAGTTTGCATTTTGGATGTGTAGAAAAGCCAGACAAACAATAATGAACTTAAGAATACTACATGGAAAAATTCTCAAAATAAATAAACTATTATTTGTAGGCTTTATTTGTTTTAAAAAGGCTTTGGATTATGTAAAGTGATCAAAGATGTTAGAAGTACTAAGATTCATTGGAAAATAACACAGCAGCTGTACAGAAAGCCTGAAAGAATTGTCCAGACTGAAGACGATGAGATAAAACTTGGAAGAGTAAGATGTTTGGCTACGATGTAGTCTTTCGCCTCTGCTGTTTAACGCTTACACCGAAGATGCAATAAATAAATAAATAAATAAAAATAAATAAACAAAAAATAAATAAAATGTAAAGATATGTACGTCTCATGAGAGAGACATAAAAATGCTTAGCTTTGCAGGCAATATAGCAATAAAATGCGAATATGAGTATAGCCAAAGCAAGCACGAACAAGGTACTTTTAGAGGCACAAAATGTGAAAATAAATAAAAAGCAAATTGAAGTCTAGCTAACGCAAATCTTGATAATCTGAAACAGGCACTGCTGCAAGTATCTTGCTGGTAGCATTTCAAAGAATGGTAGTTGCTGACAGGAGGGGAATGTAGAATTGCGAGACCTAAAACAGCATTTTTCAATAAATGCACTGCGGTGCCGACGTCGAAGGTAGTATTTTAAACGACAGGAAAATTTACATAAAGAGTTTTGATTGGAGCAATACGCTTGTGACTGCCCAAATAATTATATTCGGTCAGTAGGGTAGCGACAACAAGAAATATTTCAGGCCCTTGAGACATTGTGCTGGAGGAAAGCCTTACGGAAGGACAGACAGGGTAACAACCGATGACGCTAAAGAGAAATGACATCTTGGGTGGCTGTCAAGCAAAGGAGGGTCCGATGGATTTGGCCCCTGTGTGGACATTGTTGACAAACACATTTTTTTTCTTTTCCGACAGCTGTGTTTATTGCTGTTAGTTTTACACGCTACAGCTTCTTTCCGTAGCATCGCCGAACTATACCATTTGTCTGAGGCTTCCGCCGGCAATTTTTTTTGTCATATCGTTTCTAAAGTAATGTTCAGATCGGTACTCGAAATTGAATATGTCAGGTTTCTGTGAGGCAACACGAGTTCTTCGGACCTCAACTGCATCATACAAGAAAAATACAGCTGAAGAAAAAGAAAAGGAAACTGTTTTGCGTCAGTATCGAGCAGATGCCTTCCGCCAATACAGACGGAAGAAGGCTATATAGACCTTGTCCTTTCAGTCACAGAAGGGAAAACACCAGTAAAGGATGCACGAGGAAGACCAATGCTTCAGTACACCGACCATATAGAAGAAGATATAAAAGTAATTGTGAAGCGAAGAGAACTTCATATTACTAGGGGGAAATGGAGTACGAGATAACATTTGTAGACGTTGCGGTCTGCACCGTTTGAAACTTTTTAAATGGAAGAGGTAGTTGTCTCCTGTCTTCCTGAGTCTGGAAACTCAGGTCTTCCAGTGTTTCAGTGATGCTCTCTCAAATGTCTAGCCATCCGCTTCCCTTCTTTTTACAAGTTCACTCTCCTCTATTAGTCGTATTTGTTTTGGTTTCCAGTGATCTGAACAGTGATGGGTCATAAGACTGTTTTGTAAGCAGTCTCCTGCGTAGCCTGACTAAATTTTTGTACGAGTATCCTGTCAATGACCCGACATCTGTCATATACTTTACCTGCAGCCGAGCCTATCTGATCATTCATCTTCATATTCCCTCGAATTGTTGCACACAGGTATTTGCGAGAGCGCCCTGATTCCTAATTTGATTAATTGATGCTGTATCTGTGGGGTACTATTTTTTCACCTTTTTTTGAAGTTCAAGTTTTACATTTCTTAGCATCTCAAGCAAGCTGCCAAAGTCTGCACCACTTTCTATTATTATCAAGAACTGATAGGCTATAACCGTGCAGGATAATTCAGCTGTCCTTACAAATAGGTTTTATGCAACTCGGAACATCTTCAAATACCAAGTGCTATTTTTTTTTTGTATTCTCTCTGTCGCTAAGAACGATTAGTCCTACCGAAAAATAAAGTGCAGGACCTTTTTGTACCAAATTTAATGCAGTTCAGTTTACTACTGGGGTACGTTTTCGCTAGAGGCCGTAGTTTGGGGTTATTCGAGAAAAATGTACAAAAGTTATCTTGAAAAACTTTTTTTCAGTAAATCGAAAGCCGTGGTCAACAGCGGAAATGTATGGCGGAACCGAATTTAACTACATGAAATTTTCTATAAAAAGGTGCTGTTCATTTTTTTCTGTATGACTAATAGTTTGCGCATAGCCATCGACAGAATATGAAAAATTTGCGCCGGTATTTTAAGGCGTTGCGGGTTGCATAAAATCGATGAGTAAGGGCTTCTGAATAACCCTGTACATACGCTTTTCTTTTTTTTTTGTTTTCTTTTTCTTTCTTTTCTTTTTATAGATAATACTTCGTTATAGATAGCTGTATCATCCGCAAAGTGATTGAGGTTATTATTAGAAAATTTTACCGCGTCGTTAATAAATAACGTGTACTGATAGGGCTCCAACACAGTTCTCTGAAGGTGCTTGTACCTTTGTCGATAGTTTACGATCCAAGATAACAAAATGGTTCACATGGCTCTGAGCACTATGGGACTTAACATCTGAGGTCATCAGTCCCCTAGAACATAGAACTACGTAAACCTCGCTAACCTAAGGACATCACACACATCCATGCCCGTGGCAGGATTTGAACCTGCGACCGTAGCGGTCCCGCGGTTCCAGACTGAAGCGACTAAAACCGCTCTGCCACACCGGCCGGCCTAGATAACATGTAGTGTCCTCTGTACCAAGGGATCCTCAGTCCTGTCACAGTTTTCATTTGATAGCGCACATGATCGTACTTCCGTTGATATGCCTTAGTGTAGTACTGAGTCAGAGGCGAAAAACAGTGCGTCCACCTAACTGCCTTGATCCGTGGATTCCATAGTGAATCACAAATGATTTAGATGTCACCGGAAGCGCAGGAGGGAATGAATGAGTCAATTTGTGCAATTTACGAATGATGTGGATTAGGAAGTCGTTAAGGAAACGGACCGAGGGGCCGGTATTGGACGATAGTGTTTCCTCAGGCTCCACCGGAAGTAATGGCGGGTTTGGGAGGAGGAGAGCATCGTGTAGCCGCGGCGCGGGGAATCAGCTAACGCCGTGTAAGGGGCAGTAGCGGCCGTTACCGGGGCATCAGATGGCGTGGGCGGCTGCGGGGGTGGGGCGAGGCGGGGCGACTGCGGGGGCGGTCACTGACGCACGCCTGCACGGTCGGCGGCGCGCCGCCAGCCACCATGTCGGGTCCGTAGCGCAGTTCTGCCCGGCCGTTAGCAAGAGGCACGGCACCAGAGGGACTCCTCACGCTGTGAAGACAAGCCATTCTCTCTCTAATGTTGTCAGACCGTTCGATCGGTGTCTTAATGCTGCACCGCTTATCATAGGGCAAGACGGTTGGAGCATACAGGGCGATTCTTATTAAAACCCCAAAGCAACGTAGGTGACGCTGAGACAAGTAACTTAACCTAAGGCACATGGGGCCACAAATGTTCGGAAGTACCCGAAAAGTGGATGACAAAAGTTGAACATATAACGCCACCGGATGACGTACCTCGCCGCACGTCCAACGGCTGAGCTTGTTGATCTGCCGCAATTGATCATCCCAACCCAAGTATTCACGTCCGTGTAGATCCGGTCCTACGAACGCGACTATAGCTTGAGGCTCAGGGCTCGAACTGTGAATGTGGCAGGCAGTATTTTTTTACGATGGGTTAGACAGTTTCGTGTCTACGTTAAGGTAATATTTATTATTCCATTTACCAGTCTCGTGGTCCGCACTGGTTTATTGCAAATTACAGTACAACAAAAAGCTGGCGTGTTACGTCGCAACTAAACGAGTATAAGCTTCCGAATTGCGTCGCTGCCATCAAATGACCTACGTTTTCTTTACTAAATAAAGTCTGTAAACAAAAAAAAAAAGGGACAAAAGGAAAGAAACACAAATTAAGAATAGCTTTCGCATGGTTACAGCGAGCTTCTCAACTTATGCGTTTACAACTGATCACAGTCAGAACAGAGATTCGAAAAAAGAGGAGGGACGTGCAGCACTGACCCCTACCAGCAAGGGTAGGATCGACAAGCCCAGCAGTTGTGACGTACGTACTCTGGTGACGTCACTTGACCAACATTTTCATTCACTTTTCGGATGTTTTCCGACATTTGCGGCGCCATGCGTTTACATTGGATTCCTTGTCAGAATGTCAACTAAGTCGCTATGGGTTTTTTAAAAGTTACCGAGAACTACCCTCTATAATAAACAGCTACTTAAAGACAAGCGAAAAACAAGTAAAAATCTAAATTTTTTGTTGTAGTTTTCAGCCTGGGTTGCAAAAACAGTGTCATTACCGACTTCTATTTCTTAGCAAGTCATAGTCACATGACCTGTTTAAAAAGAAAGAGGGAGGGGGTGTAGTTGAATAGTAAGAAATTAAATTACAAAATCAAACTACAAATACAGTGTGCAAATTTATACCACCATGTCTAATCCTAGGACTTAAATCTCATCAGGGCTGACGTCAACCGACATAGCGACCCTAAAAACTGTAGTTTCGGCACTAATATCGTCCATTTCCTATTATCATTGCACGTTACGCCGTTCACACCCGCATTGCACCCCTAACAGTACTATAGAAATCCTATTCGAACAACACTTCTTTCCAGGTAATGAACCATATACTTCATGAGTTTGATATGAATTGCTACAGGGGACCTTACTACGAGAGTAATGCTCTCCTGGTACTAAGTAACGTGTGAAGTAAGTTTGCTTGAAATAGCAGTAGGTGTTCCAGAGCTGTCCCACAGCTGTGCTACAACACACACACACACACACACACACACACACACACACACACACACACACAGACACAAGATCACTTCCATTTTTAACACGAGAGCGTGCTAAAGAGTGACGCCTCCAAATTTTTTATGTAGAAACTCGTAAGGTTTTGTAAATAGGAGAAACTTTATTAACATTCTACACCTTTATTATTTATGTCTTCATATTTATTTCTCAACGTAATCATCCTGACGACGATCACACATCTCCCGACGATAGACCAGTTTGTTGATACCGTCACTGTAGAATGTTTGACTTTGTTGGTAGAGCAACAGCCTCACTTCTGATTGCAACGCTTCACCAACATCAAAGTGTTATTAAAATTTTGGAAACAGAAGAAAAGCGAATGGGACCGAGGATAATCTATGACGTAGTACCCAGGTGGACTGCTGCGGATGTCGCATCGCTCGTGTGTGGTCCGGCATTGTCACGCTAAGGAGAGGGTGCTTCATGTTTGGGCGACCTCTTCCAATTCGAAACTCAAATACATCACGCTGTTTTCATGTATAGACGTTGTTACATTACACACTGCCATGTTCCATACCACAATTAGGAAGCATTTAGCGCCAGAGGGCTGCAAAATATGTAGACTAGAAAAAAATGTAGAACGTTAAGAGCGTTTGTTTTTTAAAAAACTTTAAGAATTTTCACATAAATTCGAAGGCATTACTTTTCAGCAATCCCTTGTAAATAAGACCTTACATCTACACTTACATCTGTATGGATACTCTGCAAGTCGCACTTAAGTGCCTGGCAGAGGGTCCATCGAACCACTTTCACAGTAATTCTGCTATTCCATTCTCGAACAGCACGCAAAAAAAGCAAACATCTGTATCTTTCCGTGAGAGCACCAAATTACCTTATTTTATTATGATCATCGTTTTTCCCTATGTAGTAGATCGGCGTGAAAATAATATTTTCGCATTGAGAGGAGGAAGTTGATAGAAATTTCCTGAGAAGATCCCGCCGCAACGAGAAACGTCTTTCTTTTAATGATGTTCACCCCAAGTCCTGTATCGTGTACGTGACATTCTCTCCTCCATCTCGATAATACAAAACCTGCTGGCCTTCTTTGAACTTTCTCGATGTATACCGTTAACTCTGGTAACGATCCTACACCGTGCAGGTGTACTCCAAAAGAGGACGTAAAAGCGTAGTGTAGGCAGTCTCTTTAGCAGATGTGTTGCGTCTTCTAAGTGTGTTGCCAATAAACATAGTCTCTGGTTCGCCTTCAAATGGTTCAAATGGCTTTGAGCACTATGGGACTTAACTTCTGAGGTCGTCAGTCCCCCTAGAACTTAGAACTACTTAAACCTTACTAACCTAAGGACATCAGACACATCAATGCCCGAGGCAGGATTCGAACCTGCGACCGTAGCGGTCGCGCGGTTCCAGACTGAAGCGCCTAGAACCGCTCGGCCACTCCGGCCGGCGGTTCGTCTTCACCACAACATTTTCTGAGTGTTCTTTCCGATTTAAGTTATTCGTAACTGTAATTCCTAGGAATGTAGCTGAATTCTCGGACCTTAGATTTGAATGATTTATTGTGTAATCGACGTTTAATGGATTCCTTTTAGCACTTATGTGGATGATTTTAACGGATTCGTTTCAGCACTGATGTGGATGGTCTCACAATTTTCTTTATTTAGTCACAACTCCCTATTTTCGCACCATGCACATGCTTTTTCAAACTCGTTTTGCCATCTGTTTTGATCCTACGATGACTTTACTTGTCGGTAAACGACAGCGTCATCTGCAGAAAACCTTAGACTGCTACTATGGTTGTCTCCTAAACCGTTCACGTAGATATACACATTAAACCAGTAAGAAAGGAAAGACGATTAGAGTTTTAAGGGCCAATGATAACGAGGCCATTTCAGGCGGATCTAAGCGTGGAATTGGATAAACCGAGAGAAGTGGTGCAGTACGCTAGAAACGCATTCAGGAGCACGGTGGTTCAGATCTCCTTCCGACTATCCACGTATCTATAGGAATGCCGTGGTTCCCATAAATCGATCAAGGAAAATGACTGGTTGGTTCCTTTGAAAACAGACGCCCGGTTTCCTTACCTATCCTCCCACCAGTCCGAGCTTTTTCTCTAATGACATCAACGTAGACGCGGCATTAAACCCTAATCTTTCTTCCTCCCTTTTGTACTGGACAAGAAAGGGGAAGTAATTCGGCAGCGTGAGTTTCAAAGGATCCATTCCCCCATAGCGATTTAAAGAAACTCACGCTAAACCTAATTATGGATGCTGGACCTAGGTCCGAACATGTCTCCTCCAAAACTGGAGACCTATCTGCAGAACACTGCTCTCTTCCGCTCGCCGAATTCTAGAAAAGTCTCCCCCCTCTCCTCCCCTTCCCTCCACCTCTGGTGAGTAGGTACTACTCTCGCAATAAGTGTTCAGTTTACATTCGCTACGAGAGGAGCACATTACGTAAGACAGCTAGTTACGGAAGACTTCTCATGTTAAGTCTAGTCCCAACAAACCAGAAGTCGGAGCTTTCCACTTGGGGCAGTCTGCTGTCATTATATCCCAACTCCTGCAATATAGTAAATCAAGAGTAACTATTCGTGTTATTAAAATCAACTCTAACTTTCTAATTGGTCACGCAATGTAATCATGGTTACAACTGTGGTAGTAAACAACGCCACTTAACGCGGATACACTTCGTCATTTTGAAAACAGTTATGTAATCGAATCAATGGCTTAGCAGAGCAGCGATCGTGGAATATAAAATCGTTCAAAATATGTCAGCAGAGCAAAATGGTCTGCATGTGAAATAAGACTCCTGTGTGACGATGCGCAGGTTAAGACAAAGGAGCTTCATACTATCTAGAGGCAATGTATCATAGATTGACGGATCGATGAAGGCTTACAAGCGCTTAAAGATGAATAGATGATCCCCATTTTGCAGGCGAGTCGTCGGAACGATGCACAGGGCTGTATACATGACCTAGATCTGTTGTAGAATTTTAAAATACGTTCAGTGCTGATGTATTACGACCTTTTCTCAAACGGGAAATCTCCTATGTAGAAAATAAACACGGATTTCGAAGACAGCGCTTCGTCCACAGATCGTGGAGAACCGCACTGTCGCACAAAATACAGTGTAATGGACTCAAGGCATAGTTGCATACGGCACTCAGAACGTCGTATCAGAGAAAAAGGAGTTAGACGTCCAAATTCTGGAGTATCCTAGATGAGTGTTAAAGGAACGTCACTGTTTTTAAGATAGGACAAAAATAAATATGCCTGCTGGCTAAGGTTCGATGTTCATCGAGGCTGTTGGCGGCTGATGCCGTCGCAAAGCCAGAAAATGTTTATAAATTGCAGGAAGGCTAGCATTAATGTGTTTCGCGTGTTGTGAGTAAGTAGGTGGGAAAACCCATTATTGTCGGACCAAAGTCATGAAACAAACCAATAAACAACTAGTAGTATGCATCCGGGGCAATTTAAAGTGCAACCGTTACTTTAAACTATGTGGAGTACATGTAGATGCTAGACAGAATCGTTGGAAGAAAACCTAACGAAATCTATTTCATCGACGACGGAGTTTACATACAGTTACCACGTTTAGCCGATTTTCTAGTATTATTTGTCAGTTTATGGTCCTTATCAGGTAGGAGTAGTACAGGCGATATGTCAGTTTCAGAAGGGACTGTATGTTTCACCACTAGATCGTTTAGCCGCCGCGGGAGCATACCTTCCACGAGCATACTACTTCTTCGAACATATAAGTAGTGAAAGGGCCTTGACGGCTAATTCAGTGAAGTTGAAGGTCTTTTGGAAACCTATAGTCTGTCGTTCTTCCCGCGCCTAACTCGTGCATAGAACAGGAGAGAAGGGAAATTATAGACCTAACGGTGCAAGAAGTGTGCCATGGCACATAACGTACGTTGTATTACGGAGTTACAGGTACTGATGTAGGAAGTGATAGCACACGATGGCGTGAGTATTTCATTCGATGGTTATGAGTCATTGTTTCTTTATCTTCAGAAAAGTGAATGTAACTATTTTTTATGTAATTATTTATTTGATCTCCTAGAAATAGGTTCACAGTGACATAACATACGTTACTGTCTGAAGTGAAGCTTTTCGGCAAAAATAGTCGGGAAAAACCTGAGGTTGAAGCCAACGAAAGAAGTTCGGTTTCACTTCCATCGGCCACACAAATAATAAACACCGTGGCTGAAACTGATAAGTGGCAGCAGACTCCGAACTCACATTGCTTTTGCGATGGGTTCGCTGTAAATATTGATGTAACTTCTCTCATTTAGAAAAGTCAAAACTGACTCGGTAGACAAAAAAGGATCTCAGGGGTTAACCATACAGAAAATACTCGCCCTTTTCGTTCTATGCCTTGACGAAGACTTCGTTTCCTTACATCAAGCACATTGACAATTATATTGTAGCTGTACCTATATCTGATAGTTCCAGCGTGTCTTTGTTCTCAGTCTAACAGCATTTTACCTAACAACAACATTTTACCCAGTAACATCTGTCGTAATGAGTTTTTTAATTTTTATGTTTATTTATTTGCCTCTATAAACAGTCCATTCTGTCAAGCTGTAAGTACTTGAAGTTCGAATTCAGTGTGTTTTTACGAGTGAGCTGTTTTCGTGATTTTAAAAGACTCAGCCTTGGAAACTCGAATCCAGTGCATTCTGTGAACTGCGTTATAACCTATCTACAGACAACTCAAATTAACGTCTCATTTAAAACCCACACGAGTGTCCTGGACGGGATACGAACCAGCAATGTTCCCTTTACGGAGTATCGTTGCTGTTGCCGTGACCTCTCACGTCGGCTTGCATTGGGCCTTCGTGCATTGTATGCTGATGCAGAAACTGCAACCTTTTGTGCACTGCACACAAGCGGATCTAGAGAGAGAGAGAGAGAGAGAGAGAGAGAGAGAAAAAAAACACTGACAAAATTT